>NC_040905.2:204906385-205506385 GCF_004126475.2 Phyllostomus discolor
GAACTGCCTAGTTTTAACCAATAAGGGAAAGGTTAAGGCAACTATTATATGCATACATTGGAAATAATATCATAGTCAATAAAATGAGTTCATGAAAATCTTATAATATTTAAAAGAACATAGTAGAAAATAATATACAGGCATATTTATGGTTATTTGTGAGAAAAAATACAGACTTTTTTTTTAACCTGAAAGGTTGTGCTCATAGCTTGGATGCAAGCCAGATAGTCTGCAAAACTGTGAAAGAGAACATTTTCCTAGAGAGGAAAGTACAAACTCCAAGGAATTATAATTATTATATCCACCTAAGTTATTCAAGATGGCACAACAAAATTGTATAAAGTACCTTGCACAAATCATAAACACACACACACACTGCTGAGTGCAGCCTACAAATACTACCCTCACCTAGATCAGCAGTGATAAATTCAAATACCATGAGCTCCAAGATAGAAACTAATATTTCATTGTTTCCCTACAAGGCTTAGAGCTGAGAAAGAAAGAAAAGTCGCAGACTCAACCTTGACGTGAGGAGGAGGTGTGCTTGCTCTTTTAAATGACATCCAGGCAATGACAAAGGCACCCATTGGTATCAGCCAGGCTGGGAACCCACGAGACAAAGGCCACAAATTTCTGGTGAGGGACAATTTTGGAGTAATTATTGTATTTCCCTTAACTGATCCCCGTGGAGATGTGCTTTAGTTAGAGACTAAAGATAGTCAGCTCCTTTGGGAATATAAATGGGAACTTTCATGTTTTCAGATTTGTTTATTTACAAAAAAAAGTTCACTTCTATGACCTCATTTAACCCTCACAATAATTCTTGTGGTAGATAGCATTCTCTCCATGTGACTGCATTTGAGAGTGGCTCAAAAGAAAATGGCCAAATGAGGATTTAAACCCAAACATGTTAACTTCAAACCTAAAGCCTAGTTCCACTGCACCATGGAGCCTCCCTGGTAACAGTGGTTTCTGTAGCACATGGACTTCTTCCTTCTCAACTTCAGTCTGGAACTGGGAGGAGAGTTGCTACTGATCCCTGGGAGAAAAACACTTATTAAAGAATGGCTGGGTCTCTGTCTCTCAGAAGATATTTTTCTTCCTACAGAAACACCTGAATGCATGCAGGGATATTTTTTGACACTTATGATACATAACAATAGCTGGCACATCCTCAGGTTTCAAAATGTATTCTTTAACAATGAGTGTGAGAAGCCTTCTGAAACCTACTGCATTAAGACTGGCAAATACAGAGTTACAGAGTCAAGGGGAGGAGACAGCATTTTATTCATTATTTTTCAATAATTCATTTATGCATAAAAATAATGTGTGCCTACTATGTAGGAAGAATTTTGTGAGAACTGTGAGTATGTATTTGAAAACACAGGGTTTTTTTGTGTGTTTTTGTTGTTTTTTTTTTTTTTGGTCTCTGAAAGGGCCCAATCTGATGAGCAGGACAGACAAAACAGTGTGGGTCAAATGCTATAATGAAATCTGTAATTTCTGTAAAGAAAAGAGGACAAGAATGAAGTGGAGTAATAAGTGCTGAGTGCTATGGGAGCACAGAGGAGGCCTCAAACCCAAACTTAAGGGGTCAAGCAGGTAGGGTTATAAGATGTTATACATAAGCAGACTCACAAGACAACCAAAACAAGTAAAAGGTGACATGGACAGTGTAGGGAAGGAATGCTTGGAAGGGGAAAAGAGAAAGGAATGGAAAAAGGCCTAGAAGAGACAAAAGATGATACATTTGGAAAACTATTATCAGGAAAATTAAAATGGCAAAAATGCTCACTTCAACAAGGGAAGAGGTTCAGGGTGAAGTCAGAGAAATTAGCAGGTATGAATCACGCAGAACCTTGGAAGCCACTTTGGATAAAGTACAACCTGTACTTTATCCAAAAGGCAAGGGAGAGCCAAAGAGGGATTTGATCACAATAGTGATAGTGTCGTGTTAAAAACTATTGCTACAGGTGAAGAATGGATGATAAGCATGTGTTTGCAATGGATGGAGGGAATATTGGGAAGGCAAGGATGGAGGGATGAATGCAAGACCAGAAGCAAGGACACTAGTTAGGAAGTGGTCACAGCCATTTAGGTCAGAGATTAAGAATATGTGAGAGAGATAATGGAGTTGGAGAGAACTATATGTATCTAAGTTTACTTCAGAGTCAGAATCTAAAAGATGTGCTAGGTAATTCTGATGTGACCTAATTTGGATCAGACTATAGAAAATGAGGGGGGAAAAAGGACCTAAAAAAAGCTCTCTTTAAATGTATGGCTTGGATAGCTGAGTGCATGGTTGTGCTATTTACTGTTAGGGAACATAAAAGGAGAAAGAGATCTGAAAAGTTTTTAACACACTGCGCATGAAAGACCAATGGATCATTCATAAAAAAAATTTAGGAAGTAGGTAGATATATTTTGGATAGAGATGGAAATTCATAGACCACCAACACAGGAAAGAATGAGACTTCCTAAAAAGAAAGAAGACAAGTTAAGAAAAGAGGACAAGAATGAAGTGGAGAGAGGAGGGAAGGGAAAGAGAAGAGGGCTGAGGACAGACCATTGAGAGCATTGATAATTAAAGAAATGGCAGAGAAAGAGTATCCAAAAAAAGACATCAAAGAACAATCAGAGACATGGAAGAAAAATATGAAAATGTGGGACCATGGAAACAAAGCAAAGAGATGTTTAAGTTTTAAAGAAAAAAACACCCACTAGATTTAGTAAAGAGGATTTCTGTGTGATGTAACCAGTAGTAATCTCAGGAAGCCGTGGGAATAGAATCCAGATTACAATGGATAGGGGGAGAAATGTAAAAGTAAGGGAGTGCAAAAGGTGGCTAATTGAAATGACCCGACACTGAAGCTTTGCTACATGGGTGGGGTGAAAGGCCATGTGGTAAAGACTCAGACAAACTGGTAAGAAAGTGATAAGCCATGAACTCCATCCTGGAGGGGTCATAGTGAAGACAAAACAAGTGTGGGGGTAAATGGACAGGATCAGAGACTGAATAGATTTATAAGGCTGAAGATTCTGTACAACGGGTACAACAGGGGAAAAAGCAAAAATGGAGTGTTTAAATGTAATATTTTATAGGTAAAGCAGTTCTGGTCTTCATAATATGACCATGGGATGAGAGAGCAGAAGTGCAATGGAAGTCAAGGTCATTGAAGATGAGATCGAAGAATAACTATGTCACGATATTAAATGGTTCATTAATGCAAATGCTGATGGTGCCCAAGTTGATTTGTAGGGGAAAAGTAAACTGATCTGGGTGCCAAAATCTGTGCAAAATAGGAGTAATTCGAGTTTGGTAGTTAGTGTCGTAAGCTTTGACATATGACAGTTTCCACTTTTTGCCCAGTACTGAAAAAGCTTTATGAAGAAAGATGTCTAATTATAGCGTAATTTATAGTAATTAGATATAGCCTAGTTTCCATCAATAAGGGAAAGGTTAAGGCAACCACAGTACATACAATGAAATATTAAATAATCATTAAAATCGTGTTTATGAAAAGCTTATAATTTTTGAGAGAACATAATAGAAAATTGTATAGAGGCATGTTTACAACCATTTGCAAACTACAGATTATCATTACTTTTAAATCTGGAAGGATTGCTACAACATGCTAACAGAAGTGGTATGTTGTTGGGAATAGAAGCATTTATTTAAAAATTGTTTTTCCACCAAAACATGTATATAACCATGCACTTTTTTCATAGGTAATAAAAAGATTAGTAGTCTTTTGAACTGCCACTAAATCTCTTGGGAAAGAGAGTGGTCCAGAATGAAAAATGCCCGAAGACTGACAAACTTGAAGAGGACGCCAGCTGCCCCTAGTAGGCACCATTGCTGGGTCTAATTGTTCTTATGCCCACCCCCATCTACTTGCATCAAGGCAGAAACCTTTCAAGCACAAGTTCCTGGTGCCTCAGAGAACAGTCCCTCTCCTCAAAATAACTGCAGCAAATGCTTATTGCCGTTAGCATTTGTTAATATCCAACTGTTGAACGGGGCCTCAGCCTAAGTATATGCAGGAAAAAAGAAAGCAAGATTTTTGTTTCATGTATCCTTAAATTTTTATCTCTTAGAATTGGGCACATAGGGATTCACTTAAAGATGGTTACTGAATCATAGTGAAGCTAGGAATGTTTTTTCCTAACAAACAACTAATAATAGATAATGATTATTACATGATAGAAAGATTGACTAGCTTACATTTCTCTACAAGCCAATTGTGAAACAAGAATTAAGGACAAGTAGTTTATTCAGGGGATTGAAAGAAACAGCAAGGAGAAAGTGGGAAAATATAATAAGGAAAGTAAGGCTGTAAGTAAAGGACATTATCAACAAAAGGATCACCCAGGCAGCCTAAGCTAACACCACTAGAATTCCACTCGCCTCAAATCCGTCCACTCTTGGGTGATGGAGCTGAAACATTTATGAGCATCTCCTCTTTGTATTTAACAGAGGACTGCTGGGGGTGGTTGTAGAGGGGGAAGGGTGTTTCTGGCACTTCTCGCTGGCTGAATGTATAGGCAAATTGAGCCCCACTGGCCAGAGAAAGTCCTCAAAGAAATAAAAATACTGGTCATTGAAGTTCTAGCCAGAATGCACTAGAATGGCAAGATAAACAGTGATGAGTGGGGAATTTGCTTCCTGCGCTATCCTGATCCTCCCATGTCTGGCTACAGGTTCTTGCAGATAGTGGCCACAGGTGTGAACTGAGGCACAGACACCAATGCAACACAGGCAGATGACATGAGGGTCTAGGCTAGTTGATTCAGAAATTTATTTTGGCTCTATCTACTAATGCTTAATGCCACATTTGCAGCGGGTCTACCCGACCTGAGGACTTCTTGTGCTTGGCAATAATTTGCTCCAGTCACTTGATGTCCCATGGTTGGGCACTCAGTCTCCTCTACACCCAGAAGCTTGCCAGCAGCTCCTGAATCCAGCTAAGCACTGCACTGTAACTCTTCCAATAGAGTCTGTCAGAGGCTCCATGTGGTGCCATTATACACCATGGATATTTCCAGCACCATGGGTTCTGCCAATTTAGATGATCCAATTAGTAGGTCCCTTGTACATAGTCTGAACCAGCTGCAAAGCCCTACTTAAAACTGGCAGTCTATCAAGTCATTTGGCAAACTGGGCAGATCAGTATTCTAGGTGAGATGTGTACTATGTCTCCAAAATCAGAAGAGGCCTACAAAATGCTCTGAAAGGAGCAACAACTTGTCCTTCGCTTTCTGGTTAGGATCCTGCCTCTCATCTATCCCATTGTAAGCTCTTCTGTGTCTATGCCACGCGGCCTGCGACAGGTCTTTCCTCTGACATTAAGCATGTCAGCCCTTAATCCAAGGTGTCGCCATCCTGACTCGTTATCCACTTTGTCCAAACATACCACACACACTTTGGTCTGTGCCTTGCAATCTGCCCTTGTCTGTACTGCTTGCTTACATAGCTCCCTAAATCCTGTATCAAAGTCTCTTTTTCCGTTTGACCTACCTAACTAGCCCCACCACGGGGTTTTCCTCTCCAGGGAGCCAAGTGTCTGGGGTGTTCTTCTCAGGGAATAGAGCATCCATAGCCAATCTAGCTCATGGCCCACTGTGGCCCATTGCTAAACTGCTCCTGACCAATATCCTAGGGATTTTTATCTCTGGCTTTTGCCTAGAATGCTGTTGGACTTCAACATTTCTGAGCTGGCAGAGTCTCCCAAGTCCTCTGCTCTGACATACATGCTTGTGGCACAAGTACAGGCATCACAGATAGAAAGGAGTTGCGAGGATAGAAGCTTTGCTGTATCTACCACCCCTTAAACTCCAACATCAAAAAGGAAAAAATAAACACCAAAAGAGAATTATCTCAAGCTATAAATACTTAATTTTTTTAATTTATTGATTTTAGAGAAAGAGAGAGGAAGGAAGGAAGAGAATGCACATGTAGTAAAAGCTTCCGTTTGTTGTTTCACTTATTGATGCATTCATTGGTTGATTCTTGTATGTACCACCCTGCTGGGGGTCGAATGCACAACCTTGGCATAACGGGAATAACATGCTCACCAACTGAGGTACTGACCAGGGCTATAAATACTTCTTTCTTTATCTTATGTATCTCATGCCAAAAATCACTGACAATAAATTATCATTTTCTTTAAAAGGTCAATTTTAAAGAATAAAAAGCTTTTCAATTTTGAGTCAATTGTTATGGATTGTGTGTGTCAACTGTTTTCCTATTTGCAACTTTGCTTGCTTTGTGGGCTATTTTTTGCTTATTTTTCGTCCTTCTTTCTTTCTTCCCTCCCTCCTCCCTTCCTTCATTTATCCTTCTTTTCTTCCTTCCTTGAAAATTATTTTTGTTTGATGCAACAGAAACTTAATTTGTCAAGAAAACAATAAAGCCTAAACCTCCAAAAAAGGTGATTACCCTATCTTTACATTATGCATTTAATAATGATCATTAGAGAGAAAAAAAAACACAAAATCATTTCCTTTAGGTTACTGGTGGATAGGTGCCCAATGAGATCCCTTTGAGTGGGATATGGTTCTACCTAAACTCTCAGAGGACGTTCAGTCATTTGGCTTTCTGTTTGGTCCTGGTTAGAGCCATTCCTTCCTTTGTTAACCTCCCTGGAGTTTAACCTATGCCAGAGCATGCTTCAGGCTGGGAAAGCAGAGCTTGGGACTGAAGAGGGACTGAGGGTGTCTGGAGAGCCTTTGTCTATGGGCCCATTCCCTAAGGTTCCCAGCACAAACATCCCTCCCACAGGACATGTCTTCTAAAGAATCAAGAGTGAAATTGGACAATTAATCCTCCAACTTGATGGATCTCTTTAACAGAAAAGTAGAAGTTCTGCTCCCTTACCCCCCAGGGTTCTCTCCTTGGCTAGTTATACTCTTCATTTCATGGCTCTGAGACTGGTAGACAGCAGTGAGAGAGTCGGAGCCTTGTAGCTTTTCTTTTTGATGCCTCGACTGCCTAAGACCTTGGAAGCTGATATTAAGATCTCCTAAAGACAATCTCCAGACACACCCACCAAACATGGATCACCGATACAGGTAAGGTCAGTATTATGAATGGAATGGACATTTTCTTCTCAGTAATATGTGAGTTTATATATGGGTATAGAAGAGGAAACATTAGAAAGCTGATTTGGGCATGGAAGAGGGAAGAGAGTGAAAAAGACAGGGAGAGAGAAAAGAGAAAGGGGAAGAGACACTGAGTAACAGGAGAATGAAGATACAGAGACAGAGTGAGTAGAAGGAAGGAGAAAATGAGAGATAAAAAAATAAAGTGAAGGCACAGACAGGAAGAGAGAAAGAGGTGAAAAAAAAGAAAAGTGACCCAAGACTTAAAGACAGATACAGGGAGGCAGAGTCTTTCAGAAAGAATTTCCACTTGCTTTGGATTCTGACATAGGAAACCAGATCTGGACCACCTGTAATTTAAGCATTCCAAAACCATTGAAGTGATTACGCCACGAGTTTAAGGAAGACCTCACACTTTCAAACTCCCTTCCTCACTGCAGTTGGGAGAATGAATGAACATAACCCAGAGTTTCTTAGAGATCTTTACTGAGTAAAAATAAGTAAAAATGTATGTATATAAATGAGGTTTTTAAAAAATAATATAGTATTATTCTTAGCATCTTTTCATTAAAAAATTTGCCTCTCATCTGAAATTTAACAATGGGTACAGAAGTCTAATTTTCTAAAGGTCTCTATGCCATGGTTGATGGTTCAGTGTACTCCCCACAGGGCATCCTTGGTGCAATAACATGGCTGAAGTGTCATATTCTGTAGTCTAGTCCTCAGTGCCACAGATGCACACATTCTATTTGGTCAGTGAACCAAGAAAAGCTACCTCACACTAACATACCTCACTGACAGTTTTTCTAATTCCCTTATTGACAACATATAAGGAACATATGAGAAACAAGTTTCCCAGTTTCAGAAATCAAACATGCATATTTTTCATATGACAACTAAGAATAATTACTACAGAATTCTTAATAGTTTCAACCATTCTTCATCCCCAGCAGACAGAGGAGGGCCATGAAGAGGGACAACCAGAGCAGCGTGTCCGAGTTCCTCCTCCTGGGGCTGCCCATCCTGCCAGAGCACCAGGGTGTGTTCTTCGCCCTGTTCCTGGGCATGTACCTGACCACAGTGCTGGGAAACCTGCTCATCATCCTGCTCATCAGGCTGGACTCCCGCCTGCACACGCCCATGTACTTCTTCCTCAGCCACCTGGCCCTCACTGACATCTCCTTCTCATCTGTCACTGTCCCTAAGATGCTCATGGACATGCGCACTAAGTACAAATCTATCCCCTATGCAGGCTGTATTTCACAGATGTATTTTTTCATATTTTTTACTGACCTGGACAGCTTCCTTATTACATCAATGGCATATGACCGATATGTTGCCATCTGTCACCCTCTGCACTACTCCATCATCATGAAGGAAGAGCTGTGTGCCTTACTAGTGGCCGTGTCCTGGATTCTGTCCTGTGCCAGTGCCCTGTCCCATACCCTTCTCCTGGCCCAGCTATCCTTCTGTGCTGCTAATACTGTTCCCCATTTCTTCTGTGACCTTGGTGCCCTGCTCAAGCTCTCCTGCTCAGACACCTTTCTCAATGAGTTGGTCATGTTCACCGTAGGGGTGGTGGTCATTACCCTGCCATTTATATGTATCCTGGTATCTTATGGCTACATTGGGGCCACCATCCTGAAGGTTCCTTCAGCCAAGGGGGTCTATAAAGCACTGTCCACATGTGGGTCCCACCTGTCTGTGGTGTCTTTGTATTATGGAGCAATATTCGGACAGTACCTTTTCCCAACATTAAGCAATTTCATTGACAAGGACATCATTGTGGCCCTCATGTACACAGTGGTCACACCCATGCTGAACCCCTTTATCTATAGCCTTAGGAATAGGGACATGAAACAGGCTTTTGGGAAACTTGTCAGTAAAGTAACATTTTCCTGTCAGCAATATCTGCAATGTTTATTTCAATCATAACCTCATCTTTGTTGATCTCACGTACTTGATTTTCCATTTGAATATGTGTGAAAATTTTAAGGTCTCCTGAGACATAAACCCTAAGACAACTGAACATATGTTGGATATACTCGGTAAATCTGTTGACCAGAACTTCATTCTCTTGTTAACGGTGCTCTCCTTTATGAATAACTTTTGATTAGCAAATGCTAAATTATTTTTCTTATTTCTGCATTTGTGGGCATAAATAATACAATAATAAACAGTTTCGTTGTCCCTTATTTCAGAAGATGTTTGAAAACTCTTATATTTTGGGACTATAATCTTAGGCTTTAACACACTCAGAACATTAAAAATTAGCCATATTATTTCACTACACAATCTTATACAGACTAAATAGATTTTTCTTTTCATTGTTTTGGGTCTATAGAAATCAAAGAATCCAAATTAATTGCCACTTAAATAAGAGGAAACGTATTACTCTCTCCCATGATATAGAATGTTACAACTGTGAAGATGATCCCTGTAGGACACCAAGACCGGCCAGGTCCCCTCTGCCAACACTGTGTGGCTGACATTGCTTAGGCCCCCACACCATCATTAGTGAAAGCATGTTTCGTGCTGTCATCCTTTGTAAGTACAAAGGATGGAGCAATAGTACGTTTACAGTTGTTAGTGTGGAAAACAATACAATTAGTAAATAGTAACACAAGAATAAATTCTGTCTTGTGTACTCACAACTGTGAACCCACTTTTGCCCCACCATGTACAACGACATTATAGTGTACAGTCTGGGAACACGTCACTACTTTCCGACAAATGCCACTCTAGTCCCAGCCCTGACTGTACCCTTCATGGGCATCCTGCCTTACCAAATGATGAATGAAAGCAAAGCTTCTCAGGTTTTCGTGTGCACAGGAATTCCTGGAGGGCTTGTTAAAACAGAGGTTCCCTGAATCTACCACCACAAATCCCAGTCCTCCAGTGGGGCCCCCAAATATGCACATATGATGCCCCCACATGATGCTGATGCTGTGGCTCTGTGAACTGCGACTTGAAGGGCCCTGGTGGAAAGAGTTAAATTGTGGAGGTTCTAAGATGCACATTCGTAACACCTTACATGACATCTGGTATTGGACAGAGTAAAACAAGGGAATGCTTACATTATTTTAGTAGTAAATCTGTGGTTCATGTTGACATTTTCAGATTGATTCTGACTGAAATAAATTTCTTTAGTCGATCTCTAATATCAGAAGTTCTTTCCTAAACTACCAGTTTTTCTTTTGTCTTTCATATGTAATAGAGATAATATGAGATACAACATATTATGCTTTGTATCATCTCACCAGACTGTATGTTCAAGGCAAAAGAAGCTGAAGTTTTGAAAAAAATCACATCTTATATCCATTGGTGGCTTTTCTGTTTTCATGAAGCTTTGTGGGATTTCAGTATGACTTGTAATGTGGCTAATGTCACTCAAAAACATACTTTAATATTTTAACTAATAATTATCTCACACATGATACACAATAAAACGTACATTTGTTTTAGAGCATTACTTGATTTCAGAGTAACTGTATACCCACAAAGGGACACTGGAGTTCTTGACAAGGCACTGAGCAATTCTACTAGATGATGTCATTTGTGTCTAGAAGTCCTCACTTCACTTGCCATGCTTCTTGACACAGCCCAAAAAACAGCATCTGTTTTGAATCTCATATTGTTGTGACTATGGGGCTCAGATTTTTACCCCAGTCTTTTCATCTCCTTTTTGTGTCTGCCCTATGGAAAATGCAATATGGTTACCCAACTTTACACGTAAATGTAAGACTTACTAGGACATAATAAGCAAGTAGAATGACATTTAAGGCTGTGGTGATGCCCAAACTCTAGTCTGAAGTGTGAACTTGGAAATCAAAACATTTGAAAGAGTCTGATATTTGAAATGTGTCAAATATTACATAGCAACTTTGCCTTATTCATTTCATTCCACAGACTTAAACTTAGGCTACAAGTAAATGAAAACAATCTGCTTTGTGGCCTGTCTTTCCACAGGGTTCCACTTGCACTTGTGTTCTCCACGTATTTCCATGGGCATTTTCAAAGTTAGGTTCTTTCTCTGCAAAGGAACAAGACACAGGCACAGAAAAACTAAGACAATGGAGCCCATTAAAAAGGATGTCTTTGGAGACACTGAAGTAGCCTTGATCAGACAAGTAGCAAAAGAGAAGACTTCCAGGTTTAGTGTAATCTTTAACAGAGTTTCACAGTAAAGCTTTGTTAATTCAATAAAAATGACTAAAATTAACATTTTTAAATTTATTTTATTGTTGTTCAAGTACAGTTGTCTGTATTTTCTCCCCACCCTTCCCCCCATCCCCTCCAAACCAACCTCCCTCCCTTGCTTCCACCCTCCCCCTTGGTTTTGTCCATGTGTCATTTATAGTAGTTCCTGAAAACCCTTCTCCCCACCGTCCTCTCCCCACTCCCCTCTGGCTACTGTTAAACTGTTTAATTTCAATGACTCTGGTTATATTTTTTTTATTTTTCTTTTGTTGATTATGTTCCAGTTAAAGGAGAGATCATATGGTATTTGTCCCTCACTGCCTGGCTTATTTTACTCAGCATAATACTCTCCAGTTCCATCCATGCTGTTGCAAAGGGTATAAGCTCCTTCTTTCTCTCGGCTGCATAGCATTCCATTGTGTAAATGTACCATGGTTTTTTGATCCACTCCTTTGCTGATGGGCACTTAGGTTGCTTCCAGCACTTGGCTATAGTAAATTGTGCTGCTATGAACACTGGGGTGCATAGGTTCTTTTGGATTGGTGTTTCAGAGCTCTTAGGGTATAATCCCAGCAGTGGAACTGCTGGGTCAAAAGGCAGTTCCATTTTTAGTTTTCTGAGAAAATTCCATACTGTTTTCTACAGTGGCTGCACCAGTCTGCATTCCCCCAAAATTAACATGTTTAAGTATATTGATACCGTATGTATTCTATGTCTACATTTGCATACAAAAATGCAAATATTATAAGTTATTGTAGAAAAAGAAAGCTATAACGTACTGTTTAAATAAATCCCAGTTATGTAAATAAAAATTTATGAATAAAAACCATTTTAGAAGGACAAAAATAATAACGGAAGGTTGAGTACTTCATTCTTTGTTTTCATTTTTACATTGTTTGGACTTCCATCATGAAGCAGAATTCATTTCATAAGCAGCGAACCAAAAAGGAGTATCCACTGGGGAGAAAACCCCCTCTTCACACCCCCAAGTTATGAGCTAATCAGGAGAAACACAAATCTGGCAGGGAAGGGCAGGAAGGAGGTCTTTCCACATCTTCTTTTGGGGTCACACTTGCAGGGCATCCACCCTGATGTTCTTTCTAAGGACAGTGTTTCCTCAAAGTCCACCCATCTGCCTCAGAATTACCTGGAGCCCTAATCTCATGAATGAGCATTTCTGGAGGTAGAGCATCTTTAATAAGCTCCCAGGTGATTATGCTGAACATCAAAGTTTAGGGACCACTGCCCTAGGGCATCTGTCCTGGAGGGAGTAAGAAGAAGACTGAGCAATTAAGATGAGTTTAATGCAGGTCTCTTACCAAGAACCTGTTGCTTTGTCCCTTGGGTCCTTTCCCTGGTAGATAGAGAGGAGTCTTCCCATCTACATTTCTGAAGCTGGTGAATTGAGAAGCCTGAACCCCAGGCTTTTTGTGCTGTTTCCCTCTGATATCAGTGAGAGGTTTAAGATGCAGAAAACCGGTTCCTGGGTGTCCCGCTGAGAAGTTGAAAGACTAGTCCCTACTCCAGGAGGCTAGATGACTTCAGCATAACGTTCAGAGCAGAACTGGGTCCTTTGTCAGGAGCAGGTGCGTGCATGCCTGTGTGGGTGGGTGTACACAGGTGCTCATCACTTCTCTGTGCTCTTTCTGAAGTCACTTCTTATTACTACTTCCTAAAGACAGGGATATCACAATCACCACTGGCCAGCAACTCCCACACCTTTAACGCTGAGCCTTGGGAAAAGGAAGAGTACAGCCAGCTGCCTGCTCGATGATGTCCTGCCTGTAATCCCTAGTACAGTTCCATACCTTCCTCAAAAGCATCAAACCTTGGGCCTAGGAAACACCTACAACCTCAGTTACATTTGCCTGAGTTCCATTGAAGACACTGAGTTTCTTCACTAGAGAACTTTGCATTTTATATTTAATTGAATCAATATCACTTAATATAGGACATCTCCCAGATCAAACATTTATTGATTATACTTTTCTCATTGTCCTTTCATCCCCAGATGACAGAGGAGGTCCATGAGGAGGGACAACCAGAGCAGCGTGTCCGAGTTCCTCCTCCTGGGGCTGCCCATCCGGCCAGAGCACCAGGGCGTGTTCTTCACCCTGTTCCTGGGCATGTACCTGACCACACTGCTGGGCAACCTGCTCATCATCCTACTCATCAGGCTGGACTCCCACCTGCACACGCCCATGTACTTCTTCCTCAGCCACTTGGCCCTCACTGACATCTCTTTCTCATCTGTCACTGTCCCTAAGATGTTAATGAGCATGCAAACTCAGGATCAATCCATTCCCTATGCAGAGTGCATAGCACAGATGTATTTTTTCATATTTTTTACAGACCTGGACAGCTTCCTTCTCACTTCAATGGCATATGACAGGTACGTGGCCATCTGTCACCCCCTCCACTACATGACCATCATGAGAGAGGCACTCTGTACCTCACTAGTGGCTGTGTCCTGGATCCTGTCCTGTGCCAGTGCCCTGTCCCACACCCTTCTCCTGGCCCAGCTGTCCTTCTGTGCTAACAACACTGTTCCCCATTTCTTCTGTGACCTTGGTGCGCTGCTCAAGCTGTCCTGCTCAGACACTTCCCTCAATGAGCTGGTCATTTTCACAGTAGGAGTGGCTGTCATTACTCTTCCACTAATATGCATCTTGATCTCTTATGTCCACATTGGGGCCACCATCCTGAAGGTTCCATCTACCAAGAGCATCTGCAAAGCCTTGTCCACATGTGGCTCCCACCTCTCAGTGGTATCTCTTTATTATGGAACAATTATTTGGCTCTATTTTTTCCCTTCATCCAGCACCTCCAGTAAAAAAACCATAATTGGCTCTGTGATGTACACAGTGGTCACTCCACTGCTAAACCCTTTCATTTATAGCCTAAGAAACAGGGACATGAAGGGGGCCCTGGAGAAACTCCTCAACAGGCAACAGTTTTGTCTCAACAACATTTGCTCATCTCTATAACAGACACATTTATTCCCAGAGCCAGCCCCCTAAACTTGAGCCCCACAGTCTTCAGCCCTGCATGGAATAGTGCTTGGTAAGTTATTGATAAGTCAAATTACATTCTGGTACAGGTATTCTCTCTTTTCCTTGCAATTCTTTAGTATAAATCATGAGATCTAACTTGATATTATTGATCATGACTCTTGTCCATTATAGTGAGAAACTCATAGCTAGTAGAATTGACGTCTTTTCTCTCTTATTTCCTGGGAATTTATTAGTTATTTTAAAAACAGGTTTATTGAAGTAAAATTGACATATAAACATTGTATATATTTATAGTGTACAACCTGATGCTTTGATACATACACATTGTGAAATAATCACCACAATTAAGTGAATGAATCTACCTATCACCTCCACATAGATATCCTTTCATTTTACTGTTCTGTGGGTGATGAGAAGACTTAATTTCAGATACATCCTCATAGAAAATAAAAGTGAAAAACACTGCATTGTTAACTGTAGTTGCCATGCTGTACATCGGACCTCAGGAACTACTCATTCTGCATGCCTAAAATGCTGTACATTATGCTAAGTGAAATAAGTCAGACTCAAAAGAGATAAATGCTGCATGATCTCATTTATATGTGGAGTCAAAAACCGTCAAATTCATAGAAGCAGAGAATAGAAGGGTGGTTTCCAGAGGGTGGGGGTGGGAAGTTGAGTGATGTTGGGAATTTATTAGTTTTTGTGAGTTGTTGGAAGATATTGGCTAATAGGGCTCCCTTGACACCTGACAGGTTGCAGATTTGGAAATTTGTAAATTATCTCCTTTCTTTTCCTCACCTCCTATTTAGTACTCTTTCTGTATTTTTTGTTGGTGTTGGTGACGATGATGGGGCAAGAAAAGAAACTGCATAGTGTCCTTTGTAGCTCCAGGAAAATACCCACAGTTATGAGCTTAGCTGCTCCACATATCAATCTCTTCATTATCTGTCTCTCCGGAAAATCACTTCCACTCAGCTGAGTGACCCCAGGTTTGTATTATGTGCTCAAGTAATCTAACTTCACTGCCATCTGGTAAAGGACCACACAGTTCTCTTCAGGCTGTACTTAGTTAAGAATAAACAGGATCACAAGTACTTGTGAGATCCAGCACCATGTAGGTATAAGAGAGGAGTATTTGGGAAAGACAGATCCCAACTCTGAACTGTATCTATCAGAGTATGGGTGGCCTCAGGCAATTTACTTAACTCCCCTGACTATCAATTTCTTCTTCTGGGTAAATTGAGAAACTACTAAGACATCTAATATATTTTTTATTTGAAATAAATGAAATGCCAAATTTGGCTTAGCATTACAAGTGACCAACAGCAATGAATATTAGCTTTCCCTACCTACGCATGAGGTGAACTTTGGAGAACTTGCATAGATAATGCCTGAGTTATGGTGAGCATGGCCATGGCATGGGGAGCAAGGCATGTAAATTACCACCACAATTCAAAGTCCATCAGCTGTCCTAAGACACAGCAACACATCTTCTCTGGCTTGAAGTAGAACCAATGACTTAAGGAATGATGGATGAGTGAGTTGTTAGGTGGGTAGATGAGGAAAGACAGATCAGAAGAGAATCTTATTCTCTACTCTCAATATTCACTCAGAGTTGCCCTGGACCTGGAGCTGATGGTCTGCCTTTCAGCATCCCAGCTTTTTTTAATGTGGAAAAACAAAGAGTGCCCACTGCCCCCACCCTACTCTATTAAGCTGCAGGCATGAAGTCTCTTTGTCTGCAGGTTCAGTCTCAACCACTTCCAGAGCCAAAACAAAACTTGAACAAGGCTGGAGACTGTCTTGCTAGTCTAGAGGAAGCAGGCTTTGGTTGGCCTGGACACACCCATGAGTACTTGGCTGGGTTTCTCTGCTCGCACTCCAGTTCTGTTGTTTGGATCTCTGATCTTCTGTGGGGCCCTGTCAGACCCATCCTCCAAAGAGGTACCACTGTCATTCATATTTTTAGCCATGGACTGGTGGCATTGCTCTGAGTGGAGTTTTCTCAAGAAATGCCAAGCCCACTCACCTGTTGGGAAGTGTTTTATCACCACCTGTCATGCTAGATCAGCCTTCCCTGGTTGTAGACAGCCCAACGCAAACTGGTAGTTGCAATACTGATTCAATACATATATAGCACTTCTGGAAATGGCTTTGGAAGTACGCAGTTTATCTGGGGCATCTCCCCTCAGCCATGCCAAGGCTAGCTCATGACCTTCTCTGGTGAACACACTTCACTGGGTTTAGAACAAGGTGTGCTACAGTTTTAAAAATTGTGTGTGATGTGGTCACAAGTTTTCAAATACTTGTGGAAGTTAGTAAGCACTGACACTTCAACAGACCAGTTTGTTTCCTTCACAAAAATTAAAGGTAACATTAACCTTTCAAAGTGTAACAATCATAGACAGACTTTTCTCAGGGGAGAAGAATCACAATATCACAGAACTAGGCACTCCAGCATTCACACTAGAGCTTTGGATGATATATTACTATACACATAAAATTTTAACTCAGACATATAAATTTTAAAATTTAAAAGGAAAAATGATTCTATTTTGTCACATATGTAAAGTGGAGATTTACTAAATTAGAATCATTTGGCTTTCAAGGGAAATATAGAAAACCTTAAGTGTTGCACTTATTATTATCTTTGAAGATTCTTTTTTTGGGGGGGCGGGGAAGCAGCTGTAAATGAAATCAGGAGGAACCTCAAGTATTTACATAAAACTTAATGTACTTGTCATTAAGGATAAAATGTTGGAGTGAATACCAGAAAAATAATGAGATTTTCCATTTCTTATTGATTCTGTAATTCAATAGCCATTTAGGAAGTTAACTACTCTATGTCAGTAGGCCTAGCCTTGGTCATACAGACTGGATAAAAACATGACCTCCATGCTAACAAAGGGAACATCCTAGAGACAAGTGAACTCAAAAATATGTATGAGTATTAAAAAGTGCTTTCATATAATCCTACTACTAATAACTGCTTATTATGCATGTTTACTATGTGTCAAGCACTATATTAAAAGCTTTATCTGTATCATCACTTTTAATCCTCATAATAATCCTACGAAGCATATACTGTTGTTATCTGCATGTCTCAGTTGAGGAAACTGAGGCTTAGAGACAATGACATACTTACAATCAATGATAATCGCTCAAAGGAAGATATGGTCATTGCTGCCTGGATATCAGCAAAAGCTTTACAGGGGAAGTAGTTCTTCAGTTAAGTGTTAAAGGATGCTCAGGATTATAACAGAAAGTGGCAGAAATGTCAGTCTAGGCAGAGAGAACAGAGGGAACTGGTGCACTGTAATACCAGGGAAATATATGTGTGAAGTGAGTCAAGTCAAGGAACATGTACAAAGGACCCATGGACAAGGACAACAGGGTGGGGTTGAATGTGTGTGTGGGGGGGGGGGAACAGGGGAGAGTAATGGGGGGAAAGGGGCACAAGTGTACTTGAACAATAAAAATATTTAAAAGATAAAAATTATGTGTGTATGAGTTGGTGGAGCATCAAGAGATGAGCCTAGGCAGGCAGACAAGGACTATGTTATGCAGGGGCTACAGTACCCCGTTGGGGAGCTTAGATGCTGCCTTGCATGTAATGGAGCGCTGTTGCCTGGGGATGGGATGAGGTACAGATTAAACACGGGCAGGCTATGTCTGTGTTACCAATGTATACGATGGTTTGGCAATGGATTGGAGAGCCTAGGGCCAGGGAGCTCAATCAGTATATCCAGGTAACAGGTGATGTATGTTTGAACAGAGACAACTGCACAGGGGATAGGTAAGAGAATATCTCTAAAAACAGATTAGACCTGGTCTTGGCAATCAATGGGAACTAGGTGGTAGAATAAAGAATTGTTCTTGATCTCTGGCTCTGAACTGATATTTAAGAACACAGTGGAAGGCTAGGTAGGCATTTTCATTAATTTTGATTAGGTTTAACAGTCTTAATGAAGCAAGGAAACAAGTTTGTGACCACCTGCTTTTGAACAAAGGGTTCCAAGCAGGAGGTAGGCAAATACCCTAACTAGGCAAGAGGCACCAGGAAGCTCTTCATCCCCACCACCATCCACACTGATCCTCATGAAAAGCACATCTCACTCCCATCACACCACCAAAATGCAAAGATTTATAAATAATTTGTACTTCAGTGTGAATCATTTTAATGTCAACACTACATTAACCTTGTTTGAAATCGGTGACCTTAAAGGAACAGAGGTGGGAACTTCGGGATTGGGAGTGAGTGTAGCTGGGTGTACCAAGGGAGGAATACATTTGGAACTTGGAACACAGTGGTAATTATTTTGGCTGGGTGGGAGCTAAGGATGTTATACTACTGCACAGTGATAGTTAACAGTGCCCTTTGGTGGACCTTTGCAATATGGGAGTCACCGAAGTGGACACCCAGCCTCATCCCCTAGTTTGCTTGGGGCCTGTGACAAAGAATTTAAATCTAGCCCTAAACAGGATTTAAACATGTACTGCACTGTCAATAGATTTAGGCTCCCTGAGGGTCAACCGGGCTCTGAGCCCGGTGGACTGAGCAGTTTGAGCAGCAGGTTCAGGATGTCAGAGGGGACATGGACAGCAGGGACACTGTGAGTCTGTGTCCAGCAATCTCACACCTCAGCCTCCCACATGTTTGCAAACTGTCATCATAGGCCGTAGAACTCTGCCAAGACACCTGCTCCTGAAAGAGCTGATCATGAGAAGTAGAGGGCATTTTCTTGCCAGCTCAAAGGACAGAAGCCAGCTGGAGGCCACTGGCTCAGAGGAGACTGCCAGTGGCCCACAGCATGGAGAACAGTAGACTAATCAGTCGAATGAAAGGAGAGCTGTAGACTGAGGAGACAAGAGCCAGGAGACAGGAGACAGACAATTGTAGGCCAGCAAGTCCTGCTTTTGCAATAATCTCCCCATCATCTCCAAGCCAGTTCTTAACCTGTGAGCAGACATAGTAATTGAAGAAGCAGCGGAGGTAAGTTCAGGGACCTCATTACCCTGGGATGACAGATCAGAGGTTGCCCCAAGGTTCTGGAAGCACCTCAATGTTGTCTCTGGGATCTATAGAGTTTTTTGAGTCTATAGGCAGGATGAAGGATGGGAAACCTTTTTGGGAAAGGAAGAACCAAAGGGTGGGGCAAGGGATATTAGCACAAGACCCCTGAGTATAAAGAACAAAAGGTAAAATGCTGGACTTGCAATGGAGAGTATTGGACCCTCTTTAGAGGATTTGAAGAATTTTCTGATGTTGACTGCTTGGTGCAATAGACTGAGGGACTTCTCTAGGAATAGTCTGATCAAGGTGTTATATGCCGACAGAGCTAACAGAAGAGACTCATCTCTGCCCTGAAATAACTTGCAGTCTCTTTGAGAACTGTAGTGGCATTGAATGGACTTGCTGCAGGCAGGATCTGGATGTCAGGAGCACATGGCATTGTTTGGCAGTCTATGTCATGCTCCTTTTGACAAGATACACAATTACTTGGGTCTTAAAAGAGTCTCTTGCCTTCCAGGACATGGTTATTAGAAAGTGTCCAGTCAGAGGAGTCTGATCTTCATGAGGCATCACATTCCCCATCGAGAGATGGAGCAGGGGAGAGAATAACTTAGTTTGTGACTTTCTGATCTCTCAGATGAGTTATAAAGCTCTGAGATATGTTCCTCAATTAGTGTGGGGTTCAGAGGTAGATAAATATGCATTGTTTTTAATTCTCAGATGTTGTTCTTGCTAAAGTTTGAAGTATGTACTGCAAAATATGAACAATGCATCAGTAAATCTTTTTTAAAAAGATTTACTTTAGGACCTGGCTGGTGTGGCTCAGTAGATTGAGCATAGGCCTGTGAACCGAAGGGTCACTGGTTCTATTCCCAGCCAGGGCACATACCCCAGGGTTGCTGCAGCTCTGGTTACGTGAGAAAGCTCTCCTCACCCATTCAAGGACTCTGAGAGACAGAGTATCTGGAAAGGAGAACTAGGGAGAAGAACAGAAGTCCTGTTCCAGGTCACCCAACATATGGAATCCCCAAGCACTAAGATGTGGCACACTGTACTCAGCGAGTCACATTCGTGCTTGCCAACTCCTGACACCTGGAGCAGTTTGATTCCATGAAAGATCCTCCATAATCATTTGTTGAAAGAATACAGAAAGTGTGAAACATTTTAAGATGCACTGGTCTTAGAAACAAACTGCGATAAGGAGGGGAGTATAGGTAGTCCAGGGACACCTGGTCATACCAGAGAGATGCAAAAAATTGAAATTATATGGCCCTTAATTTTTAAAAAATAATATTTGAAATATTTATAAGATTCTTGGAGGCAGAACAAGACTTATGTAAGTATAAACGTACTTTTGTCTGTCCCTGCAATGAATTTAAGCTACTGGTGCCCCTTTTAGAGCAGAAGGCAAATAAGAAAAGAGGGCCGCAGCGTTCCTACTGACCAGCCACAAAAACAACACAGGCTTCATGGAGCACTTCTGACCAGCTGGAGAAGAGGCAATGCAAGAGCTCTCAGTGCCTCCTGGGGAAGTCCTGGCAAACCACGGGAAGTGGGGCGACTGGCATGGAAACCTAAACACTGAATTTCAACCTTCTGGTGGGGAACTTGTCGCCTATTCTGCCTCTCCTGGAACAGAAACTCTATCCTTCTTCTTCCTTTTTTTGAGGGGGGGTGGGTTGGGGTGGGGGGTTCTTAACCTCCATTTAAGTGCTATAAGCAAGATTTATGCTCTGCCCAATTTTCTGTAATTGACAAACTAATAATCTAGAATGAATGTGTCATGGAAGCAGGAACTGTGTCTTGTTCTGTGCTATATCCCTAGCATTTATAACCGCTAGCATTTATAACACAAAGTAGGTGTCTGGTATATATTTGCTAAAGCAATGAATCTCAGAGAAAAGATTTCTGACTTTTTGAGTAGTGGAAGGATGAAGAGTGACAACAGTGATAATAACAGCTATCATTTATTGAAAACTTACCATTTATTTACTAGCCGCTACACCAGATGCATTTCATAGTTTATCTCAGCTAATCCTCCAAGTCACCTTGAGAAGGCTAGCTCAGAGAGGTTAGCAATCTTATGACTAGTGTGTGGTAGACCCAAAACTGAAGCCAGGTTTGTCTGGCTCCAAGCCTATGTCTTTTCATTAAAGTTTGCTACCACTATATCTAAGAGGAAAAAACTCTCCCACGACTGAGGAGCCTCCTAAGGGCCCCCTTCATGTCCTTGTTCCTTAGGCTGTAGATAAAGGGGTTCAACATGGGGACCACCACAGTGTACACTGCTGCTGCTGCAATGTCCTTTTCTTCAGAGGCAACAGAAGGAGGGCACAGATAGGCACCAAAGAGGGTCCCATAGAACACACAGACAATGCAGAGATGGGAACTGCAGGTGGAAAAGGCCCTGCCCGCCCCACCAGGAGTTCGCATCCTCAGGATGGCCGATACAATGTGGATGTAGGAGACGACAATGCAAATAAAGGGGACGATGAGTACTGTGCCTCCTAAGGCAAAAAGCATCAACTCGTTGACGTGGGTGTCAGAACATGACAGCTTCAGGACAGGAGTTATGTCACAGAAAAAGTGAGCTATTTCCCCCACAACGCAGAAGGACAGCCGAGCCATGAGGAGGGTGTGAGTCAGGGCAACAGTGTGTGTGAGGACCCAGCACAAGGCAAGCAGCAGGGCACAGACTCTGGGGCTCATGACTGCAGAGTAGTGGAGAGGGCGGCAGATGGCCACATAGCGGTCGTACGCCATTACGGCCAGGAAAAAGCTGTCCAGGTCACCAGACATCAGAAAGAAATACATTTGTGTGAGGCAACCAGCATAGGAGATGGTATGACGCCGAGTCTGAACATTCACCAGCATCTTGGTAACTGTGGAGGATGTTAAACCCACATCAACAAAAGACAGATTAGCCAAAAAGAAGTACATAGGGGTGTGGAGGTGCGGGTCAGAGCTGATGGCCAGGATGATGAGCAGGTTCCCTGTCAAGGTGATAAGATACATACACAGGAAGATACCAAAGAGTAACTGCTGTTGCTCTGGTGACCCAGATATTCCTCGGAGGAAAAATTCAGAGAGGCATGACTGGTTTTCCATGACTCTGGAGCACTGGAAGTTAGAAAGGACAGTTAGAGTGCTAGATTTCTTCTAGAATTGTGCATGTTGCTGACTTCCAAATCTTCTAACTCCTAAATCTCCCTTTAAATTCATTGTTATCCCCAATCCTGACTTTACCTCCAATCTGACCCTAGATTCTTCTTTTTCTCTCTTCCTTGGGACTCTCATTGTTTGTTTGGTTTTTTCCCCTTTCCTCATCCTTCCCTCTGACCAATCTTTCACACAGAGGAAACTCTGCTAAGGAGGCACTAGAGGTGTGTTCAATGCTGGGGATTACCACGTCTTGAACTAGGTCCACAGCCCCATATCAATTTCATCATTGCAGTGACATGGACACATGAGTACACTGAGGTGAGCTAGATCTTACACGCTCCTGGTAGCCCCTATAGCCATACAAAATTCTTTTTAAAACACTTATAATACCTCATTTTAGAGTGAAGGGCATATGAAGGACGCATGTCCCTTTATCTCTTCATCATTTCTCCTGAACTAGAGAAGATGGAGTTCTGCATTTTGTTCACTGTTTGCATTATTGTCCCTGCCATCCACCATCACCTTGTAGCTAACATCTACCAGCCACTTTTTACATGTCAGGTGCTCTACTAAGCACTTCATACAGACTGCTTCCTGGAACCCTGTAACAATGCTGGGCAGCAGAGACTACTGTTATTGTCTTTGTATAGAAGAGAAAACTGAAGATAAAGATGCTTGAGTAATTTGCACATGGACCCACAGCTTGTAAATATTTCAGACAGATCAAACTCAGCCTTGACACCATAAATTGTATCATCAATCAGTACAGATAGAAAGTGATTTTTTTATCACCAGAGTTATATTAATCCCTCAGTATTCCTAGTTTAATATCTTTAGCTTCACTTACCCTTCCTATCTTGTATATTTGTCTTCTACAGAAAAACAATAAAGTTTAAGAACTAGTACAGCCCATAGGATCTGGTCCAAACATCCCCATATATTGGTCTGTGGACCAATTTATCAACCAAGTGAGATGCTTATTAACAAAACAGAATCCTCAGACTTCCTGAGTTAAACTCTCTAGGATACAGTCTGGGTATATGTATTTAAAACTGAAAATGAAAACTAAACCCTCCTCAGGTATTGTAATGCTCAATAACGCTTAAGAAAAATTCACTTAGTTCAACTCTTCATTTGATTCACAGATGAATAAGCTAAGCTTCAGAAAAGTGATTGTAAAAACAAAACTTAAGATTCAAAAGAGTAAAGCTTACACTGTGCCTTGGAGAAAGACATGACACAAGGATCAGGGTATCCAGACTCTCAGACCAGCGCCCTTTCTGTTAAGTCAGCTGTTGTTTCATCTTTCTTTTTTGTGTGTCTTTTAATTTTTTATTATTTTTTATAATTAATATCTTATAGATCAAATATGTTCTTATTCCCAATTTCTATTCAAAGTCCACACCTAAAGAAAAACTTACCTCCAAAGTGATGAAAGATTTACTAATGGAGCCATGGCTGGTGTGGCTCAGTGGACTGAGTGCCAGCCTAAGAACCAAAGGGTCTCTGGTTTGACTCCCAGTCAGGGCATGTGCCTGGGTTGCAGGCCAGGTCCCCAGTGTGGGGTTCGTGAGAGGCAGCCACACATTCATGTTTCTCCTTCTCTTTTTCCCTCCTTTCCCCTCTCTCTAAAAATAAAGTAAATCTTTTTTTAAGACTTTATTTATTTATTTTTAGACAGAGGAGAAGGGAGGGAGAAAGAGAGAAAGAGAAACATCAATGTGTGGTTGCCTCTCACACATCTCCTACCAGGGACCTGGCCTGAAACCCAGGTATGTGCCCTGGCTGGGATAGAACCAGTGACCCTTCGGGTTCACAGGCCTATGCTCAATCTACTGAGCCACACCAGCCAGGTCCTAAAGTAAATCTTTTTTAAAAAGATTTACTGATGCATTGTTCATATTTTGTAGTACATACTTCAAACTTTAGCAAGAACAACATCTGAGAACTAAAAACAATGCATATTTATCTACCTCTGAACCCCACACTAATTGAGGAACATATCTCAGAGCTTTATAACTCATCTGAGAGATCAGAAAGTCACAAACTAAGTTATTCTCTCCCCTGCTCCATCTCTCGATGGGGAATGTGATGCCTCATGAAGATCAGACTCCTCTGACTGGACACTTTCTAATAACCATGTCCTGGAAGGCAAGAGACTCTTTTAAGACCCAAGTAATTGTGTATCTTGTCAAAAGGAGCATGACATAGACTGCCAAACAATGCCATGTGCTCCTGACATCCAGATCCTGCCTGCAGCAAGTCCATTCAATGCCACTACAGTTCTCAAAGAGACTGCAAGTTATTTCAGGGCAGAGATGAGTCTCTTCTGTTAGCTCTGTCGGCATATAACACCTTGATCAGACTATTCCTAGAGAAGTCCCTCAGTCTATTGCACCAAGCAGTCAACATCAGAAAATTCTTCAAATCCTCTAAAGAGGGTCCAATACTCTCCATTGCAAGTCCAGCATTTTACCTTTTGTTCTTTATACTCAGGGGTCTTGTGCTAATATCCCTTGCCCCACCCTTTGGTTCTTCCTTTCCCAAAAAGGTTTCCCATCCTTCATCCTGCCTATAGACTCAAAAAACTCTATAGATCCCAGAGACAACATTGAGGTGCTTCCAGAACCTTGGGGCAACCTCTGATCTGTCATCCCAGGGTAATGAGGTCCCTGAACTTACCTCCGCTGCTTCTTCAATTACTATGTCTGCTCACAGGTTAAGAACTGGCTTGGAGATGATGGGGAGATTATTGCAAAAGCAGGACTTGCTGGCCTACAATTGTCTGTCTCGAGTTTCTCTTTTCACTGCTACTCAGGTACTGAGAAGGCACTGCAGATGTCCTTAATTTGGAGGAAGGAGAGAAGAGCTGAGATTCCTCCTGACAACCTTTGTGCTGGGACTAACTGAAATCACAGTTCACGGTCAAGAATAATAAATACAGATGATGAGTAGCCAGAAGCAAAAAAGTTAGGTTGCTAAACTGGGATTAAAAATAAGATTGGGGGAAAAGGGAGAAAGAAAGAAACTAGGATTCCAGATGAGGAGCCCAAGAGATCAACAAAGGATTGTAAAGCCAAGATGGAACAGAAAAGACATCAGCTGGAGACCAGAAGAAGAGGTGCTGTACTGAGTACTTAAGATTATCTAGGACCCATGGTACTCTGGCCCCAGTCAACCCAGGTCTTCAGGAATTTTGAAGTATTTTATGTTTGCATTTTGAAACCCAAACTGAGGACTCAGAAACAGGGAGCTGCTAGCTCTCAGGCCAAACTAGGAGGAGGGTGAACATGCTCTACTTTGGGTATTTAGAGACAGGGAATCATGGGACACAGTTCCCTAGAGCCTTGTTAGAGCTAACACTCACAACTGCCCAAATTCCCCTCTGTACTTCTCATAACAGACCAAATTAGTACAGTGCTGGCTTTATCTGAAATTTCTGAAAGCTTTACTTCTTTCTCTATGTTAAATGGTAAACATAGTTCATGACAAAGAAAAAAAATGGACTCTGTGTAAATGAATCTCCTAGCTGCCCTCTTACAACAAGATTTCTATCCTTAAACTCTTCCCTTATGAAATTCAAAAGTGCCAATATTCACATCAGTTTAGTTTAGTGGCATATGACATTTCTTTCTTAAATAGTTCTCATGCTTCTGGTTAAAGATATTACAATAAAGTCAAGCATTTAATTTCACTCTCTCCTAAAATTCTAATGAGAGTAAAATGATTTTTAAAAAGACATAAAATCCACAAGGACAGAGAAGAGTGGAAAGCAAATAATAGTAACAGAATTTCAGACATTGAAAACCATTGGATGAGGGAGTGGTAATCAAGACAATGTTTACATAGTCTTCAACTCAACTGAACTTCAGACAGTTTCTTCCTGACTATGGACCCTGTGCCTCCACTTTCTTATAGAGCTTTACTCTCAAAAACTTGTTAAAATTTTGCCCTGCTCATCTGAAATGTAAATCTTCTCTCAGGCTCTGGCCAGTTTTACAATCTAGGAATCTCTTTCTTAATGACCTGGGAACCATCCCTTTGAAATGTAATTATTAAGATACCACACCTATCGTCCTGTCTCTGTGGGAGGATGGGGACCTAACTTTGATGGACAGACAACAGACAGGCAATTAGCAAGCACAGATGGTGTAATCATTTACTCAAGCCTCCTGGAACACCTTCCAGTATGTTGAAACTGGCTCAACTCAGCACTTCTGAGCTACCTTTTGTTTCAAGGGAGTTGAGTTCCATCTCTCTCCCCAACTGCAATAGTCTTTAACAAAAGCTTCCCTGTCTAGCCCTGTGTAGTACAATTTTTCTTTGACAGTGATAACAGAGTTAAGACATGGAAAAGGTTTTTTATCGAAGACTTCCGGCAAGATGGAGGAATAGGTGGTCGCACCGTACCTCCTCGTACAACCAAGATTAGAAAACCAATAATTTACAACAATAATTTACTATCAGAATAACACCCAGATCCGGCAGAGGATTTATCTGAATGGAAGTCGGGCAGCCAAGAAGTTGAAGTAGACGCATTCATCCGGACTGGTAGGAGAGGACGAGCCGGCGGGCGCGGGGCTGGCTCGGGTCGGCGGTGCGCGCGCGGAGGTCCGGCGCGAAATCGGTGCAAAAGCCATCGGGCGCGTAAGAAGGCAGCGGTGATCCCTGAGTACGCAAGCTGCGGCTGGCAGACCCAGAGGGGCAGCGATTGTGGACCAGGGCAGAACTCGCGGCCCGGAAGCCCAGACAAGGGTCTGAGTCCAGGGGAACAGAACTACCGCCATTGTTTTCTCCCGCCCCGCTCCCGCCCCTGCCCCACCCCCACATATAACGTCACAATCTAGCGACCGGGGTGCCCAGCCCCGGTGAGCACCTAAGGCTCCGCCCCCCACCGTAACAAGAGCAACCAGACCGGAAAAAAAAAAAAAAAGAGACAGGGGGGAAAAAAAATCATGTTTTCAACAGAGCAAATCAGTCCCCAAGGACTCATCCTTTTGAGTGACCAAGAATTAGCCAATCTATCAGATGCGCAGTTCAAAACACTGGTGATCAGAAAGCTCACGGAACTGGTGGATTTTGGACGAAATTTAGATGAAAGAATGCAGATTACCATAAAACAGATGCAGGAAGACACGCGGAGGAGAGCCAATAGTGAAAGGAAGGAATATGAGTCTCAAAACAATACAGTGGACCAGAAGGAAGATAGAATCAGCCAAGCAGGAAAGCATGATGAAATAAGAATTCAAAAAATTGAGGAAAAGATTAAGAACATCCAAGACACCTTTAAACGTTCCAATATCCGAATTATAGGGGTACCAGAATCGGAAGGGGAAAAGCAACAGATTGAGCACGTATTTGAACAAATAATAAAGGAGAACTTCCCCAATCTGGCAAAGGGAACAGTCTTCCAAGAAATCCAAGAAGCTCAGAGAGCCCCAAAGAAGTTGGACCCAAGAAGAAACACACCAAGGCACATTATAATTACATTAGCCAAGGTAAAAACGAAGGAGAGAATCCTAGAAGCAGCAAGAGGTGAGGGGACAGTAACCTACAAAGGAGTTCCCATCAGACTGTCAGCTGATTTCTCAAAAGAGACCTTACAGGCAAGAAGGGGCTGGAAAGAAATATTCCAAGTCATGAAAAACAAGGACCTACATCCCAGATTGCTCTATCCAGCAAAGCTTTCATTTAGAATGGAAGGGCAGATAAAGTGCTTCTCAGATAAGGTCAAGTTAAAGGAGTTCATCATCACCAAGCCCTTATTTTATGAAATGCTAAAGGGACTTATCTAAGAAAAGAAGATAAAGAAAAGATATGTATAGTAAAAGGACAGCAAACTCACAAATATTAGCAACCACACCTAAAGCAAAACCAAAAGAAACTAAGCAATTAGAACAGGAACAGAACCACAGAAATGGAGGGCACATGGAGGGTTAGCAGCAGGAGGGTGGGAGGAGGAGAGAGGGGGAAAAGGTATAGAGAATAAGTAGCATAGAATGTACGTTGAAAATAGATAGGGGGAGGGCAAGAATAGTACGGGAAATGTAGAAACTAAAGAACTCATAAATATGACACACGGACATGAACTAAAGGGGGAAATGTGGGTGGGAGGGGGTACAGGGTGGAGGGGAGAGAAGGGGGGAAATGGGACAACTGTAATAGCATAATCAATAAAATATATTAAAAAAAAAAGAAAAGGTTTTTTATCCATTTATTTACTGATGGGCACTTAGCGGTGCAGAGGTTCTTTTGGATTGGTGTTTCAAGGTTGTTAGGATATAATCCTAGTAGTGGAATTGCTGGGTCAAAAGGTTGCTCCATTTTTAGTTTTGAGGAAATTATTCCATACTGTTTTCCATAGTGGTTGCACCAGTCTGCAATCCCACTAACAGGGTTGGTACATTTACACAATGTATCATTGGTTGGTACATTTACACAATGGAATTCTACGCAGCAAAAAGAAAAGGAGCTCCTACCCTTTGCAACAGCATGGATGGAACTGGAGAGCATTATGCTAAGTGAAATAAGCCAGGTGGTGAAAGACAAATACCATATAATCTTACCATTAACAGGAACCTAATCAACAAAATGAAAAAGCAAGGAAAGCATAGCCAAATACATTGAAATTGAGAACAGGCTGACAGTGGCCAGAGGGGAGGGGGTATAGATAATGGGGGGAAAGGGTAAAGGGTTTACAGGAACTATTATAAAGGAAATATGGACAATAACAAGTGGGGGATGGAAACAGGGGAGGAAGATGGGGAGGGTTGGGGTGGGGGGGGAGCAGAAAACTGTACTTGAACAACAATAAAAAAATATTTTGTACAGCTAGCTATACAATGTGTTTGTGTTTTAAGTGTTATTACAAGAGTCAAAAAGTTAAAAAAAAAAGACATGGAAAAGCTGAATCCTACATTGGCAGTAGATAAAATAAAATCAACAATCTTGTCAACAGCTCCCAAATCTTCAAAAGCTCCCAAAACTGGAAGCCCTGATACCTCTGGATTCTGGTGTGAAAGGGAAATAAACTTAGAGGTGACAGCTATTTTAAAAGAAACTAGATCCCTGTATTTCCTTTTTTACCCCATGCTACAGGAATACCGTCCCTCTCCTAAACCAGGAAAAGTTGGGAGATTTAAGTTCTGGAGAAGGTTGGGACTGGGGGTTGCCACATACAACTCACATTAGTGATCACACACACACACACACACACACACAAACAGAAGAATTACATTAATTACATGATTATACATGCACATCAAGTGCTGAATGTTGAAACCCACAGTCCTTTATTATGCTTTTGCTCCCAGATCTCTACCTTGAGTACAGAATATTGTAAGAATTTTCTTTAGAGTCTGACTAGCTGAGCAGGAAAGAACCATAAACATAAGGCAGTGAGGGTCCATCCCTTCCTCAAAAACGGCTTCCCAGCCAGACTACCCTACAGTGAAATTCAATGTTGACATCTCCACCTATAAGCACAGAGCTTCCAGCTAGTTTCCAAAACCTTTATGGTGTTGCAGCATGTATCAGTAAAGCATGTGAATTTGAAGTGCAAGCTCCTTGAATTTTCCATATGTACATACCAATGTAACCACTCCCCAGGCCAAGACATATAACATTTCCTTCAAGCCAGAGGCTCCCTCTTATCCATGATGAGGCACTATCATCTTAGAGGTAAGCACTTTTGTGATGCATATCACCATAGGGTTACTTTTGCCTTAAAGTTTATGTAAAAAGAATCGTATTGTATAACTCTTGTATTTGGCTACTTGAGCTCAACATTCATCTGTCAGACTCAATAATGTTGTTGCACATGGAAATTTGTTCTCTTTACTGCTGTGTAACATTTCATTATACAAATGAAACACTTTATTTTTCTGTTGATGGACATATGGATTGCTTCTGATTTGGCTATTATGAGTAAAGTTGAGAGAACATCCTTAAACATGCCTTTTGTGGGTCTATATACTTATTTCTCTTGAGTATACCCCTAGATGTGATATTCCTGGGTAATATGGCAAACAATATTTAGCTTTAGTATATGCAGAAAAGTATTTTCCAAAAATATACAAGTTTATATATATTATATAAAAATTATACAAATTTACACTCCCTCCCAAAATAATGGAGAGTCCTAGTTGCTAAATATTCTCAACAAAACTAGTAGTGTCAGTCTTTTTTCTCCAACATTTTACTACATTTTGAAAACATACAACAAATTTGATTTTTATAGTGAATACCCTTATAATAGCCATCTATTTTTAACCCTTAATATTTCATTATGCTTGCTTTAACATGTATCTATCTATAGGTAGATATCTGTCTATCTATATATATATATCTAATAGATATCTATATATCTATATATCTAATAGATATCTATCTATTCTATCCATTCATTAATCTACCTTATTTTAAAATTAACTTATTGAAGTATAATTTACATGAAATTAAATGCACTCATTTATGTGCATCTTGCAAAGAGTTCCAACAAATTTGTATACCTATGTAAACATTACCACAATCAAGATATAGAGTATTTTTATCACCTTAAAAAGTTCCCTTGTATCCACATCCCAAACAAGCCCCTCTCCTACTTCCAGTCTCATGCAGCCAGCAACCTGAGTTACATCATAATAGATTAGATTTATCTTTTCCAGGGAGTCAAATAAATGGAATTTTACAGCACATACTCTTGCCTCTGGCTTTTTCTGCTCACCACAAAGTGTTTGAGATTCATCCATGTTGTGGTATATACTGATAAAAATGATTTATGTTTTCTATATTGACTGGAATTCTATTGTATTAATATACCACAATTTGTTTATGCCTTCTACAGTTGGCAGAAACTTGGCTTTGGAACCCAGCCATCATACTGTGAGAAAGCCTAAACTATGTGGAGAGACCACCTCTAGGTGTTCCAGCTGACATTCCCAGCCAACACTCAGCATCAACCACCAGACACGCAAGTGAACAAGCCTACAGGTGGTCCGGTCTCAGCCTTCTACTACCAAGTTGACATTGCATGAAGCAGAGAGGGGCTATCCAACCAGCCCTGTGCAAACTGACGATGAGAAAAATAAATGTAGTTGTTGTTCAAAGCCACTAAGTTTGGGGGTGGTTTGTTACACAGTGATAGATAACTTGTGTTACCATCATTGTAATTTTCTTCTTGCCAATATTTGTTAGCTTCATAAAATGAATTGGGAACTGCTGCTTTTTGTCTATTTCCTATAGCATTGTAGTAAGAGTAACTTTAATTTCTCTTTCAATAACCAAATCAAACAGCAAAACCATTAAGCCTGGATTTTTATTTGTGGGTATGTGTTGACATTAATTTAACTTTATTAATATATATATAAAGATACCATTTACTTCTGGGATTCTATTAAGGAAAACTGTAGAAATGTCTTACCTTTTTACCTCTATGGTGGCTACATGGTTATGTATATAAATTCAAAAATTCAGTAACTTTGACAGGTATTGTGTTTATCACTCTCCTTAGTTTTTTTAAATATAAAAACAATATAAGGCTATTATCGGCAACTTTTAGTTAATGAATTTCACTTACATTTGAAGTAAAATGAAAAGAATGCTTCAAAAATAAAAAATATATTAAAACCAACAAAAGAAAAATTCTGAGTAGCTTGATCATCTACGAAAGAAACAAAATCCATTATCAAACATTCCCAAAATGGGAATGTCAAGTCCCAGATGATTTTCCTGATGAATTCTTCCAAACATTTATGGATGAAATAACCAGTCTCACACAAACTCTTCATGAGAATAATCAAAGCGGAAATTGAGCCAAAGGATTTATTTCATGGTGATAGATTAGCTTAACATTTGAAAATCAATCAATGAAATCCACTACATTGACATAAAAAGAATAATCATTTTGAAATTTCAATAGATGCCACAAATGCATTTGATAAACTTCAATACCAATTGGTGACAAAAACCTATAGGAAACTGAAAATAGAAGGAACTATCCTTAATCTGATAAAGGATTTCTACAGAAAGTGTCACACAAGGAAGAAAGACTGAAAGCCTTTCCTGGGAATCAGAGTCAGGGACATTTCTGTCACTCTTTCTTATTTCTATTGACCATTCACTAGTGGTCCCAAACAATATAATGAGGCTAGAGAGAGAAATAAAAATGCATAAGAATTGGAAATTTTTAAAAAACTATTATTCTTATTAGACAACCTGACTCTATACCTAAAAAGTCACTCCAAATCTCTAACTTATTGCATTAATAAAAGAATATATCAAGGTCACTGGATACAAACTTGATGTATACAAACCAGTTGTATTTCTGTATATCAGCCATGAACAAATAGAAAAAACTTGAAACAGACTATTTACATTAGAATAAAAGGGAATACATGCCCAGGACACAATTAAGAAAATGTTCAAAACCTTAAACAAAAAATTTAAGACTACAATTTACAAAATATTAAAACCATAAATGTTTAAAAGTATCATTGAAAGAAACTAAAGTAGGCATAAAGAAAGAGATATACCATATTAACGGAATGAAATATTCAGCACCGTAAGGATACAAATTCTTCCCAAATTAGCCTATGAATGAAATCACAAAGTCCCAGCAGGAGGGGTGTGTGTGGGTGTGTGTGGGTGTGTGTGTGTAAATGGCAATTTTAATGCTAAAGTTCATATAAAATGCAAATACCAAAGCAGATCAAGGCACTTTGAAAGGAAATAAATTTAGAGGACTTACACAGATATCAAGACTTACTATACTGTGGTATTGGGCAAGGACAAACAAATTGACCAATGAAAGAGAACAGAGTCTAGAAATGACTCACAGACAAATGATCACCTGAGTTATTATAAATGTGACACTTCAACATGTCAGGGAATGACTGATCTTATCAATAAAGTATCTGAGTTCACTGGGTATCCAAATGGAAATAAATAATTTGACACTGACCTCATGCTGCATGTAAAAACCAATTCCAAATGGACTGATATATCAATAAAAGATAATAAAGATTTTAGGTGAAAACACAAGAGGGTATCTTCATAATCAAGTACTATGCAACTCTCTCTTGGGAGACGAACAGCAAACCCATAAAGAAAAAATAAATTGGACTATATTAAAATTAAGAATTTGTATTTATCAAAAGACACCAATAGAGAGAGTAAAATGCCAACCCTGAGAGAAGGAAGAGATACTTGTCATGTATACACATCACAAAATACTTGTATATAGTATAATAAACACTTTCAAAGTAAAAAGTGGAAGAAAACCTAATAGACTTGAAAAATGTGCCACAAAACATAGTATCATATATTTTAATAAATATGTAAAAAGTTTTTAACTTCATTAGTCATCAGGACAATATAAATTTAACAAACTATGTGTCACTACTACACACATACCAAAATAGCTAAAATCAGGGGGAAAAAGAGACTATACCAAGTATGAATGGGGTAGGATCAACCAAAATTCTCATATCCACTATTTTCACCATACTGTAATCATTTGGAAAAACTAAAGCTGAACACATGCAAAACCTAGAACCCCAAAATTCTACTACTAAGCGTATCAACTAAAATGTGTATATTTATTCCCTAAGAAGCAAGTATAAGAATGTTTATATGCCCACTATTTGTAAAATACCAAACTGGAAATCATCTAAACAACGGTAAACAGTAAAACAGATGAATTGTGATTCACCCATCAGTGGAATATTAGCAGCAATTACAACAAATGTACAGCTATGTGCTCCTGTCTGCCCCAGTCCCACTCTCCCTCATGGAGGATTTGGAGTGTCCATTGCAGTTTTCACCTGTCTGTATCTCCAATGTGTGAGGAGGAGGGAGGAGATAACTTATCTCTCACATTCCCAGGTCTGAGGAATCTCATTTTCATGTGGACCTCATTAAATTTTGGACATCGACCTAAGGCTGCAATGGGATGAGATTCTGAAGCTCTTGGGAAAGAGTGAGTCCACTTGGAGTGTGGAAAGAATGTAAATAATTTGTAGCAAATTAAAAAGGGCCAGAAATTCTTTGTTAGATGAGATTAACTTTCTTCCCTTAGTTACAGGCCTGGCCTTGGTGACTTGTTTGACCTACAGAAGTCAATGAAAGTGGGATTCTAGGATTTCTGAAGCCAAGTTTGACAAACTCCCCCTTGGCCTCTTAGAATGCTTGCTCTCGAGACACCCGCTATCAGAACCCTGCTACCGTGCTGTGAAGAGGCCCAGTGGACACCGACAGGCCAAGTATAAATGCTCACGACTATCAAACTGAAAACACGTGGGTTATTAAAAACATGGTACTGATAAAACTAGCTATGTATGAAAAATTAAAAATAAAGGTAGATCTTTTTCTCTCACTACACCACAACATAAATTGCAAGTAAATTAAAATTTTACACATAGTATTTAAAATTTAGAAGAAGGAACTAAATGGATTTCCTTGATCGATGAGATATAATGGACTTTTCAGTATAAAAATGATGAAAAAATCACAAAACCAAATACCTACCAATTTTGACTACAAAAATAATTTTTAAAAATTTCTATACATATTGGAATGTAAAGCACAGAAAATAAAACACCCAGAATAAAATGTTTTCATTATTCTTTACTGTCTTTAATATCCATTTTTAAAGGCACAAGCACCCCAATAGAAAAAAAGGGCAAATATATTAACAGGATAATTTGAGGCATAATTACCCATGGTAAAAGATCAAATAAAACAAATGTTAATCTTACTACTAACCAAAGACATGCAAGTTAGAACAATGAGATTATTTTACACCTATGAAATTGTTAGTAATTAAAAGCAGCAATGACCCTGGGATGAAGTATAATTGTTAGCAGCATGGGCTCCTGAGTCATGCAGGCCTAGGTGGGAACTCCACTTCATCATTTAGTAATTGTACGGCCTTGGTCAAATCATTTTCCTCCCTGGGCCTCGGCTTTCTCATGTGTAAAATTGGGAAAATAATAGTTCCTACATCCTAAACTCACTGGATTCTGTGATAACATGTAATGAAAGTGTTCAACAAGTACAATATGAGGCAGTGGTAATAAAATGCAGATGTCACATTTTCAGCAACTGCTACATATCTTGTATTATGGCTAGTATGCTTTATGTAGGCTGCCTCATTTAATTGGGAGTTTAGGACTTGAGAGCATTGCTTCATATTAGGATTACCCTGTTTAGACAAATCTCTAGCAGAAATAGTCATGTCAGAATTTATGCCCCTGATGTCACCCTCAAAACTGTTTTTCCCGGGATACAGGACAGACATCAAACTGTCCAGTGTACAGACAGGAGCTCCCTGGAGGCCTCCAGCAAGAAGCTTCTGAATCACACTTCCAAGACCCACATCTGAGACTTTAACCCCTGGGAAAGAGATGCCCTCGGTTCCCCCAGGACCCAGCCAGAGGTGGCTGGAGAGCAGGCTGAGGTTGGCTCTAATGAGCGCTTGAGGGGATAGTGTTTTAGGAGTCTTTAAAACCCTATGGAAAAACCTCAGCTTTACTGACTGAGCCAGAAAGGTCACAGGCAGTCCCTCATTGTGAACTTTCTACTCAGAAGAGAATTGAAGATACCTGAAACCAATCCGTACTTTAACAGGTGAGAATCTGGAAGAGGTAGGGTGCACGCGCACGCACGCACACACGCACACACACACATTCCTCTCCCTTCCCAGCCCAACAACTAGACAAGTTTCTTGGATAGGTGCTCTGTGGGAAGTCTCTGCCTCAGATCAGAAACTTCTTTTTAAACCAAAGAACAAATGGAATACTCAAATATCCATAAAAGCTTCCAAAGTGAAATCAATATGAGATCAATATGAAATGACCCCTCACACTAGCTTGCTTTGCATCCTAGGAGAGAAAAAGAAAAGCGGCTACTTTCAAGCCCAGAGAACTAGAGCCTGGTTCCTTTCACTTTTCCTTCTTCTGAAGAAAAGCAAGTATCAGAGGGATACGATGCAAGTGCAGAGGCGAAAGCACAGGCTTTGGAGTCTGGTACACCTGCACTTGACTCTCATTTTCTAGCTATCTGATCTTGAGCACATCAAATATCTCTGAGACTCGGCCTTCCCATTTGCAAAGTTGTTGAGAATGGTAATACCTACCTCGTAGCCTTGTGAGGAATAAAACAATGCCATCAAGGTGTCTATACTTAGCAAGTCTCTGCAAATAGATACTTATGTGTTGATGTCCAAAAGAACAGGGGGACTGAAATGTTAGTTCCCACAGTGAATACAAGTGCTGAGGAGCAAATGGGGAGGTGGACAAGGATGAAGGAGAGAGAGTGATGAAGGAATGGTAGCCCCTGTGGAGGGGGGTCCTAACAGCACAGGGAGAAAAGGGGACATCACTGATACTCACTGCTTTGTCCCACATATCCTACACCCCCAGTTAGGGAAGAATACAGGGGCTGCCGCTGAATGGGTGAGGTCAAGTTCTAGGACTGAGAAGGCAAACAGAGAGCAAGTTATCCTGTCCTATCATTGTGTGTTTGGGCGAAGGGTAGTGTTGGGGATCATGCATCTCCTTTTTAGTAAGCTTAAATGACTTTTCCAATCTTGCCTCAAGGATATGTTCAATTCTCACCTCCTCCAATAAACAGCCCACACCAACTTCTCCCTCAAACCGATCTCTTTTCTCTGACCCTATGATAGCACAGAATGCACCATTTGTATTTGAATGGTTGTTATCTTGATTCTTCTCTAAATGTCCCAAGGGTATTTTCTTGTAAGATCCGTAAATGCTCATTGACAAGGTCCATTTATTCTCTTTTTTTCCAGCATTTTTTCTGGCTACAGAGAAACATCTGTAAAATGATTTAATAATTCAATACTGCATGTAGAAGGGTTTAATCTGAACAGATAACAAGAACTGCAAGAGATGGGAAAAGTAAGCAGAGAGAATCAAACTGCTGTTTCAGACTTCCACCTTCTAGGACTCTCTGTGCAACCAGAGCAGCAGCCTCTTCTATTTGGCATCTTCCTGGGCATGTACCTGGTCACCATAGTGGGGAATCTGCTCATCATTCTGGCCATCGGCTCTGACCCATACCTCCATACTCCCATGTACTTCTTTCTGGCCAACCTATCATTAACTGACGCCTGTTTTGCTTCTGCCTCAATCCCCAAAATGCTGGCCAACATTCATACCCACAGTTGGATCATCTCTTATTCTGAGTGCCTTGTACAGATATATTTTCTCATTATGTTTGGTGGTCTTGACAACTTCCTTTTGGCTGTGATGGCATATGACCGCTATGTGGCCATCTGCCAGCCACTCTATTACAGCACAGCTATGAGTCCCCAACTCTGTGCACTAATGCTGGGCATGAGCTTGGTGCTAACCAACCTTGCTGCCCTGGTGCATACATTGTTACTTACCCGGGTGACCTTCTGTTCCCATAAGGCCATCTACCACTTCTACTGTGATCTGAGAGCTCTACTGAAGCTTGCCTGCTCAGATACCCACATTAACCAGCTGATGATCATCACCATAGGCCTGATGTTCCTCGCCACTCCCCTCATGCTGATCATCCTCTCTTATGTCCACATTTCCTGCGCTGTGTTTGGCATCTCATCCTCTGCAGGGCGGTGGAAAGCCTTCTCTACCTGTGGTTCTCACCTCACAGTGGTCCTGCTCTTCTATGGGTCTCTTATGGGTGTGTATTTACTTCCTCCATCAACTCACTCTGCAGACAGGGAAATTAGGGCTGCCATTCTCTACATGATGATTATTCCCATGCTAAACCCATTCATCTATAGTTTGAGGAACAGAGACATGAAGAAGGCATTGAGTAAACTTTTGGGCAGTAACAAAACCTTCTTACCACGCCAATGATATTCGATCTTGCAATCCTGATCAACCGCTACCCTCCATCATCCACCAGTCTCAGACTGATTTTAAGAAAGGGTTATCTGGAAAATCTGAGTTAAAGGTATAACAAAAAGGGTGTTTCTGCTCCTTTACTTGCCTGAGGGATGAGGTGTTCTGACTCAGTCTCTTTCTTGATGCCAGTGAAGCAACCATGACTAAAGGCAGGATACCATTCCCTGTTCTTCACCTCTAAATCTATCTCATTAACCAGAGTGAACTAAGATGTATTACACACCCTAGAGCCAAGTAATTCTGCCCTTAGGGGTATGGGACAAGAGGATGGGATGAAAATACAAACATTTATTGAGCATCTACAATCCTTCTCATTGTTCACATCAGTACTTTGGAGGGAAATTGCAGAAACTATAGCTCAGAATGCTGAATAACTTCCTCAACTCAGTTAAGTTTGGCTCTATATCCATCTTCTTTCTATTTTACCACCTTGTGGAGATCATGACAAATATTGATTGTTACACTATGAGATAAAGAATTAAAATGATATAAATTTTATGGTATTTTCTTAATATTTCTTTAAATTGAAAGCATTTCTTTTTGTTATTGTAATAGATGGGTAAAAAGGAGCCTATATTTGTTGTGTGCGTACTGTGTGAGAATTTTGTACTAAATAAACAATTCATTCTCTGGTTCTTTTATGAAACATTCCCTAAAATGCAGAACGATAAATCAAGTGTGCTGGAAATTTCCAGGCAATAATTTGATGAAAAGTAGTCTAGTGGAAATTGGTATTCTATGAAGTCATAAAGATGTATAAGTGGTTATCTTTTTGCAGTAATTTCTTCCTTTATATCCATTGTCTCATTATTCCCACCCCTTCTATCCAAGAAAGAGAAAGGACAAGGGAGGATAGCCAAGGAGAAGTGCATGCAGATGCAATTGTCTTACTTTAAAATCTTCCTTTGAAACAACATTTATTATACATACATCAAAAGTTCACTGTCCTTTTTTAAAAACTTGGCCTTAGGATGAAATTGATCTTGAAACTTTAGAAAGCTCTATTTAGGTGCCTCTTTATTTCTCCAGGGTGACTTGATAATCATTGGAACATTTTTTGTGCCAACCTCCAAATTTGATTTCCTGGTTCTAAAAATAGCAAATGGATAGGAGAGTCCTGGGGATATTTCTGAGTCCAGAAAATTTTAGGTGTAGGAATATATGGGTATACCTCAGCTATTTCTCCTTTTCTCATGTTCTCAACCACCTCTGCCCCTTATAAAACTCAGAAAATAAAGGGAATGGTTGTTCAGGCAGAGGGAATGAGTTGGAAAAGAAAAGTATATCTATTCTAAGTAAGGACTCCACAAATAAAAGTCACTGGTGCTTTACTTTTTTCAAGAAGTTATATGTGTTTCATTTGACATCTTAAAACCTATAATTAAACTTGAGTACGTTTTAGTTAGGAAAAGTATTTCTTTGTAAGTGAAAATTTAGAGATTTCACATCATATCTAAGAATTCCACTCTATCCTATGGGGTATAGACAGCTAACTACAACCAATAAAATTCTAAAAATGGAAATACTCCTTTACATAAAACAGAATCATAATGTAAAGATTTTTATAAATAATATCATACCACATTTATATATTAAAACACTGTTAGATAATATAATTGTGTGGAGGGAGATCTCAAAAACTGCTGGTAGTGGGAATATAAATTGGCATAAACTTCCAGGAAATAAGTTGATAATATATATTATCAGCACTAAAAATATCTATATCCTATGACCTACTCTTGCACTTTCAGGAGTTTGATCAAGTAAATACTAAAAAAACATCATCAAGAATTTATGTGTGACCCAAGATGGAGGAGAAGTAGGTGGAAGCTGCACAAACCTTCCAGAACCAACGTGAAATTACAACTAAATTATACAAAAATCATCCTGAGTAACCAAATGAACACTAGCTGGAGAGAAGCTGAACCCGGGAAAGATACCAGCATTTGGGCTGCCTGTCACTACCAAACGCAATAAGCAATGACAGCGATTGGATCTTTATGGGCACTTTATTCAGATGTCTGGCAATCCAAAAAGATGGTGGGTTTATACCCTAACAGACCATCTTCTCTTTTCTTTCCAGGCCAAGGTTTTTATAACAGGGAATAAACAAGGTGTGGTGAGGGGTTTTGAAATTCAGGGAGGGTCAGGTAGAAGAAACTGCAACATTCCTGTTTTAGGCAGTTGGATGTTCCAGGGGCAGGTGGTCATTTGCCCCTCCTTGAAACACAATGGCCTGGATACCTCCACTTATCCCCAGGTGGTAATCTTTAGCAGTGCCCCAGGAGGTCAGCTATTTTCCCAGGAGCCAGGATGGGCCTTATCTATCTATAGTTTCTGAAACAAAAACTTTAACATATACATATAACTTGCTAGGCTTATAACTTTTTACCTTAAACTAAAATATTCTAACTCTTGAGTCCCCTATCAAAGCCTTATAACCATGGACAGACAGAAAGAAGCCATATCACCACAACCAGACTGGTACAGAGTGTGGAGGAGGTGCCAAGAGCTGGCTGGGCTCCCACGAGAGGGCTGGCTGGGCAGCTGAAGTCCTGGAGGGATATTTCAGTGGCTGGGGGGGTACCCCTGAGAAGTGTGAGGTCTAAACCCCAAGATGGGCTCCCCAGGCTACAGAACCAGAATCAGGAAAGGAACCTAAGTAACACATGGCTGTGAAAAGCATCAGGATTTCTGTCTACCAGGGAGTGACAGCTGGAGATACAGAGAGCCTTTTAAAGGACCAACACACAAAATGCTGTTTTTAGGCACTTACCTTAGGCTCCACAGAGGGAGGGCATAGTAGACTAGAGATGCATGAGGAGAGTCTGAGGCTGGTGGCTCTGGGGAGAGAACTGAAGGAAAAGCCACCAGGAACCCTGTATTAAGTCATTTCCCATACTGCGGGAGCCATCTTTCTCAGGCAGAGCACTCCCCTCCAAGTGGCATCAGCCTGAGGGGAAGCAATAGCTCCACCCACAGGAACTACTGTGCCCCACTTTGTGGTGCTTAACCCCTGCTGCTCTGCTGGTGGGACTGCAGACTGGTACAACCACTATTGAAAGCAGTATGGAACTTCCTCAGAAAAATAAAAATGGATCTGCCTTTTGACCCAGCAATTCCACTGCTGGGACTCTATCCTAAGAATACTAAAACACCAATTCAAAAGAACCTATGCATCCCAATGTTCATAGCAGCACAATTTACAATAGCTAGATGCTGGAAGCAACCAAGATGCCCATCAGTAAATGAATGGATCAAAAAACTATGGTACATTTACACAATGGAATTCTATGCAGCAGAAAGAAAGAAGGAGCTCCTACCCTTTGCAACAGCGTGGATGGAGCTGGAAAACATTATGCTTAGCGAAACAAGCCAGGCAGTGAAAGACAAATACCATATGATCTCACCTCTAACAGGAACCTAAACAACAAAACAAAGAAGCAAGCAAAATATAACCAAAGACACTGAAATAGAGGATAGGCTCACGGTGACCGGAGGGGAGAGAAGAGGGAATTTAAGGGGTCAGTGGGAAGGGCTCACAGGAACAAACTTAAAGGGCACAAGGTCATAAACTAAGGGGAGGGTGGTAATGGGAGGGAAGTGGGGAGGGTGGGAGGGGGGAATGGATTGGGATTAAAAAGAAGAAAACTGTATTTGAACAATGATTAAAATATAATAAAAAAACATTAAAAAAAAAGCCCTGCTGCTAAGCAGTGCAGCTAGGAGATATTAATTGATTAACTCTACAGAAAGCCTGCAGGCAGAGGTGGACCCCATGGCCTGGTGCTGATAAAAGCCAGCCTTTTTGCACAGCCTGGTTCTTTCTGGACAAACCCAGGCCCTGAAGAAGGAACCACAAGTTGTGGATCACTGATAGCTCCAAACAGGTTACTCAGGACCAGACACAGACAGGGTTTGACTTAAGCCTGCACAAGAGTCTTGCAGATCTACCTATTACAAAGAAACAAACACAAAGAGGTAGCCAAAATGACAAAACAAAGAAACAGGCCCCAGATGAAAGAACAAGAGAATTCTGCAGAAGAGCTAGATGAAATGAAGGCAAGTAATTTATCTGACAGACTAGTAATGATTATAAGGATACTCAACAGCATAAAGAAAGACATAGAAACCATAAAAAAAGGACCGTTCAGAAATAAAGATGCTGGAAGGAATAAACAGTAGGTTAGAAACAAACAGAGGGTTGAATCAGTGATTTGGAAGACAAATTAGAAAAAAACACCCAAGCTGAGCAGTGAAAAGAAAAGAGAATCTTAAAAATGAGAAAGGCTTAAGAAACCTCTGGTTTATTTTGGTGTATGTTGTAAGGGTTTGATTCTCTCTCTATATAAAAAACTCACAAGACCACACCAGGAAGACAAATAATCCAATTAAAAATGGGCAAAGGACATGAGCAGACACTTCTCCAAGGAGGACATACAGAGGACCCATAGACACCTGAAAAAATGCTCTACATCACTAGCCATTAGAGAGATATAAATTAAAACCACAATGAGATATCACTCCACACTGGTCAGAATGGCCATCATTAATAAATCAACAAACAAGTGCTGGCAAGGTTGCAGAGAAAAGGAAACACTAGTACACTGTTGGTGGGAATGCAGACTGGTGCAGCCACTGTGGAAAACAGTATGGAATTTCCTCAAAAAACTAAAGATGGAACTGCCTTTCAATCCAGAGATCCCATTGCTGGGATTATACCCTAAGAATCCTGAATCCTGAATTCAAAAGAACCTATGCACCCCAATGTTCATAGCAGCATTATTTACAATAGCCAAGTGCTAAAAACAGCTTAAAGGACCACCAACAAATGAGTGGATCAAAAAAACTATGGTACATTTACATAATGGACTACTACACAGCAGAAAGAAAGAAGGAAGGAACTGCTACCTTTCACAATAGCATGGATGGAACTGGAGAGCATTATGCTAAGTGAAATAAGCCAGGTGGTGAAAGACAAATACCACATGAACCCACTTATGAATGGAACTCAATCCATAAAACAAACAAATGAGCAAAACAGAACCAGAGACTTAGAAATAGAGAACAAATTAACAGTGACCAAAGGGGAAGGGGGTTGGGCATAACAGGGGAAAGAAGAGAAAGCAGCAAGCCAAGGAATATGAATAAAGGACTCCTGGGCATGGAAAATGCAGGGTGTTGAGTATGGGATTGGGGGAGATGGGGCACGGGACCCCAATGAGGAAAAAGGACAACTGTAACTGAACAACAATAAAAAAAAAAAGAGACTGGCCAAAGAACATATATGCATATATGCAGAGCCTATGGGAACAGACAACAATGTGGTGAAGGCTGGTGGGGGTGGCTGGGACTGGATGGAAGGGGTCAAAGGAGGGGAAAATTGGGGACATCTATAATAGTGTCAACAATAAAAAAGCATATGATTTCTGTTTTGTTTTAAAAATAAAAAAAAGAAAGCTTTGGAACAACATGCAGCATTACAACACCTGCATCTGGGGATTCCAAAAGGAGAAGAGAGAGAACAAGGGATCAAGGACCTATCTGAACAAATAATGACTGAAAACCTCCCCAACCTGATGAAGGAAAAAGACACACAAGTCCAGGAAGCTCAGAGAGTCCCAAACAAGCCGGACTGAAAGAAGCCCACACCAGGACACATCATAATCAAAACAGCAAGGCTTAAAGACAAGGAGAGAATCCTAAAAGCCACAAGAGAAAAGCAGGTAGTTATATTACAGGGGAGCACCAATTCGACCATCATCTGATTTCTCAACAGAAACACTTCAGGCCAGAAGGGAGTGGCATGAAATATTCAAGGTGATGAAAAGAAAGGAACTACAACCAAGACTACCTTACCCAGAAAGGCTATCATTTAAAATCAAAGGAGAAATAAGGATCTTCTCAGATGAGAAAAAGCTAAAGGAATTTGTTAACGCTAAACCAGTACTGCAATAAATATTATAGGGTTTGATTTAAGAAGAAGGCCCTGGCTGGTGTAGCTCAGTGGACTGAACATGGGCTGTGAACCAAAGGGTCGCCAGTTTGATTCCCAGTCAGGACACATGCCTGAGTTGTAGGCCAGGTCCCCAGTGGGGACCAAGTGAGAAGCAACCACACATTGATGTTTCTCTCCCTCTCTTTCTCCCTCCCTGCCCCTCCTCTAAATAAATAAATAAAATCTTTAAGAAGAAGAAGAACAACAACAACAGAGGAAAACAGTTTACAGCAAAATGGCACTAAATACATATCTATCAATAATCACCTTAAATGTAAATGGCTTAAATGCTCCAAATAAAAGACCTAGGGTAGCTTAATGGATAAGAAAATAAGACCCATATATATATGCTACCTCGAAGAGACCCACTTCAGATTGAAAGGTACACAGAGACTAAAAATAAAAGCATGGAAAAAAGATATTTCATGGAAAAGGAAAGGAGAAAAAATCTGGGGTTGCAATATTTATATCTGACAAACTAGACTTTAAAACCAAGGATACAGTAAGAATCAAAGAAGGATACTATGTAATGATACTCCAAAACAAAAGGATATGACCCTAGTCAACATTTATGCACCCCATGTAGGAGACCCTAAATGTCTGAAGCAAATCTTGATAGGTACAACGGGACAGATCAACAGAAATACAATCATAGTGGGGGATTTTAACACCACATTGAGATCAATGGATAGATCTTTGGAACAGAAAATCAACAAGGAGAGAGCAGCCTTAAATGGCCCACTAGATCAAATGGATTTAATTGATATCTTCAGGGCATTTCACCCCACAGCAGAATATACATACTTTTCAAGTGAACATGGAACATTTTCTAGGATAGACCCCGTGTTAGGATGCAAACCAAGTCTCAATAATTTGAGTAGATTAAAATAATATCAAACATCTTCTCTGCCCACAATGCTATGAAACTAGCAATCAATCACTAAAACACTGAAAAACACACAAAGACATGTAAGCTAAATAACATGTTATTAAACAATGAATAGGTCAATAAGAGCAAGGAAGAAACCAAAAGTTACCATGGAACAAATGAGAACACAACAATCCAAAATTTGTGGGGTGCAGGCAAAAAATCCTAAGAGGGAAATCCATAGCATTACAGTTCTATTTCAAAAAAAGGAAGGAAGGAAGGAAGGAAGGGCGGGCTCAAATAAACAATCTAACTTTACAATAAAAGAAACTGAAAAGAACAACAAACAAAGCCCAAAGAAAGTAGAAGGGAGGAAATAATAAAGACCAGAGCAGAAATAAACAAAAGTCTTAAAGATGATACAAAATTTCAATGAATTTAAAAGCTGGTTCTTTGAAAAGATAAACCAGATTGACAAATCTTTAACTAGACTCATCAACAAAAAAAGAGAGATGACCCAAATTAAAAAAATCAGAATGAAAGAGGAGAAATAACAACTGACACCAAAGAAATACAAAGGATTGTAAGAAAATATTAGGAACAACTATATGCCAACAAACTGGACAACCTGGACAAAATGGATAAATTCCTAGAAACATGCAATCTTCCAAAACTAAATCAGGAAGAATCTGAGGATCTTAATAGACAGATTATAGTTAGTGAAACTGAAGCAATAATAAAAAAAAAAACAAAACTCCCAACAAACAAAAGCCCTGGACTTAATGGCTTTGCAGGTGATCTTTATCAAACATCCCAAGAGGAGGGAAGGCTTCCAAGCTCATTTTACGAGGCCAGCATTTTCCTAATCCTAAAACTGATAAAGACACAACAACAAAAAAAGAAAATTATAGGCTAATGTTCACATAGATCATATTCCAGGAATGCAAGGTTGGTACAACATTTGCAAATCAGTAAATGTAATTCGCCACATAAACAAAATGAAGGATAAAACCCACATGATATGATCATATCAACAGATGCAGGAAAAGCATTTGATAAAATTCAGAACCCATTTATGATAAAAACTCTCAGCAAAGTGTGACTAGAGGGAATATACCTAAATATAATAAAGGTCATATGTGACAAACCCACTGCCAGCACATACTCAATGGGAAATAACTACAAGCATTCCCCTAGAGATCATGAAGACAGGGACATCTGCTTTCATCTCTCTTACTCAACATAGTACTGGAAGTCCTAGCTGCACCAATCTGACAAGAAGAAATAAAAGGAGTCCAAATTGGAGAGGAAGAAATAAAGCTGTCTTTATGTGAAGGTGACATGATACTATACATAGAGGACCCCGAAGATTCCACCACGAAACTATGAGGACTGATAAATAAATTCAGCAAAATAGCAGGATACAAAATTAATATCCAGATATCAGTTGCATTTCATATGCCAACAATGAACTAACAAAAAGAGAAATTAAGAAAACAATCCCATTCACAACTGCTTCAAAAAGAGTAAGATGCCTAGGAATAAACCTAACCAATGATGTAAAAGACCTATACTTGGAAAATTATAACACACCAAAGAAAGAAATTGAAGAAGATACAAATAAATGGAAGCACATACCATGTTCATGGATTGAAAGAATTAACATCATTCAAAAGTCTGTATTACCCAAAGCAATCTACATAGTCAACCTAACTCCTATCAAGATTCCAATGATGTACACCAGAGAACTAGAACAAATATTTCAAAAATTTATGTAGAACCACAAAAGGACCACAGTAACAGTGATCCTGAGAAAGAACAAAGTTGGAAGAATCATGCTACCTAATATCAAACTATACTATAAGGGTGTATTAATCAAAACAGCATGGTACTGACATAAAAACAGACACATAGATCAATGGAACAGAATAGAGAGCCCAGAAACAAACCCACCCCTTTATAGTCAATGAATATTCAACAGAGGAAGCAAACATATAAAATGGGATAAAGGTAGTTTATTCAATTAATAGTGTGGGAAAATTGGACAGATATATGAAGAAAAATATAACTAGACTGCCTTCTTGTACTACACACAAGAATAAATTCAAATGGATTGAAAACTTAAATGGTAGGCCCAAAATCATAAAACTTGTAGAAAAAAACATAGGCAGCAAAATCTTGGACATTGTTTGTAGCAATATTTGATCAGATATATCTCCCCAGGCAAGGGAAACAAAAGAAAAAAAATAAACAAATGTGACTATATAAAACTAAAAAGTTTTTGCACAGCAAAGGAAAACATCAACAGAATAAAAAGACAATCCACAGAATGGGAGAACATATTCACTGATACATTTGATACAGGGTCAATATCCAAAACCTATAAACTACTTACAAAACTCAACACCAAAACAACAAACAACCCAATTAAAAAATGGGCAAAGGACCTGAATAGTCACTTCTCCAAAGAGGAGATATAGATGGCCAATAGACATATGAAAAGATGCTCAATGGCACTTATTCATCAGAGAAATGCAAACTAAAACCACAATGAGATATCATCTCACACCTATTAGAATGGCTATCATCAATAAATCAACAAACAACAAGTGCTGGTAAAGATGTGGAGGAAGGGGAACCCTTTTGCACTGTTGGTAGGAATACAGATTGGTGCAGCCACTGTGGAAAGCAGTATGAAGATACCTCAAAAATTTATCATGGATCTGCCTTTTGACCCAGTGAACCCACTTTTAGAAATATATCCAAAGGACCCCAAAACACTAATTGAAATGAATATAAGCACCCCTGTGTTCATTGCGGCATTATTTACAATCATCAAATTATGGAAACAGCCTAAGTGTCCATCAGTAGATGAGTGGATAAAACAACTATGGGACATTTATATACTGGAATACTACTTGGCCATAAAAAAGAAAATTTTACCCTTTGTGACCATATGGATGGACCTGGAGAACATTATGCTGAGTCAAACAAGCCAGTCAGAGAAAGAGAAATACCACATGATTTCACACATATGTAGAATCGAATAAATAAAATGAACCAATAAGCAAAACAGAGACAGCCTCATAGATAGAGAACAGGATGACAGCTAAGGGAGTGGAGGGTTAGAGGTTAGAGGGAATGAGCAAAAAGGAAAAAGGACTCATGGTCTTGGGGATGTGAATCAACTAAGACCCCTTTAGGCACAATTGCTAGTACAAGAGTCCCCCCTTATCTGTGGGGGATATGTTCCAAGACCCCCAGTGGATGCCTGAAACCTCAGATAGTACCAAACCCTATATATACTGTTTTTTTCCTATATATACATACCTATTATAAGGCTTAATTTATTAATTAGGCACAGTGAGAGATTAACAACAATAAAATGGAAAAATTCTGACAATATACCCCAATAAAAGTTGTGTAAATGTGGTTTTTCAAAATATCATATTGTCTCACCCTTCTTGTGATGATGTGAGATGATAAAACAAAACCACTCCTGAATCTGTGAAACCATCCCTTACTTGCCGTAAATAGCTTGGCGTCCCTTGTTCCAGGAGATCCCCTGCTGAAGTCTTCATATAGGCTCAATGGTTCCTGGTACAACACACTACCCTCAATCAGAATAGGTTTTATGTTCATATTTCCCACCCACAAATTCAATGCCTTTCCATCTTAAGTACTTATCATACCCTGTGGCCATAACTTTTTCAGTTTGAGGTGCAACAACAAAACTAGCACACATTTTTTTCCTTCTTCAGAAATTCATAGAAGATCCACTCTTACTGTAGACCTTAGCAACCTCAGCATGATTTTTTCTTCCCTTATTAACTTTAGAATTTTCAATTAAAGGAAGCACTTATGGCCTCTCTTTGGCATATCCAAATGGCTGGCATCCCTACTCTTGCACTTTGGACAAACTAGGGCTTACTTGAACAGAAGCACTGAAATATCATGACGACAGATCTGGTCACCAAAACAGCTACTGAGTGACTAGCAGGGCATTTTAGTGCATGCAGCGTAGATGCACGGGACGGACCAAGAGATGATTCGTGTACCAGGTGGGATGGAACAGAATGGTGTGAGATTTTGTCACACTACTCAGAATGGGATGTGATTTAAAACTTTTGAATTGTTTATTTCTGGAATTTTCCATTTTATATTTTCAGACCATGCTTTACCTTGGGTAACTGAAATTTCAGAAAAGAGCATCTACTGTATATATCAGTCTAAACCCTCTGGAGTGTCACTGGGTAGTATCGGTTAATATATTCCCTGTGAATCAGCATTTTCATCCCTTTCATTACTTTCATTCCACTTCAGAAAATTGAACATATATATCTGTAAAATTCTGTAAACATTGTATAAAAGATATTTATAAGAATATTCACAGCAGCCCTATTCAAACTAGTCCAAAACTGGAAAACACTTAAATACCCATCCACATGATAATGGATTAAAAATTGTGGTATATTTACATAATAGAACAGAATGAAAATAAATAAACCAAATACATACTAAGCACTGATAAATCTCACAAACAAAATAGTGAGCAAAATATATATATCAGACAAAATGGATAAACTGGTCCACATTAAATTTAAGAATTTCTGTTCTACAAAAGACACCGGTTGCACTTGATGAGGATAATAACACACAAATGGGTTAAAATATCGGCTAAGATTCTTGGACTAAGACAATGTCAAGTTCAGATGAGAAAAGAGATGCCTCATTCCCATTGTCCCCATCTGTTGACCCAAGTTCTTCCTCTCAGCCACAGATGGAAGTGAACAGGGCAACAGTGGCAGGCTCAGAGCGGTGCCTGATGAGGTGATAGACTAGGGGAACATTCTCTGAGCATCTGCAAGTAGAACAGGAATCCCACTTGAAAACAGCAGTGCCCTCCCCCTTCTCTTTAGGGATTCAGAAACAATTAGTTTCTGTTTCCACTAATGAGAACCCTAAGGCCTCCAAAACTACTAAATATTCTCAACATAAGCCCCCTCTGGCCCTCTTGGTTCATTTATTATGGCCCCAGAAACCAACTGCACAGTTGCCTACACTTCTACCCAATAAGGGGAAGAGGCAGAGCCTCTAGAGAGGGCTGTGATGTGAATGTGCCATTGTCCAAGGGGAAAGTGTTAAGGCTGCAGAACCTCACCGCTCAGTAACATCCAAGATTGGCTGAGATCAGCTGGGTGAGTACTGAGTCAGACAGACCAGGGTTCTAGTCTGGGCTTTTCTGCTTGCCAGCTGCCTCATTTAGAACAAATCACTTCACCTCTTTATACTTTAGTTTCATATTTGAAAAACAGAGAGTTCACCTTATAAGATAGTGAAAATACAATGAGGTAAGGTAAGTAAAGCACTTTTTACACAGTGGCTGGCAGGATGTTAACAGCCAATACTTGTTGACTCTTCTTGCAGTTGCTACTATTATTGTTGTGATGTTTTGTAATTTGCCCAGAGTTAATAGATGACAGGGGCAGGATCAACACGCAGGTTTGTCTTACTCCAGGGTCTGCACTCATGAGCACTATGTCATTCTTTCTCTTTCTCTTTTTTTTTTTTTTATTTCAATCATTGTTCAAGTACAGTTTTCTCCCCCCTACTCCCATTCCAGCCCCTCCACCCAACCCTCCCTCTTTCTCTTTCTATGGAGGGAAAGACTCAAGAGAATGAAACTACGCTGGAAAATTATGAGTCAGCTACTCTGTCTTTCTGAAATGACACATCTCGACTGTTCCTTTCTCCGACTTCGTTCCAATGTTCACGGTGCAGATATATCTGTGCAGAATAGTTTCTGTTCCTTTTAACAAGGGTTTTGTGAGGATGTGGTGGTTAGGAGGCTGCCCAACTCTACCTGAACTTCAAATCCTACATGAACTTTTATCTTCAGAGCCCAAAACTAACTGGCTAAACTCTCTATTTCACTAACTCCAAGTTTGGAAAAGAAAACCCACCTGACCCTATTTGAATCACCTGATTCCATGGTACCATCACCTGTGGCCAGAGAGCCCAGGTCATATTTCATGCAACTTATCATCCTGCTCACTATTACCAGCCACACTGGTCTTCCTGCAGACCCTTTTACCACCTTGGGACATTCATATATGCTGAAAAGTTCATATTCCTACTCTCCTTTCTTCTATTCATGATGTAGCTAATTACTAATCCAGGTACCGAATTATACTGAACTTTCTCAAAGAAATTGTCCCTGAGCTCTATAATCTAGATTAGGTCCTTCAATTATACTTTCTCAGTGATATCACTGATATGTATCTCTCCTTTTCAATACTAATCAGAGGTTTCTGACTATGTGTTCACTTGTTTAATTGCTTATTGTCAGTCTCCCAAACTAGCCTGTAAACACAGGAACTGTGCCTTATTTGATTAACTTTAAATATCCAGTGCCTACAAGCATTCCTGGCATAAGGAATATTTGAATAAGTGAAAAATGACAAACGTGGCTCCCTAGGCCTACTGTGGGGGAGATAAAGGACTGATTGCACAGTTACGTTCCCAAAGTAGCTGACAAATATCTATAGTTCCCAAGAGAAAATAAAGGTCTGCCTGCTTTAGGAAGTGGAATTGCATAATGGACTAAGTTCCAGGTTTGGTAGAAGAGAGACCTTAGTTTGAATATCTACTTGTCCTCTTATTAGCTACATGATCTTAAGCTGGTCAGTTGGTCTCTCGGAGCTCTGTTTCCTGACCTGAGAATGTAAGATAAATATGGCACATAGGTTGTATGGATTACGTGGCAGACCATCATTGGAACACAATAAACACATCATAAGTGATTTCTAAATCTACAATCCTGCAAGTGGTCCCTGAAACCTTTGCCTTTTTCCTTCTCTCACTATCTGCGAGTAACACAGAAACATCCACATCTCTGGCTCCTCTCCTTTTAGTCCCCTTATGTTTCCAGGACATTCCTGGGACTCTACCATTTGAGAAATATTCTAGAGATCATTTCTCTGATTCTTTCAGCTATCTAATTTTTGAACAGCACCTGTTGATAAAGGAAATGACCTAATTCTTCCTTTTTTACTTCAGAGAATTTCACTATTTGTACCTCTATGGGTGCAGCAGGAGGAGTGGAAACCTTTCACTTCACAGCCCAGAGCCTCCACTTATGGCTCCTTGAGCAAGTCACTAAGCTCTTTAAAACACAGCCCAAATTCACTCTGAATCCCCTATGTGTTTCCTTACTCCCTGTTTGCATTCCCACCCCTACAGTCCTTCTCTCCACAGTAGTAGAATGATCTTTCCATACCATAAGTCAGATAGTGGCTGTCTACTGCTTAAACACACACCCATGCCCACAGTTTTCCGTACTGAGAATGTGCATCTCTGGTCACATGGGATCTGCTCCTGCCTGCCTCCTCAACCTCCTCTCCTACCACTCTCCTTTGCTCACCACACTTCAGCCACACTTGTCTCCTTTCTGCTTCTCCAAATGCCTGTGTTCATCCCATGTTTGCATTTACTGTTCCTTGTATCTGAAACACTCTTCCACCCAGTTCTTTGGCGGTGCCTACTTATCTATTCCTTCATAGTAAGTTTTTTGCTGATAACAAATTTAAAGTAATCTGCTAGTCACCACTATATTTTGTTTTTATTTTAGCACTTTTTTGTTTGTGTGCTTATGGATGACTCCTCTGATGTGAATATTATTTACACAAGGGCAGAAACCTTACTGTATCTGTTACCATTGCTTCTCTGGTACTTATAGCAAGGACTGACACATACTAAATACTCATTGAATGTGGAATGAATAAATGAATTAGTTTGGGGTGCCTCATTCATTAAAGCCAGATCACTGAAGACTATAAACTCTAAGACTCTAAAATCAAAATTTCCAGATTTAAACTTTACCTCTGTCTCTTTCTAGGAGACTCTCTGTTCCTTCATCAATAAAGTGAACATAATAATTACTCATAGAGTTAAGTTTTGGTCAGATCATGAATAGCTATTAACATCCTGATTCCATCTTTATTTTATGCCTTTCTTTTCATCAAGACGATATTAGGGCAAGAAAAATTTTTGAAGCTCCATCCTCCATTGTATTCCTTAGTTATACCAGCGGCATGAAACCAGGAAACCACACATTCAGTGTCTCCGAATTCCTCCTTCTGGGCCTGTCTGAGCAGCAGGGACAGCAGCCTCTCCTCTTTGGCATCTTCCTGAGTATGTACCTTGTCACCCTGGTGGGGAATGTTGTCATCATCCTGGCCATTGGGTCTGATCCGCACCTTTACACCCCCATGTACTTTTTCCTGGCCAACTTCTCCCTCACAGACCTGTGTTTATCATCTACCACAGTCCCTAGGATACTGGTGAACATCCTGGCCCACAGGCACACCATCACCTATGCTGCATGCCTCTCTCAGATCTACTTCTTCCTTTGGTTCATTGGTTTAGATGTTTTCCTCCTGGCGGTGATGGCATATGACCGGCTTGTGGCTATCTGCCACCCCCTTCGCTACACCCTGGTCATGAGTCCCAGATGCTGTATCCTGCTGGTGGTCATATCCCTAATCCTCTCTCATTCACACTCTCTAACCCACACCATTCTCCTGGCTCAACTATCCTTCTGCGCAGACAACATCATCCCTCACTTCTTTTGTGAACTTCTCCCCCTGTTGAAACTCTCCTGTTCCAATACTTATGTCAACCAATGTGTGCTGATATACTGGGGAGGGGCATTAACCATCCTGATCCCCTTGCTAATCATAATTTCTTACATCCGCATTGTGGCTGCTATTGTGAGAATCCCATCAGCAAGTGGGAAGTGGAAGGCCTTCTCCACTTGCGGCTCCCACCTCTCAGCTGTGTGCTTGTTCTATGTGTCTGCCATTGGGGTGTACTTCATTCCCTCCACTGATGATTCTGCCAGCAAGGACAGGATTGCAGCTGTGATGTATGCTGTGGTGACCCCCCTGCTGAACCCATTCATCTACAGCCTGAGAAACAAAGACATGAAGAGTGCCCTGGGGAGACTTCTGAGCCGAAGGGCACTGTGATCTCTGTGAGGCCAGAGGTATCATTTGGGGAATTCAGGGGAAATCAGCTTATAGAGTTATCTTGCTATCTATAGCCACTTGCTAGCTTTCTAATCTAGAGCAAATTAAATAACTTCATTGGGCCACAATTTCCTCACCCATAACAGGACGTAACAAACTATTCTCTATCATGCAGTAATTTGGAAAGGGTTAGAAGAAAAACTATCTATATAAATATGTAAATGTATTTGTTCCAAGTCTTATGGGTAGATCTTCATTACCTTCAACAATATTCAGTATGTACCTCTGAAGTAAATATTTGCATTGCACAGAAGAAAAAACAAACGCTCAAAAGGGTTCAATTATTTGCCCGAAGTTACACAGCTAATAAGAGGCAAAGCTAGAATTTGAACACAGATAACTGATTCCAAAATGCATACATTTAATAGCTACTCTATGCCTAAATAGATGAATCCACATGTTCCTCTCAATTACTAGCTTTCTTTTTTTCTTGCTTCCCTCACACTGTTCCCATACACAGCTCCAATCAATAACTTCTTCCAATACTAGTGAATGGGTTGAAGATGAGGCAAGGCAAATAAGAAACTAGAGGATGGAAGAGTAAATAGATTTGGAGATTCTGGTGTCCCCCACAAGGAAGCATGCCCCTCCTTGAGCATAAGTCTCTGGTTAGATATTCTGAAATGACTTAGGAATCAAGCCACATGATCAGAGAGAAGGATGCCTAAGCCACATTATTTGGGGTCCTCACCAAATTTATCCTACTAAATCTTCCTTCTTCAGCACTATGCCAAAAATCTATGTTTAGATCTATTTTAAAAGATAACTGTATTGACAACAGTATGGTGGTCACCAGAGAGAAGGAGGTAGGGGAAGAAAAAAGGAGGGTAAAGGGAGTCAAATAGATGATAATGGAAGGAGACCTGCTTTGGGTGGTGGACATACAATGCTTTACACAGATGATGTATGGTAGAGTTATACACTTCAAAACCTGCACAAGGTGGGGCAAAAGTAGGTTTACAGTTGTTTGTATAAAAATAATACAACAATTAATTAGTAATAAATAACTAGGGTACTCACAACTGTAAACCCACTTTTGTACCACCCTGTATAATCTCATCAATGTCACCCCAATACATTTAACAAAATTGTTTAAAAAGATAACTATTAATTTTATTATTGCATCTCTCCCAGGGATGCTGCTAAGGATATATCCTAACAACCCACAGAGGATTTTTCAGTAACCCACAGGAGAAGTTTTAGAAACTGCACTGCACTCTGTTGATTTCTTCCCTATATAATTATGACGCTACAGAGCTCCCGCTGACATATTCAGGTTTTTAAAATAGTTTTTTTAAATGAAAATAAGACATAGGCTGGAGTCAGAAATACCTGGGCTAATGTGTTAGATCTACCATTCACAGCTTGTATGACCTTCAGCAAGTTATCAACATCCTGGAGTCTCAGTTTCAAAATATAAACAAGTGAATAGTAATAGTAATGACAGTAATTATCATCTAAAGCTGTTGTGAGAATTCAAAAAGATAACACATACAAAGCCCTTAGCAGAGTGTCAATATATATGCTGTAATATGCAAATACTGTTTAAAACACAAATCATACCCAATTTTCTCTTCTCTTTTTCCTCTCCTCTTCCTTCTCATACTTTTCCTTCCCTTCTCTTCCTTTCCACCCCCTCTCAGAGAGAAGCTTGAGTTTTGTCATTTTTTTATTTTATAAAAGACTTTATTTGTTCATTTTTTTAGAGAGAGGGGAGGGAGGGAAAAAGGGAAAGAAACATTGATGTGTGAGAGAAACACTGACTGCCTGCCTCTCACATGCCCCCAACTGGGAACCTGACTTGCAACCCAGGCCCTGGGAATGTGCCCTGACTGGGAATCAAACCAGTGACCTTGTGGTTTGTATGACGACACTCAATCCACTGAGCCACACCAGCTAGGGCAACATTTGCCATTTTAAATGCACAAGACGACATGCGCACCCTAACCTCTTCCTGGTGAGTGAAACTCTGGTATCAGGAAACTGCCTGCAACTTTAATAAGTGTTCTGAGGCAAACAGGTTGCCATTTGTCACACAAGTACTAGAAGGAAACCTGGTAAACTCCTCTTCAATTTCAGTGAAGAAAACATCTTTCATTCAAAATCAAGAGGTAATGAAATTTTGATGAATTTGACGATATAATTTAAAACTTTTCATGGCAAAGAAACACTGTAAACAAAGTAACAATTGACACACTGTAAAAGGTATTTTCAATATATATTACAAAAAAGACAAACATTGCTTTAACCAAGAGACCAAAACAAACATCAATATTAATAAAACATGCCAATACTATTTACTTCCTCATATGATATAATAAAGATATAATTTCACTTTCATGATATGTCAAAATGCTATAATCTGAGTACAGTCAGGTAGAAACATCTGACAACCCCAAACTGAGGGACAGTCTACAAAACAGCTAACTGTCCAGGGCTCTTCAAATGTGCCAAGGTCATGAAAGACAGAAGAGCTACACAAAATTAAAGGAAATTTTAACAGTGAGAGGCACTGTGTGATCTTAGACTGGATCCTCGACTTGAAAAAAGACATGACTGGCAAGTGACACAATTTAAATGAGGTCTGTTGATTACTTAATAGAATTTTATCAATAACACTTGGATGTGGTAATTGCATTGTAGTAATTGAGGAAGCTTGTTTTAAAGTAGATACGAATGTTTTTTACTATTCTTGCAGTATTTTGCAAATCTAAAATTATTTCATAATAAGTGTAAAAAAATAAAAACAAAAGCTTTTCAAGAAACCAGTAACAATGAAATATGTGCAAAGCTATAAATATTTTAGTTTATTTTTATTGTATTTCTCTTTTTCTTTAAGTGTATTTTATTGATGATGTATTCCAGTTGTCCCATTTTTTTCTCCCATTTATCCTCCTCCACAAGGTACTCCCACTCCATACAGCAATCCCACCAATTCCCTCAACAGAAGAAGTGATGGATGGTGCTGCCTGCACAGAAAGAAAGCCTAGCCATAAGCAGCGTGTGTAAGAGGGCAGTGAGGCTAGAGAGAACCCAGCATGCTATGAGAAGGAGCACAAACACAAGAGGACTCATGAGTGTGGAGCAGTAAAGGGGCTTGCAGATCGTGGACATAGCAGTCATAGGCCATCACCCCCAAGGTGTCCGACCTTTTGGCGTCTCTGGGCCACACTGTAAAAAGAAGAGTTGTCTTGGGCCACACATTAAATACATAAACACTATCAAAAACTGATGAGCAAAGAAAAGGTTTTAAGTAAATTTATGATTTTTTGTTGAGCTGCATTCATAGGCCTGCATGCAGCCGGCAGGCCGTGGGCTGGACACCCCTGCAGGCCAAGAGGAAGTAGTCATCTAGTGCACCAGTTATCATGAAAAACTGCACCTGGGCCAAGCCCCCACCATATGATATGGTCTGACTATGTGTCTGGATGCTTGCCAGAATCTTAGGGATTGTGGTGGAAGAAAAGGAGGCATCAGCAAAAGAGAGGTTGGCCAGGAAGAAGTACATGGGGGTGTGAAGGTAAAGGTCAAAGCCGATGGCCAGGATGAGCAGGTTCCCCGACAGAGTGATCAAGTACATGCCCAGGAAGATGCCAAATAGGAGAGGCTACTGCTCTGGGCTCTTGGAGAGGCCCAATAGGAGGAATTCAGTGACAATGGACTGGTTGATTCTATCCATGTGCCACTCTTTATAGATAGAGAAAAAAGAGATATGGTAAACTTGCCAGAAAAGTAATGCTTGTCGCCCTCAATGATATAGTCATATTTTATTCAGGAGATTAGACTATACAGGTCCCTACACCCTCCTTCCTGGGTCTCTCCTAACTCTTCCCTACTCCTCAATTTACCTGGTAAAGGAGAGTAAGCAAGCAGAGAGATTAAAACACAATAGCAAAGTGGTAGATATTAGTGGGAATGTGAGTTCCAGGCTACTTCCATCCTTGCTATGTAGCATACAGGCATTAAGAATTGCCATTTGCTGAGCCCAAGGCACTGTACATTGCAGCATCGAACTGAATACTCTGTGAAGCATATGATTTTATTATCTGATATCACAGATGAGTTACACAAGGCTCAATGATATTAAGTCATTTACACAAAGTCACAAAGAAGAGAGTATGTACAGTGTGGACTCTGAAGCCATCTCCCAAGTCCTTGAGCACATTCACCTCTGAGCTTAACCTCTTCCTCACCAGGAGGCAGACATAGGTAACTCGAGCTAAGGGAATAGTTCCCACTGCTCATCTCAGGAAGTCTGGGCCAGAATACAGAGACGCTGACTGTCTGCCCCTTTCTCGCTGCACCCACCGTATTGATCTGGCCCAAACAGCATTCACCACCAAAGGAACCCACCCTGTGCCTGTGTTCTCCCTTTTGGTCTCAGAGGATCAGGCTTCAAGCATGCAGGGCTCTTCTTAGCCTATAGCAATTGAGAACATTGAAAGGACCCAGTCCTGCTGGCTCCATTTAGCCAGCTACAGAGCCACAGTCCAGATCGCAGTGGTGGGTGTTAGACATAATTGTGCACATTGTCATAGGACTATTTCTAGGTTCTGGGCCTCTGGAGTCAGATTCCTCTGGCTGATCCTCAGAGACAAACATGGAGTAATTGCTCCAGCTGCATACTTTGACTCCCTAGGCCAGCACTCACCCAGGAGCACAGGAGGAGAAAGTGCAGAGTGCATCAGTGGGTTTGCATTTGTGCCCAGGGGTGTGTGTGTCTCTCTGATCTTAGTGTGGTGGTTGCTCTGGCGTATCTTCTCAGAAAACTGGAAATTGTGGCAGGAGGAGGCCAAGACTGAAGGTAGAGGTTTGGCTCCAAAACTGGCCAAAAGATTTTTGGGCCCTGCTACCTTGGGAGAAGGGGTGTTGTTAGACTTCTATGATCCTTTGGATTTCAGGTTGTTGCTATGGGTGATTAGCTTAAATAGCTGGTTTCTATCGACTGAAGCAATCCTTGAGAAACTGAAATCAACAAAAAACCCAGGAAATTATAACAATAATATTAAAACTGAGAAATCCCATGAGGATAAGGAAGACAATCATGAGCTGGAATAGAATGTGGGAGCAGAAAGCTAGGTTGAGAACTGGACTAGGGAAGAAGTCTATTGCTGCTCTGTGAGAGGATATTGGAGGGAAAGTTAATTCAAAGACCCTGACTGTAAGGGTAATAGGGGGGAAAACCATGGTGTCTTGTAGCACAAACAATTCAGAAAAGTGGCTCTGATGGCTTCTTACGCTCACTCCTCCTAAGAGGCCAGAGGACATCATTACCCTGTTGGCTTATGTATAAAAGGGCTGGCAGTGACTGGGGGTCCTCTTAAGTGTCATGGCATATCAGCATGCTAAAAGGCTGCCATCCTACTAGCTTAGGCGCTGGGTCCATAAAGCAAATAAAGCAGCAATGATGGGGAATTTCCCTAATCCTGGTGACAGAGGTCTGATTACTCGGAAGAGGCAGTTTACCAGGAACTGAGTAGAGAAGACTCCTTTAAAGTATGTCCTATAACACTCAAAAAAAAAAAAAACCACACAACAATACAGCTAAAAACTAAAACAGAGGTCCAATATTTGACTTGATTGAAAATTCAAAATCTATTGAAGATTTTATGCAACTAGCAAATGAAAGCATGCACTGAATGGCTCTGGCACCTACATAGTTCTGGCTCGGAATTACCTCTAATTCCATGATCCTCAAACTAATATCGAATCCCCTCATATTCTCAAGTAATAACAGGATTCATTTCACTTATGGAAATGGGCATGCCAGGTCCACCCACCCCAACATTCACAGGTTCGTCTCCGATCTTTCTTTTGCTCCACTGGGTGTTCATGGCACAAAGAATTGCCCACGTTGATGCTGCAGTCATTACTGCACATGCCTCACCAAATGGAAAACTTTAGAAGAGGGTCATCAGTTATTGAGGAAAAATGGTATGATACAATGGGTGTATCTCTTTGCTGAGCACCCCAGTGGAGAAGCCCTCACCACTACTGAGCAAACTACCACTAACACTGACACATGGCAGCTATTCCTCAGGGAGCACCAGCAAATTCTAAGTCTTCCCTGCCCCTTTAGTCAAGCTCACTGCAGGGCTGCTACCTTTTAATCCTTCAACTGGGACATCCTCGATCAAGGATGGAATACAAGCACATCAGCACAACTGGCTAAACCCCAGGCAGTCACTTTGGCATTGGAAGATGCCCCGGGAAACAACTGGCCCCAATTACACACCTTCAACAATGGCCATGTGATTTGGTCCAGCCAATGGCAACAATTTCTCATTCAGGTTGTCCTCTTTGGCGTAAAAAGCTCTGGAAATTCCTTGCCTCTCAAATAACTGAGAGAAAGGGAAGTTTGTCTACAAAGGAACAGTAGTCATTAATCAACAGACTTAATAGCTACACTGAATGCACTGAAATATTTTTAATGCATAAACCTAATATTTTGAACCCAATATTTTATACCCAGCAAGTTGCCATTTGAATGTACAGACATATTCTATTCTTAGATATATAAAGACTCAGTAGGTTTGCCACACAGAGACTTATAGAAGAAACAGATACATTAAAATAGGATATAATGCAAGATATATGGAAATTGAAGATGGTCAAATATCTTGATAAAATTTGGGTTTTTTTAAAGGCTTAAACTAGAAATGAGAGAGCATATTTATTAAATCATAATTAAAATTCATACAAATCATTATCAAAAGACAATCATTCCAGTAAAAATGAGCAGACTCTTTTTACAAAGAAGATATAGGAGTGATGAAAATGTGCTTAACATCACTAAGAACTGGGGAAGTGTTCATTAAAACCATAATAACACTTCACATGCTCCAGAATGACAAAAATGTTAACTCTAAGATTTCTATTGTGAGAGAACATGTTGTTTTCTGACTTATCTACCTGAGAAAACCAAAGTCTAGAAAGGATAAGTGAACTTCATAAAATCACAGAGCAGTTCACTTGGAGTTTTGGGACTGGGATTGGGCAATGAACCAAGGCTTTTCCCACAATGGATATTTCAGAGACCAGTATTCCCAGGTGTCTCTGCAACTTCCATCAGAGAGCTCTGGGGACTGTGCTGCAAACTGCAGGTAGATAACTTTGTTTTTCCTGGGATCCTAGGCAGGCTGGCTGGCTGGCTCAGGACTGAGGATACTCTGCTCTTATTTCTCCTTCCTTAGAGCAGATGAGGGTTCCATGTTCCAGGGTCCTTTATGCCTTAAATATAGGGGAAGATGCTGTCTTTCCATTTGGTCATCAAATACAACTTCTTCAGTCTTGACAAGCGAGAACTGACAACAGGATAGTCAAAGAGCTATCTCAACATGAAGAAATAAGGAGCAATTCTTGACCCAACTCAGGATTAACAGTAAGTTATTGCCTATATGTCCCCTTTTCCAGTTAGTCAGGAGAAGCAGAGTAGTCCACAGTTTCAGGAATCCTGTTTTTGGTATCAGTTGTAGTGCTGAACTGGGACAGAGTACAGCAGCTCTTTGAGATCTGTTTACTCAATCATCAATAAAATAGTGGACTTAATGTCCTTTGGTTCCTAAAGGGTGGGGTGGCAAGGTAGCTATGATGAATTTGACCCTCTGGTCCCTGAAACCAGTTTCCTAAAACCTCCATGTACTCCTGAGAGGGGCCTGACATGTGGATGGAGCATGTCAGGCTGTACTGGCTGTTTTCAAATATGTAAATGCAAGAGAATTGGGGGAACATTTCTCAGCACTGAGAAGGGGCACGTGAAGATACGTTCATGTTAAACCTGAGTTCCAAGCATTCCTTTTCTCTACATTCTTTTTAAATTAAAACAAAATAATATTTAGTTCAAATGTAAGATATAAACAAACTATGAGTCCAGTACTTGTGAAAATGCAGAACTGATTACTAATTCAACACCCACACTTAGCATAATGTCTCCAGAGTAGGAACTCCTTCTTTCTCTCTGCTGCATAGAATTCCACTGTGTAAATGTACCATAGTTTTTTGATCCATTCATTTACTGATGGGCACTTAGGTTGCTTCCAGCACTTGGCTATTGTAAATTGTGCTGCTATGAATACTGGGGTGCATAGGTTCTTTTGGATGGGTGTTTTGGGATTCTTAGAGTACAATCCCAACAGTGGTATTGCTGGGTCAAAAGGCAGTTCCATTTTTAGTTTTCTGAGGAAATTGCATACTGTTTTCCACAGTGGCTGTGCCAGTCTGCATTCCCACCAACAGTGCACTAGGGTTCCCTTTCCTCCGCATCCTCTCCAACATTTGTTTGTTGATTTGCTTATGATGGCCCTTCTGATAGGTGTGAAGTGGTAACTCATTGTGGTTTTAATTTGCATCTCTCTGAAAGTCAGGCAGTGAGGGACAAATACCGTATGATCTCACCTTTAACTGAAACATAATCAATAAAAGAAAAAAGCAAGCAAAATATAACCAGAAACACTGAAATTAAGAACAATCTAACAATAGCCAGAGGGGCGGTCGAGAGGGAAGAGTGGCGAGAAGGGTTTTCAGGAACTACCATAAAGGCTTACACAGGGACAAAACCAAGGGGGAGGGTGGAAGCAAGGGAGGGAGGTGGGTTTAAATGGGGTGAAGGGGAGTGGTGGGGAGAAAATACAACTATAATTGGACAACAATAAAGTAATTAAAAAAGAGAAAACAACATCCACAATACATTTTTTTCATTTTCACAATTTTGAACACCTATACTAGAATGTATGCTAAGCAACCTAAGATCTTCATGTAAGAATCATCTGTTTTATTAACTATCTCTATACGTAAAAGAAAATGCTACTATCTAAACAGTAACACCACAGTTTCTTCATAGCTTAAAATGTCATTTTACAGCCCACCCACCCACTGATTTAGTCAACAGATGATTACCAAGTATGTACTAAGAAAAATACCAGATGAATAAAGATGAGTCCCCGGCACTGAGGACACACAGTGTAATGGAGATAAGTAAGAAATTATAAGGCAGTGTAGCAAGTGTTCTACCAGAGACCCATGAACAGGACTGTGGGAGCACAGTGGATAAAGCAATGAACTCTAACAGCCCCAGGTGTTGACACCTGAGCTTCTGCCAGGTGGAGAAAAGGAGATGACTTTCAGGAAGGTGAAACAGCTAAGCACACCGGCAGGACATGATGAGTTGTTTGAGGACCATAAGTGGATTCATGGGCAAGAATGTTGAGTGGCACGGCATGAAGGGGGAAGTGCCATTGGACAGACTGATGGAGACAGAATCACGAAGGGTTGGTCATGTCATGATAAGAAATACCATTGACATTTTCTTGATGTGAGCAACAAGACACCTCAAAACAGCCTACGACAGACTCAGTTATCTCTCTTCACAGAGGGAAACTACAGTTCAGAGAAGCTAAATGAATTATTCAAAGCACATTATTAGGTTTGATATAGAAGGCAAATTAAAATTTTCTTAGTGCAAACTACATTTTTTCTTTATGCTACCTGAATATTCTCCTTGGAAGCACATAAATAAGTCTAATGCAGTGGTTTAAAGTGTGTAGATACAGTGGGAATTCCATTTGTGGGGGGAACATAAGAAATGCTCCCCACATGATTGTGACACACTCCTCTAGCTTAGACCCTTGGCCAGGATGTTAGACCATCTGTCACAATAAAGGTTGAAACCAAAGGACATATCATTTTCCCAAAAGCCAATCATTTTATGTTTTATTAGTTTATATATCCAGAATATCAGAAGAATTTTGAGAATATTAATTCATTTTGTTTATTTTCATCTGGGATCAGTGTCACTTTATGCTGTATGTTTCTAGTAACTAATGAGATTCCTGAAGGTTAATTTACCCTTGATCAAGAAAAATGAAAACTGTAATAAATGTTCATCTATTTATTTGCATACAGTTGAATGAATGTAACAGAATATATCACTGTATTTTCTGCTATATGATAAGCTCCTGAATCTGGATCTAGCTGTAGTTGGGGATGGGGGATGGGGAGAGAGAGAGACCGGAAAGGAAAGAATCTGAGCCTCTCATGTAAAAATTATGGTCTGAGGCTTTAGCTTTACCAGTGTAGAAACGGGACCTTACCCAAGCACTGGACCAAAGTGGACTGACTCACATCAACCACACTCACATTGATTAATGCATAAGCCCAAAATACCAAATTTCCTCATTTGCCATAAACTGTAACTGTCAAATTGAATATATAAATCTTCTAACATGATGGATGTGTTAATTAACTTGATTGTGTAATCATTTTACAATGTACCTGTAATTATGTATTAAATATATTAAAACATCACACTGTATACTTAAATATATACAATTTTTATTTGTCAGCTATATCAATAAAGTTGGAATGAATGCATGAATGAATGAATTTGCTGACAGTGAATTTTCTCCTTATTGAAAATATGCAGGAAGCTGAACTAGAGGCAGAATGTGGTTTGGTGAACACTGAAAAGCAGCATAGCAGAAGAAAGATCTTAGGCTTCTGACTCAGACAATTTTACTTCAATTCCTAAATGTGTGGCCTTGGACAAGTTTCTTAACCCCTCTGAACTTCAGCTTCTACATCTATCTTTATAGTAAAGATAACCATAGCACCTCTGCACAGAGTTACCACCTAAGAGAATCTAGTGGCCAGCACATGGCTAGTGTTCAGTCAGTGTTCTTAGTATTCTGACTTCTTTGTTGAATGAGAGCAATGGATCTGGATTACATAAACTTAATGTCCAGTATTTTCTAGCTATGAGATTCCTGGTGTAGCTTCACTGTGGCTGCTATGGAAAATAAAGATACCTGAGTCTCATAAAAAGATCCTCTTCTCACAATAGGGCTAGGAACAAACTAAGGTGTAGTCTGGGGAGATGAAATAAGGATTTGACCCCTTCTGTTTAGGTTTGCAATATATCAACCTAATATCTAAATACAAGAAAACCTTGTGAGAGCAAAGGAGTCAGAGTCTGGAGTATACTGTCTAAAAGTTAGATTTTTTTAAAAAATTCAGGCAAAGAGGTTCAAATTAGGTGAAGAAACACAGGTGAGTGAAGAACACCAATGCTGGCAGAGAAAAAGCAGAAGTAATCCCAGCCATGTTGCAGGGAACTGGAGCAGTATTGCATGTACTTCCTAGAGCCTTTCTTTGCGAGAGCTGGGAAGATTTTAAAGGGCCTGGATGGACTGGGCTAGGATGAGAAAGTCTTGCTCCACCACTTTGTATTTTCTTCACACACGGTCAAAGACATTTTTGTTCTCCTACTCACTTGTCAGAGATGCCTTTTCAGAGATTACACCCCGGTCAACTTGTCAGAGGCCCCCCAAATCCCAAGATAGCCTTCTGGGTGGTCACCTGGATTAATTCAATGAATCACATCCATCTACTTTTAAAATAATCTTTTAATTATAAAGATAACACATCCTGGTAAAAGTGAGCAACACAGAAGGAGGCACTCACAACCTTTTCACCCATACTCACTTCTCAGAAGTGAACACTACTGACCTTTAGAATGTGTTGTTTCAGTGTCCTTACTCATAGACATTTATGGTTTAATTTTACAAACATGAAATTATAAACATACATACTCTTCTGAAATTTTACTTTCAGAAATTATTTTTTAAATTATTTTAAATAATTTTTTAAAAATTAAGATTTTATTTATTTATTTTTAGAGAGGGAAAGGAGGGAGAAAGAGAGAGAAACATCAATGTGCAGTTGCTGGGGGCCATGGCCTGCAACCCAGGATTGTGCCCTGACTGGGAATCGAACCTGCGACGCTTTGGTTCACAGCCTGCGCTCAATCCACTGAGCTATGCCAGCCAGGGCAATTTTTAAAACATGTTTTAAAAAATAAATTTTAAAAGTAATTTAAAGATTAGTTTTAAAAATTAAAAAAAAACTGTTAATACTTTTAAATTCATTATATAACTATTGTATTTAAAGTTCTATATTATCATATTATATACACTACTGATTACTTTAATTGTGATTATGTAAATGCTGTTTATTCAATTACATAATTATTCAGGGACACTACCATTGTTTGGCGTGTACCGACAGGATACGTGCAACCCAGAGCATGCTCCCAGGCTGCCTGCCATGTTTCATGGGGACGGCTGAAACCATTTGAAGGAGCCTTGGATATCTGGTCGAGTGCTGACACCAATCTTAACTTCACAAATTGTCTTTTCTAATGTGCACAGTTGTAACTTCAAGCTTTACCACACAGAATTGTCTAAGCCACGCAATTTTTTAGGGGTTCAAAAAATTTCAACACAGCAGTATTTTACTTTTTTGCTATTTACAGTTCATATAATTTATTTCACACAGAATGGCAGACATGGACAGAAGAAATCAGACCAGCAGCTATGAGTTTCTTCTCATGGGCCTCTCTGAGCGACCAGAGCAGCAGCCTCTCCTGTTTGGGCTCTTCCTGGGCATGTACCTGGTCGCCGTCCTGGGAAACCTGCTCATTGTCCTGGCCATCAGCTGTGACGTGCAACTCCACACTCCCATGTACATCTTCCTGGCCAACTTGTCCTTCTCTGACATCGGTTTCATCTCTACAGTAATTCCCAAGATGTTACATAATATTGACTCAGGAAGTAAACTGATTTCTTACAGTGAATGTCTTACACAACTCTATTTCTTTGGCCTATTTGCAGATCTGGACAACTTTCTCCTGGCTGTGATGGCGCTTGACCGGTACGTGGCCATCAGCCACCCCCTCCATTATACAATGACCATGAATGCCCAATGCTGTATCCTGTTGGTAGCTGGGGCATGGGTGGTTACTACCCTCCATGCCCTAGTGCATACCCTCCTAGTGACCAGGCTCTCTTTCTGTGGTCCCAACATCATCCCCCATTTCTTCTGTGATCTGGTCCCCCTCCTCAAGCTGGCCTGCTCCAGTACTTACGTGAATAACCTGGTGCTCTTCCTTGTGGCAGGAACACTGCTAATTGGACCCTTTGTCTGCATCCTTACATCTTACTTTTACATTGCATTGGCTGTTCTAAGAATTGATTCCCCAAAGGGTAAGCAAAAGGCCTTCTCCAACTGCACCTCCCACCTCTCTGTGGTCTCTCTGTTTTACGGTACAGCTACTGGGGTCTATTTATGTCCTCCATCATCACACTCAGGTGGAAACAGCACAGTCTTCTCAGTGATGTACACAGTGGTCACCCCCATGCTGAACCCTTTCATCTACAGCCTGAGAAACAGGGATATGAAGGAGGCCCTGGGAAAACTACTCAGAAGAAAAACACTCCAACAGTCTTTTTAGGACCTTAACGTCATCATTCCAAGACTCAGAACTGAGAGTCGAAAATTGGGCTCCTAAGAGTCCAACCACTGTAGCTTCTCTGAACCCGAGACTTTTCTTTCTCTCGTGTTTATATTTCAAAGCGCAGATTGATGTCTGAGGACAGGGAGGGGGGACCAGTGATATCAGTAACCTCCAACCATCTTTGTGAAGTGCCTTTGCTTTGAGTAGTTTACTGCCCACCGCCACATGGTTCTTGTTTATTTTTACTCGATGGTTAAGAGAAGTCCACACGTGGGGCCTGTACACATGTAAAATAAAAATAAAAGTCCAAATTTTTACTCAGCTCAAGTTATAAAGGAACTATGGAAGACAGATATCTCTAACCCAGGAATAAAAGATTCATCACGTCTAGTAGGATGATATACAAAGGAAGTAATCTGATACTCCACACTTAAACAGGCAGTGTTCTACAGAAGAAGAACGAAGCTTTAAGTCCTGGGTTCCAGGGCCAGCTTTGCCATTAACAAACTGTATGACTGTTACATAACCACTTGATGTCTCTGAGCCTTGGTTTCCCCATGTTCAAATTAAAGTAATTGGATTACATGAGTCTAAGCCCCTTCACACATATACCCTAGTTCTAATTATATTTAGTGTTACAGTGACAAGAACTCAAGACTTCAAGTCAGAAGTTACAAGTCAGAACCAAAAGCCTACCACGTACATACTATGTAACTTGAGGCACATTCTTTATCTCAGTCCTTCTTTCTTATTTCTGCAAACCTGGAAGAACAACTGCATCACAGGGTTCCTCTGAGTCACAGACACTACATGAACTGACTTGGATCACAGTTAAGTGCCCTGTACACCACGCTTAGGTTGTTTCCCTATCTTGACTGTCGTGAACAAGGCTGCAAGGAACATGGGGGCCATGTATGTGGTTACTGTGAGGTTAAGCAACATAACAAGGGTTTGAGCACTTTAAACAAAGTGCCTGACACATAGTTAACACTCAACATGTGTGCTTTCAGTGATGTCTGTGTCCATATGTGTTTCAGGTTTTTGAGCACTGACTGATACAAGATCTGATAAGAAATGTCACATTTTACTTTCTGGGGAAACTAATGATTTGTGTCCTCAGAATAAATACCACATAAGTAAAAGAAAAAATGTCCATCCAAGCTGGATACTGAGGACAGTTAGAGATTATGAGTCAGATCAAGAAGGAAAACAAAAGAATATCAATATCTCTTTATCCCATGTAAGTCAATTTTTAAAAAAACACAATAACCACACAGAAAAAGAGGGCAAACATGTAGTTCAAAAATTCAAAGAGGAAAAACTAAAATGGTAAAAAAAAAATGTCCCTAGTAATTAGGAAAAGAAAAAGTAAAACTGTCACAAAGTATTGCTTCTTTTCCCCTCATCAGACTGGAAAACAGCGAAGAGTTTCCCAACAGTGCTGTCAGGCTGTGGAAAAGGGCATTCCCATATGCCCTCGAGGGTGAATAAACTGCTTTTAACTTTCTCAAGGATAACCTGGTGGCACAGATGAAATTTAAAATGCCTGTATACTTCCATCTCGAATTTCCATTTCTAGGAAAATGTATGGACACAAAGATGCCTGTAAAAGAATATCCATGTAGTGCTGCTTTTGTAATAGCTGCCCCTACCCCCTAAAAAGGAGGTAAGTGGCATGGCATGAGTAGAGAAATGTCTGTATCTTCTGGTACACGTATAAAGTACTTTTAAATAATGAGGTAGGCCTGATGGTGATAGGAGGATTGTGATAACTACATGAGATGAGAGAAACAAAGAAAGCTCCAGAACAAATGAACTCATTTTTGTAGAAACAAAATTGTACTTACACACATGTACATAGAAAAGTACATGAATGGGTACATGTCAAAACATTAATGGAGATTACCCCTGGAGAGGAATGGGAAAGGTGGGAAACAGACTCAGTTTTCGATACATGTTTCACAGCTAAATATTTTGAAAAAGAAGAGTGTATCACTTAAAAGAAGGCTACATCTTCCAGGACCTGGGCAGGGAGACACCCCATCCATGCCTTGACTATATGTAAGTTTTCCTGGGCCTTCTTCTCAGTGCCAAATTTTGAAGCACATATCAGAGAACCCTGTGTCCAGGCTGGTCTCCTGGGTCCTGGCTATTCTTCTGGGATCAGCTGAGCTGCCAAGCCACAGGCACTAATACTAATAGTGGAAATACTGCCTCGTGGGCCCCATGCCCTGGAGAAGGCAGTGAGTCCAGCCAATGACACACTCAGGAGACTGTGCCAAGGGAACCATGGCATTCATGCAGGAGCACAAGCTCAGACCTTCCAATGCCCTTCCTGGACGTGCTCTCCTGCCCAACAAGCAGAAGCACCCCCAGGAGTCAGGTTGTCCTGCCCTTCGACCCCTTCCTGATGCCTTTCTTTCTTCTGTGCTGGGCACCTTCCTCTGTCTTCCCCGAGTGATAACACGTGCTGCCTGAGGGAGGACGGATGTGCCAGGCCCAGCCCGTTCCAGGCCAGCCAGGGTGTCACAGTAAGGTGAGTGCCTGCACCTAGGGCTGCACACCCACACAGCAATTTCTGAGTACCTCAAAAAATTCCTACACAGGCTCCTAGGAGCTTCCAGAGGGGAAGACCTTCTTTCTCCAGACCTTCTTTCTCCAACTAGGTCCTTGGCACAATATTGTGCATATTGTGAAGTTTGTCTCTAACTCCCTGAGTTGTCTTCTTTTTTTATTCTTTCCCTTCACACTGCCTCTTCCCTATCCCACCCTCAGACATGCTGTCTGTTTCATGGACTCTCTCCCCTTCCCTTACTAAAGCTTAACCACAAGAAAGAATAATTTAGAAAGTCAAAAGTGTTCCACTCCAGGAAGTTATTCTGGATTCAAAGAGATATTCCAATGGAATTCCAAAGAGCATCAATCAGTTGGGGGAGCATTATGAGTAATCAGGGTTGGATAATCTAAAAATCAGCCCCTGAACATGGCTGTCCACTTTGTCTTCTCTTAACAACTGGCCCAGACTTTTCTTCCCAACTTCTAGAAATTACTGATCCAACAGAGAAACTCAGAGAACATACTGTTCAAGTGCCTCCTCCATTTACAAAAGTCACTTTGGAATGAAAGGCAACCCTATTATCAGAAAGTCTAAGGGTCCGACTGTCAGAGTTATGGGGACCTATCTGTGAGGGGGAACCTAAGTCCCTAGAGGAATGTAATGCAAACAGCTTCTCACTGCTTCGTAAGACTTGTTAAAGGGCTCTTACGTCCACAGTCTTTTCTGTTTTTTACAAAGCCTCTGGGTTGACAGCAAGTACTATTCCTCCCATTTCCCACATGAAGAAACTGAGGCCCCCAAGAGTAAAGTGATTTCAAGGTCTCAAAGAAAATTTTTGTGGCAGAATGAGACCAAAGGCCAAATCTTATGATTCCTGGGTCAAGACCCATTCTCACACACCACAGTGCAGCTTCTTTTTCCATATCTTATATACAGAAGATTCTGCTCTGTTAGTTCCCACTCCTGGCTTCCCGCCCCGTGCTGCACACATGATTCCCCACTGCCCCTAAGGAGCTGATATGCTGCACTATGGGACAAATGGGATAATCTCTGTCAGCTACCAGGCAGATTAAGGAAGACTCCAAGGTTCCAGGCAATTCACCCTCCAACCACTTCTGGGGCTCTCTCTCACCTTATGGGGAGCTTTGTCACAGGAGTTATATGGACGTTGGCACAGGTAGCAGCCATGGCCCACTAACTGTCAAGAAGGGCTGAGTCCCTTTCTCAGGCCTTCCCTAGAACTGAGCAGAGACATCCCACATTTCCTGAACCACAAACTCAGCACCACCTGATCCGATTTGGAGAGTCTAATTACAACAACAGACTAACGAGGGGAACCAAGCACAGGACAGGAACGAAACACAGGTGTTAAATGGGTGAGGTAGGATAGAAGGAGCACTGCTTCTGAGTTACACAAATCTATGATCAACCTGGCTCCAATCCTACACTCTGTGACCTTGGGGAAGTTAATTTATCCCTCTGGTCCTTAATTCATGATCTGAAAATGAGAATTATAATATCTACTCCATAATTCTAATAGTAGGGATTAAACTAGAAAAACCATGGAATTTTTCTTTCATGGCTTAATTCACTTAACACAACTTTTCTCCAGGTCCATCCATGCTGTTGCAAAATGTAAGAGGTTTTTTTCTTTTTTACTGCTGCACAATATTACATTGTGTAAATGTACCAGTTTTTTGGTCCACTCGTCTGCTGATGGGCACTGAGACTGTTTCCAAATCTTGGCTACTGTAAATAGTGCTGCTATAAACATAGGGGTGCATATACTTTTTTTGCATTGGTGTTTTGGGATCCTTGGGTCATATTCCCAGAAATGGAATTGCTGGATCAAAAGGGAGTTCCATTTTTAATTTTTCAAGGATACTCCGTATTGTTTTCCACAGTGGCTGCACCAGTCTGCATTCCCACCAACAGTGCAGTAGGGTGCCCTTTTCTCCACACCCTCGCCAGCACTTGTTGTTTGATTTATTGATAGTAGCCAGTCTGACAGGTGTAAGGTACAAACTAAAACCTCACTGAGGTTTTAATTTGCATTTCTCATATGAATAGTGATTTTGAGCACTTTTCAACTATATGCAGAATATAATGAAAACAATAAACCAACGAGCAAGATAGTAACAGAAGCTTAGATACATAATACAGACTGGCAGATGCCAGAAAGGCATGTGGGGGTGGGGCAGAATGAAAGATATTAAAGAGTTTAACCAAAGAATATTTATGCTCAACCCATGGACAAAGACAACAATATGGGGATTGGCTTGGGGAGGGGAAAGGGTGGGGCAGGGTGGAAGTAGGAAAAGGGAGAAAAAGCAGGAATGGCTGTAATAGCATAACAAATAAAAATCAAATTAAAAAGGGAGACATGTCTGTTACAACTATGAGAAAAAAAGAAAAAACGAAAAACCACCCCTTCCCCCCCTCCCTCGGCTGGCGTAGCTCAGTGGATTGAGTGCAGGCTGCGAACCAAGGCATCGCAGGTTCAATTCCCAGTCAGGGCACATGCCTGGGTTGCAGGCCACGGCCCCCAGAAACTGCATATTGATGTTTCTCTCTCTCTCTTTTTCTCCCTTCCTTCCCTCTCTAAAAATAAATAAATAAAATCTTAAAAAAAAAGAAAAAGAAAAACCATCATAGACATTTACCACTGGCCAAATGCACAAGCCAGCAGAGTAGAAAAGGAAGGAGCAGAGAGGAGGAAAGTAGGGACTGGCGTAGTCAGAGGAAGCTTAACAGATGGCACAGCCAGGGGTGAAGAGCTTGGAGACTGAGGTCAGATGGAACCAAACTCAAATTCCAGTTCTGCCACCTGGCAACACTGTGACTTTGCGCATATTACAGAACCACGCTGACCTTCAATTTCCTCATCTGTAAGTTAAGGTAATAATACCTATATCACAGAATTGCTGTGATCACCGAGTGGAAAACACATGTACAAAGCTCTTAGAACAATTCCTAGTGTACATTCAGTGCTCAGTAAATGTGGTTACAACTTTTAGTTCTCATTCACCACCATACCATATTGAAAACGATTCAGGATAATTCAACAGCATATTATGATTTTCTATACTTTTGTGATTGTACAACCCTATTAAATTGTACTGTGGTGACATGCTTTAATTTGAGATATAAAAGCAGACAGTCTAGGAGTGATGAATAAATCCATTTCCATAGGGAAGACGCTAAGTAAGCTAAAGGGGCAGTGTGATGCAGTCAGACACACATAGCACTCATATCCAAACATAAGCGTGAAGTCCGCCCAGACCTTTACACTGACTTATGCTGAGTAAACCACTTCACCTCCCTGCACTCGGTCTCCTCATCCATCAACTGAGAGTAAGTGATTGTTGCAGCTAGAAGTGTCCTGAGATTGCTGTAAGGATTATAGGAGACAATGCATGTGAAAGGGCCTTACACAGAGGTAATTCTTAATTGTTTGCACTTTTTTGTCCCAGCAACCTAACTGTGAAGTTTAGGTATTCTTGGGATAGCCATGGACATAGCTCACTGCTGGACTGCCAGCTCTGATCTTCACCCAGAACGCTATGATTTATGACCAGACCCAATCATCATGATTACCCTGTGATGGAAGAGCAGACTCCCAGAACTTTGCGTAGTGAACCACTTTTTAAAGACAGTGACAATGTGGAGCAGTTTCACTGTAGAGAGACCTGGGTAGCAAAATACTGTCCTCACCCTCAAAACCTGGAGCCTCTGTATAGACAAAGCTAAAATTCATAGGCATAATTGCTGCCATTTACTGAACGCCTGCCAAGGAACAGGCACTCTCATTTAATCCTCATAACAAATTTATGAGTAATGAGCTATTAATCCCCCCTACTTTACAGATGAGAAAACGTAGGCTCGTAGAGGGAAAACAACTTCCTTAAGGTCATACAGCTGTTAAATGAAAGAGCCAGGGTTCCTGCCCACTGCACAGTGCTGCCTCTGTTGGTTGATGTTTAGATTGAATGTTGAACAATAACAGACTTGTCCTTTGAGATTCCAGAGTAACAAAAGCTGTCCAAGTAATATGACAATAACTAATGTTGCATGTTATTCAAGATCATTTTTAATGATGTGCTGACAACTAGATTAGTTCTCCTTCTACTCCTTCCGAAAAACTGGAAACCCCTTAATCTAAAAGTGAATTTGTTATCTGTTCATTAAAGTCATTCATTTTCTTAACATTTCTAATTTTCCCTTCATTTGGCTCCTTTGAAGTTTTTATATCCTGAGCCCACACATCGAATAAGACTTGGATTTATTATAGTATGTCTCTAATTTGTTAGGTGGAAGACAGAATAATGTCACTTCAAGGTGACATTTTGAAGACAAAATGATTTTAGAAAAGAGAAATACAAAAGCTGAGAATATGGATACTGATTCTCCTAAAATCATGTCTGTGTACTCTTTGAAAAGTCATTGGGTAACACCTGGGGTCTGCATTCCCCAAAATAGAAATTGCTGGACAAATGACCTCTGAAATCCCTTTTAGCAATCAGATATCTGGGTTATACAGTCCATCAACAGGTCTTATTACCATGAATGAGATGCCTTGGTTTTAATTTAAGGAGTCGTGTTATTCAGTGTCACTAGCACAGCCTTTGGAACCAAATAAACATGATGTTAAGTTCAGATTTTGCTCTTCAGGAGCTTAAATTTTCTATACCTCAGTTTTCTCATTTGTATAATAATAATAACAACAATAATAATGGCCTCCATACAGTTATTATAAAAATTAAGTGTGATAATGCAGCAAAGGTGAGGTAAATGTTCTGTGAATGTTAGCTATGGTGACAGTGATGATGTTAATAATACTGAAAACTTCATACCTTGTTATTTTGGGAAATAATTAAGAACTTGATCCCTTTATCAACACTGTGTAGTTTACATTGGAGCACAAAAGTGACAGTAACTAAATGGCCTGCTCAAATGTCCAAGTCTATAAAAATAATCCCTTTCAGAAAACAGTATAGCAGTCCCTCAAAAAAATTATAAATAGAACTATCAGTCCTGGCTGACATGGCTCAGTGGGTTGAACACCAGATTGAGAAGCGTAGAGTTGCTAGTTTGATTCCCACTCAGGGCACACACCTGGGTTGCGGGCCAGTCCCCAGTAGAGGGCACGCAGAGGCAACCACACACTGATGTTTCTCCCCTCCCCCCACCTCCCTTCCCCTGTCACTAAAAATAAATAAACAAAATCTCTTAAAAAATAAAAATAGAACTACCATATAACCCAACAATTCTACTCTGGGTATTTATTTGAAGTAAACAAAAATGCTAACTTGAAAAGATATATGCAATCCCATGGTCACTGCCACATTATTTACAAGACAGGAAACAATCTATCTTACATATACGCACACAAGAGAATGAAACCTTACCATTTGCAACAATATGGATGGACCCTGAGGGTATTACGTTAACTGAAATAAGTCAGACAAAGAAAGACAAATACAATATGATCTCATTATTATGTGGACTCTAAAACAATTAAAACGCATAGATACAGAGAACAGACTGGTGGTTACCAGAAGTGAAGGGTAGGGGAGGTAGGCAAAATGCATGAAGGGAATCCCAAAGTACAAACTTCCAGTTATAAAATAATTAAGTCATGGGGATATAACGTACAGCATGGTGACTAGAGTTAATAATACTACATTGCATATGGGAAAGTTGCTAATAGAGTAGACTTTAAAAGTCTTCATCACAACAAAACCCTGTAACCACGTGCGCTAGTATATGGATGTTAACTAGACTTACCATGGTGATCGTTTCACAATGTGTGCAAACACTGAGTCGTTATATTGTACACCTGAAACTAATATAATCTTATATGTCAATTATGCTTCAATAAAAAATGATAATAATCCTTTTTGTTCTTCTGGCAACAGATGGACAGTATCAACTGGACTAGTGTATCCCATTTTGTTCTCTTGGGCATTTCTACCCACCCAGAAGAACAGATCCCACTCTTCCTTCTTTTTCTACTCATGTACACAATCAACATTTCTGGCAACTTTGCCATCATCACACTGATCATCTCTACTCCACGCCTCCACACACCCATGTACATCTTCCTCAGTAACTTGGCCTTGGCAGACATCTGCTTTACCTCTACCACAGTCCCCAAGATGCTGCAGAACATCTTCTCTCCTACAAAGACCATTTCCTACACTGGCTGCTTAGCCCAGACTTATTTTTTCATATGCTTTGCAGCCATGGAAAACTTCCTCCTGGCGATGATGGCCTATGACAGATACGTGGCCATCTGCCACCCTTTCCGCTACCCTACGATTCTGACCAAAATGCTGTGTTTGCAGATGGTGGCTCTGTGCCATATCCTCTCCCATCTTCATGCCCTGCTGCACACCCTTCTCATGGGCCGACTGATCTTCTGTGCAGATAACAGGATCCCTCACTTCTTCTGTGACCTCTACCCTCTGATGAAGTTATCCTGCACCAGCACTCACCTCAACACCCTGATGATTCACACAGAAGGTGTTATTGTCATCAGTGGGGCTCTGGCCTTCATCATTGCCTCCTATGCCTGCATCATCTCAGTGGTCCTCCGGAGCCCCTCAGCCAAGGGCAAGGGGAGGGCCTTTTCTACCTGTGGCTCCCACCTCATTGTGGTGGCTCTCTTCTATGGCACCCTCACATGTGTCTACTTCCAGCCTCTTTCCAGCTATTCAGTGGCCAAGGGTCGAATCCTGACAGTCATGCACACAGTGGTGACCCCCATGCTGAACCCCTTCATTTACAGCCTGAGAAATGGGGATGTCAAAGGAGCCTTCAGGAAATGGAGGAGCAGAATGTGGATTTCTTTCTTTAGATAAAACTCCAAAACAGAGTTCCAAGTTTTATCTGTGATTCTGGGGAGACAGTTTTGTCCCTCACATATGTTTACCTTAAAACTTCCCAGAAATATCTAAATTAAGTACATATCACAGATTTTTCTCATTGGATATTGTCCTGAGATATCCCTTCAATGCAAAGCACATGAAACTATGTATTTAATATAAAACATTAGCATGGCTTTGATTATAACAGGTTGTTTTCTGGATCTGCCATTAAACACCAGGGCTCTAACTCTCAGAGTCAGTCAGATGCAGGGGACAAAAACCAATTCTCATTGATTCATGAAGGAAATGTTTATTGAAAGTATATATGGATTTTCCAAGAGGACTAAGCAACTAAGCTCAATAAAATGGGAAAGAACCACAGTCAAAATCATATAGCAGAATTGGTCTGAAGAGTTCACTGCTATAGTCACCAAACTCTGTTCACTGCCACTTGTATCCTCACCAACAAGAGTTATCAGCAATAGTCACTGGATATAGCCCTTGGAGGCCTGAACCAGAAGTGACTACCTCTAGAAAAAGCTGCCCAGTTCTTATTCTTTGCACCACCACACCTAGATTCAAAATAAGGTGGTATATGTGACTGGCCAAATTGTGGTCCCTTGCTCATGCTCTAGTTAATAGGGAAACTAGGAGAAGAATATAGTTGCTTTTACCTTCTACAAGATAGAGGTAGGTTCTGTCTTCCACCATAAATGAAATGAGGAAATATTACAACTTGGGGAAAGGGACATAACGACAAATGTCCAATGAATAAGGTCAGGAGTTACAGATGTTGCACAGTTAAGCTCTGTCACAGTTCTCCGGCCAGCGTTTTCTTAAATTCACTAGCAGTACCATTCCGGAATAACTTACACTCCTTTGTCTCAGCACACTCCTGATCTTTTCTATAGTCAACAGTACAGAACTTGTCTCTTTTACTGGGTGTTTGTCTGCAGGCCGATCGATGCTGCTGCACATGCAGAAAAGGTCCAAGAGCCATGATGTTTATTAAAATGTCAATTCTTCAGTTTTATGGTGTAGGATCAAAAGAAAAAGGTGAGAGGGGCCTCCCAGGACATGGGGCAGAAGGTGGTTGATTTTAGTCCATTTGTCTGGATAAAGTTTCTATTTTAAGATATAAGTGATTATGGCACTGAGTTGAAAAGGAGCTAAAATTGTGGTAATTTCACTTACCTAATAAATTAAAGTTTCTTGTAATGTCTACAGGGTTTGGCAAAAGTAGATTTACTGTTTTGAGTATGTGAAACACAGTTTATTATTGTATTACTATTTATTAATTATTTTATTATTTTCCATATGAACTGTAAACCTACTTTTGACCATATTTATACATAAAATTAAATATTGTTCAGCCTTAAAAAATAATATCCTGCCATTTGTGACAACATGAGTGAACCTGGAGGATGTTATGCTAAGTGATATAAGCTAGACACAGGAAAAAAAACAAAACTGCATGACATCTCTTACATGTGAAATCTAAAAAAGATATATAGATGCCAAGAGCAGAACAAAAGTTATCGGTGGCAGGAAGCTGTGGGAAATGGGTAGATGTCGGTCAAAGGATACAAAATTATAGTTACACAGGATCGATAAGTCTAGCAATATAACGTGACTAGTGATGACTACTGTTAGTAACACTGTACTGAATACTGGAAATTTGCTAAGAGATTAGCTTCCAGGTGCTCTACCACACACCAAAAATTGGTAACTATGATAGGAGATAATATGTTCATTATCTGACTATAGTAGTCATTTCACTATGTATGTGTATATCAAATCATGAAAAAAATAAAACAAAGAAAATAAAGAAACTTTCTGGTGTTTCTCCCTCGCTCCTTGATGAGTTCAGCGTCTGCATCTCTGAACACTCTTCGCCACTATTTAATTATCACTTTTGGAAACACTAATATCCATATAAATGGTTTATCTAACAGCTTGGATTCTCAGTTCCTGACTTGTTTGGCTTCAACAATCTTTTACTTTCCCATCTTAGCCACCCACTCATATGGTCCTATCTTAGACTCTGCCTTTACAAATGATTGCACCGCTGGTGAAATCTCAACTTTAAACTTTTCACTTCCTATCAGCTTCTAATTCTTTCACCACTGAGATCTATTATCCCTTGAAATCATTTTTCACTATCCGTCACCTAATTTATGTCCTTCCTTCCCACTTTTACAAGAATACATTTTATGGTCCAGGACTATAAACCTCCTTTTTTGTAACACACCATTACTTCTTTCATTCCCTTTTGCCCTACCTGGCAAAATCCCAGCACAAGGCAAAGCCAACCTTTTGTTTATTCACGAGTGTACTTGGTTACCTGAAAACTGTTGGAGAATATCACCCAACCAGACTGCCATGACTAGTATTATACTGCAAATGAAAAACCTAAATGGTCACTCAATTTTGGCAGAGTTGAGGCTTACCATAACATTTCCTAGTACTCCACTTTCTCAGACTCACGTATTTCACATCACTTCTTTCTACAATTCCCTAAAACAATCCTCCTCCCCATCACTGTCACCTGAAGTCTCTTCAAACATATGCCATCTTCCTGCTGTCAAATTCACCCGCCCAACTGCATCCGCTGACTTCCTTTTTGTTACATGGAAAGAGGAGGTTCATTTCTTAGATAAAAACATCCCCTGAACAGATGTGCATCCCATTTCAAGGACTTTATTCTTGCAATTAATTACTTTCTTTCTTGAATCCTCAATGTTTCACTATATGCTGAACTATTTCTATCAGCAAAGGATGCTTAATGTCACAAGTCTTTACAAAAATTAGAAGAAATTCTCTCTTGACTCATGTCCTCCTCAAGTTACACAACACTTGTCTTTTTTAAAAAAATCATACTTGATAAATGTCTATTTTCACAGCCTCTGCTTACCCTCTAGCAATTTTATCATAAAATGACCATTGTAATTTTTCCCCCAACACTTCACTCAACTGTCCTTACCAAAGTTTCTAATACTCTATATCTTGTCAAACCTAATAATCAATTATCTGTTCTCATTAGTGACTTCTCAATTGCATTTGAGAAAGTGACCACTCCCATATTCCAAAAACACTTTTTCCTAGGATTCACGTGTACCAAACTTACCTTCCTTCTTCCAGCTAATAGCCACTTCTCAGTTTCCTCTGCTATCTCCTCTCCCAGATCTCTAAATGCTGGAGTGAGCAACCATCTCAGGCTCTCTTCGTAGTTCTCTCACTATGTGGTATTGCCTAGCCCCATGGCTTCAGATATCATCTACATTTTGTTGTGACATTTCTACCTCAGGACAAGGCCTTCAGCCTCAAGAATAATGTATTTAACTGTCTGTGAAAGATCTCCACTGTAAATGAGTGGATCAAAAAACTGTGGTACATTTACACAATGAAATACTATACAGCAGAAAGGAGGAGGAACTCCCACCCTTCTAGAACAGCATGGATGGAACTAGAGAGCACTATGCTAAGTGAAGTAAACCAGGTGGTGAAAGACAAATACCGTATGATCTCACCTATAAGTGGAACCTAATCAACCAAACAAACAAGCAAAATATAACCACAGACCTTGAAATTAAGAACAAACTAACAGTGACTATAGGGGAAGGAGGAGGGACATAACCAGGTAGGGGGGAGGGAGAGAACAGGTCATCAAGGAACACGTATGAGGACCAATGGACAAAGCCAAAGGGGGTAAGGATGAAGGGTGGGGGGTGGGGGGTGGATATGCCAGGGGAAAGTGGTGGCAGGAAAAAGGAGACAACTGTATTCGAACAACAATAAAAAATAAAAGAAAATAAAAAGAAATATCTCCACTTCGACAGATATCAAAAAATTAACATGGCCAAAACAAGTTATTGATTTTGTCCCCCCACTATATCTATGTGCCTTCTACTTCCACAGAACTTTCCACATATAAATAATTATTCCATTCATTTTCATGATCCATCCTTAATTCTTCCTTTTCACTTACATATTGCATCTAGTCTCTCTATGGGTCTAAACAGCTCTGCTTACTATATATGTCCTGAATCTGACCGCCTCCTCCCGGTGTTAGAGCCACTGTGAAGACTCCTCCACTCTCTGTTATCAGTGAACTACACTGTCCTTTATGAAAACACATAAAGCTCAGATGGAATAACTCAGTCACTATAAGTATTGAACTGATCACTGTTAGTTAAGAATAATGAGAAACTATAAACTTATTACAATCCCAAGAAATTGGTTTACTGAAAAATCACTCTTCTGTACAATGGTATTATAACTCATTTTGACTTCTCTTTGGAAAACAGCACATGCCATACAATTACTAAAATGATCAAAGTATCAGATCTGATGAGAGGTGCAAGTTGGATGATTTAAAAGTATCTTTTCATTTCCAAAGTGATGAGATTCTAGGTCAGTCAATGGGGCCAAGAACTATTTATTTAAAAAACTCACTTCTTCCCAAATCCAGACAAGACAGAGCCAATGAGAAAGATTATTCCACAGGAATGTGAGCCGTACCAGTTATTAGGAGTGCAGCTCATCTATTTGAGGCATTTTCAAATTAGATCTTAACTTCTGGGGCTCAGGAGATGTGCTGCCACCCCTGGTTGGCCTGGGAACCAGGCTGGAAGTTCATTGAGATGCAGAGCTTCCTGGACAGCCTTCGCAGAGCTCCTTTAACCTCCTGGTTCCTCAGGCTGTAGATCAGTGGGTTTACCATAGGGGTAACTACCGTGTAAAAGATGGCGACCTGGCGATCCTGGTCCAAGTCATAGCTGGAGGAGGGCCGGAGGTACATGCGGATCACAGAGCCGTACAGGAGTAGCACAACCAGGATGTGGGAGCTACAGGTGGACAGAGCTTTGCGCAAGGCAGCAACTGAGTGCATACGGGCTATGGCAACACCAATGCGAGCGTAGGAACCCAAAATGAAGAAGAAGGGGCTGACCACCACAGCTACCCCCTCTGTGAATATTAGCATTTCATTGACCACTGGTCGGGTGCAGGAGAGCTTCAGCAGTGGTGTGATGTCACAGAAGAAGTGGGTGACCTTGTTGCCACAGAAGGTTAACTGGGTGACCAATACACTGTAAAGGAGGCTATTGAGGCTGACAACTACCCATGAGGTCAAGGTTATGCGTAGACAGAAGCGGTTGCTGATGATGGCAGAGTATCTTAAGGGGTCACAGATGGCAACATAGCGGTCATAGGCCATGGCAGCCAACAAGTGGCCTTCCATGCTGCCCACAGCCATGAAAAAGAACAGCTGGAGCATGCAGTGGTTAAAGGAGATGGTTTTATTCACAGACAGTGTGTGGACCAGCATCTGGGGAACAGTGATGGTTGTGAGAAATATGTCAATAAAGGAGAGCTGGCTGAGCAGGAAATACATGGGAGTCTGAAGCTTGGGGTCTGAGAGGGCAACAATTACTAACAGGGCATTGCCCAGAACTGCCACCAGGTACATGACAAGGACAATCCCAAAAATAACTGGCTGCATCTCTGGCCAGCTGGACAGTCCCAGTAAGACAAAGTCAGTTACTTCTGTCCTGTTTCTAATGGCCATGAGACACAATCCACATACCTGCAAAAATCAAGTGTTAAAATCAAACGTGAAATTTACTCTGGGATAACTCTCAGGAAACATCTTTTCATACATGGATATCACTAGTTTCAAAGGAATTTTTCCCCTTTAATTTATTACCCTTGCCATTATCTTTTTACCCACCCACTCACTCGCTCACCCACCCACTCCTTAGTTTATTCCATGTTCATTTATTCATCACTGAGAATCTTTCAATTTGATAGATACTAAGGACAGTAGGATAAATCATACATGGTCCCTGCTTTTATGAAATTTACTGTATAAGAATGAAGGCATCGCTTTACGCAAAATTTCCTTGGTACTTGATATGGGCTGAAGAGCATACTAAATACCACACATTTGATCCTCACAACAATCCCATGTGGTAGAAATTAAGTATTTTCAGTCCCATATTACAGAAGAGGAAACTAAAGCACAGAGACTCCTCTGTTGAAGGTCTTATAGGATCTGAGCAACAAAACCTGGACTTAACCCTGTATAATTCTGTTGGACTTAAGCACCACCACACTTGGCTGGTTGTCACAACTGTAGAGAAGGAAGGGGAAGAGGTCAAGGCTCCAGCCAGATGTCTGAGTCTCTACACCTTTGATGGGCGCACTGGAGTGAAGATCTGGTCCTAACTTTGTATGTCCAGAAGCTACTGCTCTTTTGGTAGGGGTGTTCTTATTCCATTAAGTCAACTGATCTTACCTGGGTTTGGAGTGATTTAATATAATCACAGATTTTATTAGTGATTAATTTTTAATGAATAACAAAATCTTACAGTAGCTAGAATTTTCATGTCTCTTCGCTCAAATTTTCCCTTTAGGTAGATCTATGTGGTACACCAAAGAAGTAATCTTTTGAGGCTGCTATATGAATAAGGAAATTTCAATGAAATACTGTATTTCTTTATGAATGTGAAAAAATAATTTTAAAATAATAGAGTATAAGAGAACATACAATAAAAAGCAGAGATCTCTTACTCTAAGGTTGCCCACCTTCAGGTTTATTTAGTCTTAACTCTTCTGGTGGCACATATCTTTTTTTATTAAGGATTTTATTCATTTATTTTTAGAGAGACGGGAAGGGAGTCGGAGAGGGAGAGAAACATCGTTGTGTAAGACAAACATCAATCAGATGCCTCTCCAGCACCCCTTACTGGGAACCTGGCCAACAACCAGGCATGTGCCCTGACTGGGAATCGAACCAGAGGCCTTTCAGTCTGTAGACTGGTGCTCAATCCACTGAGCCACACCAGCCAGAGTTGGTGGCTCATATCTTTATACCTGTAAATAATATACTATTTGCTTATACATCTATATAAAAATTTTGTCAGTTTAAGATATTTTTCAGCTCTCAAGTATGAAAGATAAAATTTTATCTTGTTTACATTATCCCCATTTTTTCTCATTTCCACATTTTTTGATTGTTTTAGTTCTCTAGTTTTTTGCTTTTTAATTTTTTATTTACTAATTTCAGAGAGACAGAGGAAGGGGGAGGGAGTGAGGGAGGGAGAGATTTGTTGGTCCACTTATTTAGGTATTCAATGGTTGATCCTCATATGTGATCTGACTAGGGATCGACAACACTAACCAACTTAGCTATCTGGTCAGGGCTGCTTTTCAGCTTTTAAATAGTATACTTAAATCCGTATTTCTTATTCCATCAACTTCAGACTACCTCTACATCCTCCCAGACTTTGGAAAGCTATACCTTGATTTGTTTATTGTGAAGATTGAAAAATTATAAGTTATGAGCTGTAACTATAGGTACCTCTTTCAGGTAAACGCTAAGAATCCATAGACAACATTTATATTACCATAACTATGTAAATATTTTTCACTGCCAGGCCAAGTGACGTGCCATGGTTTCATTTATTCTTTGATGAGTCCAGTGTTTCACCCAACTAAAGGAGAGCATCCCTAACACTGAGATAAAGAATAAAAACCATTTTAAGGACATCGCTTTTGGTGCTTTCTTACTCTAAAGATCACACATAAAGCAGGAGCTTAGAAGATAAAACTTACCTTTGGTCTTTATTTTTTCCTGTATCCTTTTCTGTATCAGTGGGCATAGCTCAGACTACATGCTCTATTCCTATTACTGATCCTATTACTCATTCAAGGCAGTGGCCACATAGACATCTATATTGAGGTAAAGATGAAGGTGAAAAAGAAGAAGAGATGAGGAGAAAGGGAGATGGAATAAGTCCCTTCATGGGGAGAGAGAGGAAGTGGTCTCCGAGGGGGGAAAAGTAGCAAAGAGTGTGGGTTTATCCATTATGAGGATAAGAATGTAATAACATAGAGTCTATTTTCTTCCAAGTACAGCAAAATGTTACTTTTTTAACTAATTATATACAATAAGAGTAATAAGCAGTGGCAGTGTTCTTACTGGCTGACTTCATCAAGACTCACCTCCTGATCTTTCCTACTTTCCAATGTCTCAACAGTACTCCCATCAGGGCCGAGCTCTGTGGATCCTGCTCAGACAGCTTTGAGGGGTGAAGGATGCTGATGCCAGAGAAGAGGAGTAATCTGGTAGCAGAGATATGAAGAGACACACATACAGATTTGGGCACCTTAAAAGAGTAACCTAAACCGCAATCTGAGAAACAAAAACAAAAGGAAGAATCCCTGGAGTGAGACCAAAAAGCGTCTCAGGCTTCCCAGTCTCATCTGAAGGGACATCTAGAGAGTTCTGGAGAAGGGAGGGAGATAGTGTCAAGCCCTACTCCTGCTTCTCCTTGTCCTTTTTTGATGAAAGCACAAAGGGACAAATGAGTCTTCACTGTTTTATCAGTAACTAAATCTTAGGAATATGCACTCTTGAGTGTCTTCTTGATCTAAATTCTATTTCTAGTCTGTACCCACTGCTGATGAATCACAAATATTGGATCTGAGATATACAAATCAGAATTTCTTTTTCTCTGTCTCAAGCATATATCTTCCAAATTCTCACAACATAGGTTAGATCCTCTGTCCCACATTTCTTGTACCTGGAAACTGAAATGTCTCTACACGCCCTCCCTGATTGCATGACTATATTCTCCAGCTAAACCTTCATATTTTCACTGAAAAACCTATCTTTTCCATGTTATTTCTGAAAATTTCTCCATCCTACTATTTCCTCTGACTGTAATATTTCTACCTCATTCTCTTCACTGGTCTTCTTGGTACAAATATCACACTATTTTCTACAAAAGGGTTATAATGCCTTGTTTTCTATGCCTTTTCTATTTACTATTAGAGCAGAGTGTAATCTTATTCTCACACTTTTCTCTGCATCTAACATCATGCACTCAAGGTAGAAAGTCTGGTTAGAGCTCTTAGCTACATTCACACAAAATTAGGGATTCTTTTGTGTAATTTTCCACAAAAGCTTTCTCTAGGGCAGCTCAACCCAATGAAGCAGCCTCGCTTACATGTATGCACTCTGACACTCTACCAACTCCAGAAGCCTCCAATAATCAGATGAAATATTGATTAGAATGGGCTGGGTCCTTCTACCATTGTTTATAAACTGGGACTGTAGCTTGGGAGTCTGCTCCTTCACCTTTACACCAACATCTCACTGAGGCAAAACCCATAAAGCCTCTGAAAACAATTATGTCTGTAGGGAAGGTCTACCCTTTGGGGATCACCACAGTCTTGCACGATGTCAACAGCTGGGCAAGAAGAAACCCCAAGGGGAAACTGATTCTCATTTCACCATCTCAAGAAACCATCTTTTCCAAACTATCCTTTCTGTAATTATTGAGTGTTTGCTCTCAATACAAATATCTTAACTCAGCACCTTTAGTTGCAAGGCGTGAGGCTTTATGAGGCAGCAGTAGGACAACTCTGACCTCTGTCATGTTTCCAACCTGCTGTCCAATGACACCCTCATTTCCTGCCCTCATCCAACTGTATCCTTTTGCTGGATTTCTTCTAGCCATTTTGCTAACCTGTTTTAGAACTATCATCCTCAGAATACTTGATTTAGACAAGCCTTTGACTATAAAAGGAACAGCATGAGATGGAGCACCATATCAAAAAGTCTGAGACTATATGCAAACTGAAGAGATTCTTGGTCACATTTTAATATGCAGTAATAATGACATATGGCTTATTGATATGGATTATACATATGGAAATGGTCACAAATTGAATATATACCAGTATTTTCCACCATTGACCTGCACAGAAGAAACCCAGTCGCATGCTAGAAAACCAAATATTAATTGGTAAATATGATCAAATTCAGAGGAAACAGAAAGAGATTCTAATGAAGCAAAATGTAATTAATTTCCTCAAAAATGTACACATTTAGTTTTGTTTCGAAGCATCTACTTATTTGACTTTACAACAACCCTACTTACTTTGGGGAAGTGACTCCTTTTCCTAATGGATGCAGGTTGATGGTACTGTCCAATGCCCTCGCACCCCAGAATTTGAGGGAGGAGATATGGGGACTGAAAATGGTTGGCTGTGAGTCATCTCTACCAGGCTTATTCTAAACAGACAGTCCCGGATTTTAGGCTGTTTTTTCCTCACTCCACCTGACTCCTTACTCCTGCTTATAATGTACACCTCTGCTTTAGTCATTGTGCTAATAAATAAATCTAGATATTGAATAGCAAGAGCTGCTAATGTCAACATGAAAGCAACATAATAAAGTGACGTCTCCACCACATCGCTTGGAAGAACACACCACCACCGAGGAAGCAGTCTCCCCTTTCCAGAAGTCAAGCAGGAATCAGATCAAACTTCTATATTCAACTTTAAGCTTATGGAAAAAACAGAATACAGAGGAACATGTAGTGACACAATATAGTGATAAAATTAGACAAATCCAGACTGTAGGGAATTCTACAAGAAAACTACACAATGTCTTTCACAAATAAACTGGTAGAGCTAATAAATGAATAGAACTAATAAACTTTAGCAAAGTTTAGAATACCAGATCAATGAGAAAAATCAGTGTGTGTGTGTGAGTGTGTGTATGCAATGAATAATATGAAAGGGCATTAAGGAAATAATTTCACTTACAATAACATCAAAAAGAATAAAATATTGTGGAATAAATTTAACTAAAGAGGTGAAAGACTTATACACTGAAAAACTACCAAACAGGGCTAATTAAACAAATTAAAGAATGCCTAGATAAATGGAAATATAGCTCAAGTAATGGACTGAAAGACTTAATATTGTTAAAATGGCGAGTGCCCATAAACTGATCTACAGATTCAATGCAATCTCTGTCAAAATCCCAATGGACTACTTTTATAGAAATGGGAAAGGAAATCCTAATATTCATATGGAATTGCAAGGAACCATGAGTATCCAAAACAATCTTGGGGAAAAATATTAGAGGATTCATGCATCCCTATCATTCTGCCAATTTGTTTTTTAATAAAAATTTCAGTCCATTTGCTTTTAACATAATTGCTGCTAAAAAAAGAACTTACTTCTGCCACATTGATACTTGTCTTCTATATGGCTTCCACCTTGTTTTGTTCCTAAATTCTCCCATTACTTCCTTCTTTTATGTTTAATTGATTTTTTTAATGTACTACATTGATTCCTTCTCATTTCTTTATCCATATATATGGAAATTGTAAAATGTACTATTTTTTATTAAATTTTGGGGGCTGATACTGGTTAATAAAATTATGTCATTTTCAAGTGTACAATTCTATAATACGTCTTTTGTATGTTGTATCCCAACTGTAACCTTCCATCATCATATACTTGGCCCCCTTTGCCCTTTATTACCTCCCCACCCCTCTTCCTTCTGGTAATCACCATACTGTTGTTTGTGTCTATGAATTTCTGTTTGTTTATTTACTTTGTTCATTTCTTGTTTTCAGTTTAATATCCCACATGAGTCAAATCATATGGTTCTAAACTTTTCTATCTAATATTACTTAGTGTGATATTCTCCAGATCCAACCATGTTGTTGCAAATAGCACTATTTCATCTTTTCTTATGTCTCAGTAGTATTCTGATATATATGTGAACCATATCTTCTTATTCAATCCTGCACTTGGTTGTTTGCATGTCTTGGCCACTGAATAACACTGCAATGAACACAGGGGTGCATATATCTTTGTGAACAAATATTTTCAAATGTTTCAAGTAGATACCAAGAGGAGTACATATGGTAACTGTTCTTAATTTCTGGAGACTTCCGTATTGTTTTCCACAGTGACTGTGCCGGTTTACATTCCAAGCAGCAGTGAATGAGAGTTCCTTCTTCTCCACAACCTCCCCAACACTTGTTATTACTTGTCTTGTTGATAACAGCCATTCTAACAGGATTGAGGTGGTATCTCATTGCAGTTTTGAACTGCATTTCCAAATACTTAGTGAAGTTCAGCTTAAGATACATTATTTTAATGTATTATTGAGAAAAACTGCTGCCAATTACTTCAGACATGCCATAAATTTAAATTCATTCCATATAAGAGATATTGAAATGTGGGAAAATATGAGTCTCAGACATCAGCTATCAATAAAATATGATAGCTGGATCATAGAAAATATAGAATACAGTTTCTGGAATCAACCCTGTATTTGAATTAGTACTCCAAAGAAAAGTAGTCCTTACGCTTAAAGTATATGCTTTCAAGTTTAATCTGGCAAAGAAAAAAGTAAGGCAAAATGTTGCTTCCATTAGTCATCTGAAAGCTGTTGCTTAACATAAAATTTTAAGTTGGTCAGAGCAAAACAGAGAGGCCTTTTAGTGTAGTGGTTCACCTACATGGTTTGGCTTCAAACAACTTTTGGTTCAAGTTACGTTTAATAGTTACCTGGTTTTTCTAAGTCACTATAAAAATGAAGATAATAAGTACATGTTATGAGGTGTGTGGTTGCATGCAAAAAGCTTGTAATTCACTGAAAACATAAATGCTAGTTGTCTTCCTCTAAGTGAAAAATTATGTGACAATGAATGTGATTTGTGTTTAATGATAATTCATTAAACACACACTAAGAGAGCAGAGAAGACATTCCACTAGGTCATCAGAGAATGATTTTTGTAAGAGGTTGCATTTCAGCCTCAGCACCCAAGTAAAGGGAAAGATGAGGTGAGTGAACTGTAAGATGTGAACAGAAATCAGTAAGTGAAAGGAAGTGGGCAATATGTATTTGGCAGGGTGTGTTGGGACCTTGATGTATGAATCCTGTGTGCTTTCAGGAATTACGAAGAGTAAAAGATTGGAAGGTAGTGTCTTCTCTAGCTGTAACTGAAAGCAATGGGGATTGGCTAACAAGGGAAGGGTAGCCTGAGGTTGGGTTCAAAGGTTATAACACTTCTTTTTTTTTTTAGAGGATAGAGTCATAAAGCCACAGCTACTAAACTGGCAGATATTTCTAAACTGGGGAGAGGTAGAGTAGAAGGTACCCAATGTTGGGGTACACAGAGCAGTTGTTCTTCAGAAAAATGGAGGTCCTAAGGGGAGACCTAATCAAAGCTTTATAGGTTCAAGGGGGAAACTAGACCCCAGTGTCCGGCCTGGTCCTCTGTCCTCAGTGCTACATGGGACAACATCTCCCAGGTGAGCCCCCAGAAAGGCTAAGTGACAGTGACAGAAATTACTATCTATCTCCAATGCCTACGCCAGTCTAAGCAGATGTTGCACTGTACCCAGAGGTCAAGAAGACAGGTGCAGGCCACGTGGAAAGACAGAACACTTGCAATTCCTCTGGATCCTTGGAAACAATCTTAGATGTTTGTTTTCTTACTCTCCTCCTCATCAAACACCAGAGACTTAGTGATATAGTCTCAGAGGACAGTCTCATGAGGTAAACAGGGGATATGAGTATCTATATCTGTGCATGATGATAAGAATCCAAGGAAGGGAGGATTTGGATTCAAGAAGTATTAGATTCTCATCAGGTATCTTTTCTGTATGTTGTCTCTTCACACAGTTTTTTCTTCTTTTTGATTAATCATTCCATGGAGCATAAAGGACAGGAGTGGGAATGAATATATCCGTATTTTTCAGACTCTAAGATGCACTCCCCCCACACAAATTTGGGAGGAATAATGCTTGTGAATGCTGTTGTTGAGTTCTGTTTACATTTACATTGGTGAAATATTATTTATGTTACTAAATATTTTACCACAATTTTTGCTTCAGAATTATTTTCCCTATTTTCCTCCTCTAAAATCTAAGTACATCTCATGGTCTGAAAAAATATGGTACTACATGAGGCAAGAGCTCAATGTCCTTTCCAGGTAAGAAATCAACTTTGAGAATGCCTGAGTCCTCAGTGGACATAAAATAAGAAGGCTAACTTATGTTCATGATAAATGTTAAATTGTTTTTCTTTTGCATCTATACTCTAAAAATTGAACCTTCCTTTACCCTAGTTTACTTAGGAGGCACAATCCTTGAACCTTAAGATATAAATTATCAGCCAAAAAGGAGGCAAGTTGGAGGAGAATTTTCTCACAGAAGTTCACTCCCTCTCTCCCTTTCCCTTCGCCCATCTTGCTTTTCCCTATAACTGTTTACATTCAATTCAATGTTCTTGAAATGACTTTCTTACTTTCATTGTAGGTGATGTGGAAAGAAGCATCTTGACTGAAAAGGATTGTTATTCATCAACCACAAGCTAGGTAAGACAGCTATCTCATGATTATCTAGATGTGAACTAGCCATTGATAAGCCTTAATTTGATGCTGACCTGAACCGGATTCACAGCCTGAATCTGTGGTAATTATCAACCCTGAGTAAGGAGGAAGAAAAGGAAATCAAACTCTCCATCCTAAGGTGTGTCTGTCCCCGCCTCCCTCCCTCCCTCTCCACCCGTCTATTTCTTTAGCTTTCTATCTCAAAGATTCTAAAAGAACAAGTTAAAACACATTTTCTGCTCTAATTTTTCCATAATCAGGGAGAAAAACATTGGAGTAGAAGCTCTATTGATAACTTCTCAGTGTAAGAACAAGAAAGATGCACATCCTTGATGACAAGAATCATTTACTGACAGTGTTGCTTATTGGCAGGTGCATGTGAGTCCATGGAAGTGTGCAACCTGACAAGACTCCCTGAATTCATCCTCTTGGGACTCTCCTCTCGCCCCGAGGACCAGAAGCCACTCTTTGCCCTCTTCCTTATCTTGTACCTGGTCACCCTGATGGGAAATCTGCTCATCATCTTGGCTATCTGCTCTGATCCTCAACTCCAAAACCCCATGTACTTCTTCCTGAGCATCTTGTCCTTTGCAGATATTTGCCACACAACAGTCATAGTCCCCAAGATGTTAGTGAACTTCTTATCAGAAACAAAGACCATTTCCTATGCTGAATGTCTGGCACAGATGTTTTTCTTCCTGCTCTTTGGAAACATGGACAGTTATCTCCTGGCAGCTATGGCCATTGACCGCTATGTAGCCATTTGTAACCCTTTGCACTATGTCACTGTTATGAACCACAGATGCTGTATGTCACTACTGGTCTTCTCCATAGCTGTCCCCTTCCTCCACTCCCTCCTACATGCTTTCCTGATAAATCGGCTCACCTTTGGTGAATCAAATGTTATCCACCACTTTTTCTGTGATGTCAACCCTGTTCTGAAGCTGGCCTGCTCTTCCACCTCTGTCAATGAAGTTGCGGTCATGACAGAGGGGATGCTCTCTGTGATGGCCCCGTTTGTGTGCATCATCATTTCTTACCTAAGGATCCTCACTGCTGTCCTCAATATTCCCTCGGCTGCTGGAAAATGCAAAGCCTTCTCCACCTGCAGCTCCCACCTCACTGTGGTGACTGTGTTTTATGGGAGCATTAGCTATGTCTATTTCCAGCCGTTGTCAAGCTATACTGTCAAAGACCGAATAGCAACGATCATCTACACTGTACTGACACCCATGTTGAACCCATTTATCTACAGTTTAAGAAACAAAGACATGAAACGGGGCCTAGAGAAACTGAGAAGCAGGATTAAGTCTGAAATGGATAGGCTTTCTACTACAAAAACCAACAAAATTCAGGGACCCTAACTGCAAGGCATGACTGTGTGTTTGCACACACACAAACACACACACCAGCACCTAAGCAAGTCTCTGGGGAGAAATACTGTCATCATTGTATCTGAACCTTGGGGGTTTCCAACCTGTGGTTTCTGCCATGCCATGGCAGGGAAGTTCCACTCATGTCTTGGTACCGGTGCTCTGACTATAGATTTATCCCATAATATCTCTCCATTCCAGAAAAATCAAATTTTTACTCCTTCCATATTTATCTGGAACCTCCCATATTTTTATCTATTTATAGATATTTATATGTGTGCAGCAATGTTTCTGCACACCTAATTATATGATTCTATTTGGAATTGTTAGAAATCTGGGTGTGTGGGTGTGTGTGACCTTCCTATCAGTCCGTTCCCCACTCAAGCCACAACAGGACTACAGCACCTTTTTAACGACTCTCCAAACAGCTAGATATCCTGGGCCCTGGAGTTATTAGATTCCCAACAACTGAATCCATCACCTAGCTAATTATTTGTGAGCCAGCTCTATGCCTCCACACATGTCTTGGTCTCTACTATTCCTCCCTTTCATTCGACTTGGGCTACTTGCCCCTGTGCTCTTCTCTCTAAAGAAGCCTCTATTTCCAGGTCTCTTCTTGCTGTCATTTTTGAAATAATGAAAGATTTTTCCATGTAGCCAGAATTGCTTCTTAAGGAGCATAAGAAGGAGTGGGGTAAAAAAAAAAATGGATGTAAACTACTAGTAAGAAACTCTGTTTAGAATGTCTGATATAAAAGAGGCTTCAATTTAGTTGGAGAATGAATTATATAGTAACATGGTCAGATGAATTACTTTACCTTGTGTTGTGAAGAAAAACAGCATTTTAGTGTCATTCTCTTTCTCTCTCCTGGTATTTGTATTTTAATAGATGGAAATATGTAAGTCAAACAAACTAATCTTTCATGATATTGTAGACAAGGAATAAATGGATGATCTTAAAGTTTTTTTGAACAATTAACTACTTTATTGTTAAAACAATTGAGACAAACTTTTTTATTGTTATTCTATTTTACCTGTGCCAATTTTTCCTCCCTTGCCCTAATCCGCCCGTCCCACTCTGCGCTTCCACAGTCAATCCCCACACCATTGTCCGTGCCCATGGGTCATTCGTACATGCTCTTGGACTAGTCCCTTCCCCTTTTTTCCGCCATTAGCCCCCTCCCTTCTCTCCTCTGGTCACTGTTAGTCTATTCCATGTTTCCATGCCTGTGGTTCTATGTTTTTCATTATTCTGTGGTTCTATTATTTGTTCATTTGATTCCTCTTGTAGGTGAGATCATATGGTATTTGTCTTTTACTGACTGGCTGATTTCACTTAGCATAATATTCTCCAGTTCCAAGTTTTTAAATGACAGAATAAGGAGTCTTTAAACTCCTTTTGATTTTGCCTCAGAGTCCCTAAACTAGGACAAGGAAAAGTCTGGGTATATATATTGCTCAATTTCATTCCTTTATTACATTTATGGCAAGTTAGTTTTCACTTCCATGTCTATTCTGACCATTTAATAAGGACTCCCTGCAATACCACTGTGAAAAAATCTTTTCCCAACCTCTGCGATAAATAAAGAAGGATGAATAAAGATGGATTACAATGTCTGCTGTGGGCATGGAAGCAAAAAGTAGTAATACATGTGTGCATAACAAGTGAATTTCCACCGTCACCATAAGCCTCAAAAATTCAGTAGCTACTCAATCAAAATTTGTTAAAAGGAAAAAAAATGAAATGGGCATGCAGAAATGCAACTTTATTTCTGTAACTTCATTTCTAGAGTTGAGGTTTAGTTTTTGGGGGGTTTTTTTGGGGGGGTTTTGAGCCCTCAGTTTACCTAACTGTAATTCAATTCCGACTTTTCTCAACCCTATCCAATAATTTCTCAGTAGCTTTTAATTTATACTTTAGCCCCATTCATTCATTTCCCACTTCTCATAGTTATCAGTGCTTCTTCTAAGTCCTGGGTATTAACTCTCAGAGTTTCTGTAACTTTGCCCTGGTGTCTCCAAAGACAGTGCAGTTCTGTTTTTAGGCTAGTCTATATTTTGGCCCTATACTGGAAGGTGTTTCTGACATTTGACCTTGTTCCATTTATTTGTCACCATGGGTGACAGCTAGGGCATGCTTTTGAGATTGGTGACTGGCTTTCATTATTCCTTCTATTCTGAAATGACAATCCAAAGAAGCTATCATCCTTAGTCATCATGAGGTGGTTTCTGCCATCTCTCTTTCATGTTAGTCTCCCTACTTCTCCCCACCAATCTGGGTTTTGTCTGTCTCATTCATCCAATTTGAGTGAGCCACTCTAGGCCATTGGAAAACCTTTGGATTACCTCCAGCAAACCCTTACAGCAGTATCCAGTCCTCTTGGTGTCTACAAATCCAATATAACTATTCTCTGTTGCTCTCTCTAATTCCAATAGCATAAGGGGCACCAGTGCAGCCCTCATATTAGGCACAGGGTGCTTACACAATCTACTCTCAGATTCACAGACTTAAAAGCCCTCTTAAGGGATTAGCCAAAAAACATACATACATAACACACAGACACAGACACCAGTGTGGTGATAGCCAGAGGGAAAGAGGGGTGGGGGCTAGGTGAAGGTGGGCAAAGGGCAGAAATCAGGGATGGAAAAACACTTTGCTTGGGGTGATGGGCACATGATGCAGTCTGCAGATGATGTTTTATTGAGCCGTACACTTGAAACCTGTATGGCTCTGCAAGCCAATGTCATCCCAATAAATTCAACTGAAAAATAAAAAGCCCTCCCAAGAGCCTCTCTAGCATTATCTAAACTGGTTCTTTTGCTTTGATTTCTCTTTTAATTCTTCTCTGGGTTATACCCCCACCAACACTTGATAATCTCAGCCATTCTGATGTTGGACAGGGGCATTCTGGTGTATTTCTCCTGATGGATGCAGGAAAGCATCTTTTGCTGTCTGTATTGGGCATTTGCATCTCCTCTCCCTTAAATTGCTTAATCAAGTATTTGTCCCTTCAGGGGGACTGCTGTCATTTTCTTATCAAATTGTAGGATCTCTGTAAATTGAGAATATTAGCCATTTGTTTGCTATATGTATTTGCAAGTACTTTTTCCAAATAAACTATTTGCCTTTACCTTCAATTATAAAATCAGCATTTTCTTACTTTCTACAGTCTAATTTGTTTATCTTTTTTCATATTCTAAGTAAAAAGGTAACTGCTATGTAAAGAATATTAAAATTCTATTCTAGAAGTTCATTGTTTTAATTTTAGATTTATATTTAAATCAATCTGGAATATATTTATTTATATATTATATCCATCTTCCAGATGTCAAGATTATTTATTAAAAAACCATACCTTCCCACTGAATTAAAAAGACATCAGGATTATATACATTCTAATATATGCCTGAATCTATTTCCAGACTCCTTATTCCATTCTACGAACTTAACTATCTCTGTATGTCAAACCACGATGTTTGACAGCCATAGCTTTTTAAGAATGTATTCTAAAATAATAAAGTAATTCTTTTTCTTTGAATCCTGCTTTTCAAAACTATTATTGATAATTCTCACACTTTTATTTCTTTATGTGAACTTTTAAAAAGTGATAAACTTTATTTTTTTCTTCTTTTTTGACATTTTTTATTGTTGCTCAAGTATAGTCTCGAACACAATACTAAAATAGAGACAAGAATTGTTGTCTCCATTTTCCCCACCACCACTCCCCCTTGCCCCAGCCATCCCCACCTCCCACCATCCATCCTACTCCCTTTGTCCTTGTCCATGTGTCCTCATACAAGTTCCTTGATGACTTTTCCCCTTTTAATCAATTATTCTTACATGTGTACCACACATGAATTACAGGATTGAATGGACTGTGAGTAAAGTGCTTAGACCAGTACCTGGCTTATAATAAGCATTCAGTAAATACGGTTGTTGTTTTTGTCATTACCGTTACTTATCTGTTCCCTTCATATGCATAATGTGATAACACAGAAGACCTGGATTTCATCATAAGAAGATAAATAGAGTTACCTCATCCACAGCTTGCTTTGTCTAAAGCTATTTAACACAACAAGCTTGGAAACAAAGAATCTTCTGTTAGCTCTCCAGAGTTCTCTGCATTCAGATTCGGTGCCCAAAGTCAGATAACAAAAGAGTGTGCTTTGCTTCCACTCTGCCAAATTTCCCTGCAACTGAATCTTGGAGTGAGATCCAAATTTTCTTGAGTTCTCTGGCCATAATGCCCTCTCATGATTTCCATCACATGGTGAGCCAGCTGCTATCACTGTGCCCTGGTATCGATCTGTATGAGATTGATTCTGGGACCCCTCAAGAATGCCAACATGCAAGGATGCTCAAGTCCCTTATATAAAATGTATATAAGGTATATGCACATCCTCCCATATACTTTAAATCATATGTAGATTATTCATAAAACCTAATGTAATGTAAATAAATGCTATGCAAATATTGTTACATGAGTTATACTGTTATACTAGTATTATTTAGGGAATGATAAGGAAAAAAGTCTGTAAGGTTCAGTACAGACATAACTATCATAGGCCTACATAGTACAGATCATTAACAAGGTAACATTTTTTTATATTTTCAATGCTCATTTGGTTGAATCTGCAAATACAGAACCTGTGCATATAGAGGACTGTAGTTTTTACCATATATATAAATTTAAAGATACCAACACATGTACATGACATTATCATGGTAATGGAAAGGTAACTAGCACAAATCAATCACTGACACTTTTGACTGATGAAATTAGTGACTTCATTTTAACGATGAAGAAACTGAAATTCAAAGAGGGAAAGTGACTTACCCAAAGTCACCAGCAGTTAAGTAGTAAACAAAATTCAAACTCAGAATTGACTAAGTCTAATTCAGAAGTGCCTAGCCTGTGTGAGGATATCACCAAGGACAGCCATTACCTTCCCCAAGTCCCTTCCTGGCTCCTATTTCAGAATTTTGAATCAGGAGATTGACACTTTTGATCTCAAGGTAAAGCATGTTACTCTGACTAGATGGTGGGACGGGTGTGAGTTGGCAGTCGGTTTCCCTGACTAGGGGTTGTGCTGAGATCAGTGGTGGCCCTGGTTATACTGAGACTGACTTGATATGCTGAGAGATAACAGGCTTAATTCCTAATCCACTATTCACAAGAAGAAGCCAAACTTTTGCCCCTGGTTTCTACTAAATTAGTTTGTAAGAGCTTCCCTGAGCGGTTAATTATCATCAAAGGATAGGAGCATGGAAGTTCACCAGCAAAAGCTCCCCAGAGCCTCATTAAGAAAGCTAAGATTGGACCTCATCTAGGGAGCTTCTGCAGTGACAGTGGCTCAGAAACTTTTCCGACAGGACTTCATGAGTGAGGTCTCCTTCTTCCCTCCCTAGAGTAGTCTCAAGGGGCCACATTGTCTTTAATAATAGGAAGGGAAAGTGGATGCTCATTGTCTTTAATAATAGGAAGGGAAAGCAAAGCTCAGAAGCTTTGCTTCTGTCTCATCTGAGGCGAGCGAGTCCTCTAAGGGTAGCATTTTAGAAGGAGATATTAAGTAACCCCAGTAAATTTAATAAAAAAATCAACTCTCTTTGAAATTGGTTATTAGTAGCAGTAGTAAATTGCTACTAATCACACATTGGTAATTAATTCCAAATTACCAATGACGTAACCCAACAAAAATTTCCTTCTTGCTCATTATATGTCCACTGTGGATCACCAAAACTGCTCCACAGATAATGACTCACAGAAAACCACACTAACAGAGGTCCACTTAGCTTCTCCAAAACACACAGCCTTCTAGCAGGGAAAGACTACACTGGAGAATGTCATATGGTTTTCCACTGTCTTAACCCAGAAACAATACACATCACTTAAATTCATCTTTCTTTGGACAGAACAAGTCATGTGTTCACACAAAACTGAAGGGGGGTGGGAAATGTAAGTTTTCATATGGAATATTTGATAAACATCACTGTCCCTGCTACAACTGGAATAGTTGTCATTTTCTTATTGATTTATTGGAATTCTTTGTTTTATATGGATACTATTCTTGATACACATATATACACACACATATATATTCAATATTTTTTACAAACCCTTTGTTTCTCTTTTAACTTTGTTCATAGCATCATTAGTCACACATATTTTCACTTTTATGTGATCAATTCTGTCACTCTTTTCCTTTAGAGCTTTAGGGTTTATATTTTGCTGAGAAAGGGTTAATCCACCTACAAGATTATAAAAAATATTCTCCCATATTTGCATATTACACATTTATAGATTTTTGCCTTTTTTATCTTCCTATCTATATGGAATTTACTTTATATGTGCTATAAGGTAGAGATCTAAATTTGTATTCTTCCAATTGAATATACAGTGGTCCCCAGTTTATCTTCCTGCCACATGCAAAGGCCAAATGTCTTTTTAGAGAGATCTGTTTCTGGATCCTACTCTGCAATATGAGTTCAATTATCTATTCCCATATCAATACTGTGCCATTTCAAGTAACAAAGCTTTGTTGCATGTTTTACTCACTTGGAAGAGAAACCCATCCTCGTTGTTTTGTTTTGTTACTCAAAATTATTTGTTACTTTTGTACATTTTCTCTCCTTGACAAGCTTTAGAGTTGACTTGACATATTCTATGAAGAATCCTACTGGGGGCTCCAGTCAAGATACCATACTCACATCCTCCCAAAGCCACATCAGAATTACAACTAAGCTACAGAACAACCATTATTCAGAACCTCCTGAAATCTAGGTGAACAGAAGTCCTACAACTAAGGATATAAAGAAGCCACACTGAGACTGGTAGGAATGGGCTGGTTCCACACCAACAGGAAGCAGACAAAAACTGGGAGGGATATCTTGGCTGCAGAGGTCCCGGCTGAGGAGTGAAGGGTCCCAGCCCCACACCAGGCCCCCCAGCCCAGATATCCACTGACAGGAAGAAAAGTCCTATAACTTTTGCTGTGAAAACCAGAGGGGATATGGCTGACTGAGATCAAGGGTTTCTGGAATCCCAGACAGTTCCTCTTACAAGGCCCCCACACAGACTTATTCAGACTCACTTCCTCTGAGCTCCAGCACTGGGGCAGCAGCTCTAAAGGACATACAGAGAGGAACCGAATTGTCTGGCATCAGGGTGAGAGCAGGACTAGCAGCTTTCTCCCAGACAGAAATGCTGGCAGAGCCCATTGCTACTTTTCTGAGCCCTCTCCCACAACAGAATCAGCAAACTCCACATATGAGTCTCTATCAACTTTGCTCACACTGTTTATCCTACCCTGCTGATTCCCTGAGACTCTGCCCCACCTAACTTGCTAGCCCACCCAAGCCATTTCCAGTGGCTTTTTCATACAATGAATGACCTGTCTTGACTCATGCTTTAGACTTTCCTAAAACTCCTAAAACAAGCAGCATCTGGCCTTGGCATGCCCCCATACCTCTCACTAAGAAGCCCCAGGTCTGACACTAGCAGCAGTTGGCCTTAGTTTACAGGTTGGCCTTCCCTGGGCACTTTCAAGCTCAGAACAAGTAGCAACCATCTGCAGATCACTTTGTAACTCATTCCAGGTGGCCCTGGGTAGAATGGTCAGCACCTCCTGGAGGCCCCAGAGCCAGTGCACCCAGTGAACTGCTTCAGACCATGCCAAAGCACCACACAACTACCTCCCCAAAAGACATACTCAAGGGGCAGACTCAGTGGGCACGAGGGGCTTGCTGAGAAAGTCCTACTCCATGGGGTGGGCCCCTGCAGCTGGTCCTCCACAGTGGTCTCAGCCAGCTTTTGTAGCTGAATGGCCTGTGGGTGAATTTTTCCCACTGACATGCCAACAGCAGTCAAGGCTCAACTACAGCAGGAGAGGGCACACAGCCCACATGGGGCTGGGAAGGGTGCACTGGAGTGCCAGGTCAGGTAAACAGAGAAGGCTGTGCCACTGGATCCTCCAGGGTACCTACTCTATGAGGCCACTCTACCAGGTCTGGGAGACAACACAGAGAGGCTGCCAAAATGAGGAGACAAAGAAACATGGCTCCAATGAAAGAACAGAACAAAACTCCAGAAAAAAAAATAAACAAAATGGAGACAGATTGTCTAATCTGCTAGATGCAGAGTTCAAAACACTGGTTATAAGAATGCTCAATGAACTTAGGGGAAGAGTAGATGAACTTAGTGAGAATTTCAACAAAGACATAGGAAAGATAAAAACAGAACTAGAAAACATAAAAAAAGAACAAGTCAGAAATGAAGTATACGTTACAGGGAATCAACAATGCAGTAGATGAAGCACAGGATCAAATCAGAGATTTGGAAGACAAGGAAGGAGAAACACCCAATCAAAACATCAAAAAGAAAAAAGAATACAAAAGAAATAAGCATAGTATAAGAAACCTCTGGACCCTGGCTGGCATAGCTCAGTGGATGGAGCCCGGGCTGGGAACCAAAGTGTCCCAGGTTCCATTCCCAGCCAGGGTACATGCCTGGGTTGCAGGCCATAACCCCCAGCAACCACACACTGATGTTTCTCTCTCTCTCTCTCTCTCTCTCTCTCTCTCCCTTCCCTCTCTAAAAATAAATAAATAAATAAATAAATAAATCTTAAAAAAAAAAAACAAAAAACCTCTGGGACAAGTTCCAGTGTACCAACATTCACATCATGGGTGTGCCAGAAGGAGAGGTGATACAGCAAGGAATTGAAAACCTATGTAAAAAAATAAGGAAGATGAACCCAAAAAGGCCCATGCCAAGGCACATCATGATTAAAATGCCAAAGGTTAAAGACAAAGAGAGAATCATAAAAGCATCAAGAGAAAAGCAGTTGTTACCTGCATGGTCACTCCCATAAGACTGTCAGCCAAGATCTCAACAGAAACTATGCAGGCCAGAGGTATTAGCAAGAAATATTCATTTCTACCAAGCAAAGCTACTACCATTTAGAATCAAAACACATATAAAGAGCTTCCCAGACAAGAAAAAGCTAAAGAATTTCATTACCACCAAACCAGTATTACATGAAATAGTAAAGGGTATTCTTTAAGAAAAAGAACAGGAAAAAAGATTTTAAAAAATACAAATAAATAAAATGGCAATAAATACATATCCACCAAGAATTGAATCTAAAAAAAAAAGAACAAGTGAAACAGAAGCAGACTCAAAGATACAGAGACACATTTTGATGGTTGCCAGATAGGAAGGTGAGAAATTAAGAAGTACAAATTGGTAGTTGCTCAATAGTCATGGAGATGTAAAGTACAGCATAGGGAATGCAGTGAATAATATTGTCATAACTATGTATGATGTCAGACAGGTGTGAGATTTAGCAAGATGATCATCAGTAAATTATATAATGTCTAATCACAGGGTTGTACAGCAGAAACTAATATTATATGTCAACTGTAATTAAAAAATAAAAATTATTTAAAGAGAAAAATCCTACTGGAATTTTTGAGTCTACTGAATATGTGTATTAATTTGGGGGAATTTACATTTTGATTGTATTATATTCCTAACCAGGAATATGGATAATGTGATCAATGGATCACCTTCTAAAACCTACTACTTACTTATAGGGCTTTGTTGTCTTGATGGAGTTTATTAATACACAATCTTAGGCGTCGCATGTTTGAGAAATAAAGGGAAGAGACCTTGATACTTCACAGTGAAACGAGCCAGAGAGAACTACAGCAACAGCAGAGACACAAGCTCATGGGAAGGCCAGCAAGGACACTCAGTCTCAGAGCATGGGATCTTGTCTGAAGATAACCAACTACTCAGAAAGAAGCAACTCTTCTGAAGGATGAGGAATTTGTAAGTTTTCAGGTTCTATATGATCTATCACTAAAATTCAACAAAACTCTCCTTCCATGCCATAAATATTTTTAATATAGTGTCGCAGGTTCTCTGTGACACTATAGTGGTGTCGATATACACTTGTCAAAATCCACACAAGGTACAATGCCAAGAGTGAACCCTAAAGTGGACTATGGACTTTGGGTGAAGACATGAAAACGAAGACTCATCAGTTCTAACAATGCATCATTCTGGTGGGTATGTTGATGATATGGGATGTCATGTGCATAGGGACAGGGAGTATATAGGAAATCTCTGTACTTTCTGATAAATTTTGCTATAAAGCTATAAAAAGAGCTCTAAAAATAAAATCTTTACTTCAAGGGAAAAATAAAAGAAAAATATCTATGTAAAAGTTATAATTGGTATGCCATTTGTGAGTTAGTGAAGCTAAATATCCTGCTCAAATTCACCCATTCAATAATTGGTGGAACTGGCATTCAAAAACAAGTAGACAGGCTTAAGAAACTGAAGCAATATAATATCTGAAAAAACTCTCCTTCTTCCCTCTGGAAAAAAATGAGTAAAATGGACATTCTTCTGCATTAATTCCATTAAGTTATATTTTATGACAAACCACTTTAAAAGCAGGTTGTCAGCAAAGAGGACAAAAGGGAGACTTTGAAGAATGTAGATAGAGCAGAGAGTAACCAAATAATTACAAAATTATTTCTGACTTATAAAGACCACTCTGGTCACCAGGTGGAAGATGAATGGGGTTGTGAGGACAGCTTCCATTTTCCCACATACTCTTCTCTCCACCCTTATCCTCCCTGCTCTATGCCCTATAAGGCTGATATGTATCAAAAGGTTCCCTTTCTGAAATTCAACAATAAGAAAACTGATGATAAAATGGGCCAAAGACCTTAAAAACACCTACCAAAAAATATATACAGATGAAATATAAGCATATGAAGCAATTCTCAATATCAGAAGTCATAAAGGAAGTGCAAATTAAAACCAGAGTATACTACCCTACAGCTATCAGAATGGTCAAAATTTGGAAGCAACCGAGATGTCTATTAGTAGGTGAAAAGAAAACTGTAGTATATCCAGACAATGGAATATTATACAGCACAAAAAGAAATAAGCTTTCAAGCCATGAAAACACATGGAAGAAACTTAAATTCATATTATTAAATAAGCCAATATGAAAAGGACACAGGCTATGTGATTCCAACTATATGACATTCTAGGAGAGGCAAAACTAGAGACAGTAAAAAGATCAGTGGTTGCCAGGAGTTAGAAAGAAAACGGAAATGAATAGGTGGAGCACAGAGGACTTTCAGGGCAGTGAAACTATTCTCTGTGACACTATAGTGGTGTCAATATACACTTGTCAAAATCCACACAAGGTACAATGCCAAGAGTGAACCCTAAAGTGGACTATGGACTTTGGGTGAAGACATGAAAACGAAGACTCATCAGTTCTAACAATGCATCATTCTGGTGGGTATGTTGATGATATGGGATGTCATGTGCATAGGGACAGGGAGTATATAGGAAATCTCTGTACTTTCTGATAAATTTTGCTATAAAGCTATAAAAAGAGCTCTAAAAATAAAATCTTTACTTCAAGGGAAAAATAAAAGAAAAATATCTATGTAAAAGTTGTGATTGGTATGCCATTTGTGAGTTAGTGAAGCTAAATATCCTGCTCAAATTCACCCATTCAATAATTGGTGGAACTGGCATTCAAAAACAAGTAGACAGGCTTAAGAAACTGAAGCAATATAATATCTGAAAAAAAGCAAACAAAAAAAGAGAAATGAAGTTAAGTATTGCAAAACTTCACACAGCTTGTAAGAGGCAGAGCCAGCATCTGAATCTATTTCATCTCGCCCCAGAGCCAGTACCTTAACCCCTTCCCCAGAACACTACCCCTGCAGCCAGACAGTCATACATGCAGATCTAGAGCGTCAGAGATGTCAGAAGGCATCACATCTCCTTCCAGGTAGGTACACATAAGCCCAAACACAGGCATGCACATGAGAACATGCATGTACCAACAGGACACATGCACATTAAAATAAACATATATAGTTCATATGCATGTACATGAACATGGCTCCACCCCTGCTGTTGCATAGCCCTAATTCCCTTCCCAGGTAGAAGGCTACACCTCTGGGGCTCAGGTTCCCCACAGGCTCCTGGATGGAGACTTTCTGAGGGCATCGGAATTACTCTACTCTCCTGAGAAGACTGCAGGGCCAATGCCCCCAGGGCTCTCTCTGGCTTGCTGGGAGGGCAGGCCCCTGGCTTTCCCTTTCTATCAACAATTTCCTCAGTAGATAGAAGAACCAGCACATTTCTGAAGCTAGGTGAGCACGACCAGCACCCTCCATCCTCGGAGATTCAGAGCCTGATCTTAATCCCCTGGCAGGCACCAAGCATGTTCAGAACTCTGAATCTCCCGTCAGCCCACACAGGTAGGCAGGCTGAGGGACTGGGGACCAGAGACTATGGGGCAACACATTCATATGATCTTCCTCCCTTTTCCTCATCCTATCTTCTTCTGTATTCCATTTCAACAGCCAGGAAACAAGTAAGCAAAGAAGTCAGAATAATGCAAGGCGCGCACTCTGAAGCTGGACTCTACCCCATCTAGATTGTACACTTAGGCAAGTCACTTCAATTCCCTGTACCTCACTTTCACTATGGATAAAATAGTGGGCTGTAAAGACTCAATGACCTAATGCATGCAACGTTCTAAGAGCAGCATCTAGCATGTGTAATGCTGTGAGAATACACAGGGAAGGGGCTGCAATGGAGTGGGCATCTCCAACAGGTGAGGTGCTCCAACACTCCTGGGTGAGGTGCTGCAGCTCAGCAGAGGAACACAAGAAATTAGTTCCCAGCATAAGCCCTGCTTTATTCAAGCACCTCTGGTTGCTTGGAGACTAAAGGTATATTGAGACTGAGGGAAAAGAGTTATTCACACAAAGAATTCCAATGAACTTACTCATATTTTACTCGTATTTTAAATGTCCTCCTCCTTAGAATCTAGAACAGCTGGGAAGGGAGAGGTAAATCTCTAATCTGATATAGTTGTGAAACTAGACAGAAAAGGGAGACTTTAGAGAACTGAAAAGAGAAGCACCAGCCTTAAAAGGGCCTTCCCCCATTCCTAAACTGGTCAGTCATACCCGTCCAAATGCAAACAATGTAACATAAAGTTAAATATGGAATGAACTCCTTACTCCATCCCAACAATTTCGCTTCAGAATGAAGCCACACACAGACCACAACAAACACAAATATAAAGATACTTTTTTACCAAAATGGGATTATTCTGTAGGCTTTGTTCTGCAATTTGCTTTTATCAGTTAAAAAGTACCATAGACAGTTGTGTAATGGAGGTAACAGCTTAGCATGAGTAGCTTCCCCTCTGCCACCAGACTGGCTGAATTAAAATCTCAGCTCTACCACATCTGCACTGTGGGATCTGGTGAATTACTTAACTTTGCTAAATTCTGGGAGGTTCTTATCTGTAAAACAGGGATAATGATAGTGTCTATCTCATAGGATTTGGAGGAAATAAAATTATTAAAGACATGCAAAGTGCTTAGTTCAGTGTGGGGCATGTACTGACTGCTAAATGTTGGTTAACATCAGCAGTTACTTCTTTACAGACTGTATGACACTGAATAACGAGAATGCACTATAAATTTTTTAGTATTTCATCTATTTGGATATTTGCATTGTTCCTTCTATGGGTTGATTTGTTCATTTGTATTGTTATAAACAATGCTATAATGAAAATGTGTATGCATCTCTGTGCTACACACATGACTATTTTTAAAGGACAAATTTCTTTAAGAGGAATTATTGGATCAATAGATATTGATTTTCAATTCTGACAGAAACTACCAAAAGGTCTATACTGATTATCATCTCATTATCACAGTATATGAGGATCTTTTTCCCTTTAAATATTGCCCCAAAATTGTGTTGATGTGATGTGTGAAAATTATATTTCAGTGTAATTTATATTTTCTGATTGCCAATGAGGTTAGACATTTCATTTTTTGCGGGGGAGTAATATTTTCTTCGCATCAATAGATTCATTTCAGCTTCACTTGCTGTCTCTTTGGGGGTAATTTTCACATTTTTCAGTATTTTGTCTATTGCATCAACATTTTACTTCTTGTCTGAAATGACATCCCCATACTGAGACCATTAAAATATGATCCTTTTTTTTGGGGGGGGGAACTTTATAGTTTGGAATTTTTATTTTAGATTGTTCATTTATATGGGTTTTATTTTTATGTGTGGTTAGACAGAAATCTAGCCTCATTTTTCCAAAGATTCAGCCAACTGTCATAAATATTATTATCTATTCTCCCTACGTTGCAATGAAATAAGTTTGTATTACATTATTCTATATAGTTTAAGATCTGTGTATATGTATAAATACTGATACACAAAATGCATGTTGTTCCATTGATTTGTCTTTCTCAGTGTATTTTTATTGTTTTTCATTATTTGTGTTTTATTTGCTTATTTATTTTAAAGTATATTTTATTGACTATGTATTACAGTTGTTCCATTTATTTTCTCCCCTTTATCCCCCTCCACACGGTACCCACACTTCCTCCAGCATTCCCCCACCTTAGCTCATGTCCATGGGTCTTACATATAACTTCTCTGGCTTCTCCATGTCCCATACTATTCTTAACCTCCCCCTGTCTATTTCATACCTACCATTTATGCTTCTTACCTGTACCTTCTCCCCCATTTTCCCCTCTTCTTCTCCCCTGATGATAACCCTCCATGTGATCTCTATTTCTGTGAATCTGTTCCTGTTCTAGTTGTTTGCCTAGTTCATTTTTGGTTGGGTTTTGTTTGTTTGTTTGTTTTTTTGGTTCAGTTGTTGATAGTTGTAAGTTTGTTGTCATTTTACTGTTCATATTTTTTAATCTTCTTCTTTTTCTTAGGTAAGTCCTTTTAACGTATCATATAATAAGGGATTGGTGATGATGGACTCCTTTAGCTTTACCTTATCTTGGAAGCACTTTTTTTGTCCTTCCATTTTAAATGATAGCTTTTCTGTATAGAGTACAGAATGGATGTAGGTCCTTGCTTTTCATGACTTTGAGTATTCTTTCCAGCCCGTCCTTGCCAGCAAGGTTTCTTTTCAGAAATCAGCTGACAGCCTTATGGAAACTTCTTTGTAGGTAATGGTCTCCTTTTCTCTTGCTGCTTTTAAGATTCTCTTATCTTTAATCTTACATAATTTAATTATTATGTGTCTTGGTGTGTTCCTCTTTGGGTCCAACATGTTTGGGACTGCTGAGCTTCCTGGACTTGCAAGTCTGTTTCCTTCACAAGATTGAAGAAGTTTTCTTACACTATTTTTTCAAGTAAGTTTTCAATTTCCTGCTCTTCCTCTTTTCCTTCTGGCACTCCTATGATTCCTATGTTGGAACATTTAAAGGTGTCCCAGAGGTTCTTAAGCCTCTCCTCATTTTTCTGAATTCTTGTTTCTTCATTCTGTTCTGTTTGAATGTTTATTTCTTCCTTTTGATACAAATCATTGATTTGAGTCCTGGTTTCCTTCCCTTCACTGTTGGCTCCCTGTGTATTTTTTTTTATTTCATTTTATATAGCCTTCACTTCTTCCTTTATTTTGTAGCCATTCTCAATAATTTTCTATGAGCATACTCAATCTTAACCCTCCTGATTACCAGGGTTTTGAATTCTGCATCTGATAAGTTAGCTCTCCTTGTTGCTTAGTTCTTTTTCTGGAGTTTTGACCTGTTCTTTCATTTGGGCCATTTTTCTTTGTTTCAGCACACCTATTATGTTGTAAGGGGCAAAGCCGTAGGTATTTGCCAGGGTGGGTCAACCCACTTTGCTGCATTGTGGTGCTGTATGTGGGGGAGGGGTCAGAGAAGGAACAATGTTGTTTGCTTGGGTCTTGCCCCACTTTCAGTCACTTCCCCCACTACCCACAAGTGAATTGTACCCTTCGAGGTGCTATCCTGGTGCTGATTCCTGGGTAAGTGGGCTTGTGTACATTCTAGGACTCCATGGGCCCCTCCAACAGACTCTCCTGTGAGACTAGCAGTTTCTCCTGCTGCCACAAACCCTACAGGTTTTTGTGGCCAGAGGTTGTGAGGCTTCCTTTTCCCAGCTCTGGAACCCTGGGCTGCACGCTCTGTCTCACTCCCCAGTTGCTCCTCCCAGTTTGTCAGCACACAAATGTGGGACTCCCCAGTCCGCCTGCTGCTGCCTTGCCTTGTGTCCTGCCTGTCCCAGCTGCCTGTCTCCACCCCTCTTACCAGTATGGCTGAATGTTGGGTCTTTAACTCCTTAGATGTCAGACTTCCATACAATTCAATTTTCTGGCTGTTCTGGTTGATTTTTGTTTTTAAACTGTTTGTTATCCTTTTGGTTGTGTGAGGAAGCAAAGCATATCTACTTACACCTCCATCTTGGTTGGAAGTCTATTTATGTACTTTGATTTTTAGATTAGAAAATTTCCGTGTTATTATTCTAAATTTTTCCAAAATTATAATGCCTTTCTTTAGCCATTTACTCTACTAGATAAATTTTAGAATTAAAAATTCTCTGGAAGTATCATCGTTTTACACTGCTTAGATGTATATATGAAGGAGAAATGATGTACAAGATACTATAATTCAAATTGGCTAATAATTTAAAAGATGGTATTGTTTTAACAAAGCTGGATAGATTGGTATAAACTTGTATTACTGCAATACAGCAAGTTTGTTGTTTATTTTGTAATCAATTCTCAGCTCTTATGAAAGGAAATAAAATTTAAGGTGAAGATGCTCAACAGGTTGTGAAAGTTGTTTTAAAGGATTAATCTAAAATATTTTGACCTAGTAAAATAATCAACACATTAAAAAATCCCCTTGGGGTGTTATTACAGGTGCATTGAATTGTGTAATTTTTTAAAAATTTACTTTTTTCCAGCTTTGCTGAGATATAATTGTGCAAGTTAAGGTGTACAATATGATGATTTAATACATTTCTATACCGCAATATTATTAACACAGTAGGGTTAGCTAATAACCCCATCACCTTACATAATTAGCACTTCTTTTATGTGATGAGAATGTTTAAGATCTACTCTCTTAAGAAGAAATTGTGGTTACCAGGGCTTGGGGAGGGTGACTGGAGGAAATGAGGAAGTGTCGTTTTGAGATACAAACTTCTCATCAGTAGATGAATTAATCCTAGAGATCTAATGCACAGCACAGTGACTGTAGACAATATTGTAGTATAAACTTCAAGTTGCTAAAAGGCTAGATATTAATTGTTCCCACCACCAAAAATATAATTACATGACATGATATATATGTTAGCTAATGCCACACTGGTAATCATACAACAATATAAAACTGTATCAAATCAACATTTTGTATACCTTTAAACTTACAGTGTTATACATCAATTATATCTCAATATAAATAAATAAATAAATAAATAAATATCTACTCTCTTGGCAAATTGCAAACATGTCATGCACTATTGTTAACTTTATTCGCCATGTTCCACACTAGATCCCCAGAACTTAATCATCTTCTAACTAGAAGATTGTACCTTTGGTCCAACATCTCCCCATTTTTCTCATCTCCCACTACCAGCAATCACCATTCTATAATCTGTCTATGAGTTTCGTTTTTTTAGATTCAGCCATGAGAAAGAAGAAAATCTTTCCATTTGCAACACATGGATGGATTTTGAAGGCACTATGCTAAGTCAAATAAGTAGAAATAAAAGGACAACTACTACATAAGTAACACTATTACTTATGTGTGTAATCTATAAATTGCCATTCTTTAATATTGAATCCTCCCTTTTTAGGAGAGTATCTCTTTTTATTCAGATCACAACTTTAGTCCTTTATAGTTTCTTCAGATAGATCTTTCACATTTCCTTTTACTTTCTCTTCTAGGTTTATTCCTAAGTATTTTTTAGACTTCTTGTCATTGTCAATTGAAATTTTTTCTCCATACCTTTTCTAATATAAGAAAAGTATTAATATACTTTTAATACTTTTATATTAACATTAATATAAAATATTAATATATTCACCATTTTGGTGAAATCTTCATATGTTTAAAGTCTTCAGACGTGTATCAGCACTTTTCTAGATATACAAGTCACTTAAAAATGATAATATTTTCTAACTTAATGTTCATGCCTCCTATTTATTTAATTTTTCCTTTTCATTGGCTCAGACTACCATTAAAGCAATGCAGTTCAGTAATGGTAACAGAGGCCATCCTGACTTGTCTTTCCCAAGATACTGGTGGGAATCAGACTTTTATATTCAAAGTTTTATATTCTGGTATTTTTAATGTTTAGAATAAAAACTTCATAGTTTTTAATCATAAAAATTAATATATTTAAATAATTAATCTTAGTAATATAGGCTATTCCTGATAACACTCCTATTTTGAGTGACATCCTGAACCAAAAACTTATCACTTAAGTGGCCAGATTATATCAGCCAAACACAGATATTTAAATACATATTAAGCAGATTTTTCCCTGAAAATTCAAAAACTCTCATCTAACTTCTGTGGATATCAAGAAGCAATGATTAAATCTGATGCTCATTTGAGTCCTGTCCCAACTCCCACAACCTCTGGAACTATCAGTAGAAGAGGATCCTAGTTAGAGGACTCATTTATGCAAACCCTGTATCTTTGAAAGCATCCTGATTAAAGGTGTGACCCAGCAGCCTCTTCCCCTGGGATTAAAAAAAGTGGCTAAGGAGTTGGTCAGGAAACAACCTCCGAAGAATCTTTAAAAAGAGAATTGAGAAGAACTCAAACAAATTAGGCTACATAGAAGGCCCTAAGAACACACGAGAAAACTTTAATTTCTCACCTAGGAAGCAACTTGGAATTTTCAAACTTCTCCCTAGTGGGATTTTACTTCCTATTTCTCTGTAGTTTCTTGAAGTAAACAATCTCTAAAGTCCTAACAAATAGCAGTGGACTTTTTATAGGCTGGAGGTTAGGGAATAAGCTGTATTGATCAAGTTGCCACTCATATCACTTCCATTTCTTCTCCAACCCTGCCCAGGAGGCAAGAACCATGGAGATGAAGAACTCCAGCAGCAGCACTTCAGAATTTATTCTCCTGGGCATCTCTTCCAACCTACAACTGCAGAAACCCCTCTTTGTCATCTTCCTTGCCATGTACCTGGTCACTGTAGCAGGAAATGTGCTCATTGTCCTGGTCATCTACTCTGACTCCCGGCTCCATACACCTATGTACTTTTTTCTCAGCAGCCTATCCTTTATGGATATCTGCTTAACAACAGTCATTGTGCCCAAGATGCTGGTGAATTTACTGTCAGAGACAAAGTCTATCTCCTATGTGGGCTGCCTGGTCCAGATGTACTTTTTCATGGCATTTGTAAATACTGACAGCTACCTGCTGGCCTCTATGGCCATAGACCGGCTGGTAGCCATCTGCAACCCCTTCCGTTATGATGTGGTTATGAACCCGAGACGCTGCCTCCTCATGCTGCTGGGTTCTTGTGCCATCTCCCACCTGCACTCCCTGTTCCGTGTGCTGCTCATGTCCCGCCTGTCTTTCTGTGCCTCCCATGTCATTAAGCACTTTTTTTGTGATACCCAGCCTGTGCTAAAGCTATCCTGCTCTGACACTTCCTCCAATCAGGTTGTCATCATGACTGAGACCCTAGCAGTCATCATGACCCCATTCCCGTGCATTCTCTTCTCCTACCTGCGAATCATCATCGCTGTACTCAAAATCAACTCAGCAGCAGGGAAATGGAAGGCCTTCTCTACCTGTGGCTCCCACCTCACTGTGGTAATCTTGTTCTATGGGAGTGCCATCTATGTCTATTTCAGGCCTCTCTCCATGTACTCAGTGGCGAAGGACCGGGTGTCCACAGTTATGTACACAGTAGTGACACCCATGCTGAACCCATTTATCTACAGCCTTAGAAACAAAGATATGAAGAGGGGTTTGAGGAAGTTAAGGGACAGAATTCACTCATAGAAAGAACAAGATTATGTAATATCATAATTGGGAGATGACCTGAGATGATATGTTATCCTCCTTCCTGCTGTTTCTCACATGGCACCCACAGAAGTCATGACAGGTGGTGCTGAATAGCAGTAAGAACAGTAACCAGGAAGCTATAACACTTGGTGTCTATCAGTGAATGTAGCCAAATATATGTTTAATCCTAGACTAAGTATTGCTAGAAATCTAGATTTTAGGAAAACAATTTCTTCCACCCAAGAAATGGTGGAATAAGGCTATTTCCAAATAGGTTTTGTGTAAGTTTGACAGCAGCTAGTCCTCAAGGAATTCTAAAGTTCAATTAGTTTTCAGAATAAGAAATTGGGTGGATTTGGTCAGGGACTGGCAGACTCTTTGAGGAATGAACTAAGATTGTCCTTAAGGCTGGTTTGAACTTTTACAGATCAAAATTCATTAGATAAGGAAACAGGCAGAGAATTTCAAACAGTGGAAGTAACCCAAGTAGGCAGAGGCAATAAATACTGGATTGTGCCCTGACTGGTGTAGCTCAGTTGGTTGGAACATCATCTTGCAAACGGAAAGGTTGCTGGTTTGATTCCCAGTCAGAGCACATGCCTGGGCTGCAGGCCCAGTCCCAGGAAGCTGGGGCATATGCAAGAGGGAACCATTTGATGTTTGTCTCATACATAAATGCTTCTCTCCCTCTCTTTCTCCCTCCCTCCTCCTCTCTCTAAAAATAAATAAATAATATCTCTTAAAAATACAGTGTTTAAGAAACAGTGAAAAGCCCTGCGAAGCTTGTTCAATTAGAGAGCAGGAAGAATAACACTAGAAAGACAGACTATAGAAAGCAGACGTAAACTCTACCAACACCAAAGTTTTATCACAACGTTGAATACTCAGTACTTGACTCCCTTCTCTTTCGTCTTAATTGCTCCTTCCTCCACATGGCCAGAATCCTCACTGAGATGCCCCTTATACCCTGGGATAAGCAATGTGTACCAGTCAGGATAAGCTAGGTTATGCTGTGTAAAGCAAACAATCTCAAAAATCTTTGGAACTTAAAAACCAAAGGTCTATTATTTACACTGCATGTCCACCATAAAAAAGTATAAGGATGTTGCTCATTTTATACACTCGGGGACCAAAGCTAATGGAGCAGTCACCTTTGTAAACATTAATCACTACTCTGTCAGAAGCTGTGATAGGTTCAAAGATTTTTTGTGAGAAATAGATACTCAGGTTCAGAAGTGACTTACATCACTTCTGACCGCAACTCATTGTCTCCAACTAATCTCATAGCCCCACCCAAGAAAATAGAGCCCACAGCAAAATCCAACAGTATATCTGTAAAACGGAGAGCCAAAAGTATTTGGTGATCATCATTAATGACCATTACACAATCCTAACCACACACAAATGAGTAAGTGTAAACTTGTTGCTTAATTAATCCTTCCCTGATTATGTTATTGTCAATAGCAACAGTATGTAAGATATTGTATATGCTCTTGGGAACTCTTTTGCCTCCATTATTTCATCAAGTTTTTACAACCAGCAGATTTTATGGATCGTAAGCTTGTGGTTAGCAGGACCTAAAGTTGAACACAAGTCTTTTAGCTGCTGAAATAATACATCTTGAGCCATCATTAAAATATCAATAATAGAACAAAGAAGCCCTGGCTGGCATAGCTCAGTGGATTGAGCTCGGGCTGCGAACCAGGCATCGTAGGTTCGATTCCCAGTCAGGGCACATGCCTAGGTTGCAGGCCATGGCCCCCAGCAACTGCACAATGATGTTTCTCTCTCTCTTTCTCCCTTCCCTCTCTAAAAATAAATAAATAAAACTTTTTTAAAAAATAGAACAAAGAAATGATCATTGATTGTTCTTGTAGATATGTTCTCTTTAGAGAATGGTTGACTAAACCATTCTCTAAAGAGATATTTTTAAAGAAGAAATTATTCACTTTTGGAAGACTGTATGTTTCTAGAAATTTGTCCATTACAAAGGGGAAAAAAATTAGGACAACTCTAACAGAATAACAATAAAAAAATATTTAAAAAAGAACTAGTTTTTTGAAATACAGCAAAATCTGAATTTAAAAATAAAAAGAAGATATGAGTAATGGAGGCTAGGCCAATTTATTCAAATGTCTTTTTATCATCACCTGTGGACATGCTTATTGATTTTAGAGAAAGGGAAGGCGAGGGGGAGAGGAGAGAAACGTTGATGTGAGAGAGAAACATCAATCAGTTGCCTCTGAGATGCACCCCAACTGGGAACAGAACCTGCAACCCAGCATGTGCCTAACCGGGAATCAAACCTGCGGCCTTTCGGTTTGCAGAGTGATGCTCCAACCAACTGAACCACATTGGCCAGGGCCTTTATTTTTTCATTTTTCAAATGAGAACAGGAGGAGTTCCACTTAAAAGAAGAACAGTTTTGTGAAAAAATGTCAAAAACCTGGCAACAAACTCAAATGCCCACCAACGTTAGAATAGATAAACACATTACAGTACAACCCCACAATGGAATGTAAGTCCACAATGCCACAGGTGTAATCCTAAAATCCAAAAACGAAGGAAGGAATTTCAGAGCGTTTCAGCAAACTCATTTTGTCACATGTGGAGTGATATATGGCTATTTAAAAATATGTACTTATCATATTTGGTATGATATTCATATGTGAAGGTTTACAGTGAACTCATTTTAGCAGGAAAACGTGACCTGAACTTACATGAAGCTATTAATAGTCTGTATTAGTTGAACTTAGTGTGACTCAGCTGTGGAAATACTATGTATTTCATGATGGAGTCCTCCCCCAGAAACTGCTCAGGAATCCTCGACAACATACACATAACCCCAAATCCTAAAGTTCTGCGACCTGAAAGTCAGCAGGGGGCGCGACTTGAGAATGAGCAGCGGTGACCTCCGTGAGACAACAGTAGACCAGAACGCGCTTCGGCTCCGTGCATCCACCGGAATAAATCTCAATGGATAAGGTTGAGCGAAACAAGCAATTTACGGAAGGCTACAGAAAGTTTAATTCCCTCCAGAAAAAGGGCAAAAGGGGGCGAATCCAACCACTACCGCACACAGTTAAGACACCTACGTACGCCAGACGGCAAGCGAGCCGGCACCACGGAGGACCCTGAGCGCCCAATGAGAGAGACCAGGCCTCTCCAGGTCCGCTGGGCAGGGGGCAGAGTAACCAGCAAGAGAACTTACGCGGCTGCTCCCGGGTGCCACAAGGTCAGGAGGTCTCCGCCCCGGCCCGCTGGAATCTTCAAGTTACCCAGAGGCTTTCACGGGGTTGAGTCACGTGTATGGCGCAGACAGTCTCAACACCTCGCGACTCTCTCGAGGCTGCGCCCGAGAACAGGTCTGCCACGGCGGGAATGGCGGGGAGCACTTCCGGTCCAAGCCGAGGGCGGGGGCGGTGAGGAGACTGCGATTGCCCGGATGAAGCTCTCAGGTCAGCCGGCGGTCACGTCCTCCCCACGACCACTGCCAACAAAGCACGTGATTTAAAAGAGGGGCTCACGAGGCTTCTAGAGGGTTCAGCTAGGTACTGTTTAAAGCTTAAAGCAGAGTGGCGGAAGAATGGACATTAATTTTATTATTCTTTAAACAGCATATAAATACTTTTATACACTCTTTTACATGCAAGATACATTTACAACGAAGATAAATAAATCCAGAATCGCGCCCTGGGCCTTAGATAGAGTCTACATATTATTCACATCTCTGTTCTGTGGGGTCATAGAAAATACGAATGTTGTCTCTTCTGCATGACATTTGAAGGCAATGATCCTGACCCCTAATCTATTTTATCTTTATTTTTTTTACATATTTTCTAGGACATAATGTATTTCATTCTTGAGGATTAGAGTCTTAATTAGAAAGAGTGGACTTCATAAAAGAGATGGGGCCTATTCAGGGTTAAGGCTGGAAGGGTGGATCCCAACCGCACCTCACCTGAGGGAGAGACCAGGAATACCCCACCGAGCCCAGCTCTGATCATTCTGAACGGAGCCATCAGTGACATTGCTGGAACTGATGGCCACAGTCTAAAAAGAAGAGCTGGGGGCTGGATAATTGCCCTGTCTTGTTTCTAAGGAAGAGGTTGGAACATAGGTCCCAGGTGACATGGCCTGAGAAAAGTCAGCAGCTCCTCCTGGCTCCTGTGCCTGAGATGTCATAAATACCTGAGCCTTCGGTCTGTGCTATTCCTAGAGGCAGATAAAGGCTCTGGGACTCCAGCTGTGACTTCTTGGGAAGACAATGGGACAGCAAACCCAATCTGCTTTTCTTTTTAAGATTTTATTTATTTATTTAGAGGGAGGTGAACGGAAGGAGAAAAACATCTATGTGTGGTTGCCCCTCACATTTCCCCTACTGGGGACCTGGCCTGCAACCCAGGCATGTGCCCTGACTTGGAAACAAACCAGCAACCTTTTCATTCAGAGGCCCACGCTCAATCCACTGAGCTATACCAGCTAGGGCCCCAATCTGCTTTTTGGAAATGTCAGAGACTGGGGCTAGCCAGCATCTCCAGGTAGGAAGTGAGGCAAAGGGATGGAGAGGGAGAGCAGAGTCTACCTAAGGCTCACATGTACACACACATGGGCACACACATACCCATGGAACATACACATACACACAGGGCAGAGAGCTTTTCCCTTTTTCTTTTTCCCTTTTCTTTCCTATATCCCTATCTGCCCATCATTTTCTAGCTCTCTGATCACCATGAGGGGCGTCTAGTCCTGGTGTTCATCACATCCCTGACAGTCCAGACGGAAGGCACGGTGGAGAGTGGGTCTCGGACCACCCTTCCCCAGCCCCATCAGTAACCAGGGCATAGCCCTAGTGCAGTAACATAGCCTGATTCACTCTCAGTCCACTCAGACAGGCGTGCTTCCCAGAATCACTCTCAACCGCCACGCTAGGCCAATGCCAGTGATTACCTCCTCTACATCTGCTTAAAGTTGACTACCCTCATTCATACCCTTTCTTTTTCATGAAATTTGAGTCAGCAAATAACTGTTAAGATAGACTTATTTATTCCCATTCTACAATTAATAATGCGGGGACTCTTATGATGAAGTTATTTGTCTAAGCTTATACTTGGTTTCCAGATGCCAAAACAAGTACTTTGCCATTGACAGTTCTGAGTAGTCATAATCCTTCAAAGGTGATGTTGATAATGATGATGACAGTGATGACGATGATTTTTAGTATTGACATCTCACGACTTACAAGCCGAGCCTGCAGGCAGTGACCAGGACACAGCGACAAAGCACCCTCACTTTATTGGAATTTCTCATCTTCATTGCACATCATGGTCCATGAACAAACTTCAACTGATTCCAGATTTTGGTCTCTTCAACAGGCTTATCAGGTGGGGTTTTATCTTTATCTTATAGATAAGAAAGGCGAGGGTCAGGAGGAGTAAACATGTCCCAGGTTTAAATGGCGTTGAGGAACAGAGCTGTAAGGCAACTCATCTGATGCTTTTTCACTACATCCTGTGTCTCAGGTTCACAATTCATCAACTACTGCTGACCACGACAGTCACGCCACTCCCCTTAATGGCAGCGTAACTGGCCCTCCATATGTGTTATTGTGATAATAACTTCAATGATTCTATGCCATCATGGAATAGACTGCCAATGTGGTTACAAACCAGGAAACAGAGATCAGAGTTAAGTAACTGGCCAAGGTCGGACTGAGAACTAGAAACAGAGAAAGGATTTCCATCCCAACATCATATGCCAAAGCCCAGAAACTAAACAAAAGATGTTAATGGTGAGATTGATGATTAAAATAAAAATGATGTGCCCTTACGATAAAGTGCTTTTCCATTTGCAACATTGTCATAAACACACTAATTAAAATGACCTTCAACACCAAAGGGGGCCAGAGCCCTCCCAGCCCACCTGGAGAGCCCTAATTCTAAGCTGGCCCCTGCTTTCATCTCCCCAAATACACACTCACAAACATATAGACTGAGCACCTTGTTTTGCAGAGTAAATCCTAGTGTATACATGGCCCCAAAATGAGCTCCACACTAAGATGATGAAATTAAGAGTAAAAGTGTTCCAAAGTTTTTTAAAAGTGAATTACATTTGTAGATGTTCTTTCAAGTGAATCCCAGTTGGGTCTCTTTCAGACAAACCACGGGGAAAATTTGCAGGAATCTAGAACCCAAAGTACATTTCCACCCTGATGCCTCATTATCATAGTCTATAGCCCTCAGATCTGGACAGGTGTGCAAACCAGCAGTTACAGCTACTAGTAAATCTCAGTGACTTCTTCAAGGAATAGAGAAAACCAGACCACAGTGCCTGGACTCTGCCATATTGAGAGTCTATCTTTCCTTAAGGAAGATCCTTCTCTAATTTCTCTGCCTTAAAAAGGAAATTAGAACCAAAGCAGTCGGTTAGAAGTCTCGACTTCTTGCTCCTAGGCTTCTCTGATGCCCAGAACGGAAGTCCCTCCTGTGCTGTCTCTTATGTACCTGGTCCCCCTGGTGGGAAACCTACTCATCATTCTGGCCATAGCACTGGCCAGCAACTCCACACCCCCATGTACTTCTTCCTGGCCAACCTGTCCTTCATCAATACCTGCTTCTCCTGCTCCATTGTCCCCAAGGTGTGGTGAACATCCAGACACAGCACCACACCATCTCCTATGCTGGGTGCCTCATGCAGAGATATTTCTTCATGGCGTTGGCCCTGCTGGATGACTCTCTGCTGGCTGTGATGGCATATGACCGCTACACGATCAGCTGTCTACCCCACAATTCCATGTCCCCAGCACTGCCTGGGGGCTGGTCTCTGCATCCTGGCCCTGCTCCCACCTCCTGGCCTTCTCACTCACTCTCCTGATGTCTCAGTTCTCTGTTTGTGCCTCCCATTCCATCCCACGCTTCTGTGATTTTCACCCACTCCTCAAACTGGCCTGTTCACACACTCACCTTTCAGGCCACTGCAAGCAGCCCTTTCAGGTGCAGTCCCTCAATCCTGCGTCCCGGTCATTTATGCCCATGTGATCCACACCATTCTCGGGGTCCCCTCTGCTTGGGGGAAACACAATGTCCTCTCTACCTGTGGCTCTCACTTGTCAGTGGTCACTCTCTTCTATGCTACACTTTCTGGAATATTTCCATCCCTCATCCTCCTATTCAGTAGACACTGGAATGGTGGCACCTGTGATATACACAGTGGTGACCCCCATTCTAAACCCCTTTCTCTATCGCCTGAGGAACAGGGACATGAAAGGGGCTTTGTGGAAACTCTTTGGTTGGGCAAGATGTTCTACCCCGTACAAATCTTTCCCCAGAGTAGAAGTCCAGACTTTTCAACAGACCTTCTTCCCTGGACTTGACCCTTAGAAATCTGAAGACTCATGCTCACGATGGATGCTTAGCCTTACTAAGAAGATGCAAGAAAATGAAGACTCTGACTCTGCAGGACTGGCATTGGACCCACTGGCCAAGGACAGAGCTGCAGCCTAGAGGGAGTGAGTGGCCAGCAGTCCCTACAAGGTGACTTGGTACGTGGATCTGTGTTTCCAAGCACATTCTACCCAGAGCTGGGAATACCAAAGATGCCAGCAAACACTTGGCTTCTAAGAAGAAACCCAACAGGAGCATAGTGTTGGACTGTGAATTTGTCCCTGACAACAAGAAATGATGGCAAGACTAGGCAGGTCAGAACCTCAGTCTAAGTCACTGGGCTTCAGAGACCAATTCTGACCCTGCCTGGGAAGAAACTCACTCATTGGTCTTGACATGGAGAATATGACACCAAGTACATATAACTGTGTGTGGCCTGAAAGGGCAAGAATATTCTAGAAAAGGATCCCAGGTCCAGAAAGATTTAGAGATTTGTCTACTGTCATATATCTGGGATTAGATCTTTGTCCCTGATGGGTGATTCTGTTTCTTATTTGTTAGTTGTGACCAGTCTTTATTCTTTACTTTTTAAACTCTGTTTTATTTTTTTCCAACTGAGAACTCATTCATGTCATTATAGTAAATGTCTAAAATATTTAAAAAATAATCCCTTCTTAAAAGAAACCACTGTGAATACTTTACACAAATTCTTATGGCCTTTTTCTCTGTGTGTTTATCTAATATTGTTAACCTGCTGACTTTTTCACATGATCTTATAAGATAATGTTTTCTATACTATTATTATTAAATCTTCATAAACATTTTCATAATTAATATTATAGCAAAAGAAGGTACCATATTTATATATAATCTTCCATATGGATTATTAGAGTCTTCTAATTATTCTCACTATTCTAAATAATGACACAATGAAAATCATTGTAAATAAACCTACATAGATTTTCCCAGGTTCTTACAACAAATTTTAAGAAGTGAAGTTGTGGGGTAGAACATTTTTCTGGTTCATAATACATGTTGGCAAAGAGTTTACAAAACTGGCCCTGGCCAGGGTGGCTCAGGTGGTTGGAGCATCATCCCATACACCAAAAGTTTTGGGGTTCAATCCCTAGTCAGGGCACATGCCTAGGTTTTGGATTTGATTTCCTGTCAGGACACAAATGTTGCTCTCTCTTTTACTCTCTCTCTCTCTCTCATCAATAAACATACATTTTTTTAAGGAGTTTACAAAACTGTTCATGATTTGCATTCCAGCAGACATTCTTCAAGAGTCCTCTTTTCTCTGTATCCTACTAGCACTTTCTGTTCTATTTTTTTTTACTTAATTGCTGCAAATATAATAAGCAAAAAGGTACCTCTTTTTTGTTTAATTATTTTTGCTTACTAACTGTTGTCTATAAGTAAATTTTATTTGTTCTTCTGTTCATTATTTCTTCATGCCATTTGACTACTTTAAAGACTTCTCTCAGTTCTTTCTATATTAGAATTTTAAACTCTACACTGTCTTAGTTTTGATGTAAGCTTTGTCCAATCACCTTTGCTTCCCTCAGTTTTCTTTTTAATCTTTCAACGTACATAATTTTTCAACTTACAAAGATGCAACCAATTTAAAAAATCTCCTTGTGACCCTCCTGCCAGTGTTATCATGGGAAATCCTCCTCTGTGCAGAGTTCCCATGACCTGTTTTCTATTTTCAGTGTGACCTGCTATTTTTAGTGTTTCATTGAGATACAATCCATATACCATAAAAGTCATCCTTTTAAAATATATGGTTCAGTGGTTTTTAGTATATAATGTGTTATTTTTACTGAAATGACATAGGACTTTTAAACAATATATTTTAGAATAATATCAAATGTTAAAGTAATCATCTCCCTCACATCTCTCATTTTCTACAGGAGTTTCTTCCCCTGTTTCATGTCACATAATTATTGGAAAATGGGAGGCTGAGTACATCTGACCTGTCATTCACTCTTACACACCATACACTTTTCTCCCCAGAGCCTCTGGCTTGAGTGCTATTTTTCCCTCTGCGGCACCTCCCTCCACTCCAGGCCCACCCTGTTTGAGTCCCGCAGGGTCTGCAGAAAAGCCCCCTCTCACCCCCGTTCACTCTGATCATCTGGACATGATCTGTTTCTCTTGTGAGCTCCTCTGTTGCTTCATCTACGCTTCCCATTCCTGCCCTAAGACCAAGAATAACATAAACGAGATGTTCAGAACCGTTGAGGTTGGTCACTTTATTCTCAACAAGGCCGCCAGGACCATTGAACAGAGAAAGAGTCGTGTTTTCGACAAATGGTACTGGGACCACTGGTTACCTCAATGCAAAAGAATGAAGTTGGATCTTTACCTCACATCACACACAAAAATTAACTCAAAATGAATCCCAGACCTCAGTGAAGAACTAAAACTACAAAACTCTTAAGAGACAGCATGATAGTGAATCTGTGACTTGTCTCACATGATGGCTTCTCTAGGTATGACCCCAAAAGCATAAGCAGCAGTAGAAAAAAATGGATAAATGGACTTCATCCAAATAAAAAAGGATTAGGAGAACTACAAGAAGAATATGTGTTTGTGTAGAAGATCATAAAGCATAACAAAAATATTGAGTCCCAAAGAATGGGGGTGGGGAACGTGAGCCAAAGGGACTCCTCTCATCAAGGTGCATGACTGTCTTTCCCAAACGAACCTGGGGACCCACTCAGCCAAACTTTTGCATCATCTCCAGGCACCACCGAGTGAGTCATCCCTGACATTCCCCTGCCACTAGCTGTCACGGAGTCCCCAAAGGATGTGGAGCAAGAGTCTCTATGGAGTCCAGGAGAGAGGGGAGGGAAGGAGGAGTCAGGAGGAAAACAGAAAGAGGCTATTCCCTCAGGACCCAAGAAGAGTGTAAGAACCTCTGTTTCTACCTCTGCGTTGGGGCATGATCTTATTATCTCCCCTGAAAGGCTTGCCTGAAGCTACTCTGCCCAAAAAACTCCCCACCCACCTCCACCTTCTAGGTATGTCCAACCAGCCCAATAACCACACACCATCACGGTGACAGCGGCTGGTGTCTGGACCAAGATATATCCAATGTCTGTGTGCTGGGGAAGAATGAGTTAAGAATATAAACTTGGTAAGAAATGAGCAAGCAACATATTGAGAAATGCCAGGCCAGCCTCCCTAGACTTACATGTGCTCATGAGTACAGTGGAGCTGGGAGAGAAAGGCTGAGTCAGACGAAGGTTTTAGCTGAGAGAGAGGAGCTAGCAGGAAGAAGGTAAGAGAACCCTCTAGAAAGCTAGAAACCTAAGATGTCAGAGCTGGAAATGCTGTTCAATTTGACCTAGGCCTTTGCTGCTCAAACCGTGGTGCCCAAACCAGCAACTTCAGCATCACCTAGAGGTTTGTTAGAAATGCAGATGCTCGGGCCCCTCCCCAGATCCTTCTGAGACAGGATCTGCGTTTAACCAGAGTCTGAGGTGGTTCCTGTGCACACCGAAGATGGAGAAACGCTGCCGCTCAGGGTCTCGAATTAAGCTGCTTATCAGAATCACTTGGAAGATTTTTTAAGGTACAGATTTCTGAGCTCTGCTCTAGACCACCTGAATAAGAATTTCTGGCCACTGTGCATGACCAAATACTTTTTCACGAAGCTCTACAGGTAGTTCTATTAACAGAAGTCTATAGAGTAGACTAGGAACCACTGATCAGGTCTGTTTTTCTCAATCCAAAGATGAGAGGACCGAGGCAAGGCAGGGGCAATGACAAGCTTGGTCTCTGTGAAAAGCCCTAAAATAGGGTGTTTGCTTAGAAACAAAGAGAATTCGGCTTGGAGCTGAATCCAAGCTCTGTCCCGTCATAGCTGGACATCTTGGAACAAGCTCTTCCTTCTTTGGAACTCAGTCTTCTTACCTTCAAGGAAAGACACCCTAGAATATCAGGATTGCTCCTTGTGGGCAATAAGGAAACAGAGAAATCAGTGGAGAGTTAACTGTATACATTTTGCACATATGCACTCACTCACTCACTGACAGCTACTTAACTGAAGTTTGGGGATCCTTGCACCCAAAATCTTCAAAGCAACTTAAAAGCCCTGAAGTCTCACTGTTCCCGTTTCACAGATGGAGCAATGGAGAGGCGCTCGAAGCGGCTCCACTCCTCACTCCTGTGAAGGTGAGTAGTGATGGCTTTCCACGTGGACAAACAGAAACACAGTGGGGGTTGCCACCAACTGGGTTCTGGGTGGAGCTGGAACCCCACGTTTTTCTCCTCCTCTGGAGTCCGTCTGCCCTTTCCCAGTGACCCCACCAAGGAGGAGGGGAAGATACTGAACGTTCTGTATTCCCAAGGACAGAGGGAAGAAATAGGCATGGCCCCAAATGCTCCATTAGGTGAGGGACACACTTAGAAAGGTAATTACGAAACAGAGGAGTGGGGCTATAACACAGAGCCCAGTAAGCCAGGTTCTGGGCTGAAAGGTTGGGTGGTGCAGTGTTCAGGTAGACCTTCCTGGAAAAATGACCTGAGCAGAGTCTTAACAGGTAAGAAGGATCAGCTCTGGACGTGGGCATGGGCAAAGATGATGAAACCCTGGGGCCTATTAGCGGGCGCCCTACCTTTGGCTGGAACAACCAGCCATGTGTTGTACATATACATAAAAACATATTATGATGTTGTGCTTTTTCATCAATCTGTATATATTTTTTCTGCAAATTATGTTTTTATCTCAATTTGTTTTTGAGATTTATCCCCATGCATCCATATAAGTTGAATCCATTCCTGTTTAAGTCCCGTGAGCCCTTACTAAACATTTAGGTGTGGCTAACATTTGGCCATTAAAAACAGATGAGGGGTGCGTGCACCCCTGTGTGTGTCTCCTTGCGTGCGTGTGTGAGAGTTTTCAAATGTAAACACCAAGAAGTAAAATTACTAGGTGTCAGGAACTGAGTGTTTCTGCCCTGCCCCCCAAATTCATGTCTTGAGTCCTAACCCCCAATGTGACAGTACCTGGAAGTGGAGCCTTTGGCGGGTAACTGAGTTGTCGTGCAGTCACAAGGGTGGGGGCTTCATGGTGAGATTAGTGCCCGTGTAAGAAGAGACCAGAAGGCTTGTTCTCTGACTCTCTCTGCTGAGTGGGAATACAGCAAGAAGGCAGCCACCAGCAAGTCAGAAAGAGGACCTTCACCAGAACCCAGCCCTGCTGGGACCTTGATCTCAGACTTGATCCCAGCCCCCAGAGCTGCAAGAGATACCTGACCACTGTTGACCCCTCCCAGCCCACGGTGAGCTGTCACAGCACCCCTGACAGACTGAGACACTGGGGTGCGCACAGATAGGGGGAGTAACTGCCAAACCGTCCTCCAAAGTCCCGGTTTACATTTCCACCAGCAAAACCTCACCAACACTGTCAATTTTTTCACCCCAGCTGTGTTCCGTAGGGAGACACTCATCTTCATCATCTTCACCAGGCACAGTAGGTCCCAAACATCTCAACTTCTCACGAAGAGAGGGGGAAAAACATACAGTACTCAACCCCAGGCCCTGTGCTGCACACACCTATTGCCTCATAGGACCCTCCAGCAGAGTGCTAGTATAGGGTGGGGCAAAAGAAGGTTTACAGCTGCTCATATGGAAAAATAATACAATAATGAATATGTAATAATACATGCATAAACTGTTTTGTGTGCTCACAACCGTAAACCTGCTTTTGCCCCTGAAGGATGGAACCTGAGCTCAAACCCAAGTCTGCATGCTGCTAATGTTCAGGTTCCATTCACTGTTTTATACATTCAACTGGTTTTTATTGAGTACTGATTGTAGACCAGACCCTAGAGGTACAAACATGAATTGCAGAGCCATTCTATAGTGCATAGTAGTGCTTAATGAATGTTTGTTGAGTGAATATTGAACCAAGGAGCTCAGAGCCCACAGGAGAGGCAGATAAAAAATATGTGCCATAGACTGTTGAAGGGCTGTGATGGATGTGAGTTCCAGGGCAGCAGGGGAAGGTTGAGTTTCCTTTGCGTGCATCAGGGAAGTCTGCACGTCACAGATAGTTTCTGTCAAACACAAAAAGGGGAAATGGGCTCTAGGCAGAGGGAGCAAGTGTAAAAAGCCCAGGGGTGTGAAGCGACATTCCAAGTTCTGGAAGTTACACTGCTTTTCATAGCCTTAAAGTTGCTTCCTTCCAGGATCGAGCCAAGACACCTAGCGCAATGCAGCCTTATTCACTGGACCTTTGTGAAATGCCAACTGTGTGTCAGGCCCTGTGGGAGATGCATTTTGTGCAGTATTTCATTGAATCCTTGCAGCTTTTTCTTTCCTCTAACACAAATGAGAAAATTGAGGCGCAGAGAGGAGAAGAGTCTGGCCCAGGAACACATTCCCATCTGTTCTTTCCACTTCTTACGCTCTCCCACAGATACCAGCCACGGCTGTGCCCTCCTTTCCCAGGTCCTACTCCTGTGAAAGACGTCCCCCCAGCAAACATCAAGAGCACAGGCGTTACCCTTTAGAGCAGCAGACTCTTTCTGCCCATCCCAGTGTCTCTTTCCCCCCTCGGCAAACTGGAGGGGAGAATGTGTATGTGGTCATGGGACTTTCAGTCCTTGGCCTGACACTATCATCCCATTCATCATTCACTTATTTAACACATCTATATCAAGCACCTACTATGTGCCAGGCAATGTTCTCAGAACTTTGCATACAAAAGTGAATTAGACAGACAAGACTCCTGCACTTGTGAATGTTCGATTGTGTGATGTCTCAGAATCAGAAACAAAGTTTTGGGAGGTTATATCGCTTGTCCAAGGTCACACGATTTTACTACACAGTTAAGAGGGAAATCCAAATGTAGCTGATTCCCAAAGCAAAGTGCTTTCTCTTCCAAGGTGATCATGACCTTTCTTTCATCACCCTCTTGCTTTGTCTCTCCTCAGTCTCTGTCCTGCAGGATGACTCCAGAGAACGTCAGCGGGGCGGGCGTGGTCCCTGCTGAGTTCATCCTCCTGGGCATCACAGACCGCTGGGACCTGCGCCTGACCCTCTTCCTGGTCTTCCTGCCCGTCTACCTGGTGAGCCTGATGGGGAATGTGGGCATGGTGCTGCTGATCCGCGGGGATGCCCGGCTCCACACGCCTATGTACTTCTTCCTGGCCAACCTCTCCCTGCTGGATGCCTGCTACTCCTCAGCCATCGCCCCCAAGATGCTAGTGGACCTGCTGCTGCCCCATGCCACCATCCCTTACGCAGCCTGTGTCCTCCAGATGTTCGCATTTTCAGGGCTGGCGGATGCAGAGTGCTGCCTGTTGGCTGCCATGGCCTATGACCGCTACGTGGCCATCGGGAACCCTCTCCTCTACCGAACGGCCATGTCGCGGCGTCTATGCCTGACCTTGCTGGGAGCATCGGGCATGGGTGGCGCAGTGAGTGCCTTTATCCACACGACCTTCACCTTCCGCCTGAGCTTCTGTAGCTCCCGGGAGGTCAACAGCTTCTTCTGCGATATCCCTCCACTGCTGGCCATCTCGTGTGATGACACCAGCCTCAATGAGCTCCTCCTCTTCGCCGTCTGTGGCTTCATCCAGATGACCACAATGCTGGCGATTGTCGTGTCTTACGGATTCATTGCTGGGGCTGTGATCCGCATGCGCTCGGCTGAGGGCCGTCGGCAAGCAGCTTCCACCTGTGGCTCCCACCTCACCGCCGTGTTCATGCTGTATGGGACCCTCATTTTCATGTACCTGCGTCCCAGCTCCAGCTATGCCCTGGACACTGACAAGATGGCATCTGTGTTCTACACCCTTGTCATTCCAGCTCTCAACCCACTCATTTACAGCCTCCGCAACAAGGAGGTCAAGGCCGCCCTCCGGAGGACCTGGAGCCGATCCTGCTGTCCTGGGCGGGGGCCCTAGAGACAGGTCTGAAGACGCTGTTTGGGGCTGACGGTACAGAGATGCAGAGGACACTTTCTTGCCTTGCACTGTGGGTAAAGGCAGATGTTCCTCTGGCTTGGGTATCCCTTGCCACTATGTGAGGGACTGAAAAGGGGGAGAAAAGGAAGCTTGCAGAAGGGAGGCAGGAACCTAGGGGTGATCTAGGGCGGGACCCAGGGCCAGAACCAAGATCAGGTTAATGCTGTTCCTGAGCTGACTGTTCAAAAGCTTGCCGGTGTTACCAGGTCAGTAACATAGGTTTATTTGCCACGGTTCTTATAAGAGACTGATTCCAAGAAATACCAGGTAAGAGCTGGGTTGGCTGCAGGTGTTTCTAGGCTCTTATCCTTTTAAGGTTCTTCATGACCAGTGAGTCCGTTCCTGCTCTCCTTGACCCCAAGAGATCCTCTCCAGAATCCACTCACGCCAAAGAGTGGGAGTGACTTGTGAGGCCAAGGCCCCTCCCTACTGACCTGTGTCTTGCATCTCTCGGGGGAAGTGGCCGAACAGCACCCAGTTTGGTCAAGGTTGGATTAGTCCAGGCCTACAGTGGAGGTTAGGGAAAGATCAGATTTATCGGTATAGTTAGAATAGGGTTGGGATTCGGGTTCAGGTTATGGCTATGACTAAGGTTAGGGTTAGGGTAGAGCCAGGGTTAGATCTGGAATTTAATAGCAATTGGGAGGCTCTGGCCCACTAGCTCAATTAGTTGGAGTGTCCTCCAGCTATGCCCCGGGGTCTCTGGTTGAGGCACATGTAAGAAACAACCAATGAATGCATAGGAGCAAGTGGAACAATAAATCAGTGTCTCTCTGTCTGTCTCTCCCCCCACCCCCCACTTCTCAAGTCAATACATAAAAAAATTAAAAATAAAAGCAATTGGGAAAATGTAGGATTCTATTAAAATTATGTATATTTTAGGATTTGGGTTGATTTTAATGAGTAGATTTGGGATACATTTAGGAGTCAGAGTTTGGATAAACTTGAACTCTTATCAGAAATATTTTAGGATTAGTGTTAGAGTGCAGGACTCATTAAGATTAGAGTTCAGGTTTTATTTTTATTGCTCCATTAAATTTAAGTTATTAGTTTGTGTTAGAGTTCTACTGGGCTTAAGTTGGTGTGTGGGTAACATCTGTGATAAGTTTAAGTCCGAGTCTAGTTATTATGATAGTTACCCTAGTTCAGAACCAGAGGAGAATTAGGCACACAAAGAGCATTTTTTAAGTATCAAACCAACATGTTTGGAGACTTAATTAAAGAATTATTTAAAAGTATGGATAATGGATAATATTTCTTAAAGCTACAGGGTAGCAGTTGGCCCAGTGGACTTGAGTTTCAGAGTTACGAGAATGTTTACACTAGCATGGGGTCAGGTAGGGTAAACCGCTTTGTGTCCAGGTGACAACATCCAGAGGCAGAATTGGGGTTAGGAGAGCAACTGTCACAGCCCTGACCTCTTGGACAAAGATGACCACAGTGCGCCAAGCCGGAGTCGCCCTGGGCCTTTCAGACCCAGTGCCCTGGGGGCTTCCATCCATCCCAGTTTGCAATTTGGACAGATTTTCGTTGTCTCTCTGACTCAGTCACTCGTGGGCCCAAGGCACTGCATTCTGCCTGAGAAGCCCTCCCACGCAGGACAGGAATGGACCCTGGGTGAGATTGAAGGCATTTCCAAGGGGAGGCGGAGCATGGCCAGAGTCCAATGTCAGCTCCAGCTCTGACCAGTGTGGCTCAGTCGGCTGGGCATTACCCCACAAAGAGAAAGGTTGTGGGTACAATTCCCAGTCCGGGCAGGTGCCTGGGTCACAGACTCCATCCCAGGTCAGGGCGCATATGAGAGGCAACTGATCCATGTTTCTCTCTCACATTGTTTCTCTCCCTTTCTCCTTCCCATCCCTTCTGTATGAAAACAAATAAGTAAAGTCTTTTTTTAAAAAACTGTCAGCTCCAGCCTAATCCCTCTTTCTAGTTCTCCCAGCTGTAGCTGAGATGAGGCCAATTCTGACCAGCATTTCCGTCAACTGAGACAGGCAGTAAAGACAAAAGCCGTCTGGGCGGGGAAGACGGGGTTCCAATTGGGGCGCTTGGGCTCTGCAGTGCGGGTGGACATGGAGGGAAAGGGGCATCCATGGGCAAAGGACAACCTACACGAAGGCACAGAGGCCAAATGAGCTCAGCGTGTGCAGGAGAGTCTCAGGAAAACCACGTAACTGGCTCAAGAGGGAACGAGGGGGAGGGAAGTGTGAAGATGGAGGACCTGGGACTGAGGACAACAGCCCAGAGGTTAGACATCAAATGCCGGAATGGACTTGAGTCAGTAGGCAATAGGGAATCATTGAAAAGTCCGTATGTTCAAAATCAGCCTTCTCGCTTGTTCCGACAGTGAGTCACGCAAAGCCACTCCCACCTGCAATGCTACACACAGCCCCAGCTCCCCAACCCCACGATACACACCCAGCAGTGTCTCCTGTACTGCAGACCCAGGCGCCTGGTGGAGCATTCATGCACAGAGAAACACTCAGACACGTTTGGTGGTACAGCGACACAGTCACTCTCTACACCCAAGTATACAACCTTACAGACACGTTCACGCACACAGTCCCAGTCACATACAGAGTCACGGTCACACAGGCGTGCCTATTGCCCTGTCACCCAAGGCACAGTCCCTCCCACATCCCTACACTTCTTGCAGGAAGCCGGCAAAAGCAGAGGGGATGGGAGGGCTGGCCCCAGAAACCTCTGCTACAGACCCTGAGCTTCCCTGCCCCCAGCCCCTCTGTCAGAGTCGGCTCTTTCTCTTTCCTGCCTTCACAAGCCCTGAGGGGCAACCGCTTTGCTGCCTTCGGGCTCCTAAATGTCCCAAATTGGAAACGCACCAGCCACCCCTCCCCATCAAATTGGGCCCTAGAGAGGAAGGGTAACGAGCTTGGGAACCGAGCTGCCTCCTGCCCCAGGGATGAAGGCCAGGGCAAGGCAGGTGTCGCCTCTGGAGAGAGGGTAAGGTGCTCCCCAGGCCCCAAAGCCTGTAAGTGTGGCCGCTAACTCCCTCCTGGACCCCCGGGGACAGGCTGCCCCTGGCCCCCTCCCCACCCCCGCTGCTGTTCCCTCCCATGATGTGAGGAGGCCCCAGGGGACACGTGGGGCGGGGGGCCAGGCTTGAGGGTCTGCCGATCTGCCCTCCTGTGTGTGACTGTGAGGGTGAGTCACACTGTGTGAGAGAACGTGGTGTGTGTGAGGCTATGGCTGTGTGTCACCATCACTGACTGCACACCGATGATGCCGTTGAGGCAGGAGGACCATGTGCCTCTGGATGTGCCCCTCTGGGGTGGCACTTCCCTGCTGTGACCCGTCGAGAGCTCATGTGACTGCAGTGACGTGTGTGAAGGGGCAAGGCCGTGGGCCCCTCGGGCTGTGCAGGAAGGTGTGATTTGGGGATCGGTGAGGGAATTGGGCGAGACTGGTGTGCATGAACGGGCACAGGGAGAGTGCGTGATGGGTCCCAGGAGCTGTCCTGGTGCTCTGAGCCTCTGTGACCAGGGGTATGTGAATGGCGGTCACCCTCGGACCTCAGGACTACTTCATGACTGCGTTTGACCCCCTGATTCTGTGTGCGATGAGCGGGTCTGTGGGCCTACGGTTACGCTGTCTGCTTCCTCTGGCTCCGCAGTTCTGTATGTGTCAGGGCTCGTGCCTGTGCAGCTGCAGAGAGCAGCTCCAGGCGGTGCAGGTCTGTGTGCCCGCGCGGACGTGTTTGTGATTGCACGTGGATGTTCTGCAAACGGCTCGGGTGTCTGAATGTTTACTGGGGCCGATGCAGACACGGGTCAGAGCAGGGCCAGTTTCAAAAAGCCATTATTGTATAAGCAGGCTTCCCATGCCCGTCCTGTCCGCTCACCCGGATCCTCTTTCCCTCCTGGAGGGTGGGACAGGACGGGGAGCTTCCCAGGGGTGCTCTCCTGGGAGCCAAGGTCAGGTTCTTCTCGCCCAGTGGAGGAAGAAAAGGAAGACGCTAGGGTAGGGAGGGCGTTTATTTGAGTGTGTTATTTTTTTATTTTTTAAACAGGAACAGCATGGAAGGAAATTAGGAGATTACTCCTCCGCAGGGATGGCCCCAGTATACCTTTCAGCAAGTCTTTGTCTTAAAACTCCTCCCCTTTCCAGAATCCCTCTGGAGAGCCATCTGTGACTTCTGCAATGAGACCCGGACAGGAGAGGACAGAGGCGTCGACCGAGGTGCCTTGATCCTTAGGAGCTAAGCCTCTGTGCTTTGTAGGTGTGTGTGTGTGTCTGTCTGTCTGTCCACACCACTTTCTCCAAAAGAGCCGTGCATCTGCTTGGTGCTCAGTAAGTGTTTCCCTTCACGGGGAAGGTTTTTCCAGGATGCAGGGAGTCATCCAGATTCTTTTGTTCTTTGTGCGTTTTTTTGCAAGTCTGAAAATATCTTTATTCTTCCCTCCCACTTGATTGATATTTTGCCTTTGTATGGAATTCTAGGTTCAAAACACTTGTTTTCCTTCAGAGTTTGAAGATATTTATTGCTCAACTGTGCTGTGTCATCTGCTGTTGACGATGAAACACTCGATGGCAGTCTTGTCCGAACGGCATTAGGTGCCTGTGTCCCCCCGCACCCCGTGGCCTTGGGAGGCAGTGGGCTCTTCTCCTTGGCCTTGATGTTCTAAACTGGCTTCGTCTAGGTGCTGCAGATTCACACTCATTTCCATGTAAACGTGGGTGCCCTTCAGATCTGGAATTTTTATTTCTTCGATATGTCCCTCCTTCCCATCCTGTTTTGGTTTATTTCCCACTCTGACTTTCCTGAAGTAAATGCCTGTTGGTCAGATCTCTTACCTGCTCTTTTTTTTTTAAGATTTTTTAATTAATTAATTTATTTTTAGAGAGAGGAGGGAGGGAGATAGAGAGAGAGAGAAACATCAATGTGTGGTTGCTGGGGGTCATGGCCCGCAACCCAGGCATGTACCCTGACTGGGAATTGAACCTGCGACACTTTGATTCACAGCCCAAGCTCAATCCAACTGAATACTACGCCAGCCAGGGTTTACCTGCTCTTTTGATCTTCTCTCTGTTTTATCTTTTCATTCCAGTTTTCTTCCTTCTCTGGTCCACATCCTGGGCAGTATCTTTTGTTCTGTTTTTCCTTTAAATCACAACAGGTCCAAGTTGGAAGTGGTCCTGAGGATTGCCCGGTGATGTGTTACAGATGAGGAACCTGAGGCCCAGGAAAGAGGAAGCTTGGGGAAGGGAACCGATTTGCCCACAGTTACACCTGCGTGTAGCACCAGGGCCGTCTGACTCCGTGATTGTCCTCACGGCCAGGGAGCCTTGAGCGAGTTAGTCGCTCTTCAGCCTTCTCCTCAGACACTGGGGTGATAACCCATGGGTGAAAGGAACCCCAGAGGTTCTAGGTGAAGAACCAGCCCAGATACGGATGCTGCCGGTGAGTCTCAGAGGGGCCCCATTCATCCTCTTGGGCCTGAGAAGGCCACACTGCAGCACAGCCTCGCTCCTGCCCTCGGCCTCCAACCAGAGCATGCCGCCCCTGCCTCAGCACGGTCAGTGCCTCCTGCAGGCTGACCACGACCAGCATCACACACATGCCAGGTCCCATGCTGGCCCGTGAGACACCCTGTGAAAGTGGGAAACGGGCCCAGGGAGAGGAAGTGGTGTGCCCTGCTCTGTCGCACCAGCTTGCCTCAGGCCCAGCTCTGCTGATGCTCGGTACCGTGCTCTTCCCATCACACCACAAACCACCACTCAGTTCCAGTCAGTAACTGTCACTGACCATCTGCTATGAGCCAGGCACTGGGACAGGTGACACCTCAGCTACTTCCACACCCCACTAAGACAGGAAAGAGAAGGAACGGTGGGCGAGTCAGCAGCCTCGGCCACCAGGCCTGTGGGTCTCCGGGCCCCATTCGCACCCCACCGCCTCCAAGATCTGGCCTCTTGTTTTACTGCAGGTAGCCCTGACACTGGCCTGGGCACAGAGGACAAATCCGCCTACCATCCCCAGCAAGACCACCAAGGACTTCACAAATCCACTGAAGAATGTTTTCCCGGATATTTTTCCCACAAAACAGAAAGAGACCACTTTTTAACACCTTAAGGAAAACAAATGCATGCAAATGAGTGACTCATTTCCAAGTGGTTCCAAGAATTCATTCTTATCCCAGCGAGGCTGCTTCTGCTCAGGGGGTTGCAGCCCCTCTTCAGAAGGGCTCTGGGCTGCATAAGGAAACCTGCTTCCTCTCGCTCACCAGAGTGTGCCCTGAAAGGGCCTCTGACCATTTCAGAATCAGGTTATCTTGCCCCCCCTCATCAATATGGTCCACGCTTCCGTTTAGTCAAAATAATATGCAGCGCTAGGAACCACCTCACCCAGAAAAAATAAGTGATAAAGTAAGGCCGCCTTCATTGCAAAAGTCCAGCAACTGGAGAGATCTTCATGAAAGAGTTTCTGATCACAAATGGCAAACCGATTGCTCCTTTTAAGGGTTCAAAGAACATTTCTATAACCTAGGCCATCTTTCATGCAAGGGCTGCCATAGAGGGAATGCAGCCATTGGATGTGACAGAAGCAGAAAGACTCTTTCTCAATGTGAAATGGACTGCTTTACAATACCAGTGATGAGGGAAAAAATGGGACAACTGTAATAGCATAATCAATAAAATATATTTAAAAAAGTAAAACAAAATAAAATACCAGCAATGGATCAATATTCCACAAAGCTGATAAAGAAAGAAATTTCACTCACTCTGAACCATGGATACTTTCTCTCTTTTTTTAAGATTTTATTTATTTATTTTTTTAGGGAGGGAAAGGGAGAAAGTATGGGAGAAAAACATCAGCATGTGGTTGCTTCACATGCACCCGCTACTGGGGACCTGGCCTGCAACCCAGGCATGTGCCCTGACTGGGAATCAAACCCGAGACCCTTTGATTCACAGGCCAACACTCAATCACTGAGCCACACCAGCCAGGGTATGAACCATGGACACTTTCTTAACTCATCTTATTCACATCTATTTTGTCCTGTTTTCTTCACTCCTTTTACCCTATGTGTGTGTCCTGTGTTCTCCTTTTTGTTACTTGTATCCCTTCTGCTTTACCTCTTTGTCTCTTCCCTCCCTCCCTCTCTCTCTGCCTCTCTCCCTCCCTCCCTCTCCCCCCCCCCCCCCCACTGGGCAGTAGGACCAGAGGTACAGCTCTTGCTCTCACATACATAAACAGCAATGCAAATTATGATGCAAGCCAGGAGAAGGAAACAAAGTATTTTACAAGCACCAAAGAGGGAGCAAAGATTTAAGGTCAGGGAGTCTAGCAGATTACACGTACCGCCCTGGTGTACCTGTCCCTGAATCCTTGGCCTTGGCCACCACTCGTAACTCTGGGTTCAGCCATACAAGTTGCTTTGGTCCATAAGATGTTACAAGCCATGAACAGAAGCTGCCAAGCAGCTAAGATCCTCATTTCTGACCTCTGAGTATCAGAGTTTCAGGTCTGACTTTACCATTCACTGGCTGACTCACCTCGGGCAAATTGCTTAATTATAAAATGAGGATAATGACATCTCCCTGGGATTGTTATGAGAAATATCTACAAAAATACCTATAAAGTGCTGGAACAATACCCTGGCCCATAGTGAGTCTCAGTATATGTTTGCCACTCTCACTAATTCAGGTGAGAGAGAGAGAGACAAGAAGTCATCGAGGGTAAATGATGGGACTCTGAACCTGGGGACTGCTGGGTGCCCACTGCCTTCCTCTTCTCTTCCTCAGCCAGCTTTTCATTCCAACTTAACTAACCATAATATGAAAGTGTATATATGTTGTATTTATCAAATAATATTTGTTTTCTTTGTTACTCATTTTTTAATCTAGTTCTACTTCCTAAAAACAAATTCCCTAAAATGACTTGTACGTGTTGCTAGGCTTCAATCATCCTCAGGCCCCATCCAGTCTGTGGCTCCACTGACTTAACAACACAACTATTCGTTCCCTCTCCTCTGCTGCCACCGTGTGGTCATAACAGGTTATAACCAGTACTTCCAAATGCTATGGCAGGGCTTGGGATTTAACTTCAACTTGTGATCTGGTTCTCAGTGAGCGTAGGCACCTAACACTCCTCTGATCAAAGATATGTAACATTCCTGGCAGAGCAATATAACAGCCAGCCTTCTTCTCTTCCCTAGTGCAGAAAATTCCAGCCTCCTTGGGAATTTTCCCCACTTCAGCAGGCAACATTCACACCTGCCAACTTAGAGACCAGAAATGACACAGTCCCTGTCCCCAAGGACTTCACAGTCTGATATGTAAACAAACAATTACAATCCATCTTTGGCAACCACACAGGCAGAAGATGGGATGGCCCTCCAGGAAAGGGAGACACGGTCAGTCAAGTCCCCAGGACATCACATCTCACCATGGGGAAACGGCACGTTCCCCATGAAACACACAATGATAGCATGAGAACCACAGGCGGACATTTACTGAGAGACCCCATGTATTAAGCAAAGTGCTAAGTGCTTTACCAGTGGTAACTTATGGGCCCATCCTCCAACTGACTGTTGTCCCCACTGTGTGGGTGGGGACGCCAAGGCATAGCCAGCACGAGAGCCAGGCTTGGAGCCCTCGAATTTTCCTTAACCAATGTCACCATAAGCTGTCGGAGCACACACAATGATGTGATTGCTTCTTTCTGATGAGGCGAGAAAGACTTCAGAGTTCAGAGAGGATGTGAGATCTGGACTGAGTTTTGAAGGATAAACGGGGTTTTCCCAAGCAGTCAAGGGAGATCCGGGGTGTTGGATAAGGCTCTTTTCTGACAGGCAGATTCAAGGCTCTGTGCAGAAGGGATAGTAAATAAACAGACGACATTTAAGGATTGTCTACCACGTGCCACCCCACTCGGGGGACTTCAGCTCACTGAGTGAATGCTTGCAGCAGTGCTCTGAGCTGCTAGCCACTGTGTTTGCCCTCGCTGGGGAAATCAGAGGTCCAAGGGACTAAGAATTTACTCGCGGACAGTCACACAATCAAAAATAAATTCTTCGATTGGAGGGAATAAAGATAGGAGTGAGCCTTCTCTTGTACTGTGAGGACTTCAAACTAGGTAAATGTTTCACATACTCAAAAAAAGTTAAATTTAAAAAGACAAATAAAAGCAAACCCAAACATTGAACCAAGTGGAAATAAATGAATCTATCTCTATATCAAGTCCATAATATAGCCACAGAAAAAACATTAATTCAAATTTTTGTCCCTCAATACTCTATACATGCTTAACAGGATACACTCTAAAATTATTTTAAAAACTGCAAAGAAATCTTGAAATTTTTTCACAGTTATTGTTAGCAAATTATTGTTAGCAAATTATTACTGTCAGCATATTATGGGACTATGTGTATTTTATGAAAATAAAAATTAGTAAATATGTAGATGTAAGGAATTGTGTTTCCATTGAAAATATCAACATGAACTCCTATTTTTAAAATATATTTTATTGATTATGCTATTACAGTTGTCCCATTTTCCCCCCTTCACCTCCCTCCCCCCTGCACACCCCCTCCCATCCATATTCCCCCCTTTAGTTCATGTCCATGGGTCATAGGTTCTTTAGCTTCTACATTTCCCATACTATTCTTGCCCTCCCTCTGTCTATTTTCTCCCTACCATCTATGCTACTTATTCTCTGTACCTTTTCCCCCTCTCTCCTCCCCCCACTCCCCTGTTGATAACCCTCCATGTGATCCCCATTTCTGTGGGTCTGTTCCTGTTCTAGTTGTTTGCTTAGTTTGTTTTTGTTTTTGTTTTAGGTGTGGTTGTTAATAACTGTGAGTTTGCTGTCTTTTTACTGTTCATATTTTTATCTTCTTTTTCTTAAATAAGTTCCTTTAACATTTCATAAAATAAGGGCAGGGTGATGATGAACTCCTTTAACTTGACCTTATCTGAGAAGCACTTTATCTGCCCTTCCATTCTAAATGAAAGCTTTGCTGGATAGAGCAATCTTGGATGTAGGTCCTTGTCTTTCATGACTTGAAATACTTCTTTCCAGCCCCTTCTTGCCTGTAAGGTCTCTTTTGAGAAATCAGCTGACAGTTTGATGGGAACTCCTTTCCTTTGTAGGTGACTGTCCCCTTATCTCTTGCTTCTAGAATTCTCTCCATTTTAATCTTGGGTAATGTAATTATGATGTGCCTTGATGTGTTCTTCCTTGGGTCCAACTTCTTTGGGGCTCTCTGAAGTTCCTGGACTTCCTTGAAGTCTATTTCCTTTGCCAGATTGGGGAAGTTCTCCTTTATTATTTGTTCAAATAAATTTTCCACTTGTTGCTCTTCCTCTTCTCCTTCTGGTACCTCTATAATTCGGATGTTGGAACGTTTCAAGATGTCCTGGAAGTTCCTAAGCCTCTCCTCATATTTTTGAATTTTTATTTCTTCATCCTTTTCTGATTGGATGTTTTTTTCTTCCTTCTGGTCTACTCCATTGATTTGAGACCCAGTTTCCTTCCCATCATTATTGATTCCATGTGCATTTTTCTTCACTTCACTTAGTGTAGCCTTCAAATTTTCATCTAATTCGTGACCAAAATCAACCAATTCTGTGAGCATCCTGATTACTAGTGCTTTGAACTGTGCATCTGATAGGTTGGCTATCTCTTAGTCACTTAAAAATGTTGGCTCTGAGGCTTTGATTTGTTCTTTAGTTTGAGCCATTTTGGTGGGGGGGGAGGGTCTGGTCGCACCTGTTACTAGTGAGGGGCGGAGCCTTCCATGTTCACCATGGTGGTACAACCCAGTCGCTGGGTTGTGACGCCGTATGTGGGGGCGGGGTCAGAGAGGGAACAATGGTGCTTGCTTTGCTCTCTGTCAGATTTCAGTCCCCTCTGCCGCTCCCCACAAGCAAACTGGGCCCTTCTGGTGCTGATTCCCATGTGGATGGGCTTGTGTCCATTCTAGGATCCTGTGGGTCTCTCCAACGAGCTCTCCTGTGAGGCAGGGAGTCTCTCCTGGCACCTCAACCTCCACAAGTGTTTTCAATCAGTGCTTTTAGGCTTTATTTCCTGGTGCTGGGTCCTGGGTTGTGCGGTCTGTCTCTCTGACTGTTTTCACCTGGTTTATCTGCGCGTGAATGTGTGACTTCGGACAGCCAGCTGCCTTGCACGCCTCACTGGGTCTGCTCATTGCCTCCCTGTACCCGGGGTCTGCCACCGGGGTCTGCTAGCTGCCGCCTGTGCCCTGCATGCCCAGGTCTGCCAGCCACCGCTTTTTCCTGCTGAGACCCCTCTCTGCCAGCTGCAGACTCCGCCCCTCTTACCAGTCTGGATGAATGGTTGTCGGGACTTCTGTACAGTTCAATTTTCTGTCTGTTTTGGTTATTTTTTTGTTTCTAAATTTTTGTTGTCCTTAATTTTGGTTGTGCGAGGAGGCACAGTGTGTCCACCTATGCCTCCATCTTGGCCAGGAGTCCTATTTTTTTTTTAATGTTTTTTTTTCCTGCTCTGTCCACAGAAAGGGCCTTGAAGCAATGACATCCCAGGAGCACCTAGATTTCAGTTCCAAATGCCATTCCCACAAAAGGAACCAGAGCTGCTAGGAAAACAGCTAATTCCAAGTCCTAAGCAAAGAAAGAACCTGGTCCACATGATCCTGGAACATTTCAGGCCAAACAGAAAGGAAGAGCCCCAAGACTAATCAAAAGGATACAGGTATTGGCTTTAAAAGACTACTACTGGCCAAAACCACCAAAAAAAAAAAAAAAAGATGGTAATAGACATTGCATTTATAAAAATCTGTAAGTCCACAGACACTGAGAGAAAGAGAAGGGGAGACAGGCTCTACTTGGCAGAAGGCTGCCAGGTAATAAATGCAAAAGAAATGACCGAATTAGGAAATCACTAATGTAGTAACTTGGTTCAGGTAAGGATCATCAATAGATACTAACACTAAAGGGGAAGATATGTACGCAATCCCAAGGTAGTATGTCACAGATTACTGTTTACAAAGAGGAAAGTATCCGTAACAGGGAGATCTGGCATTCACCACCTTAACCAGGTGATTAAACCTAGGATTGCCAAGCTGACATCAGGCGCCCCCTTACTTGATGCAGTAAGAACCACATAACATCACTACTGGTCACATTTTTGTCAAAAAAATGGGGAAGCCAATCAGAATGTGGACATTCTGTAGGGCAACTGGCCTGGACTCTTTGAAAAGTCACTGCCTTACAAAGTAAGAACAAAGATAAGGGGACTGTTCTGGATTTAGAGTAACAAAAACTCAATGCGTGCAAACCTTGATCGGACCCGGATTTTTATTTTGAAGAAAAAGATTATTAAAGAGAATTTAAGAACAAGTAGTGAACACTGAATATGATCTGTATTTGGGGTATTGTTGAATTGCCATTAATTCTCTTTGGTGTGCTGACGGTATTGTGGTTATGAGGGAGAGCGACCTTCTTCTTAGGAGACACCGAAGTTTTAGAGTCAAAGTCTAGATGTCTGCAACTTCGTTTCAAAGGGTTACTACACATACTCACACTCAGCAAATGTAGCAAAATGTTAACTATTGGTAAAGCCATGTGAAGGGTCTACAGGTGTTAATTGTAATTAATACTCTTGGTTTTCCTGTAGGTTTTCAAGTTTTCAAAATAAAAGGTGAATTTTTTAAAATTCATTGATTCCTAGAATTGGAGACCCCCAAAAGGTCTGAAGATCGTGGAACTCCACTCCTCATTTTAGAAATGGAAACTGAGGCCCAGAGAGCGGAAGACACCTGTCTGGGGGCACATAGCATGTCACTGAGCGCGCTGGGATTCACGTTCACGATTCTCCTCACCACCACCCGTCTCGGGGTACGGAGGGCAGTGAGGCTGAGCGGATAGCTTGGATAAAGGGCCTTTGGGAAGAAGGACGTGGTGGAGCCACAGCAGACAGGGGTCACAGCCACAATCCACATGGGTGGAGGTTCTGACCTGAAACCTGGGGAGGTTCCGGAGACGCAGGGCTCCATCCTGCTCCACTTCTCTTTCTCTCTTCAAATTCTCTCCCTTACTTTCTTCCTCCAACCTGTTCTCTCTCCTACCTTTTTTCTTTATCTATGGTATCGTCACTTGATCTTTTCGTTTTCTCCACCAAGATGACATCAGAAAAATACAAATTGTGGAGTTAGATCCTTTCAAAATCTGGCCTTGCCCACTGGCTCTGCAACTTGGAAGAGTCACCTAATGCTAAGTTCTGGTTTCTTCATCTTCTCGAAGTCACTGCTTCCCACCTCGAAAGGGCGTGGCATTTGATGAGCCAACGTGCTTATTTCTACATTTTTATTGATTCCTTATCAAGTGTCAGGCCACTGCGGCCATTGAGGATGACGACAGCACTTACTTGAAGGCTGACTGCATTCCAGGGTTACCTATGAGGATTCATGTGACTCATCCCCATTTCACAGATGAGGAAACTGAGGCATGGAGGGCGTGAGTTCCTTGCCCACGAAGCTAGAGCAGCCTCTTCCCCGTGTGAACACTCACTACACCGCGCAGAGGGAGGAAAATGAAGCCCGTGTCCCAGGGGGGCTTTCGTTCCAGGGGAAAGTGAGATCCGGAGGACTACCGAGACAGTTTGCAAGAGACAGATATTTGTTTTTCCTTCCCCCAAGTCCATGCCTAAAAGAGAGTCACATGGCTGCGGACGTGAAGTGACCCGAGCCCTCTCCTTTTCCAACTCCTCCCCTCCCTCACTCTATGAATGGAGAGAAAGGAAACCCAAAAGTGAGCCCTTCGGTGACAGGTGCTGTCACTCACCTTAGTCCATAGGGCAGTGATTCTCGAACTTGATCCTGCCTCATGAGCACCGGGAGGGCTTGTAACAAGTGTGCGGAGCCTCTCCCAGAATTTCCGATGCAGCAGGTCCAGGGAGAGGCCTGAAAATGTGCCCTTCCTTCTACCAAGTCCCCCAGTGAAGCTGATGCTGCAGCTCTGGGACCATACGTTGAGAAAAACTGTCACAGAACTGCCCATGAAACAGGTATTGTTCCCAGTGCAAAGGTGGGGAACCTGAGCTTCAGGAAGGCTAGGTGAGTGATGGCAGATGCAAACCCTGATCTGACTCCAAAACCCGTGCTGGTCACACTACACTCAAGTTGGGGATTTGACACTAGGATTTCCCCATTCCCAGTCTGTTCACTTTATTCTAGAATTTCGGTTCTTTTTTAAAAAAAAAGATTTTATTTATTTTTACAGGGGAAGAAAGGGAGAAAGAAACATCAATGTGTGGTTCATCTCGTGCGCCCCCAACTGGAGACCTGGCCTGCAACCCAGGCATATGCTCTGACTGGGAATCAAACCAGTGGCCCTTTGGTTCGCAGGCCATCACTGAATCCACTGTGTCACACTAGTCAGGGCAGAATTTCCATTCTTGAAAGGCAAAGTCAAGGTTACTTTCATTTCCAATGAGAACAAAAAAATGGCTGGTGAAAGCTATTTTAAACGTTCCTGTTCGTTACCCAATAATTCCTCTTCTAAAAATCTGTACTAAGACAATGAGTGAAAACATAGTCCAAAATACAAAGTTACTAAGTGTTTTAGCTGGAACTGGAACTCAAAGTATCCAATATTAAGGGACTAATTAATAAATTATGGTATATCCAAATGATGAAATATTATGAAGCCATTAAAAATCATTTATTTTGAATTTATATAACATGTCAAAGAATTTATAATATTAAATAAAACATAACACATACCTAAATTCAGTAAGTTCTCAATGCTATTAAAAACAATGAAAAAGGAAATAAACTAGAATATTGACAACAGTTGCCTCTGATTTTCATAATTTTCTGTGCTTTCCACACTTTTACAATGAGCTTTCATAGTCTGAAAAACCAAGCCCTTTCTTTTTGCTGATGTAACAAGTATTTTCAAGACCCACCATGTAAGTTAGTCAATTCCTAAACAGCCAGGAAAAGCAAAACTAAATTTTGTAGCTAATATTTAATTCCAGGTTACATTTTCCCTAACCCTCGGTTAAAAAAAGAAAAAACGTAAGTGACCGTCATTATTGTACATACACAGAAAGAAGACTGGAAAGACTTGTAAAAATGATAACAGATTATTTTTGGTTGGTAGAATTATAAGGCTTTTAAAATCTCTTTTTCACTTAATTTTTAAAATACTTTCTACATCTATTATCTATTACTTTTGTAATTAAAAAAAAGTCTGTGCTTTTTTTTCTTTTTAGGAGACAACTGACGAGCAAATTACAGCACATCCCACACAGCCACTTAAAAATGTTGCAGAAGAGTATTTATAACGTGGAAAAAGTCTGCTACATTGGCTGACCACACCATAAACAGTCCGTTCGGAATGATCCTACCGTTTAACAACAAAACGTCTATATCAACACAGAAAACATCTTGGAAGGAAAGTTTTTTTAAAAATCCACATCAAACACACACAAAAATTATGTGTTAAATAAAAGACAGGAGGATTGAGCAGGAGCATGTTACTGAAAGATCCTCCTTTAAAAAGGCTTTGCAGCGCGCCACCCCCTCCCTGGCCCTCATGGGTAACCAGTCTCCCAGCACCAACGGGTGCTCGGTGTGTGTCCTTCCTTCCACTCTGGACTTAATGCTTGAGGGGCACATGGGCTCCTGCAGCAGAAACCACCCCTCTTGCCCCTCTTGATGGGCAAACACACATCGTCTGGAACCTTAAAAAGAGACCCCTACGGAGAACAGGGTCTGGGGGCAAAAATTTAACTGGCTTCTTGGACTCTGGATCTGATTACAATGAAATAAACTTACAGTCATTTGATGAAGGAAATGCACTATTTATGTTGCAAACAACACGCTAACTAGAGAATTGTGCTCCTGGACTTGGCAGGGGCCTCCGAGATCATCTTCAGACAACTTCCAGGCACTCTCTTCAGGACACGATGTAAATATTGACTGGAAACCACGAGGATGTCATGCTGGAGGATCTGAAGAAACCGTTCAAAAGCCTGGCTTCCTGTTTATACAACTGCAAGTCACTTTACTGCCACCCACAAGGTGATTCAGCATTCTGATTTAATGTAACAATTTCTTGACTTTCCGTATAATAAAAGGGACTACAAAGAACTGCTGCAAAGCCCGGAGACACAGGAAGGAATAAAAACAAACAAGAGACATGTCTTCCAGCCCAAACAATGAGAGATCCAGGCCGCTGGATTATCAGTTCAGTCTATCTCCAAGTCGCTGTCCTCACTGTGACACGTGGCGGAGTTACGCACAGAGGTCAGCACCAAGACTTCCTTGTCTGGGAGCAATCCAAATTCCTGTAGGAAAGCCTCGAGGTCCACAGCAAAGAAATCTTCGCCCAGCTGGTCTGTGACTCGAACGAAATTCCCAATCAGTTCGCCCCCCTTGTAAATCAGCAGGGCAGGCAGGGCGTTCCTGGTGAACCGACTGCTGGCCCCGATAACCGAGCTCTTCACCCGGCAGAACTTGACAGCCGGGTACTCGGCGGCAAGACAGAGCATGCAACCGTGCATGGCGTCGGTCCCCGGGATGCCGTCCTCGTAGATGTGGACCATGATGAGGGTGCTTTTCTGTTCTTTATCAATCATGTCCAGAAACCCTTCTCCACTGGGGATCTCAAACACCTGCCTGAACTGGGGCCCCTTGTGAAGCTGCTGCCGCATCTCTTCCATCCTCTGCTTCCGGTACTGCTGCAGAAACTCTTCATCGTCTTGGTCCTCATTCATCATGGCCAACTCCTTCAGAGTCATCTGAAGGAGGACCAGCAAGTGGGCGTCAGAAACACAAACTGAACAGCTGTGGTAACGGTTAACGTGGACCGCACGCTTATGACACAGGTGGCACCTTGCTCAGTACTCTGTACACGCTGTGTCTCACTGAACTCTTAGCTAACCCCATCGGAAAGGGACCTTTATTACCCCCACGTTACAGACGAGGTTCCAAGACTCGAGATCATGTGCACAAGTTCATGTAGGTGACAAGTGCAGTAAGGCTAGGACTCACACTCGATGGTTTTAAAACCCAGGCTTTTAACGACTGTATTAGTATTGCTTCTCAATCCAAATGGGCAGCATCAGATAAAAGCCTTTCATGAGCTTTTTCCTTGTTGTCGGTCTCGGCAATGGATTAATTATTTTAGCCATGGTTTTGTTTTTGTTGACTAGACAACAGGACATTAAGGAACTTTAAAAAGAACATTCACAATCCCTGCCTGACCTGCACATCACATAATAGTCACATGCTAAAATGGCTTTTGCTTTCCTAACAGCAGTTGTGGGTGTCCTAATTAAGTTATAACCCGCTTTTTTTACCCCTTAGCATTATTATATCGTAAACATCTTGTGTTTCCAAATATTTTTTATAAAATTATACATCATGTGCCCCATTTTGCTTTACTGCCCCCCTATTTCTGGCATCCAGGCGGTTTCCACTCTGTTCGCCTGCAGACAGGTCGGCAGGGCACCTGTGACCGTGTGGCGTGCTGCCTCCTCACTACAAGGAATCCCGTGAGCAGTGGGCGCACTGCCCTGCAGCTTAAGTTACAAGAGCGTCTTCCTTCTCCTGCCTCGAGCAGCAAGCCAGTCCAGCCCCCGTAACAAAAGTCTCGCTCTGCCTAGCCTGGCACAGATTAGAGGGTGGAGGCGGAGGGACCACTAGACCAGGACAGATGTTACTGCCTCGCAGCCAGCACCACTCTGAACTTACTGCTACTTATCATCCCCAGTCTCCACCCCATCTCAGCGCTCTCCACTCCACCCAGCCTGCCACAGTGGCTCTCCCTGACCTCTTAGGGTCTTTGTTTCAGTCTAACGCTCTCAAATCATATCATTTTGGTCAAGGTGAGCAGCTCCTCACTTAAGCCCCATCTGCTCCCTGTTCCGGCCTGGCACTTCCAGCTGCTTCGGGCCATAGCCACATGATCTCTGGCACTCCTGGACATTCATCCATGGTCAGAGGGCATGGGATGACATAGAGTCCTTTTGATACTGGGGAAAAGACAGTGACTCAGTTCCACATACCTGCCAGAGTGTCCATCTGCTTCTACAGCATTGCCTCATTAGCATACACTCTCAAGAACAGGCTTCCAGTGAAACAGAGCAACGTCATGAAAAGGGCAGGGAAATCTGGCTCAAATCCGAGTTCCTGTTAGATTTCCCCACTTGCATGGCTCTCAGCCAGTCCCCTCTATCTCTAAGCATCGGTGTCATCACCTTTAAAATGGAGATAATACCACCAAGCTCAGGGGTAATTTCTGGTCCCAGGTCACAGTTCAATAAAAGACAGGAAACTCACATTTACTGAGCACTTGCAATGGGCCAGGCACTGTGATGGGGGCTGTACCCACGCAGCCCTGTGAGTGGGGATACTAACCTCATTTAATCCCTGAAAAGCCAGACTGGGAATGGAGGAGACACCCCCTGGTCACTACTGGCTGAGCTGAGATTCAAACTCACGTGTGTCTTACTTATTACATGACTCTATACTTCCCCCAACACCACCCAGCTTCCTGGGGGCCGATCTAACATTCTACACGCCCTGAGAGTCATTGACCCCAGATGCAGAGCCAGGGCAGCTTCTGGGAAAAACCTGGGAGCTATGAATTACCTTCCCACTGATCTTCTCCTGGAGGTCCTTCTGTTTCTGTTGCTCCTCCTCTTCGTCCAGGTGGGACCTGCAGGTCATTGCGAGTTTCTTGATCAGCCTTTCCATCTCCCGACACTGCTCCTCCCTTTGCTCTGTCTCCAACTGTTTGAAGCGGCGCCAGTCATTGATCACCCCCTTTGGACCTGGGTCGGGGGTGAACAGGGAGGAAACCAAGAAGAATGGGCAAGGGATTACGGGCCAGCTCACAACTGTCAAACACTCGCTGCATCAACTCCACAGTGACGCTCACACAGGGAAGCATGGCCTACACACTCTGATGCCCACTGTGGCATCATTTCCAGTACTTACAGGGCCAAGCTAAGGGTCCAACGTTAGAAGATACATCACATAAATTATGACTCAGCTATTCAAAGGAAAGTGCAGGAACTCTCAGAAAGAGGGGGCTCTTTCACCATGAAAGATCGAAGATGCTCAAGTATATTAGGTTAAAAAAAAAGAACAAAACGCAGAGCAATATTATGGTATGACCCTCCAATTTCTAGAAGAACTGTATGTATATGTTAATTTATGGATATCTATATACATGCGTATACATTTGTATGTTCACAGAAAAAGCACTAGAAGGATGTGCAAACTGCTGACAGCGGTTGTCTGTAGGTGGCAGGATCCAAGGGGACTTTTACTTTTTTCTTTCTATGTTTCTGTATGATCTTAATTTTTATAACATCATGCCAGGTTGTCCTGTTATTCAAGTTACCACATTCCTCCCTGCCCCACGTGACGGGTAGAACCTCCTGTGGAATCGGCACGTGTACCCAGCGGCTGACGCTGGGCTTGGTCATGTGACCTTCTTTGGCCAATGGGCTCTGAGCAAAAGCTTTATGAGACATTCCATGCCTCTAACAGTCCTCTCTTGCTCCTTGCAGTTGCTCATGAAAGCGGCATGTCTTTGAGCTACTTACTAGAATGAGAGGGTACGTGGAGCAGAAGCAGAGCTGCTGCTGACCCACACAGGGAGCATGTAACGTGGCAGAGAAATAAACCTTTGTTATGTTATCACAAGCCACTGAGGAGTGGAAGTCTTTTGTTACCTACCACAGAAAAAAATAATAGGAATCTATGTGCCACTACACTGTACACCCCAAACCAATATATGATAAGTTAAAAAAATAATGATAATCTGCCCTGGCTGGTGCAGCTCAGTGGATTGAGCATGAGCCTGTGAATCAAATGGTCACCAGTTCAATTCCCAGTCAGAGCACATGCCTGGGTTGCAGGCCAGGTCCCCCCCAGTGGGGGGGTACATGAGAGGCAACCACACACTGATGTTTCTCTCTCTCTCCCCTTTCGTTCCCCTCTTTCTAAAAATAAAAATAAATAAATGAAATATTTAAAAAAAAGAAATCTATGTGAAGAAAATGGTACCAAAAAACATTAAGAAAGACCCGAATAAATGGAAAGGCAATACCACTTTCTTGACTAGGCAAACCCAACATCACATATGGCTGTCAATTATCCCTAAGTTAACCCAATGAAATATGTGATTACATGTGTGTGCATGCTCCTAAAATTTCTTTGGAAAAAGAGGAAAGCACAAGTTAGGAAAATAATAACATAGGAGAATACAGAGGGGGGAGTAGCCCTACCAGATACTAAAACATGTTACAACAATTAAAAACAGTGCGATACAACACAGTAAAAGACAAACTAATGGTTGAATAAATAAGTGTAAAAAAATCATAAAAACACTTAAGAAAAAGCATGGAGTGAAGAAAGGTATTTTAAGTAAGAAACAAAATTAAGGACTATTAAATAATACTAGTAAGGACATAAAAATAAACAATTTTTGCCAGGAAAAGAACATCAAGCCAAAAGACAAACAACAAATTGGCAGAAATATTTACAATTCATGTCACAGATTAATTTCCTTCATATATAGCTCCCTAAGAAGAAAAAGACCAACCACTCAGTTTAAAAGTGAGCCAAGAATATGACAATGTCTCTAAAATTACGAAAAGAGGCTCAGCATCACTCTCGAAAGAGAGAAAATAAAACTGCAAGGAGTCACCGCCTGTCGCCCACAGGGATGGCAAAGATGAGGAAGCGTGAGCACACAGGAGGAGGGCAGCGTACGGAGAAATACCATGCTGCTGCTTAAACTGTAACACAGTGCCACCTCTGCTGACAGCAATTTGGAATTCGTACGATGCAAAGATGTAAATATGCCATTCCTAGGAATTTATACTATCAATATACTCACACCTACGATGTATGTGATATCAAACAACTACTGATTTGAGAAGCTAGATTCAAGCCCAGCCCAGTCTGTGTTCACTACTACGTTGCTACCCATACACATTTGTGTTGTAGAGTCACGGTGAGAAGCATGCGCAGTGAAATGACAACACTAGGTTGTCTCTGGAAGTGGGACTGGAATTAGAGAGAAGCGATCAGGAGGCTTCCAACTGATACATACTTATCAGACGTTTCTAAACCTGCTGCCAGAGCTCAGGGATTTCCAGTACCTGTGTTAACTGAGATGCCTTCGCCTGCCAACTCAGCATCTGCAGAATTTGAACTGCCGGCCAGGGCACTCCTGCCTTCGTCCTTGTCCTCGTGGTCGCTGTCCTCGTCCTCACTGCTGCTGTAGTAGTACTGCAGCTTCTCCCCCAGCAACTTATCGTCCAGAGTCGTCATGGCGCCTGGAAGAGGGCAACAAACCTGTTAGGCTCTTTGCTGGCTTCCACCAGACAGACTCGAATCTGAAGAGTAGGAGCTGACTTGTGCTGAGATCCCACTATTCAGAGGACCCTAAAAGGGACTTTTTTCATCAACAGGATCTCAACAAATCCATACCATGACACTGTGGGATAGGGTTAATCATGCTCTTTCTGTAGAAGGTGAAACTGAGGCTCAGATAAGGGAAGTTTCTCCTGAACAAGGGCCACTGGTATTTGTGATAAGTGTATTAGTGCCGTGGCTTGGAGAAATCTACTTACTGACTGGAAGTTTTATTTGCACATTTAGGTTTTCTTATCAGTGAAGGCTGCTAGGTAATTGAAATATTGGGTAAGAACCCTCACCAAAAACTCCAAAAAGCAGCAGCAAGAGGATGATTCTGAGTCACTAAGTCAATCACTTGTCTGATGCGTTCGATCCAGTCGGCGCACTGAAGGTTCAGATGGATGGGGTCTGAAGCCCTACCAACTTTCGTTTAAAAAAACGGCCCATGACAAGATTTTACTACTTGCCAAGAGTTTAAAGGACAACCATTAAAGGTCAATAGTCTGCATCAGAAGAAGCCTGAGACATTTGGAGAGAAAGGCACAGCTTAGCACCCCCCCGCCCACACACACACACACAGTCCTGCTAGCAGATCCTGCAGGGTGGGTGTAGTCCGCAGCACTCACACCTTTCAGGAGGCGTAGCAATACTATGCTCCCTTCCTTGAAGACTTGACTCTGGGCCTGTTACACTGAGTTACAAAGTCTCCCTCCTAAGCAGGGAGCTCTAGGAAGCAGGGGCGTCCACAGCCCAGCGCCAGGCCTCCGCACAATTTGCAAGCCCAAATGGAGGCAGTCTAGATCGGTAGGGGAATGTGGGGATCCCAGCAGTCAGACCGGAAAAGGGGTACACAGGAGGCAGGGTTAGTTGAAAGAAGGGAGCAGGTGCTAAGAGGGAGAGCAGAACCAAACTTAAAGAGGAGTGGAAGAGCCAAAGAGGTGCAGGGTGGACAGAGCGCGACTGGGCGTTGGCATGTTTAGAGCGGGTCGAGCAGGAGTTTCCGGAGACCAGGCAGCTGCACTGAGCGCAGCGAGGGCGGGGCTGGCGGACGGGTTAGAGAAGAGGGCGGGGCCTGCAGAATGGTTTGCAGATAAGGCGGAACGGAGGCGGGGGGCTCGCAGTGGGGCTCGAAGAAACTTTGTGGGAGCCCGATGGAGGTGGGGCCAGCGGAGGGGGCGGGGCAGGGAATCCGGAGCCCTCGGGGGTCGAAGGGACGCGCGGACAAAGCGGGTCCTCATCACTGGTATTCCCCGACGTCCCACCCATATGCCGGGGTTTTCCCCCGACCTCAGTGCAGTTACCCGGCCTAGCTCGGTCCGGATCCTTTCGGGGTGGTGGCTTCGGGCACTTGAGAAGAAAGGGAGCGTTTGGAGGGAGAAAAGTGGATCTGCGCCTTGAACACTAAGAGAAGAGCCGCCGGTCCCGACTGCACGGACCAATGAGACGGGCTTCCTGAATAAAGACAGGCACACGCGGCCCAATTAGAGGAAGCCTCTCCCTGCGGCCCAGTGAGAAGCTATGGGTCCAACTTTGGGACAAAACACCTCGACAATAGTAATGCGCTCTCGTTTGTTTAATTACAACGAAAAGTTGCATTACACATACCCAGTTCTGAAGAGTAAGGAAAATTTATTCGGTCACCTTTGAAATTTCTGAAACTATTCCATATATTTTTTTATTGTTCTTAATCACATAACGACTATTAGGACAGAATCGGAGGCATTACGTACTTTGCCCAAGACCACACAGCTCTTAGATTTAAAAAAAAAAAAAAAAAAAGCCAGGTCCATGATAACTAAATGCAGTGAGAAATCTTGGATTGCATCCTAAAACAGGAAAAGGACATGAGTAGGTCTCTTTAAGGTCTCCTTAATAATAGTCTTGTATCAATAGTTTTGATAATTGTACTATGGGTTATGTAAGATGCTAACCTTTGAGGATTTGGCTTAAAGAGTATAGAGGAACTTTACGCTATTTTCGCAGCTCTTTTAAAACCTAAAATGATTTCTGAGTCCTTATCGAAGTGTCCAATACACACAAAGAAGTACCGTATTTTCCCGGGTATAATGCACACCCACGTTTTTTGGCACAAACTTTCAGGAAAAAAAAGTATTTCGTATTAATTTTTTAATTCAATTATTTATTTATTTATACTTAGTAACAAAACTGATCGTCGTATTCCAGGGTATTATTTTGCATATGGACATTGTTATTGTTTTCTAGAGTTACACCTTTTTTTTTTAGATTTTATTTATTTATTTTTAGAGAAGGAAGGGAGAGAGAGAGAGAGAAACATCAGTGTGCGGTTGCTGGGAGCCATGGCCTGCAACCTAGGCATGTGCTCTGACTGGGAATTGAACCTGCGACACTTTGGTTCACAGCCTGAGCTCAATCCACTGAGCTATGCCAGCCAGGGCTCTAGAGTTACACTTTTAATGCATAAGCATAAATAAAAGAATTACAAACATTTATACGGATACGGAATTAGTACTACCCACGTATAATGTGCATCCTTATTTTTTTTCCCTCAAACATTTGGGCAAAAGTGCACATTATACATGGCAAAATATGGTAACTCCTAGAAAGCTTGTATGTAACTTGATTCATTCAAAATATACTGAGATACACTGTTCAATGTAGGGCTCTTAATTTAAGAAAGAGTTTCTTAATTTATGGGTTCTGCCACCACCTGAAAGTGTCTGCAAATGTGTGTATGTGCATGTTTTTCAGAGAAGCTGTTTGTTCAGGATGTCAAGAGCGAACCCTCCCCTGTTCCCAAATTTAAGAACAATTCATCCAAAAGATCCTATGGTGACTTTGTATTTTTGTTTGCATGAACAGCCAACTTGAAAATGCTTGTGACCTGCTTTAAGTGACAAGTCAGCACCCAGCAACAGTGCCTCTTCATGGGAGATTCCCCATAAATATTTGTGAAATCAATACTAGAGGAATGTTTTTCTTTGAAATGTATTTTCACTCACAGCTCTCTGAATCAGGGGTTTCTTCATCCATGGTGGTTTCTGGTCCTTCAAAATTCACTTGAAGCCTGCAATCCTCAGTACTGCCCAACCATCCTAATACCTGCTCCCACTCTCCCACTCTGTAAGAGAAGCAATTCACATCTCCTCTCTCAAATCTTCAACACACTCTTCCCTCGCCTAGCTTCCTTGATCCCTGTATCACCCGAAAAATAGAAGCAATCAAAACAGATTTGCACTTGAGTCCACCCTCTAAATGTACCAATAACCCCTGGTCTGTACCTATTCAATGAATCGCCAGTGCAGTGGATCCCACCCATCCAGCCTAGTAAAGGACTGTGTTCCTGCAGTTACCTTCTTTTTCTCTTTCCCCCTCCCTGCTCTTCCTCTTTCTTTCTCTCCCCACTCCCTCCCACCCGCTCTCTAGCCTCCCTGCATATTCAGGCTTGTTTTCTCTTTCTACAGCACAGTAATAGGTTTCCTAGTTCTCACCTCTAAAAATATCCTCTCAGATGCCATTTCCCACTGTTCAGATTGTTAAAAATCAAAAAGTTTGTTCCCAGCCAGGGTACATTCCTGGGTTGCAGGCCATAACCCCCAGCAACCGCACATTGATGCCTGCCTCTCTCTCTCTCTCTCTCTCTCTCTCTCTCTTCCCTCCCTAAAAATAAATAAATAAAATCTTTAAAAAAAAATTTAAAAAAAAAGTTTGATAACTGACACTGGGGAATGTGTTGCTGGTAAGAGTGTAAATTGATACAACTCTTATGGATGGCAATTGAGAAATACCTATCAATATTGAAAAAAAAAAAACCCCATACCTTTAACCAGCAATTCCACTCCTGGAAGTTCATTCTATAGATATAATTGCATAAACATATTATTTAGTGGTTTTTTAAAAGCAAGGTAAAGAATATTATGCATTAATTTCCTCTTTTCAATAAAACATATGAACCAATATTTATATATGCATAAAGAAAATCATTGGAAAATACATACACAAAAGAAATAAAAGGCCCTGTCCGAGTAGCTCAGTTAGTTAGAGCAGTGTCCTGATACACCAAGGTTTGGGGTTCAATCCCTGCTCTGGGCACATACAAGAATTCACCAATGAATGCATAAATAAGTGGAACAACAAATCCATGTTTCTTTCTCTTTCTCTTCCTCTCTCTCTAAAATCAATAAATTTTTTAAAAAGTTAAAGAAATAAAAAGTCACCTTTTAGGGGCAGATGAGAGGAGTGGAAGGGAGACTTTTTATATATAACTTCATGTGTGTGATTTTTAACAATCTAAAACTATTATCTATTCTATTTCAGAAATATTGATTAATCTGTAATTTCTTTTGTAATGTCATTTTCAAGTTTTGGTACCAGGGTTATATTGGTCTAATAAAACTAGTTAGGAAACTTCCTTCTCTATTTTCTGAAAGTTGTAGTAAATTGGTGTTTTTTTTTTTTCTTCTTCTTTAGCTGTTTACTAGAATTCACCTGTGAAACCATTTGGGCCCCGAGTTTTCTTTGTGGGGAGATTTTCGTAATGAACTCAATTTCTTTAGCAGATACAGGGCTGTGGCAGGCAGATTCTAATGGCTCCTGTCTCAATCAACAATTTATTGCCTCTCAGCTCCCAATTCATCCTTCTTGCTTTGCGATGATGGACAGAATTCCTTTAAGCATCTGTGCTTTGCAGCGAGCACAGTAAGTTTTCTCAGCAGAGGGCAATGGAGGGGCAGTGCTCATTGGTATGGCGGTAAGGACATCCAGTGGAGATCTTCCCCAGGCACTTGGGGCCAGTACACGTGGTCCCCTGATGGCCTTGCAACCTCAGCTGGCTCAGCAAATGGTGACCCAGCAATCATTTTCCCATGACCGTCTCCACAGGGAAGTCAGGGCCCCAAAGGCTTCCTTCTTGCAGAGGCTTCTGAAGGTCTCCTGCCTGCATTGGCAGCCGAGGGCTTCCTGTCCACTCTGGTACCAGCTCCTTTCACAAGGTCCTGTGCAGCTCGCCTGAGGCCCAGAGACTTGCCTTCTGCTGCCAGCAACCAGTTCCAGCCTGGTTGCAAGCAAACAGGAAATATCTCTGCTGTCCAGGCGGCTGTACTTCACCTTCTCCAATGAGACCAGTGAGATCTGAACCCCAGTCTTGGTAAGTGGGCCCCTTTCCAACTTTGTCCTTCTTTAGGTATTCCCCCTAAGTCACCGGGAACCACATGGAATTTCTTTTTACCTTATGGTCACATATTTAATAGAGTTAAACAATAATTCTTAAATTAATCAAGTGATTTAATGATGCTTTCTATTAAACTTTCCCTGTATAATCCACTGTGGTTTCCTTCTCCCAACTAGGAGGTAAAGAAGTCACTCGGTCCAGTCCACACTCAGGGGGAGATTTCCCATGGGCTTGGGATTCTTTCAAAGACCCTGAAGTGACTGTAATGTTCAGGTTGGACCACTGCACTATAGAGTTTTCAGTTGTTAAAGAAATCATAGTCTTTGCATGATAATTACTTCAGTAACAACTATAAAGGAAATAAAGCCATCCTGGAATTTCATTTCCTTCATTAAGTTGCCTCTCCTTTGCCTCGATCAAACTACCCATGGTTCTTTGGGAGCTACATCAGGCCTTGAGTATGATGAACTGGACCTAGTGATCTGTTTCTAAGGAATACTGGCAAAAGTGATGCGATGTTGCTTCCTAGATGAGGTTATACAAGATTTTGACTTCTTTGTAACTTTCACTCTTTTTCTCTCTCTCTCCAGCCGGCCTCCATCTTGGGCTCTCCTTGCTTGCTGCTTGGATGAGCCAAACTACCGTATCGATTGTGAGCTGTGCTTCTGAGAGGCTCATGTGGCAACAGAAAGCCAAGGCCTTCACCCCAACACTTCGGGAGGCACTGGATCCTGCCAGCACTCAAGGGAGTGCGCTAGGAAGCAGCCCTTGCCCAGGTGAGCTGTTGAGAGGGCTACAGGGCCAGCCGGCACCCAGATGGTAGCCTGAGAGACCCCAAGGGGAGGGCCCGTCTAAGTCACATGCAGATTGCTGACCTACAGAAAGTGTTAAGCCACTGAGTTTCAGGGCAATTGGTCACGTGACAATAGATAACCAAGACAAGAGTTATTTCAATTTCCTTTTCATCTTGTATCTGTTTTGGTAAGTTGTATTTTTAAGGAAGTTGTCCATTTCTTAGTTAAGTCCGTATAGTCCATTTTATGCATTTACTTCAGAGGGAGACAAAATACACCAGTTTATTTGCTCAAAAATACTTCAGAAATTAAAAAAAAACTTATGTCCACACAAAAAACTTGTACACAAATGTTTCCAGCAGCTTTATTTGTAATAGCCAGACATTTGAAACAACCTGAATGTTCTTCAGTGGGCCAATTTTTAAAAAAAATATGGTACATCTGTTACTGGAGAGAGATGTGCATCGGAAGGCCCCCCTCCCCCGAGCTTGTTCCCCAGTTCTTGTCTCACTCGCGAGGATTCAGGCAAGAGACAAACACGCACAGTGGAAATGAGATAGCAAGTTTATGTAGGAAATGCACACGAGCATGGAACTACAGGCAGGTACCCAGCTCATCTAAATGCCCCACATAGAGAGGAAATAAAGTTGTATGTTTGGAAGTTCGTTCTATACACTTGAGTGGAGGCTACAAGTAGGTCCTTAGCTAATCTAAGGACACTGACTGTTGGGGTTCAGGGGTTCTATACCTTAGTCTGCTTCTAGGTTTCCTTTCCTTGTCCCCCTTCCAAACCTTGGGGATAATGTCCAGCTACAAGGGCTCTCTTTCTTAGTAAAGGCTTTCTGTCTAGTTAGTGAAGTTTGTTACACGGGCGCCCTTCCTTCCTCCTGGGCTATCCCTGCTTGTGATGTTCAGAACAGCTGGCAATCTCAGTGAGACTGTCACAGAAGCTGACAGAAGCCCCCCCTTTCTCAGCACAGTCTCAAGGACTTCCTTCTCCTGTGCTATATTTGCTTGTGATGCTCAGGACACCTGGCCATCTTATCAAACGGGACTTGGGGCTGCTGAGTGCATTGGTGAGATATGCCTCCCTTTTGCTTCTAGCCTCTTCTATTAAGTTCTTTGTTAGATTGTAATGGTGGGGGTCCTGCTTTATTCTCCCTCTGGCCACTCATTCCTGGCTGCTACCTAACACACCCATACCGCAATATACTGCTCAAGCAATAAAACGGAACAAACTATTAATTATGCAACAACTTGGATGGCTCTCAAGGGAATTATGCTGAGTGAAAAAAAGCCAATTTCAAAAGGTTACATTCTGTATACTTTCATAGTTTCATTTATATAACATTCCCAGCATGAGAAAGTTGTAGATATGAAGGACAGAGGAGTGGATTCCAGGGATTAGGGTGGGAGCATGGGGTTAAGGGGTGGGGGGAGGGATGTCAACAGAAAGGGGTGGCACGGGGATCATTGAAGTGATGGAACAATTGTTATCTTTTTCTTCTCTTCGGTTATCTTGATAGTAATGGCAGTTTCATAAATGTACATGTGATAAAAGTGCATAGAACGGCACATATGCATACATGCACATGCAAATGAGTGCATGTGAAGCCAGTGACATCTAAATAAGGTCTGTAGATTGTTATTAGTGTCCATTTCTTGGGTCGGATATTATGTTATAGTTATGTAAGACGCCGCCTTTAGGGAAGTTGTGTGAAGGGTACCCAGGTCCTCACTGTACTGTTGTTGTGATTTCCTGTGAATGAGTAATTATTTCAGAATATAAACTTACCAAATACTTCTGTTGATCACCTCCCCGTCCATTACTCTCCATCCAGTTACGAGGTTGACTTTTGAATAAAGGCCTGAAGAGAGTGAGAGGTCTGGTCACGAAGATATCGAAGTGGCTGGGGGAAGCCTTCTCTCCGTAAAGGACATTCGTGTAAAGGCCCTACATGGGGGCGTGCCCACCGTGGCGGATGCCACGGCCGCTGGTGTGGCTGGAGCACAGGGAGCAGCGTCAAGGCAAGGGCTGGCTTTCACTCTGGGCGATGTGAGACGCATTCGGAGGCCTGGGGCACGGGAGTGAAATGATCACTGAGCACTTCAATGGACTCCCTGCAGCTTCAGTGGTGAGACTAAGCTGCAGGACAGCAGCAGGGAGAGCAGGAGGCTGTGACACCTCAAGTGAGAGAACTGGGACTTGAGCCCAGGTGATGAGGAGTGGGCAAACGTTGAATATATTTGGGAGGATCTGCTGTTAGAATGGGTGTGAGAGCGGTCAAGTGGGTAGGAACTGAAACAGGTCAGACAGAGGTGTAGTTTGGGGAGTGGAGGAACCCCAGAAACTCAGAGTTGGACATGTGAAGTTAGAGACGTCTATTCGAGATCCCAATGGAGATGTTCAGTAGACGGCCCTACTGAAAACTGTCCACAGTGCAGAGAATTACTACGCTCACCTGGCAGAATCTCATCATCTGGTTGCATTGTATTCATTCTGCTTGTATTACGCTTCCTCATCCAAATGTATCTTTTATTTCTTTTGTCCTTCCAAATTTCATGAAGTTAGGGGCTAGTTCACTCCTGTATCCTTATTGTCTAGTACACAGTAGATTCTTAAAAAATATTTGTTGAATGAGTCTCTGAAAACTTACATGGGCCCAAACATCGATGACGGATGTTTTCAACGCACCTGGACTAAGCCCTTTTATGTTCATTCTGGCAGTAGTTTCCTAACTTTTCTGCACATTGGAAGCACCTAGGGAGCTTCAAAAGCACTGACGGCCCCACTCCTAGAGGTTGTGATTTAATCCGTCCAGGTTGTAGTCTGCGCTTTGGGATTTTTAAAATGTCCAGAGGTAGCCCTGGCCGGGTGACTACATTGGTTAGAACACCATCCCATGCACCAGAAGGTTGTGGTTCAATCTCTCTGGTCAGGGCTCATGCCTAGGTTGTGAGTTCAATCCCCAGTAGGGGTGCGTATGGGAGGCAAACGATCAATGTTTCTCTCTCTCATCCGTTTCTGTCTCTCCGTTCCTCTCTTTCTAAAATCAATCAACAGCCCTGACCAGTGTGGCTCAGTTGGTTGAAGCATTATTCCACAACTGAAAGGTTTCGGGTTTGATTCCATCAGGGTGCATGCCTAGGTTTTAGGTTCAATCCTCCATCCCCGGTCCCCTGTCCAGGTGCATACGTGCCCTGTACAATCCCTGGTCTGGGCGGTATGGGAGGCAACCAATGGATGATTCTCTGTCCCTTCCTCTCTCCCTAAAAGCAATGAAAAAAATATCCTCAGGTGAGGCTAAAAAAAATTTTTTTTATAAAATCAATAAACATATCCTCAAGTGAGGATTTAAAAGATCCCAAGGTGACTGTAATGTTCAGGTTGGACCACTGCACTACAGTTTTCAATTATTAAAAAATCGTAGTCTTTGCATGATAATTACTCCAGTATTAACTATGAAAGAAATAAAACCCTTCTGGAATTTCATTATTGTCATTAAGATGCCTCTCCTTTGCCTGGATCAACTATCCGTGGTTCTTCCCCTTCTGGATCTCAGCGGTCAGTCCAGGGTGCCATATTTCACAAATATGCAAGATTACATGCTCCACAAACAGCAGTCTGTTCTCAGCAGTGAGCGCTGGGACTCTATACCAAACTTAATCCACTCTAAGGTGTAGATGTCTAATATACTCTCCCCACAACAGATCCCATCAATTACTCTCTCCTGCTTTTCAAATCCATCCCTTTTCCTCCACCTTCGCTTTGGCCATGCTCTACACTTCTTCCCTACGTTGACCTCGCCTCCCTGCTGATCTGTCTCCAGCTTCGACTCACATCACTGCCGAGGTGATCTTTCCAAAACCCTAAGTTGTTCAAATCACCCAACTTCCAAGGCTCGCTAGCAGTGTCTTTAGTACGATATTCAATGTCCTTTATAGAGGCTCTACCTACCTCATCTAGCTGTATGACCCCGGGAAAATTCCCTAAGACTATGCCTCAGTTCCCTCATCTGTAAAATGGTGGCAATAATGGTCCTAGATTGTAATATACTGACAGCACTTATTACTGTGTCTGGAACACATGAAGTGCTCCTTAAACGTTCCTTCTACAGTAACACTCACGGCTAAAACAGGTTCCAACCACCAGCAGCACCCCTTGTGGAAGGTGGAGCAATTCCACTATTTTTCTTGTTTTGGGGTTCTTTGGCAAGTTAACATGTCAAATTTAAAAGGAGGATCACAATAGCTATAGTGAAGGGCTGTTTTCTCCCCACTTATCTCTGCTTGGTGAAATTATTCAGCCTACAAAGTCTAGCGCAGGGTCACTTTTCAAAGTACCTCCTGTGGCTCACCAACACCACTACCCACCTCATAATTTCCCTTTTGGAGTTTTCACACACTGGGACACAGTTCATTGAGCTGGTTATTCAGATTGGTCTTTCCCATTTCACACTGTAGGCTTCTAGATGTTTCTTTCTCTCTCTCCAAAGAGCTCATGTTTCCTTGACTTTTAACCTTAAAGACCAGCACAGACAGGGGTTTTAAAATACATCAGTTGATAAAATGAGTAAAACTTTACTCAAGGCACAGTGAACATGGTGTCTAGATTCACTCAGGCCATTTTCTGTTCACCTGCTGAGAGCCCATAGAACTGACTTCACACTTGCATAACATTACTTTGTATTAGTTGTTTGTGTATTTGCCCTATTTTTCCCACTAAGAGAAATACTGTGAGTTCAATACCTTGACTTGCTAGCATTATCTTTGTCCTCATTTCCCACTGAATGAATGAAGTGACCGATTGAATTAAGGAATATTTCTACCTCTCTGGTCTATTAATTTCTGTAAGATCCTTCCCAATGATGTATACATGGATAAATCTCCACTTAATATCTGGTAGCTTAGTTGAGCCAAAAAAATAGACCAAGGAAATCAAGATAACTACAATGCACCATAAACTTAATATTGACACTAAACAAACAACTTTTAAGGTGGACAAATAATTTTATTTTGTGCATGCAAATACATGTCAAGTACTGCAAACTTTTTCCATCAATTTTCTCTCAAACACTGAAAATCATGATGCTCTATTCTGTGAACAGCCAAAGCTAATATCTCTTCACTTCAGTCCTACAGCAAAAACACACAGAATTCACTCTTTGCTATTCACTATCATCACAACCCTCATTGTTCCATCTCTGCCCTCCCCCCATATACAGGCCTTATAAGTCCTAGCCTTCCCCCAGTTAATCCTATTCCTATAGCACAAAGGGAAACATTACAATTTGGAAATTCAAATTGAAATAAATGGAATAGAATTTATTCCCATATATATTCCCCATTTCATTGTACAGAATTATTTTAAATTATAGTTTTAAATAGAAGCTGAGTATATGCCTTAAAAATGAGCATTAAATCCATCTTAGAGATGGTGCCTGCTTTTTACATGATGGGTGTACACCATCTTTAATTTCATTTACATTTCAATCGAACAATAGATTTGCAAAGAAAATGTCTAATACAGACGTAAAAATATTCACACTAGAGCTTCACAATCGGTTGTACAATTGACAAACAGGCCTCTTTTCCCAAACTTTCCAGCTAAGCAAATTTATAAAATGTAATCAATGCAACAAGAAAAACATTTCTCTTTCACTTCCAGGGAAAAGAATATGCAATAAACAGTATAAATGCAGACAGCAGTTGCTGCAAGCTAACCACGATACTCCCAAGTGGCTGTACAGTGGATATGTGCAGTACGAATAAAAGCCACATGTGTTGTATCACAACTACAGTATAATTGTTTGCCCAGCTAAGAGAATGCATGCACTTCCATGCCTTGGGTTATAAAGTGAGGCCTAATTCTTGACAGATCGATGGAATATATGCAAATGACCTTGGCTTTTGGCAGTACTAAGTGTAGCCAGTGTCTGTGTTCCACTGGTTTGAGGATATTTTTAAATTTTTATTAAAAAAAAAAACACACCAATTTCAGACTTGGGGGAATAACTGCTCTTGGAGTAAAAATAAGACTCCACTCAAATGTGGAGTATTCTGATCAGTGACCTTGACCCCTTGTATTCCCTTGCCAGCAAAGGGATACAAGGAAACTGCTAAAGAAGTAACTAGCAAATTTATTCAATTTATCCAGAAAATGGGATACTCCTTGAGCATATTAATTTTTCTGCTTGCAGAAGGGGTTCTCATGTAGGAATTGTTACAGTAAGTGATCCCATCAACACTCTTCATTCACTAAAACACAAGAAAAGTTCTTCCAGTTAATGAATACGTAGTTGCAATGTAACTCTTCCCTTTAATGTTTAGTTACCACTACTGGTGACAGTTTGCTCAGAAAATGATTGGAAGAAACTAGGGAAGAAATATTCAGACTCAAAGTTGAAATCACATGCTGAATTTGATGGTCACAAATTCCACCCGTTAACAGGACAACCATGGCTTTAATGTCCAAAATGCAAAAGCAAGCTAGATGGTTTTTAAAACAATGTTTTCAAGTGTTTAAATGATCCCATTTTAAATTCCTATGAACTGCTGTGCATCCTATAATTTTCTCAAGGCTGCATATAAAATTGGAATGTGCTTTATATAACAGGGTGGGGCAAAAGTAGAATTTACACTTGTTCATCAATTCTATGATCAATGGTGAGCCTACTTTTGCCCACCCTGTACTTAGCAATAACTTGAAATTTGAGTGAAAGTGACTAGATCCACACAAATGGAAATTTTCAGTCCTAGTATAGGAGGTTTCTTTTATCATTCCCTTGTGAGAGTAAATAGCTACTAGGAAAAAAATCAGTGCCACTGGTCCAGTGAAGTACCTTCTCTGGAAAAATTACAATGCACAACTTTCACGCCTCACACTGGTTTATCAGATGGTATTGAAAGTGTAAGTCATGGCAGCAAAGGGGTACCAGCTAGATGCTTTGTTCAGGTACCAACTAGATGAAATACATAGGTAACTTTCTCAGAATTTACAAAATGAAATGAGACCACAAAAGAGACCTACTGATGCTATATTCATGGTATCTAAATGAGGCACATGGACTTCAGAATAAGACTTAGAAATTGAAAAACAGAAACATAAAAAGTGGAAAAAAAACCCAACAACAAAACAAAAAAACAACAAAAAAAACACCATTTCCCATTTTCCAGACCTCAGACTACCCTTTTCTAATTAGAACATAGGCAACATAATGCAATTTAGTACCAACATCACCAATTCCCTTTCCTACTGCTTTATACCCTTTGATTTCAAACATATGTACATCACACATTGGTAAAAGGGTCAAAGGACAGGGACTGACCCCAATTTTAAAGTCACATTTTATGTCTGAGTTGTATTTCTTCCTCTGTGACATCAGTAGTTACCATCTTGAGGAAAGATCAGATGCACTGAACTTTCTTCTAAAGTGGCAGAGAACCAATGTCTTCACTTCACACTAAACCCACCACAAGAAAACAGAAGATGGCTACTACATAAAGAAAGCAATACAGATTGATGCAACACAGAAAAATTCCTATGTTGTTAGAATGAGAATAAGGTTTTAAGAACAGGGAGTTACTGTTTTATGGGATCACCTGCTGCAAGACAAGCATTATTTTAATATAAATGTTCCAAGACATACCAATAAGGTTGGCAGGTATATACATACACTGATGCAAATGTAATTTCACTGGACAAGTAGGCAAACACCTAAGCAGTTTATCCCAACCCCCTCCAGCAGAGCACAACCACGTTTCAAAATCTCAATTTTAAAATTAAAAAGATATGGTTAAATACACAAGATCAATTTATGTAGTATATATTCACCCTCAGAACGTGCTGAAGATGTTTTGCGTAGTTCTGTTGCACAGAGGGTTCTTTCCCTGAGGGCACATAAGGAGCTCTCAAACTGTTAATAGGTCTCTATTTTGTAACAAAATAGCAATTTTTAAATCTTAAAAAAAAATACATTACCTTCAACATGGAAGATCTCACTATTTAAATATCCATGAAATAGACATTATGGTTTGCATATCCTTTTTGGAAATACAAACAGCAAATAAAGTACATTGGAAGCATTTCAAATGTAATAAGCACGTATTTATAGAAAGGTTCTGATATAAATTATATAACAATCATGTTCCTGTAATATCCTAGGCTAATTTATAATGTCAGAATAAGTTAACGCAACATGGTTTAAAACTCTTGTTCCTATTCATTTCAGGTTACAGAGTGAAATAAATAAACGTCTTTGTAGGGACAGGGAGCACTGGCCATGGCAAAAAGGTACAGTACTAACCGAAGGAAACTAAGTCAAGGCTACTGTGCTGTTATGTTACAAACATCTTCATACACTTGAGTATTAAATAAACGTGTAAGATCTTCCATACTGACACCAGAATATCAAAACTACCCCTTTGTTTCTCAGGTATATTTACAACTTATCAGTCACCTTATGAGCATGTTCATTAAGACAGGTATCAAACACCAGTATTGACTCATTCTAATCAAGAAATTTCAGGGAAATGTTAACCCTCCCGCCCCTGGAAATGTGCACAAAACTTTTTATCAAAATCTTATCTGATACAATGCTGTGGTTTTGTAAAACAACTAAATAGCTCAGACGACCAATAACATGATCCTGTTTAAGCATTTTGCTAGCAGGAAAAGCCCTTACATACAGTACACCTGGTGAAAGATCAGCTTGGCTTAAAATGTTCCAGTACAATTTTCAGAGTAAACAACTTCACAGAAGTTAATTAAAAAAATAATAATAAAAGTCAAACTAATCTTAAAGAAACAGGAAAAACAAAACAGAGTATAGGTAAGATTAGAAAGGAATGCCCAGCTTTTGTTTTCAAATGTTGACTGAAATTTTAGGTTTCACTAAACTACCTCCAACAGATCTGGGGCATGCCTGGTTGCACATACTGCGTACTTTCAGATGCCAAGTCAAAACACTTTTCAGTCACATTTTAGCAGGGCAGAAATTATTCATGTTTTTAAGTATGAATAAAGGTTAGCCAATGTTCTATTATTACATGGTTCATAGTCTTATCAACCTAACAGTCAGTAAAAAGGGAAAATTAAACCCCAACATGAAGTAACAATAAACAATATTTAACCAAGATAATGTAATGAACACCCAAAGTAATTAGTTTAAATTAAAAACCCAGCAACACCATCTTGTTAGTCAGTGCAAACACTACATACAGGGTTTTCTCAAGAAAGCTGAAAGCACCTGATTCTTTGCCAAGTCATCAGATTCAATAATGCACAGGCTTAAATCTGCATTTTAAAAAACTGCCATTACATTAGTGCATAATTTATCAAAATTGTAAAAACGATTCTGCATAACTTAGGAGAATTTAATATCTAGTACATCAGCTGAAAGACTTAGGCACTTGGTTATATATTTAATTATTTCAACAAGTAGCCTGTATGTAAATATTAACAAAGCAGAAACTATTCTTGAAAAATGGAAAACTAAAAAAATTTTAAATGCTACAGATAAAAGCACTGCACCACACTCCTACACATAATGCAGTAAAGAAAGCTAGTTTATAACCCTGCAAAATTCTATGGTAAGAACATCTAACTCCACTCTTCAAATTAAAAAAAAAATCATGCAAAGTCCCATGAAAAAGATAAATAAAGCAGCTGGAATGAGATGGAAATTTCTCTTAGTGAAACATAAAATAGAAATAAATAAGTTAATTAAGTCTACTTTCACTAGATGTATCATTGTAGGATCCTGCTAGTTAAATAACTGAGTTGTTAATTTTCTACAGAAGCCATTTAAAATAGGAAATGGCTCAGTTACTGCACCAGATTGCTACAAACTCATAAAAAGCTGCTTGAAGCTTAAGTTAAATGTCCAAATTCCAATCACTTCTGGAAAGTGAACGTGTTACCCTAGTAAATTTTCTTTTTTTTTTTTCATAATGCTAATGCAAGAGGGCTTGAAGTATCAAAGAGTCCACAGGAACTGGATGCCCCCAGTAATATCTTTTTTTTAAAAAAAATATACATTATATAATATATATATTATATATATAAAAAGCTAGTGTAAATGCTTCCATGGTATGGTCACAAATTTGAAAGATGAACCTCCTTTCAGCTGTTAACCATCTTCCCATTTGCAACAACAGGTTTTAAAAAGTCATTTTTATCTTCAGACATAACGTGAGTTTTCAGAATGAGGCTGCCAACACTGACAGATGTGGTGATGGGGAGGCAACTTGCATTGCTAATGGACACTGGGAGTGGCTGGCTAAAGCAAGAAGTTACCGGCAGAATTGTTTTTTGCTCCTCCCTGAGAAAAAATGACATTGAAAACAAATTAGCTTCAGGTGAAAACTTAAAACATAGGTAAAAAGCTATACCAAACTTTAAGAGCCTCTAGCAAAGGCATATCTTTTTAACACTAAAAATTACCAGAGATCACTAAGAAAGTTATATTTTCCAAAAATTAAAATAAAAAATTAAAACATTGATTAATTTCAGACTAACAAGTTCAAGATTAGCCCATATTTTGGCAGTAATATACAAAATGACAATATTAGAGCCACAAAAATCTTAACAAGGTTTTTAGAAAGGGAAACCCTACATGTAGGTTTTAATCCTCCATCTCGTAGTCTGCAAGTCTGGCCACCAGACTGACGAGTATAACCTGATGCTGGAGCACAAAGACTAATTTTTACCTCAAGAAAAAGCAAGTTTCGGGCTACTAAAATGGACCACTTTGTTAGTTCCAATTTAGCTCTACTCTCCTAAAAATCCAGACTGACCCAATCATTGCCTACAATATAAGGTCCTCCCCTCACAGGATAAAAAGAGCCAACAATGAAGTTAACACTGCATCTATTTTGTTCTAAGCATTCATGGTTACGGATTTCTGTCTAACACTCACAGAATCACATGGTCTTCACCTAAACTCTGTCTCTTCTGCTCCAGTGGCTCCTTTTGGTGCTGCTGTACTGGATGCCCATTTTCCACTGCTGTTCCATTCAGCAACTGATCATTCTGAGAACTGATACCAAGCTGTATGTCCAGGATCTCCTAAGAAAATTAAATGTTAATCTTTCAGTGTGAAAGTACTTTACTTTAGTTGCCAATAGAATAAAGCTTCCTAAATATCTAACTGTGCTACTTACTTCAATTTGTTCACTCTGTCCATCTGGTTCGTCAGTATCAAGTGCCGAAAGCTCTAACTCAATATCCCTATCAGGCTTAGTATCTGTTGCATCTTCTGTATAATCACTCTGTAATTTAAAAAAACACTGATTTTTATACCTGTGGAGACCGGGGCTTCCCTTTTAAATTAAAGTCGGAATCCCAGTGATTGATCTAAAGTATTTAAGAAATTTGGGACCACGATTTTAGTGCTATTGTTAAGTTTCAAAAGCAAGCATCTATCAGAAAAAGGTACACTAAGATGCACTAAGGGCATAAATCTACATGCAGCAGCAGCAAACAACAAATACATTAAGCATCCAGCTGACAGGTTCTGCTTCTTTACCTCTCCATTTCTCAATTCAATCTCCTTGCTCAGAAGGTTTAAGGTAAGGTGGCGGCCTTCATCCAGGGAACTCCACTTCTGCTGCATGGCCAGAGCATTGGCCTCCCGCTGAAGGAGCAACGAGTTACTCTTGGCCTACGAGGAAAAAAAAGGAAAGTTGGCTTCTAACCACCATCCTATTTTTTTTTTAAGTCAAAGATGAGTGTCACAGAACCTACCTGCTGAAGTTCAATGCTTAAAAGGTCTCCAGTACTGGAATGCTTTCTATGACAAGATAAATCAGTAACAATGAATCTGTCCCTTTAAAGAGAAACATGTTTATTGTAATAAAAGTGAAATAAGCGAAGCAACTAAAGCAGTAATGACTATATACTATATATGCTTCATGTAACAGATGAACCCTGAAAGTTTCAGTCGTCATTCCAAATGTAAAACTTCAGAAGTTTGTTACATAGCTAAAACTAGCAAAGCACACTTCATAAACAATTGGGTACAGAATCTGTACACTAAGGATACATAAAAGTGCAAGAAGAGACAATCCTAAAGAAGTATGAGTAACCTTACCGTTCAATATAGTGTGCTGATGATGTGGACTCATTACCGTAAGAACTCCACCTTGAATCAACAGCACTGACATAAGGGACATAATCTATAGAAATGTAGAAAGAAACAGTGATCAGAAAAGTAAAAAATTGGGATATAGACATAAACAGATACTTTTCAAAAAAGATCTGTATTTTTTCCACCTTGTCATGTTCTCCTGGCTAAACCATTTAATTCGGAGTTCACGGCGTTGTTAAATGGAGGGAAATGTTCTGTACCTCACAAAATGGGGACTAAACACAGTGCTAGAACATACCAGATGAGGCATTAGTTAGTGGATTACCTGATACGCTGATGGGCTTAGTCGCACTTCCTTGGGAAGCAGTGGCCTGGACAGGATCCGTGGTATGGTAACCTGTACGGGAAGATCTGGAAATTGCACCCCATTTTGAGATGATAGGTCCATCACTAAAAGGAATTATTGGGTCTTCTTCTTTTGTCCTTCTCTGAGTTTCAAATAAATGTACTCTTCTCTTAACATCCCCACTGTCTAGGTCCTGCATAAACCAAAGAAAATCAGTAAAAGGACTGTTGGCAATTACTTCAGCTAGTACTATAAGCATGTGCTTTCAAATGACATGGAATTAAGTTTTCTGGTAAATTTAACACTAGCTGTAGATCTTAATGATAATCTAACATCTATTTTAAACCACCAAACTGAGCTCAAATAATTTAAACATTAAATTTGATTTAGTTCAGACTTACCTAAATATAACTCTGCTGCTTACAGATGAGTTATATAGCAAGAATGAAGATGAAAGTATTCAATCATTCTAAAATCTGAGTCAACATGCAAAATATCCTCCCAGGCCCCTGAATCATACCATTAACACAGCATTTGAATTAGCAATCACATCTCTGGGCTCTGAATCGATGACATTTATACAGGAGCCTATGGTGCCACAAGACCAGGGAGAATAATGGGAAAGATGATCTTCTTCAAATTTTGTCCCACTCATACTCTCAGACAGCTGATTTAGAAAAAGAAAAAGGCACAGCCAATTAGTAAGAAACTTAAATTTACAAACTTGTAACTAATATTAAGTAACTAGTACAGAACCAGTGAATTAAACCTTCAGAACTAATATAAAAAACAAATAGTACTTTTACTATTTATATTTATATTATTTATTAATAGAAATAGATAGAATGCCTTCTCTTTTTACTTTGATATTTAAGTGCTCATAAGGAACCCCAGACAGATACCATTAAAACCAATCAACAAATAATTTATAGCATGCCTATTAATTGATATGAGGTGCTTCATAAAATGAATTTAAAAGAAAAGGGAAACAGGTAGACATCGACACACAGGTTACAGTCCATGTCCTAAAGTAGTTTATAATTTTGAGAAAAGAATAATGTATGTGCATAAGGAAACATAACTGATAAACAAGACAGCATTAAATAAAGAACAAAAAGAATTCAAAGACGGCCCTGAAACTAGAAGGAAAACTGGAAACATTTGAAAGAGGCTCCAAGAATGACTGTAAAACAAGAATAATAAAGTTGTAAGAATCATTAGATCCAGTTTATTAATTACATAGCTAAGAACACTCCAGGCCAAAAAGGTTTAATTGCTTATCCCAAGTCATATTACTAACTAATAGCAGATCTGAGTCTCAGGGAAATTCTTACTTCCTAAAGCATAGCATAAAACACAAACACGGTTTTCTATCAAGCAAGTGGCCAACCTATCCCTCTGCTGTCAAGATGTTTACCTGGTCTGAAGAAATTTAAGTCTGATGAGACAAATTTGGATCTAGTTTAAAAATTCAATGGTTTACTGAAATATTCATGCATGGAAATGTTTGATATCTACAGTTACTTCAAAATAACCCAGTAGGAAGAAGGGGCACAAATGAAATAAGGTTTACTGAGTTGATACTTGTGGAAGCCATGTGAAGGGACATAGAGGTTTATTATATTATTCTCTCTATTTTTGTTTAAAAGTTTTCACAATGAAGAGATTTAAAATTTTTTATATTAGAACCTCTAGGGATAGAGAATAAACCAGAGGAATTAAAAACAAAATTAACGGTGCACTCCAATTATAACAGTACTGAGAACACCAGGGCACTGCAATGGTCCTGGCACAGAGACTGGTTCTGCAAGGACCAGAACGACGATCCGCAGTGCCGCAACAGCGGGAACACTACAGCAGGCCACCCACACCTTTGTCCAGTAGGGAAGAAACACCTCAGACCAAGATTCAAACTTCAGCTATTTACAGGCCGAACTTGTTACTTGGGCAAACTAATTTCTTTGAGCAGGATCCTAACATACAAACTATGGGGAACACCTACCCCCTAAAGTTTTTGTGAGAATTAAATAACATTACATAAATGCTTATTACAGTGCCTAAGTACTGACTGGCACAAGCAGGGGCTCAATAAATGGCAGATATAAATCTTATTAATAAAAATAAAAAAATAACGAAAACTATACTGCTGAAAAGATTTTGAATTTCTGGTAAAAAAAAGGACTGTGAGCCCTGGCTGGCATAGCTCAGTGGACTGAGCTTAGGCTGCGAACCAAAGTGTCGCAGGTTCGATTCCCAGTCAGGGTACATACCTGGGTTGCAGGCCATGACCCCCAGCAACCGCACACTGATGTTTCTGTCTCTCTCCCTCCCTTCCCTCTCTAAAAATAATAAATAAAATCTTAAAAATAAGAAAAAAAAAAAACTGAAAAAAAAAAAAACCCAAAACAAAACAAAAAAAAACACCCCACTGTGACTTCATGGTCTTCAGAGATCCATAACATCTAGCCCTAGTCCTTACATACTCAATTTGACTGAACTAAATTCAGCTGCACACCAAGCCACTGCAAAATACCCACTATAGCTAGCCCCGGTGTGGCTCAGTGCTCTAAAGTCTGCTGTTTGACCTGCCCCTGCAACATTGAGTGACCAAAACCTTTCTTACATCAGTGCGGAAGTCGACACTGAACAGAGGAGAAGGCGGTGTAGAAGACTGTGTTGCCACAGGAAGGGTCGAAGAGACAAGAGGTGCCTTCTGAGTGTGGTACTGCGCCCACTGTTCTGGCTTTCTTCTCATTTGTTCCTCACAACTGGTCTTCAAATGACCACAGGGTTCCTAAGGGGCGATAAAAGAAACAATCTTAATCATGTAGGGAGCAGTTCTGGGGAAATAATGTAAACAATTTATTATACTTTGGAGACTAAAAATAAATTACAATAGGGAAGTCATCCGAGCCTATTCTCCATACACTTAAATGAAGGGGTCAAGTTACGTTAAAAGTAAAATATGAGCACTCACTTTTAGGGTTTTGGGAAGTTATTTGGTGTGAATGCTGGGATACTGAAAACAGAGCCCGTTGCTGTATTTTGATGATTGCTTTTTACCTTCCCATCAATTTTCTATCCAAACATTTATTGAGCATTAATAATGTATCAGGTCCAGTTCTAAGAGCTCTGTTTTTTCTGATTTAACCCTCACAACAGCCTCATGAGGTAAGTATTACTATTATTTCCATCAAACAGACAAAAAAACTGACAGAAGTAAAGTAACTTCCATAAATCACCCAGTTAATAAGTAGAGGAGCCAGGATATACCGAGCCTGTCCAGAAAAAGTCCAGCCACTGTTAACATAATGAGAACTAATTGCACAACATCGATATAACCTGGCAGCCAAGGAGAGTGGACCGGAATATGCATATGTGAACAATGAGGACTTCACTGTACTAGTCAGTGGGGGTGGCAGACGCCATTGAGTGAGCATGTGCACTGTGTGGCCATCACATTCAAAATGACTGAGCAAGTACAGCGACAAATCTGCATCAAAGTTTGTGTTAAGCTTGAACATTCCTCCATGGAAACTATTTGGATGATTCAGAAGGCTGCAGCTATGGGCAACTGGTGGTTGGCAGATTCATCATGACAGTGAGCCCATGCACACATCACATCTTGTGCAGAGTTTTTTGGCAAAACATCAAATCACCCTGGTAACTCAGCTCCCCTACAGCCCAGATTTGGTGCCCTGTGACTTCTGGCTTTTCCCAAAACTAAAATCACCTTTGAAAGAGAAGAGATTTCAGACCATTGATGAGATTCAGGAAAATACAATGTGGAAGCTGATGGAGATTGGGAGAACTGTGTGAGGTCCCAAGGAGCCTATTTTGAAGGGAACTGAGGCACCATCATTGTCCTATGTACAATATTTCTTGTATCTTCTTCAATAAATGTCTCTATTTTTCATATTACATGGCTGGATACCTTCTGGACAGACCTTGTATACCTGGGTGGTCTGATGTCAGACCCGGGGTTCTTAACCATCACATTACAGCACTGATATTTCCATCATCACTTACCCTTGGTAGAGGCACAGTTGTCCTTGGTTCACTTGGCTGCTGACAAGCCACTGAATAATACCCATCTAAAGAGTTATATCTTTCTCGTAAAGATGTCTGATAGACAGACGAGTGCATCACATCCATTGGAGGTAAAGAATTGCTTCTAATAATGTCATCTCGTTGGTACATAGGTGGACGCCAGATGCGCCTGCTGTCGTACACAGGAGCATACATTCCAGAAGGTACTGGAGGAACTGGTCCATATGGCTGCGGAGGAGGAGGTTGATAAGGAGTATTCATTCGATCTCGAGGGGAAAATGTACTGTAATGATCGGCATATGGCATAGAAGCAGGTGGGAGGGCAGACTCTGGAACATTATTGGGCCTCACAAAGCGAGGAACACAGGGAGCCACACCAGCTGGTACTGTTGGAGGTGGTGGGTAGTATCCTTGAAAATTAAAAAGAGGAATATTTAATATAATCTTAGTAAAATCAAACATCTTATAATGGTTTAAGTCTAAAGTAGTTTTTAATGTGGGAATATAAAATGAGTTTTGACATTACTTAAGTTTCCCCTGCCTTTGAAAGAACGTACATATAGTTTCTATAGTTACTATCTCCTTTTAAGAGACAACTATGTGAAAATCATTAACATTCATTACTTTGTTAAATTGCTCTCTAAAAAACACATGACAGAGCTATTAACAGATGGATGGTAAAGTTCCTTCGAGGTCATCTATTGCCACAGGTTTTGAATTAAGTAATTACAATTACAGCACTGATTCCTGACCTTGTTGGAAGCCTAGGTTAAAGCCTCTTTCAAAATTTATGTAAGTTGTGCACTGTCTTTCCAAAATTACACCTAAGTATATAAACCATTTTGCATATCATTTCAGAGAATTTACAGAACTCTTTGAAACTCATCCATGGACCCTATATTTGATTCATAAGAATGAGAACTTTAAAGCTATTTGTGTGTAGAATTACACACTCTTAGGGCAATTTCTGTATGTTACAGTTTTTATCCTTAGAATTATCTAATATTACTTACCTGTCTGTGGGTACTGTGGGACTTCAAAGGATATCTGAGTCCTTGGATCTGGAAAATACTGAATGTTTTCAGAATGCTGAGGATATACTGGTACTCTAGTTATAAATGGGCTGGATTTTGGAGGCACAGAATTCAGTTCTGTTCCAATATTAGAAGGCCCAGCTGAGGTAGCCGCTACATTACTTACAGGAGTCTTGGGTGGAGAACCAATTTTACTGGAAATAAAATTTAAGAAAAAGCAAATGATAAATCACTGTCTATGACTCCTAAGTCTTCTTCAGCAGGAATTTTCATAAAATTACATAGTAAAACAAACTAACAGAAAGATACTTTAGGTATTTCCATAGTGACACATAAGGCGATGAATTTCACTGCACCTTACACTGCTAATTCACAGCATCACAGCAAGAGATCTCTGATGAGAGCAAAAAGAAACCCAAACAAATCCCATGCACTAAAGTGACCCATCAGTCCTTTCTACTTGTTCTTTGAACAAAAATTTTCCCTATTGGAAATTTTTAAAAAATCCTTTTTCAATAAATTCTCAACAGAAACAGTGTAGTCTACCAGTATTATTCTTCGGGACAAAGAGGACAGACATGTTAAGGAAGGGTTGTTCTAGTAAGAGTTAGGTTAGCTGAAATATAAGCACCTCGAGAAAGCCTTTTTGTCCCTTTCGTTAACTGCTACATCGCAGAACCTAAAACAGTTCCTAGCACAGAGAAGGCACTAAGGAAATACTTGTTGGACAAATGAAACAGTTCCTGCCACAGAGTAAGTATCTGTTGGATAAAGAAAATGCCAATTAAATGGTTAATTCATTAAACTAATGAAAAATACACAAATTTTTAATCTTTTTTTTAAATATAAAGGATTTGCCTTGTTGAGTCACCAAGCAATCAGCCCCAAAGAATCTCATCATGGTTTTTAAGAAGTCAAATTTTTGGCACTGGCCAGGAAGCTCAGTTGGTTACAAGCATAATCCTGATATACCAAGGTTGCAGGTTCGATTGCATATACAAGAATCAACCAAATGAATGTATAAATAAATGGAACAAGGAATCAGTGTTTCTCTCTCCCTCTCCCTCAGATTAATAAAAGTTTAAAGAAAAAGGTCAAACTTTCCCCAAAAGTTAAAAGAGTTCCTCTCCACCAAACCAGTATTATAAGAAATGTTAAAGAAACTTCTTTAAGAAGAAAAAATAAGATAAAAAATATGAGTAATAAATTGGCAATAACTTTACTATCTATCACCAATTACTTTAAATGTAAATGGATTAAATCCTCCAACCAAAAGACATAGGGTGGCTGGATGTATAAGTGAACAAGACCCTTACACATGCTGCCCTCAAGAGACTCACTGCAGATGGAAAAACACAGACTGAAAGTAAAGGGATGGAGAAAGACATTTCATTAAATGAAAGCAAACAAACAAACAAAAGCTAGGTAGGGTAGCAATACTTATACAAGACAAAATATAGACTTTAAAACAAAGTCTACAAAAGACAAAGAAGGACCCAGCAATTCCACTCTGGGTACTTATCCAAAGGGACCCAAAAACTAATTGGAAAAGACACCCACATACACCCATACATTTGTTGCAGCATTGTTTATAATAGCCAAAATATGGAAGCAGCCTAAGTGTACATCAATAGATGAATGAATAAAGTGGTACACATATCCCTGATTGTTGTGGCTCAATGGACTGAGTGCTGGCCTGTGGACCAAAAGATCACTGGTTCAGTTCCCAGTCAGGACACATGCCTGGGTTGCAGGCCAGGTCCCCAGCTGGGGGCATATGAAAGACAAGCAATGGATGTTTCTCTCTCTCTTTTTCCTTCCTTTCTCCTCTCTCTAAAAATAAATAAATAAATAAATAAATAAATAAATAAATAAATATTTTTTAAAAAGAAGTGGTATGTATGTACAATGGAATATTAGTCATGAAAAATAACGAAACCTTGCTATTGACAACAACACGAGTAGACCCAGAGGGTATCATGCTAAATGAAATAAGTCAGATATCACTTATGTGTAGAATCTAAAAATATAAGTACATAAATGAACAAACAAAATGGAAACAAACTCAAGGGATACAGAGAACATTTTGATGGTTGCCAGATGGAAGGAGGAGTTGGGGGAATGGGTGAAAAGGGGAAAGGGTGTAAGAAGTGCAAGTTGGTGGTTACAGAATAGTCAGTGGCAGCCAATGAGATCATAGTATTGAACGGTGTCCAGTGGATAGATTTACCCAGTGATCACTTTTAAGTTACATAAATGTCTAATCACTATGTTGTACACCTGAAGCTAATATAGTATTGCATGTCAACTGTAACTGAAAATTTCTTTTAAATGATAAAAAAAAGAAGCCAAACTTTAGCAGAGCTTAGACATGTTTTGACTCAATGAAATGATCTTGTTACTGACGAGGAACTCAATATGTGTATCTCAACTAGATTAGAGGGTTTTTTTCTAACTAGAGAAGCCCTTTTAAAGCTGGAGTATAAACAACAAGAACAATGGGCTGCCTTTACGTCTACTACAGCAGACTGGTCTAGCAGATGTTTACCTCTATGTGTAACTGTGTATTAAAATGTAGAAGATAAAGAACTGTGGTGTAATACTCCTATGTAGAAACGTATTGGCTTGGAGTTTAAAGATATCATCTTATTTCGGTACTTGTTGGCTTCAGAACTCCTCAAACCCTGTACTTGTCACATTTAGACGAGAAAAAATTGTTCTAGCACTTGGTGCTTGCTTGGGACTCGTTGCACTTGCCACTGCACAAGAGAAAATGCTTCATCGTTTGGTACTCGTTGGTTTCAGCACTTGTCGTAAGTTCCAGAACAAATTAACTAGTACCAAGGTGCCACTGTATTTTAGAGCTGTACTTAGTTTTTGAAGTTCAATAAAGGCAACAAAGGAAATCATTAGGACTTCCTTGTAACAATACTTATTGAGCAATTATTAAGCACATTCTAGGCACTATGCTAAGTGTTTTACATAGACAAGTACTTTGAGATGACAAACCCTTAGAGGTTATCAGGAAAAAGGCAATAATATCCATGACAAGGTTCATAGTCTCATGAAATCATGCAAACTATCCCAAAAAGTCAAACTTAAGGAAAAAGTCAACTTGCAGTCTGACAGCTAGATCACTACAGCCATAGGTGACCTTGCAGGCTTTCCTTTGCAGAAGCCTCTCTTATACCTACATGCTTTTGCCTGTGTCCTTCCTCTACTGATGAAGTCCCTCCTTCCTAACAGTACATATTTTTGGAACTAGCACATCTCCTTAACCTCTGAGAATCCTTTCACAGTAACTCCCTATAGAACTATTCTTTTTTTAATGTTCCAAGAACACCTGGAACACAACAATTGCAGTGCCATTCAGAATACATGTATCTGTTTACATCTGTCCCCCGAACTACACTAGAAGACCTTTAGAGGCAGGGAGTACGTCTAGTTCATTTTCATTACTACACCAGTTGGCCTGATGTTTGGCACATAGTGGAAGATCCATAATTCTTGATTAAAGGAATTATTTATTTATTTACAATAATTTATTTGAAAAAGTTTTTTCCCTGGTCCATCATTTTAAAAATGAGATATAATGTACCCTTTTAAGGTATACATTTAAAGTGATTACACTTTTTAAGTGATTTTTGGTATATTCACAAGGTGCAACCATCACCACTACCTAATTGTGAAACATTTTCATCACTACCAAGAAAAACCTGTTCTCATTAGCAGTCACTCTCTGCCCTGCTTCCCCCAAGCCCTAGCCCTAGAAACAACGAATCTACTTTCTGTCTCTATGGATTTGCCTGTTCTGGACATTCACATAAATGGAATTATACATTATGTGGCCTTTTGTATCTAGCTTTGGTATTTCTCCATTTATGTAAACACTGTCTCCAGAACTGTATCATCGTAAGTTTCTAAAAGACAGAGACGTCTTATACATCTCATGTACCTTCAGGAGTGCCAAGAACAGGGTTCAGAATGAGTGTGCAAGTAACATTTGCTAACTAGACAATGTTTTCTGATACATCACTTCTAAAATCTACCCCAGGGAAGACTGTAAGGATCTTTTAATAAACAAATTCCCCTATCACAAGCTAACTGATGAAATAAAAAATACAAATGCTCACCTACCCATCATTTATTATATGAAATCACCAGCAGTATACTGTGTGTCTTTTTTCCTAGAAGGCATATAATAGATACACACTATTTATGGGTGACAAAATCTGAACATGCATCAACTCGGAGTTTAAGATAAAAGAATACCAAAGCATGACATTTGAGAGGTAAAAGTAACTTTTCAGATCATCTGAAAGTTTTAACTTTTTCTTAAAGCACCACAACCCCTTTGCCAAATTCAATCTTCTACTGAAATCCAACAATCATGGAGGCAATAATAGCTGATATTTAGTGAGTGCTATGTGGCAGGTGCTACTCAAAGCACATTGCAGTGTTAAGTCACTTAATCCTCATAATAATAATAGGCACTATCATTATACTATAATTTTATGGATGAGTAAACTAAAGAAAACAGATTAAATACATAATGTTGATTATTTTCAATCAATGTCTCAATTTGATTGCTATCAAATTCAGCTGGTATACCCAACCATGGAGCATCATCCAGCAAGAAATCTCTAGCATGAAACTCTGCAAACCACTTTTAAACTGTTCAATCAGTCACAGCACCTATTCCATTCACTGCACAAATCTTTATAGTGTCTCAGTTGTGTTTTTACTTTTCCTGAAATAAAGCATAATATGCTGAAAATGTTGTGTATTTTCTTCCATTTTCCATATTAAAATGGCTACACAAAAATGCACCAATTTTGTTAAGTTTATTTTTAATGCACGCCGATATGACAGCTGTCACAATACTACCTATCAAAATTGTTTTGAATGAAGTGAAAGACAACTAAGCGCCACTATAGTCATCTTATGGAAAAAAACAAATGAACTTTTTGGCCAACCCAGTAAAACTGTTCTGATTAAGGCAGGTGCTGCTGTGCTGGCTGGTGTGGCTGAGTAGACTAAGCGCTGGCCTGAGAACCAAAGGGTGCCAATTTGATTCTCAGTCAGGGCACATGCCTGGGTTGCAGGCCTAAGGCAACTAAAGTTTCTATCTCATATCAGAGTTTCCCTCCCTCTTTTTCTCTCTCCCTTGCCTTTTCTCTAAAAACAAACAAACAAAGAAACAAACAAATAAGCAAACAGCAGGGGCTGGAGGCTGAAGCTTATCACCTTCTTAGATTTCTACTTTGTTTCTTTCGGGCACCTCTATGGACTCAATCCTAAAGTTCAAGGAGAGAAGGTGTGAAAAATGCCAATTCTAGCCCAACCCCTTCAGTTTACAGTTGAGGGAAATAAAACCAAGCTTAAGTAATTTCCTACAGTCACAAAGCTATTCAAATTAAGAGCCAGGACTAGAACTCAAAATTTTTTATATTTAGTGCTTTTTCTACATGAAACATTCTGCATAAAAATTCTATTAACTCCTTTTCCTCAGCAAAAATAAAATACTGGGACCTTTCTAAAAAGTCTAAGTAACTCATACTGAGCATTTGTACCCAATACTTACTTTTCAGTTACAGATTCTGAAGGAGGCCCAGTAGCATTCTGACCATTAGTGCCAACCTTCCCCACTTTCTTCACAGTCTCCAGAGCTCTTAATGCACTGTCAGTATTACGTGGGATTAGCTGGGCAACACTGTTTTCTGCATTGGAAATTCCATTTGTACTTGGAACAATTTTCCCCGTTGTTTCAGTACTTCCTATGACAGAAATGACATTTCCGGCTGTGGTTGTGACAGTGTTGTTTACACCAACTTTATTTAGAAGAGGAAATGTTCTTACAGTTGCATTGATCTTTTTGTTCCTTAATCGATACCTGTTTTAAAAACAATCAATACATTGGTGAATATTTCACTGAGTCTTACCTAAAAAAAAAGGCTATGGGAAAAGATTTAAAAAGAAGGAAACAGCTTTGATAAAGTTTGTCTAGCTAAATATCATACACAGTCTACATCAAGCTCTGCTATAATAGATACCACACGAAAGTACATATATCATTTACCTATGTGTATGCACACACATGTATATGTGAGCATGCACATGCATGTAGGCACATAATTAATATAGCAGGCAAAGTATACATGTATTCAAAGAAGCCTTTGAGAGATTGGAAAGAGATCCTTTTCAATATTTTGTCTAACTGGAATATAAAGTACACTCTGTAAAGATAAATTAGCCATACAAAATTTAGTTGGAACTGTAGCATGAAGAGAAAGGCATGCAAGAGGAGAGAAAATTCTCTGTTGTTACCAAATTGTTCAAGTATTATATAATTAAAAAAAACCCAAAACTAAAATTCACTTTTACATAAATAGATTAGTTTATGAGATGATATCAGAAAGATAGGTACAGACTAGAGAAGCAGGGTCTTAAAGGCCACAATCTAGACTTTGTATCTTTATCCACAGGGTAATGACAATACATTTAAGTTTTTCATTGTCTGCAATTTGCCTTGCAGCAGTCTTCCCTATTTGGGGAAATAACGGGATTGGGAGTGGGCAACAGCAGTGTAAGAAGGCCAGTTAGGCAGCAACTGTGGATCAAGATAAGGGGATGACAGTCTGGACTATAAGAATGAAAAGATGAAGGAAGAGTTGAAAAATATATGGGAAGCTGAACTGATAGAACTTAGTGACTAAGACAAGTAGGTGAAAGAAAGTTGACAAAGTTAATTCCTATAATACAACATATTAACTGGCTGGACCAGGTATACTGGGGTGAGCAGGATGGAAGGTGTAAGAGGAGGATGTACAAGAGTAGAAAAGGAGCTCAAATTGAGTTTGAAGTGTCTAAAAACAAAAGGGAGGTGCCCATTAAGAGCTGATACACAAACCAGTTATTCAGTAGAATGGTTGGGATCAATTTTTTGGTGAAATCTCAGTGATTCCCCCAAACCTCAGTGATGAAGGTTTTGGTTAAAAACAACAAAAACTTAGACAATACATAATATAGCTTATATCCATTTACTTTTATGTTTGGGATAAATGGACACAGAAAAAGGAATTACCCAAGGAGAAGAGAAAAAGAAAAGAAGATGACCCAAAGTCAGCCCTTGTTGGTGTGGCTCAGTTGTTGGAGCATCATCCCGTAAACTGAAAGGTCACAGGTTAGATTCCCAGTCAGGGCACATGCCTGGGTTGCAGGTTCGGTCCCAGTGGGTGTGTGCGTGTGAGAGGCAACAAAGAGATATTTCCCTCTCCCTCCCTTCCCCACTCTCTAAAATCAATAAGCATGTCCTCTGGTAAGGATTTAAAAAAACAATGTTGAAATCATCTATAATTCCCCTCACACTGTTTAAAAACTTTTTTAAAAGACTAAAAGGCACAAAAATAAAATGTAACTGCTTTACCATTTTACCTGGGCCTCAGTTGTTAGTCCTCAACTGAATCTGAGCAAATTAAGATCGCACACGGGTACTTTCATTCTACAAAGGTGCTTAGCAGAAACACGTATTTTGGCTACACAATGATCTAAAATATAAACCCTGAGTAAAATAAGTCATTATGTTAGTCTTGCTCCCAGAAGCAACAAGGTACTTAATTGCATCTTGGAAACTCATCACAAACTTTAAGATTGTATCTAACTTTCATAATGACCAAAAATTAAACCCATATCAAAGAGAATTCTCATAACTTACTTTTCAAGCTCTTCCTGAGAATGGGCAAAAGTACAATTTGTTCCTCGTGGACACCCTCCTTGCTGTCTTAGATCTCGGCACATACTAGTTTTGTATTTGCTGTTTGGCTGGGGCTACAAAAAGAAAATTGGTGTGTGGAAAAGTGGAGATTTCAGGTGTTATTAACTCATGGGACTTCAAAATTTCATGATAACACCTTTAGTTCTTTTTCACATTAGGTAAGTAATTTTCGTACTGAAACAATTACTATTTCATCATTTCTTGTTAAGAGTTGTGTGGCATAACACTGAGTCGACATTTCAGATATTCCTTCTGAGGATACTCTGAAACTGGTTCAAATGTTGTATCTATTTGTCAGGCAACATAATGCACATGAAAACAAAAGATTTTCTTATCAACTCACTGTTGTGTTAAAATTATGATACTAAAATCAAACCAACAATTTAAAAAAACATTAAGACCCGGGCTGGTGTGGCTCAGTGGATTGAGCACCGGCTTGCATACAAAAGTGTCACTGGTTCAATTCCCAGTCAGGGCACATGCCTGGGTTGCCGGCCAGGTTCCCAGCAGGGGTGTGTAGAGGCAACCACACATTGATATTTCTCTCCCTCTTTCTCCCTCCCTTCCCCTATCTCTAAAGATAAATAAAATCTTTCAAAAAAAAATCAAAAAAGCATTAAAGGCCATTAGCTTGTTTACTTAAGTTTTCCCAGGATATATAAATATGATTTCCCCAAAAGTGAAAAATTAACAAATACCTATTTGTCAGCTTGAGGGTACAACTCTCTTTTAGGCTTGGAGTTAAGTTTACACAAACAATGAAGCAAAAAATAAAAATCTCATAATACCTGCCATGATTTGCATCAAAATCTAAAATGTCATTGTTATTTCTGTGACCTTAATGAAGATGAAACATTTATCTTTCAGTTAATATTTGAATGTCATAATATCTTCTAGTGGCATACCAATAGAAGATTGGAAAGATCACTTTGAAGGAGATTTGATCCCCACTCTGTCACTTACAACCACTATGACTTTAGATATGTCATTTAATCTCTTTAAACTTCAACTTGGGAATAGCAATTATCTTGTAGGTGACTGCGAGAATCAGAAATAATACATGTAAAATATTCAACATAGGGACTGGCTCAGAGTAACTTAGAAAATAGACATTATCATTAGAATAAAGGATTTATACCTCAAATAACTCCTTCTAAAGTACATTGAAAATATTTTAAAAATTCAAATTCCACACACTTACAAATAGAAAATCACTGTATGACAGCAATGAAGAAAAAAGTGACAATTTCTCCACATTAGAAAATAATTAGACAAAATGTTTGGAAGCAATCAACAATCTATACTTGGTCAAAGCCATCTGCAATGAACTCATACTCAAGATACTCTCCACATTGTTGCTGTGCTATGAATTATTTATCAGGTACACTACAATTTGAGTGTCTCCCAAAAGAACAGACAATAAAAACGTGTAAGAGAGTAGAGTTACGTAGTCCATTAACCAAACAGCTTGTTAAGTGTTAAGGATGAACTTTTGTTAGAGATAACAGCACAAGTACAATAAATGTGCTTACCTGAGGGGTCTCATGGCCTTTTCTACTATAATTCTGTATGAAGTCCACAAGCCCATGAACCACTGTTTTAACAGCTACCATTGCATTTTCTAGCTGCTCCCAAGTTGGTGAAACAGCATCTAAAATAAACCACCAAGGAGATGGGAAGGAGGGATTTGTCAACAAAAATTCTCTTGTTATTATAAAAGTATTAAACAAGCAAATGAGTATTTTCCTACATACCTGGGTTGGGGTCTATGTTTGCAAGAAGTTCTAAATGAGGCCTCAGTCTATTTAAGTTAGCTGGGTCACCAGTTCGTTGCAAAACAATGGTCAATTCCTGGACACTCTTTGCAAATGATTCTGGAGACTGCAGCTAACAAACAGAAGACAGAATGATTTTTACTCTGGTTCTTATATGACGCATCTTTATTCAAATGCTTTCATTCAGTTAACATACTAAATAGGTTTTCAAGTGTCTTCAGATTCCATAGAATGAGTATCAATGGTGAATCAGATTTTCACCTCAGAATCTGCCCTATGAAACTCATCATTAGACACCGAAAAATTTTATTTGTAAGCTATATTAACTCTCTGGAGTCAGAAGGGAGATAAATAACTGACTTTGTAAGCCAGGCTGCTTTTATGCTAATATCCTGTATTTGCTTCCCTTAGTTTTTTTGAAAGTTAAAAAAGAACAACAACAAAAAAAGAATTTATAGGATTCTGATGTTTAAAAACATAGGAATGAATCTCTGTTTCTCTCTTTAGTCCCTTCAGAAGATTTCAGTACTCTCCAATGTAACAACAATGATATAAATCGGCATCTCTAATTTCACAAACCTTATCAATAATAGATTGCATGTGTGATTTATGTGCCAAGTCACCATAAAGAAGTGAGGACCACTGCTCGGGTGAAATACGGAGTCCTGCTTCCATAGCGATGTGAACAATTTGGGCATCATGCTCTCTGCGTAATGCCTCATAACTCCGAAACTCCTCCTTTAGCTGCATCAGAGAAGAGTCTTCATCCCTTTTGGTAACCTAAATAACAGAAAGGAGAACACCACCCATCAGGTCTGTTCTTTCTTCTCCCATCCATATGTTTTTTTGAGGGGTGCGGGGTGGGGGGAACCTACTATAAATCAGATACCACACAAAGATGATACAAAGAAGAAAATGTCCTTACCACAAATTCATTTTGGAACAAAGCAGAACACATAAGTTAATACATAGTCCTGCCTTCTTCCAATCAGCTCAGCAGCTGTCAGGGAAGAGACATAAAATTATGGTATAGGTGCTATTATAAGGCTCTATGGCAGTGGTTTCACCCAGTGTGCGGCGAGAATTTCTAAAACATGCAATACCTGACTGTTTAGTCGAGGATACTGACCTTTTCCCCTTAGACTGTCAAATTAAAAATGACAACAGGCAACACAACAGCAGCCATCCCGTGTAAATGAATCGGAATTATACCTATCTTTTTTGTCAGATTGGCAAAAAATATATTTTTTAGTGTGCTGCAGAATTCCAGAAATTAACTTATGTGTGTCATGAGATGAAAAAGGTTGAAAAATAACTGTTCTATGGCAATATAAAAGAAAGGAAGTTAAATCTGATTGGTGAGGGAGAGAAGGGGTATCAGAGAAGGCTTTCCCCGGCTGAAAGCTACATAAACTGAGTCTCTAAGAATGAATAGGAGTTCCCCATGCAAAAAAGGGTAAGAAATTGAATTCTAAAAAGAGTAGCAAGTGGTAAAACAGAAACATGAAAGAGCTGAGCACATAGAATTGAAGCCTAACATGTAGGCTGGAAAAGAATCATAGAGGGCCTTATATACGATGGTTAGAAATCTGGATATTATCCTGAGGAAAATGGGAAGCCACTGAGAACATTTAAGCAAAGAAGTGTCATGATCAGCTTAGCCAATTAGCACCACCACATGATGATGAAGAAATTTTTCTGCCACCACAAAAATGATCATTAGGATATTTAGACAGCATTAATCTATATTTCACTTAAGTGATAAAATAGAAAGTTATAGAGTTTCACATGTCCTAGTGAAACTGTCTCATTATACAATGGCCAAATAATTTCCACAAGAGATGATGCACACTTACTTTTGAATCACTAAAACTTGCTAATGGCCACTGTGAAATTTGAAATTTAGGGTTCAGAATACACAGGATTAGTCCAGGGTCTGAAATTTAGACTGGACAAATCATTTATACTGAAAATGATGATATTCTCATTGGTACAATGAAAATATCCCAGACCACTTCACTGGTTATTTCTATTGCTGTTGTTGGCACATGAGACAACAGTAATATGCCCCTAAAAACATTAAAATGGGCAGATCAAGTTGTCATCTGAGAGTTAACTTAGTAGTACCAGTTCACAAGTCTCTTTGGGAATATATAAATACTGTACAGCATATAAAGTTTAGAGCACCCAAAGTTCTAATCAAAATGATCTTAGGTATAATTTAAGAAAGTGCAGAATGTAACTGAGAAGTCACACACTGAGGAAACAAAAGGAGGAATTACCATCTTAAAAAACAGAAAAAAGAAACCCAAAGAACCAGAGGATGATGGCACTCCTCTAGCCACCATGTAAGTAAGGTCCAAGGTCCCTTCTGGGCAGCACACACACCCATCTGCCTGAACAGGAAAGATGGACATAGGTGTCTAAGAGAACCTGGTCCTATTAAAGTTCTATTAAGATGCATCAAAATCACCCATGAAATTTTGAAAACTATAATTTCAGGTCTATTGAATCAGAACCCTTGGCCTAAAGATCACATTAATTTAAAGTATATGTAAATGCTCATGTGCTACATCAGACACACTAAATCAGAATATTTGGGGATGGGACACAAGAATGCATATTTTCAAAGTCTCCATAGGTGGTTCTCATGTGTTCTTTCCATTGAGAACCACTACATTAAACAGAATCATTAACTCCCCTTGTCCTGACTTCATGCTAAAAGCAAGTAAACTTTTGATGCTCTTTTACAAGAAAAACATCTTCAACATGAGGATTCAAGTCAATTAAGGTTGCACTTCTCAAAAAATAAAGAAAACCGCATCAACAACGAAAAAAAGAGTTGCACTTCTTGTTACAAATTGAGAAAACTGACAATACATATGTGACCTTAGAGTAATGCTGTTCCTGAGCAAAAAATGCACTGCATGTACCGACAAAATTCAGGTCTCAAAGCCTATAGAGTCAGGAGAAAGACCTTTGATATTGGTGAGTTTGCTAGAGTAAATGCCACCTGACAGAGAGGACCTTTGGCACTTAAGTCAGTATGATATCCTTATATTTATCTAAACATTTTAAACTACAGGACAGTGAGGATAAAATGAACATAAAATTGAAATAAATTTCTAAACTAATGTTATTCAAACACCAGATATTGTTAGTAGCTATAGATGTGTATTACAATCTAAAACACAAATCAGTATGATACCTATGGGGGGAAACCCCATTAAATCAGTAATACATAGTATGAGAACCTAGTCAGTCAATTCAGGATGACAAATGATCTCTGTAATTTGGCTGCTTATCTCAAAAACATAATGTTTGAGGAACCACAGATTCATTTCAGTGTAGTCCTAAGGACACAAAATCAAGTACTACAATATCAGGCAGATAGTAGCCAAGCCTCATTAATGGAGACAAGTGAACTCACTTGAACACATTTCCATAATCATTAATTGTTTTCTCAAACTAAATACTCTGCCAAAAACAAAACAAAACAAAACAGAATTTTTCCTGTCTGTACTGTTTTTACTCTTGGGCTATAAAACCAGCAAGATAACTTAAATGAGCTTTGGTTTCAAACATTTGTTCTCATTCCAATAGGCAGTATCATAGATGCAATCAATGCAGAAGGAAAACAGTTTCCTTTCAACTCTTGTAAAGGTTCTGTATTTGTGGGGGCCTCTACACAGGTTAACACCCGTTTCAGGAAGTCTCTGCCTCACACACAGGCATGTAACATTTAGACAGTTGAACACCACTTACCTTAAAACAAGAAGCTCGATACAGTAATTGCACAACATGACCAATACTTGTTTTCGATGCCTGAGGAAATCTTGGTTCTAGTCTTTGCACAACAAAAAGTACCAGAACTTTCCTTGAGAGAGCAGAACCATCTTCTAATGCCAGCAACACCAGTTTCAAGGCCTCTTCTTGCATAGCTAGAAGAAACATGAGTTGATGATAAATGAGAAACACTGCAGATCCTATCTGTCACAGATTTCTTTGGTATTAGTTTACAGTGGTTCGTTTTCCACAGTCTGTATTTAATTAGCACACAAAGAAGACATCACGTACACAAATACAGTTTACTTAAAAAATATGTGGTCCCCCGTAACTGCAGAGGATACATTCTAAGACTCCCAGTGGATGCCAGAAACTGTGGATAGTACTGAATCTTACATAGAGGAGTGGGTAAAAGCAGGTTTACAGTTGTGAATACATGAAACACAAAGGTTATTCTTGTATTATTATTTATTTTTATATCATTATATAATACAGCTGTATTGCATGTTTTTTCCTACATAGTAGGTCCTCATGTAGGACCATCAATAGGCTTTGCAATTTTAAGGAGTTTTCAGTGGATTGAGTGCCAGCCTGCTAGTTCGATTCCCAGTTTAGGGCACATGCCTGGGTTGCAGGCCAGGTCCCCAGTAGGGGGTATGTGAGAGGCAACCACATACTGATGTTTCTCTCCCTCTCTCCCTCCCTTCCCCTCTCTAAAAATAAATAAATAAATTAAATCTTTAAAAATCTTATTCAAGAACATGCTATACATACATATATACATACATACTTATGATAAAGCTTAATTTATAAATTAGGCATAGTAAGATATTAACAATAATAAAAATGTAATAGAACAATTATAATAATATTCTGTAATAAAAGTTTTGTGAATATGGTCTCTTTCTCAGGATATCTTATTGTACTGTAACTCATCCTTCTTGTGAAGATGTGAGATGATACAATGCCTACATGATGAGATGAAGTGAGATCAATGACATAGGCACTGTGACTTAATGTCAGTCTGCTAGAAGGGTTAACTGAACACAGGCAGTGAAACACTTTGATAGTCTATTTAATAACCAAGGCAGCTATTAAGTGACTACTAGGCAGATAGAGTATACATTGTGGATGTGCTGGACAATGATAAAGTTAAAAAAAAAAGTCCTTTTATAAAACAGAGAGATACTCTGATAATTAAATAACATACAAAGGATACACAGTATCTAATAATAAATGATAACTTTTTAATGCATGAGACTTTGCCTGTCAGAACTATTTTACATACACTTTTAAAGTGATATTAGCCTCTGGATGCTTTATCTAAAGAAAGTATTAATTTATGTTATTTTCCAGTAAGGGAAATATTTAGAAAATAAATGCCATGAAAGACATCTTTGGGATAACTGACAAACTGGAATATAAACTATAGATCATAATATTGTATCAATGTTAAATTTTCTGAAATTGATGAATGCACTATGCTATAAAAACAGTATCCTTGTTTGTAGGAAATACACCTAAGGATTTCCTTAATGGGTAAAGGGGCATGTAATATGCAACCTATTCTCAAATGGTTCAAAAAGAGAGAGAAAGAGTGCATATAACAAATACAGGAAATTAAAACTAGTGAATGTGGACAAAAAGTACACAGGAATTCCCTGCATTATCGTTTTTTAAATTACTGATTTTGGAGAGAGAAGGGAAGCGGGTGGTGGGGGGGGGGGGGAGAGAGAGAGAGAGAGAGAGAGAGGGAGAGAAACATCAACTTGTTCTACTTACTTATGCATTCCCACTTTGACAGGGGATCGAACCTGCAACCTTTGTATATCGGGACAATGCTCTAACCCACTGAGCTACCCAGCCAGGACTTCTGCATTATTCTTTCAACTCTTTGGCAAATTTGAAATTATTTCAAAATTGAAAGTTAAAAATACATTGGTTCTCAATTAAAAGAATAGGACTTTAGAGCTGAGAGATCATCTAGAATTCATTAAAACTCAACCCCCCGTTTTTTTCCAAGTGAGGAATTGAGGCCCAGAGAAGTTAAGTGACTAGGCCAAGGTTAAAAACTGGTTAGTAGCAAAATGTAACTAGAATCAAGGACTTTTTAAAAAATATTTTAGTTATTTATTTTTAGAGGGAAAAGGAGGGAGAAAGAGAGGGAGAGAAACACTGATGGGAGAAACATTGATTGGCTGCCTCCCACCCTGACCAGGGCCCAAACTGGAAAGGTAAAATTCATGTAACACCCTGGCTGGTGGGGCTCGGTGGACTGAGTGCTGGCCTGTGAACCAAAGGTCTGATGGTTCGATTCCCAGTCAGGGCACATGCCTGGGTTGCAGGCCAGGTCCCCAGAAGGGGATGTGCAGGAGGTAATCACACACTGATGTTTCTTTCCTTCTCCTTCTCCCTCCCTTCTCCTCTAAAAATAAATAAATAACATCTTTTAAAAAATTAAAAAATAAAATTACGGAGAACCTAGTGAGTGTGAAGTGTTATCTCATTGTGATTTTGACTTGCATTTCTTTAACAACCAATGACACTGAACATCTTTGCATTTGTTTTTTGGCTATCTGTGTATCTTCTTTGGGAAAATGTCTATTTAAGCCTTTGGCCCATTTTTTAATTGGGTTGTTTGTCTTTCTATTGTTGAGTTGTGTAACAAAAGATATTTGATACCTAGTCCAGAGCTTATTAGCTAAGGTAATAAACATGTGAAGATATCCAAAGGAAGCAGTCTTAAATTATATTTAAATGTGGATTTTAAAATTCATTTTTCAATTTAACTTTGTATTATGGAAAACTTTAAACCCACACAAAAGTAGAGCTAACACGCACCCATAACACAGCTATTACCAGGAAGACTTCATCTTACTTCTTACCCACTTCTAGTTTGCTTTGGCTGAAGTGTTTTTAAAGTAAATCCCAGATGACATAGCATTTCATCCTTAAATAATTAAGTACCTATTTCTGACACAGAAGGATTTTTTCAAATTTCATGTAACACCATTTCATGTCTAAAAAAAAAAATAATCTATTTCCTTAATATCATCTAATATCCAGTCCATGTTGAATTTTCCACTGTCTCGAAAAATTTTTATAGTTGGTTTCTTTAAATATCCAAATAAAGTCCGTATGTCTAACTTAAAAAACAAACAAACAAAAATCTATACCAGTTCCTCCCCACTCTCCACCCTTCCATTTAAAAGAAAATCCAGTTTATTTGTTGAAGAAATGATCATTTTTCTCAATAATTTCCTACATTCTTGATTTGGTTTGTAGTGTTTTAAAATGTTTCTTTATCTGTTTCATGTACACCAAAGGCTTCATTAGATTCAGAATGTGGTTGTTTTTTCAAGTACACTTCTTATTCCATGCATTCATCAGGAAATATATAAAGCTGGGCTTTCTCCTTTTTAATAATAAGATTGATCAGTGGGGTCAGGGCTTATCCATCTACTATATGTTTTCCCAGCAACCTTTCACCTAATGGTTTTGACAAGGACTAACGATTCTTGTCCACACCCATTAACTCATTTGATGTTGCAAATTTGTGATTTTTAATTTTAACAATTTCTAAGTTTATTAGCTAAAAGAGGAATCTACCCTTCACATCCTGAGAAAATGTCCTTGAAAACAACTGGTAGAGAGCAAAAAATGCTTAATGCTTTCCTATGCCTTTTCTACTTTTCAGAATAATGTGTTAGGATCCAAGCAATTGCCAAAGATAACCAATTAGTTTTTTCTGCACTATCATTACAAAATCAAGGATTTTTAGATAGGAGGGAAGACCTCTAAAACCCAGAATTCATTTATAAAAATTGTGTATTTACTCTTACATGTTTCAACTTCTGTCACCTTCAAAGTACTCTCCATTTATGCAACTCTCACCTATTGAGACAATTTTTCCACTGCTCAAAAGTTTTTAAACTCATCAATTTTGATTCCTTTTAGTGCTTCTGTCATTTTTCGTTTCACTTCTTCCACACTGGCAAAATGTTTCCCTTTGAGGACTTTTTTCATCCAGGGAAACAAAGATCACTTGGGGTGAGATCAGGTGAATAGGGAGCATGCAGCATGGGGGTCATGCCACTTTAGGTCAAAAACTGCTGAACACTCAGCAAAGTGTACACCTGTAAATCACCCATTGTGAAATGGGCAAATGCACTGAAAGAGTCTTTTTAAAAAAATGCACTGAAGCTGAATGCAGCCTCTGACAACACCACCAGCTGGCACACCAATATAGTTGAGTTCTTAGGATACCCCCCTAGCGGAGAAAGCCAGTATTACTAGGGGTCTATCATACAGAAGATAATTTCAGTTTTTTTAGGGGCAAGTCCCCCTCTTTTTTTATTTTCAATCCATTTAGTCATCATTCACTCTGCTGTTCAAACTGTCCCATTTATGTCCAGTTGGAGCCCCTTCAAATTAATTTCTACATCCTTTTGACAAGATTCCAGTAGTTTCTGATAGCTTTTTTGCTTTCTAGCACAACACTTCCCCAGCTCTTCTTGTACTTTTCTACCTTATCCAAAGAACCCTGCTTCTTTTTATTGGTAAATGGTATTTATTAAAGGCCACAATCTGGGTTCTATGGCTACTATTCATTGCTTCTAAGCTTCTTCGGTGGACAGACCTAGGGAACAGGCTCTTTTTAGAAAAATAAAAATTAATTAGTCTGAACTTATATTGTCAATTCAAATGTAAAGACTACAGAATTTTTACATAAATTCTTATATTTCATACTTGTACCTTTTTGAAAATACTGAATATCTTGCTTCCTGGTGGCATTAACAGTATCAATAGACTTATCAATAGTGTGATGAGTGAATGTAATTTAGGATTTATTACATATATCACCAGAAATATAAAAGTCAAAATGGTGTGCTCTAAAGTCACCTGAGGGAATTCCTTCCTGATGAATGTGCTACCAACTGGATGTTTTCTTTTTTAAAAAAATATATTTTATTGCCCTGGCTGGCATAGCTCAGTGGATTGAGCGCAGGCTGCGAACCAAAGCATCGCAGGTTCAATTCCCAGTCAGGGAACATGCCTGGGTTGCAGGCCACGGCCCCCAGCAACTGCACATTGATGTTTCTCTCTCTCTTTTTCCCTCCCTTCCCTCTCTAAAAATAAATTTTAAAAATCTTTAAAAAATATTTTATTGATTATGCTATTATAGTTGTTCTATCCATCCCCTTTATTCCTCACCCCACCCTTCACACCCCCTCCAACTCACCTTCCCGATTTAGTTCAAGTCCATGGGTCACACATATAAGTTCTCTGGCTTCTATATTTCCTACACTGTTCTTATTCTCTCCCTGTCTATTTTCTACCTATCATTTATGCTACTTATTCTCTGTACCTTTTCCCCCTCTCTCCCTGTTCCCACTCTCCCACTGATAACCCTCCATGTGATCTCCATTTCTGTGATTCTGTTCCTGTTCTAGTGTTTCCTTAGGGTTTTTTTTGTTTTGTTTTGTTTTGTTTTTTAGGTTTGGTTGTTAATAGTTCAGAGTTTATTGTCATTTTACTGTTCAGTTTCAATCTTCTTTTTCTTAGATAAATCCCTTTAACATTTCATATAATAAGGGCAGGGTGATGATGAGCTCCTTTAATTTGACCTTACCTGGGAAGCACTTTATCTGCCTTTCCATTCTAAATGATAGCTTTGCTGGATAGAGTAATCTTGGATGTAGGTCCTTGCCTTTCATGACTTGAAGTACTTCTTTTCAGCCCCTTCTTGACTGCAAGGTTTCTTATTAGAAATCAGCTGAGAGTCTAATGGAAACTCCTTTGTAGGCAACTGTCTCCTTTTCTCTTGCTGCTCTTAAGATTCTCTCCTTATCTTTAAGCTTGGATAATGTAATTATGATGTATTTTGGTGTGCTTCCTTGGGTCCAACTTCATTGAGACTCTCTGAAGTTCCTGGACTTCTTGAAAGTCTACTCCCTTTGCCAGATTGGGGAAGTTCTTCTTCATTATTTGTTCAAGTAAGTTTTTAAATTCTTGCTCTTCCTCTTCTTCTTCCGGCACCCCTATGATTTAGATGTTGGAATGTTTAAAGTTGTCCCAGAGGTTCCTAAGCCTCTCCTCAATTGAGTTCTAGTTGCATATTTCTTTCTTCCTTCTGCTCCAAACCACTGATATGAGTCCCGGTTTCCTTTCCATCACTGTTGGTGCCCTGTACATTTTCCTTTATTTCACTTTTCATAGCCTTAATTTTTCCCTCTAATTTGCGACCATATTCCACCAATTCTGTGATTACCACTGTTTTAAACTGTGTCTCTGATACGTTGGCTATCTCCTTGTCACTTAGTTGTATTTTTTCTGGAGCTTTGATCTGTTCTTTCATTTGGGCCATTTTTTTTGTGTGTCGGCATGCCAGTTATGTAGCAAGGGGCAGAGCCTCAGGTTTTCACCAAGGCGGGGCAACCACATCACTGTGTTGTAGCTGTATGAGGGGGAGGGGTCCCAGAGGAAACAGTGCCACTTGCTCTGCTCTCTGCTGGCTTTCAGTCACCTTCCCCGCTTCCCACAAGCAAAGTGGGCCCTTCTGGTGTAGATTCCCAGGTATGTGAGCTTGTGTACATTCTAGGACCCTGTGTGTCTCTCCATGAACTCTCTTGTGACATTGGGAGTTCCTTCTGCCACCTCAACCCTCAGTTTTTTCCTGTCAGAGGCTTTGAGGTTTTATTTCCCCATGCTGGAACCCTGGGTTGTGTGGTCTGTTTTGCTCCCCAGTTGTTCCTCCTGGTTTATCTGCACACGAATGAGGGACCGCCAGGTTGGCCAGCTGCTGCCTATCCCACCCAGTTCTCCAGCTGCTGCCTTGCTGCAAGTTCTCTCCACCCCTGCTGCCCAACTCTGCCCCTCCTACCGGTCTGGATGAATGTTTCTTCTTTCACTCCTTGGTTGTGGGACTTCCATACAGTTAGTTTTTCTATCAGTTCTGGTTGTTTTTTGTTTTTAAATTTGTCGTCCTTCTTCTGGTTGTGCGAGGAGGCATAGTGTATCTACCTATGCCTCCATCTTGGCCCTATGTTTTATCTTTATTTTTTTTTAAGATTTTTTTTAAAATTTATTTTTAGAGAGGGAAGGGAGAGAGAGAAATGTTAATGTGCGGTTGCTGGGGGCTGTGGCCTGCAACCCAGGCATGTACCCTGACTGGGAATCGAACCTGCAACACTTTGGTTCGCACCCCGAGCTCAATCCACTGAGCTACGCCAGCCAGGTAGATGTTTCATCTTTTTAATTTATTTTTTTGGTATTCATTTTACTCATTTTATTTAAATTTTTAAAATATATTTTTACTAGTAACTAAAATTTGTTTTATAATTACATAAAACATTTATATGGGCTCAAAGTACAAAACAAGATACATTCAGTGAGGTCTAGCTTCCATCTGTCTGCTTTCTCCTGGTTTCTTCCTCCTCTACATGAGTTTATTATTTTTAATTTTTCCTACCATTGTTTCTTTTAGAAAATATAAACAAATAATAATTGTATAGTTTTCCCTTTCTTAGGTAAAAGGTACTACAATAAGCACATTATTCTGTACTTTGTTCTTATTTTTTCACTCAATGTATCCAGAGATCACACCCTAGGAGAACATACACACCTGCTTCGTTCCTTTCTACAGCGGCACAGAACTCCATTAGAAACGTGTACCAGATTACTAAACCAGTCTCTTATTCACAGACATTCAGGTAGCTTCAGATGTTTGCTGTTATAAGTAGTGCTTTGTAACTTTATGCACCCTGTATTTTTTTGCTGTACTTTTGGGATAAATTCCTAGAAATGGGACTGTTGAGGCCAAAAGGTAAATGCATAGGTGACACTGCTAGATATTGCCAAATTCCTCTAAAGTTTGTACTACTTTGCATTCCCCCACAACTATTGGATGAAAGCACCCATTTTCTCATAGTCCTGACGACGGAGGTCTGTCTGGAAAAATTCCAGCCATTGTCAATACAAGGAGAAAGGTTTGTAGGACATCAGTGTAACCTGGCAGCTAAGGAAAGTGGACTGGAATGCATATGCCTGAACAATGACGACTTCACAGTAGTAGTCAGTGGGGGTAGTAGACACTGTTGAGTGAGCATGTGTACTGTGTGGTTGTAGCATTCAAAATGACTGACCAAATATAGCAATGAATCTGCATCACATTTTGTGTTAAACTTGAATATTCCTCTGTGGATAGTTTGGATGACTCAGAAGGCCACAGCTACAGGCAACCAGAGACTGGCAGCTTCATCACTACAAAGCACCCACTCATCACATCTCGAAGAGCTTTTTGGTGAAATAACGAATCACCCAGGTGACTTAGCCCTGCTATAGCCCAGATTTGGCACCCCGAGACTTCAGGCTTTTTCCAAAACTAAAATCGCCTTTGAAAGGGAAGAGATTTCAGACTGTTGATGAGATTCAAGAAAATATGACCAGGCAGCTGAAGGTGACTGGGAGAACTGTGTGAGGCCCCAAGGTGCCTACTTTGAAGAGGACTGAGCATCACTGTCCTATGTATAATATTTTTTGTATCTTTTTCAATAAATATCTATATTACATGGCTGGATACATTCTAGACAGATCTTGTATATTGTTAAACTTTTGCGTTCTGCCAATCTGAGAGGTTAGAAATGGTAGAATTAGTATAATATTAATGTATATTTCTCTTAATATGAGATTCAGTATCTTTTTATATGTGTGAGGGCCATTTATATTACTTTTTCCTATGAATTTACTGTATACATCTTTTGTCAATTTTTCAATTGGGTAGCTGGTATTTTTGAGGTTTTACAAGTACCTTCTATATTAGTTTTATTAGTGCTTTATATGTGAATAATGCAACCATTTTACCAAGTTTTTCATTTTTTAAATTCTGCTGATTTCTTTTGTAATGTAATTTTAAAAATACATATATATTCAAATATCAATCTTCTCTCCTACTGCTTCTGGATTTGGAGTCAAGAAGTGTTTATTATTCATAGGCTATAAAGAAATTCACTCTTGTGTTTGTTTTTATTACTTGTATACTTTACATTTTAATCATAAGTACTTCTGACCTATTTGGAATTTATAGACCTATGGAGAGTATAAGGAATTCATTCAATTTTATCTTTTTCCACATGTCTATTCATCAGTCCAAATTCATCATTAGAAAGTTTTCCTTCAGGCCTTGGCTGGTTTGGCTCAGTGGATTAAGCACCAGCCTGGGAACCAAGAGGGCCGCCGGTTCGATTCCTGGTCAGGGCACATGCCTGGGTTGTGCGCCAGGTCCACCATTGGGGGCGCTCGAGAGGCAACCACACATGGATGTTTCTCTTCCTCCCTTCCCCTCTCTCTAAAAATAAATAAAATCTTAAAAAAAAAAAGTTTTCCTTCAAAAAAATAAAGCTTCCGGAAGATAACACAGGAAAGTACATCATAACCTTGGTGTAGGTAAAGACTTTTTAAACAAAATGTAATTGGTAGTAACTATAAAGAAATCATCCTCTGATGATTCTTTAAAAAAAAATTTCTATGTTTTCCAACTTTTAAAAACAATAAAAAATTTTTTATATTTTTTCATTTAAAAAAGTTTACTGTTCCTTTACTTACCACCTGTGTAATCTTAGGTCTCTTTCTAACTCTGTTTTCTAACCTATAAAACTGGATCTGTGTCACCTCTCCTGAAGGACACTGAGGATTAAATGAGAAATTTATTCTAAAACACCACAGCACTGTCTATCATATAGATTACATCAACAAAAACTGGTTTATCTTTAATTATGTCCAGCTTTGTATGTATAAAGAAAGATGGGTTGAGCCTGGGGATTCACACCTACCTCTAGATACTGGCATCCACTAGCCTTGGTAACCAATAAAAAAGGCAAGATAGTGCTCTGTCTTACCTGGCCCTAGAAACTGGCATCCTCGAGCCCTGACAGCAGCCCACAAGTTGGCAGACAATTGCTGAGGGTTCTGGTGCTGTAATATCAGTTCCGTTACAGTTCTTTCTCCAAGTGAACGGGCTGCTCGCATGGCTCTTACACGACCTTCTTCCTCTACCAGTTGACAATTTACAAGTGTCACCAGTTTCCTTTGCATTGGACGGCTCAGTGCACTCTGATTCAAACTAGCTACACCTTTAGAAAAAAAGGAAACAAAGAAAACTAAAGTTTTTTCAATTAAAAAAGACAAGCCAACTTTTATCATTTGTATTTCACTATTAAGTCACAATTCCTAATGAGTCCTCTATAAGGTAATTTCCTTGCTTTAAAAAAAAAATCAATCTGTCTCTGTTTATTACTATCCCGTGGTATAGGACACTAATTCTTGGTTACTTCAAATTTTATTTAGGTATCCTGTCCTCTGGGTTATATGTAGCCCTCAAAAAAGAGTATCTTTGGCATATGTAGTCTCTACTAAAATTATTGAAGGTAAATATAAAGTTGAAGGAATGAAAAGTTTAATCTAAAAGGAATGATTATTAACAGCTCTATTTTTAAATTTTATACAAGACATTAAGAACACTGCTTAAGGGTAAGATCTTAGATCCTGTAACCCCTTTTCCTGACTCAAGGATCCTGCTCCAGCAATTCTTGTCTCCCTCCCTTATCATCAAATTTTTCCTTTTCCACTTGACTATTTCCATCAGCATTAGTAAGAACAAGCAAGTTGTAGTTCTTTCATCTTAAAAATAAATCCTGTTATTTATCCGTCTTCTCCTACCAGCTCTGCCCCATTTTTTTCCTCTCTTTTGTAGAAATCCTCTAGAATTGTCTATATTCACTATCTCCAATTCCTTTCTCCACAATCTTTAAAACCTATTCCAATTAAGTTTTTGCCACTATCACTTGACCAAAATTGCCGTGACAGTTTCTTCTACTTTGCTAAATCAGTGGTCAATTCTCAATCCTTCTCTTACTTGCAGTAGCACTCAACACAAACATCATTCTTGACTTCTTTGAGCACTCCTCTTTACATGGCTTTCAGAACACCATATTCTCTTAGTTTTCTTACTTTCTTCTTTTTTTTTTTCCAGTCTTTATTTTCTGATTGTATCTTTTCTTCCTGTCCTTTTCTTTTTTTTTTTAATCCTCACTGAGGATATGTTTACTGATTTTAGAAGGGTGGAGGGAGGGAGAGAGAGGGGAAAAAGAGAGGGAGAGAACATGGATTTGTTGCCTCCCATACATGCCCTCGAACCTACAGCCTTTTGGTGTACAGTACAGTGCTCCAACCAACTAAGCCACCTGGCCAGGGCAACTTCTTGTCTCCTTAATGTTAAAGGGCCTCGGGACCCAGTTTTCATTTTCTTTTCTACATTCACTACTTAGGTGATCTCACCCAGTCTTACTGCACTAAATACCATCCATATGTCAATGACCCCCAAAGTTACAGTTCCTGTATCTCATTCCTTAATATATATCAACCAGTTACTCAATAGTACTCAAGTGAAGATTTGACATCTCAAACTTAACATGACCAAAGCTGAACGGCAAATCTTCCTACCTAATCCTGTTCTACCTACAGTATCCCTTATCTAAATTGATGACAACCTCCCTTAGTCCTCAAACCCAAGAGTCATATTGACTCCACTCTTTCTCTCATTCCCTACATCCATTAATTTAGGAAAGCCTTCTGGCCCTACCTTCAAAATATACCCAGACTATATCCAAGTCTCATTTCCTTCACTGATTATTAACTCATACCCTTGATTTTTATACAGAATTCTCAACAGATCAGTTGGAATGATCCTTTTAACAGTAGTCAGATTGTGTCACTCCTCTGCTCACAACCCTGGAGTGACTCACCAATTTTACTCAGCGCAAATGCTCAAGTCTTTAAAATGCCCTATAGGCCTAAGCGTCTGGCCTCACAGTTTCTTCACTTCTATCTCACACTACTCTCCTCCTCATTTTTCTGTTGTTGTTCTTTGAAGATGCTATGCATGCCTCAGGAACTTGGCTATTCTCTCTACCTGGAAAGGTCTTCTCCCAGGAACCTACATAGCTAACTACCTCACCCCTTTCATCTCAGGTTCAAAAGCTACTTTCTTACTGGGGTCTATGCTAATTACCTTATTTCAAATTGCAATCTGCCCTTCTTGCCTCATCCTGATATTTCTGGTCCCTCTTAATGTGTCATTTTCTTTCTATAGCAACTATCATTTATAACATAGTACAAAGTTTGTCTTTTTTATTATACTTACTGTTTATTATACGTTCTCCCTGTTCTGAACGTAAGTGCTATGAGGACATAAATATTTAATCATGTACCTCAAGTACCAAAATAGGACATGGTACTTAACTACATGCTCTTTAGATATCTGATCAATGAATAAATGAGGTGGACAGGGTACTCTCTCTCAAAAAAAATCACTATGTCCAAAATATCAAACAGTGCAAAGCACAGAGCAGGTACAGAATAAATACTTGACTGATCATTCAACAACATTTTATTACATTTATGATGTGTTAATCACTGGGTATCCAGTGATAAACAAAACAGAATTTCACCTCTGTCACAACACTTAAAATAATTTATTGCACTTACATTCCTATCTCCCCCAGTAGACAGTGGGCTTTGTTAGAGAGGGATGGTAACCACTGTAACTGCTCAGTAAAATTTAATGAATGATTGATGAATACATGAACACATAAAACTGTCTTAATAGGACTTATCAAAGTGAATATTCTGCTATAGCACAATTAGCTTAATCAATAAATACAAATATTACATAAAACTCAGTGTGTTGCATGTTTAATAAATTCTTAAATTAATAGTATTGGTTATTTCAGAAAATAATATAATAAATGTTTTCAATCAAAAAGTTTTCCAAGATCCCTCCAAGCAAACTCACTTTCCAAAACTCAAAATGGTTTGACAAGGTATCAACATCAAATCTATCAAAGTAAATTATTTGTTACCAAATCCTCCTCACCAGTAAAAACACTTCTGAAGAACTTACCTTTACCTCCACTTAGTGGTTTTAAGTAGAGCGCCAAATCTTCAACACATTTCTTTGCAACTTCATAGTGTTTGTTCTCACCTAGATTACTTAACTTGATTGACTGATGGTCTGGAACCTTAAAAAACGCAAAAAAATTTAAGATATAAATATAAACATATAAATGGATGAATGTATTTATATATTTGATAATAATCTTGGTGAGTAGAAAATTATAACACAGAGACATATACATCAAGGTAGTTTAAATAAAATTAAAGGCAAACACCTAGTTAATCTGCTTTCTAAGAATCAAGAATATCACACTTAATAGCAGGGGCTAAGTGCATTAAGGAATTAAAAAAAGAAGCAGGCAGTTAATATTATTGTATCAATGTTACTTTCTTGGGGTTGATAACTATACCATAATTTTGAAAGATGTTAATATTAGGGGAAGCTCCAGAAAGTTATACAGGTTCTCCATAAATTTTTTTGCAACTTTTTCTGAACAAACAACAAGTAGAATTTGAGGGCCAGGATTTTTTCCCCTTAGCACTTAGTACCTTATTATGTACTTACTATATTTACTGTCCCCCCTTGCTAGAATATAAGCACCACAGGACAGTGTTCTCAATGAAAGGTCAAAGCTGCATTCTGCCACTTCTACCAGTCATCTTAAGTAAATTACTTAACTGCTCCAAGTCGTATTTTCCCTATCTGCTAAGATGACAATCCCTATTTCATTGTACCATTATACAAATTCAATTTAATTCAAAAAATGTTTGTATTCATGGGGTGCTTACCATGTGCCAAGCACAGTTTTAGGCACTAGGTATCTATCAGTGAGTTAAACAGACAAAATTTTGTGCCCTTGTGAAGCTTACATTCTAGGGAAGAAGAGAGAAGGCAGCCAGTAAATAAAAAATATGTATGATAAGGTGATCAGTAAAAATTTTAGAATAAGAATAAGGGGAACTGGGAGTGCCAGAGAGAGATTGCAATTTTAAGGGGGATGGTCAGGATGGGCTTCCTTGGAATCAGGGCATTTGAAGAAAGATGTAAGAGAGGAGAAAAAATGAGCATTCTAGGCGAAGATAACAGTCACTACTATTAAAGCCCTCAGGTGGGAATACTTCTGGCATATTTAACAATTGATTAGGAGGCCGGCCAGCTTAAGCAGAAAGAGCAAGGACAGTAGTAGTAGGTGAGTGTGAAAAGATAAAGCACACTGTATAACCTGCAGGCTATTTTAAGGGCCAACCCAGACAGAGAACATCTATTTAAAAGACAAAACACAATACCTGACCTATAGCAAATGCTAAATAAACGGTAGCTAACAAAAAGTCTACGGTATTTTATTGGATCTAAGATGCCACTGTTTGCAACAGGCACCATCATGGAAAAATGTTGCCAGTTAAATTATGACACATGACTGATTACAGATGCATCTGGGTTTCAGAATGTCTAACTGGATTATTAATGTTGAAAAGAAAGGCTGTGCTTTAAAAGGAAAATTTCAAATATAAAGATATTATGGAATGGGGTATTTTAATTCATTGAATTTTCTAAGATATGATTAATCAGAAAAATCTTTACTTTCTCGCTTTCATATGTAGTGCATGACATGCAAAATCTTCTTCTTCACCTGTAAAATGGGGATAATAACTACCTGAAAGCTACAGGAAGAATTAATAATAGATGTTGAATGCCTACCATAATACCTACACAAAGCAGGCCCTCATTAAATGAAAATTACTATAAATCTAGGGTCTTGTTCTGATTTGATAAAACAATTATAAACAACAAAGTAATTTTATAGCACCTGAGCATAAGAAACTGTACAGAATTTGATACTGACACTCTGGAAAATGGTTTTCAATATATACATCCCTACGGACAACTTATTTTCTCATTTATAATATCATTCTAAATGTCAAGTGAAATTAAAAAGAAAAACAAAAACCTCCCTTTGAGGGTTCTAGTTGGTTGCTTTCTGGCCAAAACTGTGATTACATTTCTTTTCATATCACCATCACCTAGTATAAAAATATTTATGTAAGCTTATATAAAAATCTTATCCACCAACCTTTGTATAAACACAAATTTTGACCACAGCATTGAACACAAAGAAATATATAACCATAATAAAATTATGGTTTTGCATAAGGATTTATGACACTATTTAAAGAAAATCTTTTGCTGAATACAATCATGAAAATCAGGTACACATTTTTTTTTGTTTCAAATATCATTAAACATACTTTGTGTCCCTTAATGAACAAAGTTCTGTAATTATTACAAACACCAAATTAGTAACATCTTGAAAGCTCACCTGGGCTCCAACTAACTGGAGAAGTGCGAAGTTGACAGGAAGCACATCAATGTCTGTGTTGATGGCAGTCTGGTCAAAAGGACAAGCTTTCCGGTGAAGTTTATTCAAGCAAGTCTTGCAAACAGTGTGTGAACAACCTAAACTGATGGGTTTGTGCACATTCTCATCGAATTCATTATAGCAGATTGGACAGGACAGAAATTCTGTCCACTGAGCTGCCTGCACAGGCATTGTGGAAGCTGGATGCTCCGGTTAGCAGTCTAGCAGATCATTATTTTGCTGTGTAGTGTTTTCTACGCTGGAAATGGACAAATGTAAGAATTAGTCACATATCATTCACTAACCTTTCAAGAGCTGACTATAAAGTCAATCATCATAGCCTGAAAACCTAAAATACTTCTGGATAACTTTACATGTTTTGAGCGTCTTTTTCTTTAAGTCTACTTGCTGAATTAAGTAAATTTCTGAAATTCTGTCCAGAAACAATATTGTAACAGTGTCCCTTTTAAGTAAACGTATTTATATTGGTTGCTCATATAACAGTCATCAAAGCTTTCTTAATGACTACATCAAATAAGCAGATTAATGTTCCACATTTCATTTTTAGGAACACAAATTATTTGATTGCTGGTTTTTTAAAGTGTTTCCCTTGGATATCTACTACCCCAAACATATTAAGGTATGGCCTAAGAATTAGTGAACTTTGCCAACTATTGATCTGAACAATATCATAGTGAGTCAAGTGTGAAGAAACAGCTTTGCCACCTGAATGACATCAGTCAAAGGTATATGTTCAATTTGGCAACTTCACAAGAGGAATCTCTGGTCAGAACTTTATTAGAAGGCTAACTGATGTACTGAAAATAAAGGTGTAAAAGAACATTGTGATGATACAGCTATTTATCCATAAATTAAAGAAAGATGCTGACTTCAAAATACCCTGCCAAAGTAAAAAAAAAAAAAAAAATATATATATATATATATATATATATATAGTCTTACAAATGTTGAATGTGGTTCCCTATGATACATTTGATAAAACATATCATTTAGAGATTAATAAATATATATTACACAAAACTATCAGGTCCAATGAGCAGAATATAGAAAAATAAAATATTAACATCTAATAATTCAAAATTGGAAAACACAAAATATAAATTTCTATTTTTGCTGTGATTATAGTGAGAAAACTATATTTTCATATGATTAAAAGGCACACAGAAAAAAATAACCATTTTATTCTTATTTCTAAGATGAAACTGTCTGTTCCATGATTTTTAGTAAAATAAAATACTAAGTATCAAAACTATACTGTCCTCTAATTAAAATCTTTGGATACCTACTTGAACATTTTACATTTAACAAATTCTCTGCATCTCCCAATACTAAACTTATATAAGTCTGACAAAGGTTCTCAGATGAACAAGGAATCTAGGTATTTAGGGCAATTAAACAGCCAATGGTTTATTTCACAAGAATGTTTACCAACCCAAATATATTAGTTCCTCAGAAACCAGATATTTAAAAATGAGGTCAGATTCAAGACAGAAAGGTATATAACTGATTCTCCAATATCCCCACATCAAATTGAAGAATTTTATTAGCCTTTATTGTGCTTTTTTTATGTTCACAAAAACTAAGGTTTTAAAAATATCTTATAAAAATAAATTATAGGGCTTGCTACGTATAAAACACCCTATATAAACTTCCTCAAACAGCTCTAATGGAATGCATCTAATATACATTGCCACATCTATTAATGCCATCAATCTTAAAACCAGTTAGTTGGCTTCCAACTTTAGAGATGAGCAGTAAGCAGGTGAACACATCACTCCCTGAAACTATTTAACATTTTTAATGTTCAGCTTACCAGGCTGCAGAATTATACAAGGAACAGAAGGACTCTGAGGAAGAATAAATTTTATCTTAAATCTACTACTGAGAGCCATGTGAGCAGATAAAATATTTATCAAAACAAGACAACTGCACCTATTTTTTTTAATAATGGCCACCTGGTTGGAAATGCTAATTTGGGGGGTCAGGGTATCAGAGGCCACTTGGTAATAGAATAGTAGCAGCAAATACTCTTTCCTTATAGTTTTCCAAGATCAACCGAAATACTTTACATTAAAGTTAATTAGTGTGTGTTTAGGGGAAGGGAATAGGGAGGAGAAAGGCATTCATGTTTGAACTAAACATAAAAATATTATCTTTTGGATTTTTACCTATTAGGTTTGGAGTGTTTCAAACTATTCCAAATACACTTGATAGTTTTAAAATACCAGATGTTTTAATATTAAAATTTACTTTCTAGTAGAAATTTAATTAATACTTTTACAAGACAAATTCTGCCAAAATGTTGACAGTAACTCTGTAATTTTTCTTCTCTATGTGTCAGATTCTAACTATCTGACAGAGAAATTATGAACTAAATTCCCCATAAGGATTGGTTTGATTTTTTAAAGATGTTTTTCTTTAGTATCATTATCAATAAATTCTAGATTTCTCAATAAAGACAAAATAAAAGTTTACCTAAAACAGAGAAGTTTCTGTAGTCCATTAAAACGCTTAATGAATAATGACAAAATAGGACTTTCACTTCTTTAAAAAAGGCACTTTGTAAATATTTACCTAGAAAACATTTTTATAACTATCAAAAATGATAGCCTATTGTCTTTATAACTTATTTTTAAAAGCATCTAAATGACCAATGGCAACCTAAGATTATATATTAATTTGGAAAACTTCTAGATTTGTATGAGTACATTCCATAGTAACTTAATTGAATCTATGGAAACCTAAATTGCTAATAACATTTATTATGGTTAATATTGAAATATTCATCCTAAAGATGCTCCCAAAACATCTCAAATTGAAATAAAATGGATTACAAAGCTCACAACTTTAGATATATAAAGGGACTACTTAAGAAAATCATTCTAATTAAATTATTTATATTAAGTAATTTCAGTTACTAGCTTCTAGAATTTGAAGAATAAAAAGATAAAGGACGTTAGTGAGAAACACTAAATTAAAGGTGGGACTTTAAACATATTTTTACTCAAGCAACTTTTCAGACTGTAAGTTCCTTGCTATGAATACTCACTCATAAATAGGAAGAGTAATAGACATCTCTCATATGATACAAGTTACAAACTGCTTTAAGAGCAAACTGCATACCAGCTAAGTACTTTCACTTTCTGATAACAGATCGCCAAGATATTATGCAGCCAGTTTATGACTATGACACCTAATTTTAAAATGCCAGAATAAAGTTTATGCCTCTTTCACTTTCATATAATTTAAATAGATATAGTATTTTACATTTCTCTTAATAAAGATGTAAACATTAGGGCTCAGGTCTGTTAATTAACACTCCTTTTCATTCTAGCTCAGCTATGTAAATAACTTAAGCTACTGAAATGGATTTTAATTAGTTTTGGACTTAAAAATTATATTTGCAACAACTAAGTACAATTTAGATCTTAACCTATAAAACAAAACCAATTAAAATCACCTGTAAGTTCTAAAACTAAGCATTCAAACACATCACAAGGGTTGGAGCAGAAGGAAATCAATCACAATTTTAAAGACTGCTAGTTATGTAACTTTAGTATAAGTTAGGAAAGATGTTTTGACTCCAGTTTTACTTCCACCTACTATGGAATTGAACTGAGGTTTTTATTAAGTATGAAGTTTTGGGGTTTTTTTTTTAAGTCCTCACCCAAGGATATGTTTGAGTTTTTAAAGAGAGAGGAAAGGAGAGAGAGAAAAACAGTGATGAAAGAAACATTGGTTAGTCCCCTCCTGCACGTCCCTGGGATCCAGCTGGGAACTCAGGTAAGTCTCCCGAGGGGGACTGAACCCACAACCCTTTGATGCACAGGATGTTGCTCCAACCAACTGAACCACCTGGCCAGGGTTTAAGTATGAGAAGAGTTAATGAAATAACTTTCAATTTTAATTAATGTAGCCAATTAAAGTTTTGCTTCTTTAGTGATGACTAGATTTGAAAAGTGCTTATTTTTGAGAAGGAACTTTCTTCTGCCTACCAAATAATGGCCAGTGGATAATTTTTTTTAGTATTCTGATTTTTAAGAGGATACTCTGTCAGGAAGTTTTTGGTTTGCATGTGTCTTTTTTTTATTCAGATGATTTATTCTTTGGAAGAGATCCTCTAAAACAGTACTGTCCAATACAAATATAATGCAAGCCACAAGTAACTGAAAAATTTCTAATAGTCACATTAAAAAAAAGGGAAAAACAGGTGCAATTAATTTTAATAATACTTTTTCTTTAACCTAATTTTCTGCAAAGTATTACTTCAACATGTGATCAATGTAAAAAATTGAGATATTAAAAAATTTGTACTACATTTTCAAAATCTGGTGTGCACTTTACACATTCAGCACATCTCAATTCACACCCGCCTCATTTCATGTGTTCAACTACTATGTCTGGCTACTAGCTAGTACTGGACAATGCAACGCTCCTTAAAATTAGAAAGTGACATTCAGAACTAACTTTTATTGAGAATTTGAGGTGAAAGTCACATCTACACTTAAGAAGGTTTTTATAAAAGTATAAAGCCCTGAGGATCATAATGATGTCACTTATAGTTATGGTACTGGGTGCAAAACATTATTTTTAATTTTCACCTAGCTTTATTTTCCCTCATGCTTCCTTTTTTCATCAGTAGAAAGTGAAACTTCGACCCAGTCCAAAACAATAAGCAAGTACTTATTATGATAAGACCCTGTTGTAAGTTTATTTAGTATTCTTAGATATTACATACGACGTAGAAGTTCTATTTTTGAACATAAAATTCTGTGTAAAGAAAAATGCACTCCCTCCCCAAAGAATTTTTGTTAACTTTGTCAAACTAAAAGACATAGCAAATTACAAAAGCATAAAATGAATTAATGAAAACATTAAAAAAGGACATAAAGTCTTCTTGCATGTTAAATGAACTCATCAGTAATAATAGATCAGGAGTTACGCAAAAGATCCACTAATAAACACGACAGCAATTAAGTCCTCAAAGAATAGGAGCCAGTTTGAATTACAACATCTGCTTTTGCAATATTAACATTTTGTTCTAGCAATTTTCCAAACTCTACACTTTTTAAAACACGAATCTCCAAAAAATGGCAATACTAAAAAACGGTCTTTGACAGGTTGTGATGGTCTCTGTATTTTTCAGGAATCGAACGTGGACGTAAACAACAGACAAGGGATGCCATGTTGCAACAGTGCTGTAGCTCTAGACAGATAAAAGAAGGCGATAATGGCAGAATCCATGAACTCTTAACGTTTCAAGAAGCCTTAACTAGATTTGTATATTTAACTACAAAAAGTCTCCACGGGCTAACTGAAATATTTGTTTCTTTGCTTTTGGGAAATTATAGCAATTTAGTGTAGCACCATTAGCTTTCTCAGGTTAATCAGAAGTTCCTGTTGGAACTTAGAAGTTTGACTAATACAAAAATGGAAAAGATTACTTAAGCACTTTATTTGTGATACAAAGTCATTCTAATCACAGCGGGTGGGATATAACAGGGATTAAAAAGAGGGGAACTGGGTAAATGGAGAGTAGGAATGCAAAGGGAACGTAGGTGGGTATAAAAAAATTAAACAGGTTGGGAATCACGAGATTAGAGCTACTTCGTGTCAGTGATTACTTGAGACTATTTTGGTGTCAAGGTTCTACCTGCCGGTATCTTAAAACTCTTCTGTGATTCGAAAGATGTAAATGACAGCTACCCTCATCTTCTACTTTCCCGAAAGCTAAGAACAGAGAAATGTAGATCTGCATCTGAGAAACAAAGATGCTTTCTACCATTCTTCTAAGATGGTGGAAGAGTCTCTTATAAGAGGCTTCCCCAAGAAGGAAAAATTAAAGAGGGAGAGAAGAAAGCCATAGCAGAATTCTCCGGCTCTGTTTCAAGCCAGGGCTCCGTCACATCCAAGGAGCAACCCCTCCGGCCCGGCCATCTCCCTCCCCAGGAGGTTAGGCCCTCCCAGGGCATTGTTTGGCCAGGGTCCCTATTTACCACTCAGATCGCCTCCACCATCCCTGCAGTAGGATCTCGGGAAGCCCCAGGGCAGAAAGCCGAAAAGCCAGGAGAGGGCTTGGACTCCAGAACCTCCTCCAGCACCCCTCTTACTAACTGCTGTAGAAAAGGAAGGGAAGTCTGGCCTTTGCTTGGGTGGATTCCTCAGGGGTCACAGGCGTCCCCTCGGCCGGAGTCGAAGGGAGGTGGCCATTTGCGCCAGGCCTCAGTATTGAAAAACCCCAACCAAAGCTAGCGGCCTCCTTGGTCCTCGGACTCCCGGTCCGGGTGTCAAGTGCGGCCCTTAGTTCCCAACCCTCGGGGCACCGGCAACGACTGCGCACAGGCCCCGGGCTGAGACCGGTCTCCCGCCCGACCGCCGGGGACTAGGGACCCGGACTGGGGCCCGAGCCGCATCGTGCCCGCCCCCGCCCTACCTGAGGGGGCCCGGGCGGGGTCGCTAAGGGCCGCTCCCGGGAGCCCCGCGACGGCGCGGCTCGGCGACAGAGGCGCCTCGTCTCGCCGGGGCAGAGCTCGGCGGCGGTTTCACGACCTCAAACTCCATCGGGAGCTACAGGGACAGCCCCGTTGGCGGCGGCGGAGGCCGCGACGGGGCCTCCTCCTCCACCCACCGCCTCCTCCTCCTCACCACGGAGGCGGACCTGGAGGGATCCTGACCTAGATCTCGCGAGAAGATACTCCCCACTTCACGCGAGATCACGCAAGACCGGCAGTAGGGGCGGTGGAAGGGAGCGTTGTACCCCCTACCACCTGGACTGCGCATCGGCTTTCCTGTAGTGGAGCCGAAACACCCCCGTCACGTGACCGGGGAGACCGGGAGTACCGTGGGAGGTGGTGTTAGGATGCCTGACAAGTAAAAGGGGTTTATGGGAAACTCCCTGCACATTCGTCTGCGCCTTGAACCAGCCTCTTGGACATGGGTTTGAGCGGCTGACTGACTCCCCTCATGAAAAGCGTGGTGTCCGTTTAGCAAATCCGACACATCTGTATTACAGGCTAATCACTCTTCCATAATCAAATGCTGACCCCATCCCTCAGTCCCTGTAGATGCCAAGCAATTTCCGTTAAAAAAAAAAAAAAAAAGCATTTGTTTGGCATGCAATAACACATGCCTCTCTATTAAAGAAAAAACTGAGCTCCTCAGATGCTGGTAGGCATCAAAATTCAAGTACAAATTCTGGCATTAATAGCTCCATAAATATTAAAGGATGTTCCACAGTAAACTTCAAGGCAGAAATTATACTCAGTTTTTTTATTGGAAGAAATAGACTGGGAATAGGGATACGGGAATTAATATTTATGGACTACTTACTATGTACTAGGTCCTATATTACTAAAAATTCTTTTACTATTTTTACTTTCATTTCACTTACTTGTCAAAATAATCCTAAAAGGCAGATACTGTGTATTGTGTTCCTGATGAGAAACTGAAAAACAGATTAAGAAAAAGGCACTTGAAACCAGATGTCCAACAGAAGCACCTATGGAAGTTAACCCATCATGAATTAGAAAACATAGGAAAAGTAGTTTATAAACTACAATGAGCTTAAAATAAATATGGTTGCTTTTTAAAAAATTCAATAGCCACATCAAAGACTTTTCTTCCATACATTGTTGTCCTTTTAATACTCTTCTCTTTATGAGGTATAAGCCAATCCTAGAGAAGGGTTCCCAACGGTGGTTCACTTGACTTAGTTTTACATTCAACTAGATAGTGCTGGGTGTATATATATGTATATGTTTTCCATTTAAAGGGACAGTTTACATGAAAAGACTTTTCAAAGGTGGCCTGACCACTCCCTATATTTAAAATTACTATGAGAATTCTCCTTCCCCAGCACTCCCTGCTTTATTTTCTCCAACTCCATTTCCAAACTCTAACATATATTAATTTTACTTATTTGTTTACAATTTGACCCCCTTCATTACATTTAGGTTTCATGAGAATAGGAATTTTCGTTGGTATACCTAACCTCTAGATATTGTAAGGACTCCATAAATATTCGTTGAATACATGATTAAATGAATAACCAGGAGAAATAGTTTCTTTAAAATTCACAGATGTATACAAAACACAAAGCTCTCCATTCCCATCTCCAGTTTATTATTTATGTAAACATATAGGATAGTTACATCCAAGGAAAAAGGGAAAGGATTTTCTCTTACACCCAAGTAACAACTACCTTTCCAAAACCTTTTATACAAAAATGCAGTAAATGAAGAGGCTGAAGATAAACATACTGCATTTTCCATCATATCAAAGCACAACTAAAAGTGAATGTTTTAAATGAATAAATTCAACATTTTACTTTGTCATACCTGCATTTTCAAAAAGATTTTCCTGAAATTGTTTAAGCATATCATGCAAACAGACATTCTGCTAGAAATGTTTTGAGATCATTCTGTGCTAATAGAACAGGAATAAATAATAATAAATAACAACCATCACTTTCACAAAACACCCCTTCCCCCCACACAAAAATCTCAAAGTGCGTACAAAAAATTTCACAAGAACCTTACTTACAAGGCACACATAAAACTTAAACATAGTTCAACCATAATTCTCTTGAAACATCAAAGATAGAGAATTCCTAAAAATAACCGCAACAACCCCCACCCCCCAAAAAAGTTTACTACTATTTGTTCACCCACCCTTATCTGCATCCCTCCCCAACAAAATTTCACCCTAGGAAGCAAAAATAAAAAAAGTTATTTCAATCACAAACTATTTCTGATAGAAAAATGTTTTCATGCCTACAAATGGCCAATCATAGATCAAATGGGAAAGAAAATTAAGCACTGTGTTATCATGTTCTCCAGTAGAAGAAGAAAAACATCATTTGCTTTTGAAAAATTACGTCTCCAATGGAGCACGCAAATAGCAACATTTGTAAAGACACCGAACTCGCCTTTTCTTTCCCCTCTTCTTTGTTGTCAGGAACTGTGAAGATCTAAATACAAAATCACATAATTTTAGACATGGAAATGACCTTACAAATTAACAATATCAAAGTTATTATTTTGCATATAAATTTAAGAGACGCTCAGGAAGAGGTGACCTATCCAATGACATTAACTGGTGACCTGGGGGGTCATGCAGTCGACTTTCTTATCTAATATGAGAGCTGAATTCTTTAAAGTCTCTTCCAGAGTTAAAATTCTATAGAAAAAATATTTTTCACAAGTATCACAAAAAAGATAATTAACATTTATAGCAATCAACATGTGATTATCCCAAAATTCTTATAAATGGTACAAAGCATACTACATAGTAAAACATGGAAGGACTTCAACAGACACTCAAGATAGCAGAAATTGTACATAAAGCTGAGGTGAGTATAAGAGGAATAAAACATCCAGTCAGGCCTCTTTACTAAAAGTAGTTCCTGTCTTTTAGATAGTATGATTTGCCCTGCAATGTATTTTAATTTGTTATGACAACAAAAAGTCTTGTGTTACACGTAGACAAGGATATTAGAGAGCAATGGCTCATCACACAATCTGAAATATTACTCTCAGTAAAATAACCATGCAGTTGTGGTTTTGCTTTTGGCACACTTCTGGAAATACCCCATAAAACTCTAAAGATGGTTAAGATTTTTGTCAACACAGTAAATAAAACCATGTTAATGTTAATGAAAAGTTATTATTAAAAATTAAGGGGACACTAACAGCTACCCATGTTTAAACTGCTCATCTAGTGATAGCAAGAAAATTAACATGTATTGACAATTCGAAATAAAAAACGGAATGAACTACTGATACACACAACATGGATGAATCTCAGAGGCATAATGCGAGGTGAAAGAAGCATCTCAAAAGGGAGCATACTTTACGGTTCCATATATGACATTCCAGAAAAGGCAAAAATATATCAATGGAGAACTGTTGGCAGTTAGGAGAAAATGACTACAAAAGAGTAGCATAAGGGAGATTTGGGGGGGGGGGGGGGGGGTGATGTTCCATATCCCAATTGCAGCAGTGGTTGCACAATTTACACGTGTTAAAACAATGAAACTGTACCAGGAACAAATCACTCAGCAGAGGGCATCCCTGTTCAAGAAGGAAACAAGCAGTGGGAAGCAGCAGATATGGGAAGTGTTCCTTCACCTGACCACCTCAGAGATGTCTGCAAGCATTTTGAGCACATTATTTCTTTCACATAGATACAAAATTGACAAAGGTCAGTTTTACTATACGTTAATCAAAAAAATATAAGAAACTTTAAAAAGGAAAGGGTAGAACAAATATCTTTGGTAAAGTTATGATTCCTAAAAAAGTAATTTATAGAGCTTCATGCCAATGGCGTATTTTACTGGTCAAAAAATTATTAGATGCCGCTGCATTAAATAAAACAAAGATATTTGGGCCTAATTAATCATTTATAAAATATGTATATTAAACTATGGGAATAGTATTTTAAGAAATGTATAAGGAAATTCTATTCCCAAGTGAATATGAATTGTTCCTTTACATTTTAAAACAGGTACCTTGGTGATTAGTTTGTAATCCAAAAGCAGTTGGTTAAAAAAAATTTCCTATACTGTTTTTAAAGTGACTAATAATGAATAATAGTACACTTTATATTTTATTTTGTCTTGCCATTGCCTAGTTCATGAAAGTTATTACATGGTTGGATTATTTTACACTTCCTTCAATTACCTAGAGACTCAAAACCCAAATATAGAAATACTGCTGGATCTTCTGTCACTAGAATCAAGAATATTTAAGAAAAGTATTTCTCTAGGTATACCACTGGGATTTATATATGATGTATGAGATGAGATAGCATTCCATCAGCTTTATCATGCCTCCCACTTCAGAAGTTGTAGTGTAAGTTGAGAAAGAATAGTGTAAATAGACCAAAAATAAGAACCAAAGATGAGAAGGAAATGCAATGTTACAAAATGCTGCATTTCTATAGAAAGACTTGCCTAACAGAATAATATCTGGCTCCCATAGCAAGGTATGATTCTAATTATAATAGATTTTGCTTTTTGAGATCATGAATGGGTAGCTTTTCACTGCTGCTTCGGCCATGGACAGAGGTTACGTGCTTTTTGAGAGCAGATTTGTGCTTGAAATCCATGTCACAACAATGGCATTTGTATGGCCGATCCCCACTATGTATGTTCAAGTGGTCCTGCAGAGTGCTTTTAGCAGTAAATGTCTTCAAGCACACAGTACACTGGAAGGGCCGTATGCCCATGTGCCCCCGAATGTGCCGGTTGAGGTTTTTCTTCTGTGTAAATGTTTTCCCACACTGTAAGCACAAGAACAGTTTATGCATCTTAAGGTGGCGCAGATAGTTTTCAACATGAAGAAATCCTCGTGGACACCTGGGGCACTGGTGCCTCAGTGAATAAACATCCTCCATATTCTGAATCTCATTCGCTGTACCATGACTTCCTTCAGTGTTCCCACAAAATGAGCCCTGATCTTGATTCCCAGGAACTTCTGTCCCTCTGCTTTCAACTGTAGAATTGATCAGTGAGTGCTGTGTTTCAGAGAAATACATGCTTGCTTTTGAGGCAGTGCAAGGCTGTGAAAACTGCCCATTTTCTACACCGGCAGTACTGATAGATTCCACATGGAGGATACAAATTTCATTGTCTTTAAAACCTATATCAACTGAAGACAGCTCTGGTGACTTCATTTCCTGCCCGTCTGATGTCAAGCTCTCCACTGTAGACTGTAAAGCATTGCTTTCCTCTTCTTTAACGTGTAAATCTATGTTTACAGGACTATCTTCTGAAATTTCGATTATCTCACAGTCTTTATCTGCATTTTCTTCTTCATTCTTAACATCTGGGTTAGAAGATTGACAAAGGTCAGTATGTTGATTGTTGTTTTTCATAGAAAGATCAATTTCCAGATATCCTGACAAAGCTTCTGTACACTTTTCCACAATGTGAACCATCTGAAGGTAACTAGCAGCAGTCAAATATTTCAAAAGCTCTTTCCTTTTAACTTCAAGTGCTCCAGTATAGCAAGAGAGCAACAATTTTCTGCCAACTTCTGCACTCTGCAAGATGGTGATTCTGACATGTTTTGACTGCGTGAGTAAAAACTGATCTCTCATGAAAGTGGAGCAAGCTGCTAAAATCACCTTGTGTCCCTGGAACTCAGTGTCATTAATATAAATGGACACATCACAAAATAAATTCTGCTGTCTCAAGAGATTCATTTTCTGCAAGACTGCATCTCCTTGCTGTTCAAACTGGAAGTGCAGAACATCCGACTCAGCAGCCATGGCCACAATCTAAGTTAAATAAAATACAAACATTGACGTAAAGGTAGGGAATGCTTTCCTACGCTTTGATAGTAAAAATAAACAAACAAGATCTCAAATCTGAACTGGGTAAAAGAAGTCTCATATTTTCATCTGAGTGCTAAAAGCGAACTCCTATGCTACCATCTCAAAAGTCAGAAATCTCAAAAGCCAGAAAATTCAAATGCATTTCTCTATGATTTCATAGCACATTTTCCATATTTTTGTTACAGCATTTATTGTATTTAATTGTAACGAACAGTCTTTATGTTTATATTCTCCTTGGCTAAATCTATGTGCTTTGTGGTGTTAATGCCCACTATTAAACAGATTTACTGTTTCCCAAATTAGAAACCTTAATATAATCTCTAAGCTTGTGATCCCCTTCACTACTGCAGGTCTATATTCTGTTCATGTGGACCACTGCCATGGCTTCCAACAGTTCTCCTTGATACCAGTCTCCTATGTTTCAAACTACCATCCTGTGGTCCTACCAGAATTGACATCTTTTAAAACTTTTCTTTTTTTCCTACTGTCTTCTGCTTTCCTTTACCCCTAGGGCAGTCTAACCTTCTTAGCAAATACAAGATCCTTTATGATTTAGCCCTACGCACTTTTATAACTTTATCTTTCCTCCATTTTTCATCGAAGCTCCATCAGTATTCAAATTTCCACCACTACCCAGACAAGACGACCCAAATGCACCTTTGCACTTGTTACACTCGCGCTTCCAGTTGCTTTTTCCAGCTAGTGATTTAGCTCCTTTAAGGCCCAAATCAAGTTAACACTTCTGTGCCTCCTCCTCCGGTCTCCCCCGTACGAGTCGGTCGCTTCCAGAGCATCACGAAATAGTGCCTGATTCACCTGAGTTCCTGCAACGAGCTCGGGGGACCCGCACAGAGTAGGAAAGGAGCAGCTTAGGAAACATCTGATGAACTGAATCCGGATCCCCAGTGGCCTGGAAGATCCGCCGCCACAGGTCTTGCCGAGACAAGCTTGCCAGGACCAAGGCCCTATCAGCCACGTGGTTGCAGCACCAGTCTAGCCACTCGCGGGCGGTGCCCAGCTACCCTCCTCCTCCGGCTTCCCCGCCTGTCCCAGTCTCCCTCTCGTTCACTCACCCACTCCGAAAACCACAGCCGAGATTTCCGCGGCAGTGGCGGCCCGACCGGAAGGTGGACTTAGTCTGGGAGGAAACACATCCGGTGTCAACTAGCTACACTCCTCCTAGAGCAGGCTGGGCGTTCCGGAAGAACATTCTAAGACATCCTCCTTTTCTCACTTCCCTCGCTCCGCCTCCCCCCCCCCCCCCCCCCCCCCGGGAAAACTGAAAGGCGTGGGGATTCCGGGAAATCCCGTCTCCTGTGTGGGAGCCATTCCGCTTTGTGAGTTCTCCGAAACCTCCGAATTGCAGACGACGCGTGAATTTGGAGTACAGCGCGTCTATCAGAATGCCCCGCACCAGGGTCACTGGGAGGTCCTCACGGATTATTATGGTCCGAGCCCTCTCCTTTACTGGGTCTACAATTTAAAAGGTGGCAGAGAAAGAGAGGAGACTGCCATAGGGATCAGTAGTCCAGATTGCCTAACTAATGCCTGCCCCGTCAGGATTTGGTCCCAACCTCTGAAAGTTTTCTTTCTTTAATCTATTGCTTCTTTCTCACCTGCCCCGCCTCTCCTCCCCAGTCCCGGGGAAAGTCAGGCCTTCCATCTAAACTGTTGGCCCTCCTTTTTTCTCACGTAAGTCCGAACCTCTCTCCCATTTATCTTTCAAAATGCCATCATCCTTAAAGCCACTGTGAACTACCCTGAATTAGCTGGATCGCAGCTGGGAGCATGTCAACCCTTTGGCTGCCTTCATTATTGCAATTATTACCCTGTTACTGAAATCTATACCCCACCTAGGTAGAGGTATTTAGGGCAGTGCTTTACTAAGCTTTGCATTCCCCAAGTCTAGCACTTAGTAGGCATCCGAGTATCTGAACCAATTTTTTTTTCTCATTCATTTTAGAGGCAGGAAGAGAGAGAAACATCAATATGAGAGAAACAACCGATCGGTTGTCTCTGCTCCGCCCCCCAGGGGGATCTACGCAGCAACCCGAGCGTGCACCCTGACCGGGGACCAAACCCGCAGCTCCTGGTGCACTGGTTGACGCTCCAATTGAGTTACCCAGTTATGCTGAACCAGTTCTTAAAAGCAGTTTCTAACCCTGGAGTCAAAAGGTTCTCACTGCAGTAACTGACCCTAGTAACAATGTCTGGTTAACCCGTATTTGCTTCTGAAGCCAAGCCCAGCATATTTGATTAATAAGTGTTTTAAATAGGAATGAACAAAGCATTCCTGTATTCAAACAATTGAAAAGGAAAGGAGGGGAGAGAAAATAAATCACACCAGAGCTTTAATTCTCATACTTTTATTAAGGAAACTTCCCCATAATAAGTGAAGAGGTAGTTCAAAGTATGTCTAACATACAACAGGTTTAGAACAGCTATTCACCAGCTGAAATAAAACGTTCTAGGTTGTTTGTTTAGGACAATATTTAAAAGTAGTGACACTGGTCACCCTCCACTTACAGATTTTCTAAAAAAGAAACTAAAACAAATTAAAACCATATCTGATTTACCTCAGAGCTGCTTCAGTTTGGAGTTTGTCTTTAAAATTAAATAATAAATAAATAAATGTGATACAGTAATTTAAAAAAACTATGGTAAAAAGAGTGTTCTCCCTATTTAGTTATTTTGGGGAACCATACGATACAAATGCTGAATAAAGTTTTTAAAAATCTTCCCCTATAAAACTTATTTGATGTCAATAACTTGACCACTTTGCAATACAATCTAAGACGTGTATAAACAAAGAAGGACAAGTCAAATCCCACCAAAATCAATGAAATGTCTCACAGAAACAGAACACCTCTCCAGCCAAGAAATGGAGACTGTCAATCACTTCAGTGGTTTGCAGTTACAAAAGATGAGAACTATAGCTTTTACTGACACAAAACCACCAAGATGCTGATTTTAAGTGCTCAAAGAAAGCAAGGCAGTTTCCTTTGTTATTCCTAGTATAAAAGCAAATCAATATCTTAGCTTTCTAAGACCACATGAAACTGTAAGCTCTGTGAGAGCAGGGATCATTGCAATCTTACCTTCATATCCTCAGCATGTAGCATAATGCCTGGCAACAGTAGGTGCTCAATCAATGTTTCTTGAATGACTAAATGAACCCAGAAGTAGTCTCCAACCAAAAAGACCAATCTAATTTGAATCCATGCCTTTTAGTCTTCAAACCAGTAACAAAAATAGACATGAATGTAAGCAAAGGAAGCACTCCAACATGAAATTTCTGCAATAAAATGATGTTTGAAGGAAATAGTGAAAAGGTGGTTAACATGGTAGTGTCTCACTGTTGCATAGAATTGGTACTCTTTGGCTGGGTCATAGAACAATTAGAATGCTAGGCAGCATTGTTAGACCATATAATGAGTGGCCTTGGGCTTAAGATAACTTATTAGTCTTATCACTCAATTTTATTCTCATTTTAAATCTTTTAACAAAGGTACAAATTATACCTCAAATCAGATTCACAGGTAAATGTATCAAAGTATAACTGTTAAGAATTCTGACTACTCAAGTTAAACCTAGTATTTGGTTTATTTGTACATGCAATCCCATAACTCAAAAATAAAAATGGAAAATCTTGATGGAAACTAAATAAACACTGTTTCCAGACAAAATTAGTTTCACATTTAGATCCTTCTCACATTTATTCTTATTTGTCCTTTCCCTCCCTAACCAACACTCAGCAAATCAGTCACTTGCCTGGGAAGAATGTAATATTCATTTTAACTAAAAAGTAACTAACAAAATAAACCCTTTTGTGATATTTTGTTTGCAAAATCCAGGCTGTCTCAGAAAGCCAATAGGGATTCACAAAGGTGAGCTTTTTCCTAATGTATTCTTCATCACGTACTAAATTTTTTTAAATCAAGGGGTAGTGAGAAAAAAAATAAAACATTAGCTCATGTTTTATCACTTATTTACTTTGGCCAAACTTGGCCAGGCCACCTCTTTGGGTTTTGGATACCCCAACTTAAAAAAAAAAAAAAAAAAAGAGGTGGAGAAAATGATCTCTTAAGATTCTCTAAAGACTCTAACACTCCTATTACCTATATCTAACTCATGGGTCAGAAACTAATGAGACTCAATATTTTATTTCTGAACTATAACATGTGCTTTAGGACAAACATTCGTCCTGTTTTACCATACTGGAAGATCAACTTCGTACAGCAATGTATCAAACATGGCAAGGTGGGACTGTAGGAAAACCTGAATGCAAAAAAGCCTGATTGCTCATTTTGTGACCCACTTTTTTTCATCCATTTTAGAAATCAAGGTACATGAGAAAATGAGAATTCAAAGACTGTTAGAGTACACTGGACAAAACTCTGAAAGCCTAACACCTTTCTGAGGGCTAGACACCTTTCTGATGATTACCTTCCAAAACAGGCTCCAAAGACTGACTCCCAGATAGTTTCTTTCTAGAGAGACCATTATACTTGAGCACATTTTGGTATGCTGGGAACCATCCTGACTTAAAAAGCATGAACAGAGAAGTTACACATTAATTATAAGCATTTGGCTTCTTTTGAGGAAGACTTTTCATGTAAAACTGTTGTACAGTTATACTTCTGTCCTTGCTGATTATGCTCCTCATGGTGATACCTAACTGTGTCTGCAGGTGTTGCTGAAAAGATTGCACTCTGGTCTATGTGAACAATTCAGTGACATGAAATTGGGTCATAATACTGTTGAAGAGAGTGCAGAACCACCAAAAACATCTCTTTATAGCTAACTCCAAGAAAAGTACAAATGGTAGGAAGTAGATTCATTCATTCATCAGACATAGACAAATTATCAATAGGCAGCCAGAGTTCTATCACATATTCAGGCCAACAGCATTATCACTTCATATCTGTCTATTTTTCTGCCAAAAAAGCTATTTCACTTCTCTGAATAGCATCAATTACTGGAGTGCAGGTGGTGTTATTAACTTGTTGGTTCCTTCAGAATGTGCCCAGTGAAAAACCTAAAATAGTGTCAGTCTGAAATGTAAGTCAATATTAGGTAGACAAATGGAATACTCCTTGGGAAAGGAAAACAGAAGTCATAAGATAATTCAAAACAGAAAGGGGGAGAGGGTAAAAGGAAGGCAAAACCACTCCAAGTGGTAAATTGTTTGGACTGTTAGTACTTTGATGCCCTCCTATAACCTGCACAGAGGCTTTGGAGAAGTCAAACTAGCAAAATCACTCCTAAAAAGACTCAGACTATTGCCACGTTTTCGGTCAGTTCTAGTTTTGAGCATAAAGCCCCTAATTTGTTCAATTCACACAGGTACTATCATTCCTTAAGTTCAGGACAGCTTGGGCCAGTTTACCTGCATCCAGGACCTGTGTTGCATCAGGCTGTGGCTGACACCCTTTAGAGTCTGTGACTGTTGTACATGCAAAAGAATCAAAATCCACTGTGAGGTCTTGCACATTTCTTTCATTGGCATTATCAAAGCTGTTTTTGCCATGCAGTTGTTTAAGGTGTTTCCTCAAAACTGGCTTATGTGCAAAAACCATGTCACAATAGTTACACTTATGGGGCTTATCTCCACTGTGAAGGTTAAGATGATCCTGTAAGGAACACTTCTGAGAAAAGGTTTTCCCACAGATCTTACACTGGAAAGGTTTAATGCCGGCATGCACACGCATGTGTCGATGAAGATTGCCTTTCTGAGTAAAAGTCTTCCCGCAGAGTAGACACATAAAGAGTTTGTGCATTTTTAAATGGTTGGCGTAGTTCTCCAGGTGGCGGAACACCCTGGTACACTTTGGGCATTGATGATGCCACTGTAGGCCTTTGTCTACACCTCGAATATTAGGCCCAAAGACATCTTTTGAGGCCATGACGATGTTATCACTGCCTGTGTAAGAGAGGGCATAATTGTGGAGATGGTTTTGTTCTATTTCACTTACTCTGTTTTCCACAGTTGAATTTATCAGGGAGTGCTGGGGCTCTGATGAATGTAAAGCAGTGGGTTCAGAAGAAATAAACTGGTTCTGATCTTTTTTACTTCTAACCTCTGATACATCCCCAATAGATTCTACCTTAACAATCTGAATATCACTGTCCTCCATATCCATACTGTCTTCAGATGGATGAATACAAGGTGAGTCCTGCTTTGGGGAGCCTCCGGCATCGCCCTGCTGTTCTTTTGACTGGGGAGAAGCACTCTGCGGTTCACATCCCTCTTTACTATCCATTGGTTGTTTTGGCTTTATAAACTTCCACAAGGCCTGTGTGCACCGTTCTACAATGTGGCTCATCTGAAGAAAACTCGCAGCAGTCAAGTAATTTACCAGTTCCATCTCAGGGAATTCCAGCACACCACTATAACAGGATAAGAGCAATTGTCTCCCCACTTCGGAACTCTGTAATATGGAGATTTTCACCTCTCTGGAATCATTCAGTAAAAACTGGTCTCTTAAGAAGGGGGAACCTGCAGCAAACACAATTTTATGCCCCTGTACCTCAATATCATCTATGAGAACTGTAACATCACAAAATTTATTCTCTTCTCTTAATTTGTTCATTTTTTGTAACATTGAATCTCCATAATTTTCAAACTTGAAGTGAAGGAGATCTGATCTTTCAGACATTTTGGCAGACCTAAAGAACAGAAATGTAAAAAGGATGAATTTAAGAAAATTCAAACAATGAAGAAACCTGGATTTTTCTTCCAAAACCAAATTTGTGGTGTCATAGCTATTTGTATGTATCCAAATGAAATTTGCCTTGAAAGAGGAAACAGTGCAACAGCTTTCGAAGGCCATTAAAAATTACTCCTTGCCAACATCACGTGTCAATGGCACCTAAGGAGTGAACTTGTATCAGTATAAATACCTTGGCATTTATTCAACTTTTTAAGACATTTAATACAAGAACAGTGCTTGAGTTACTCCAAGAGCTTTTTATTTTCTTCTCAAATGAGAATTCTATTAGGTTTCAAAAACAAACTAAAATATCCCAAGTAGTAATGAAGCAACTATTTTCTTTTGCATGACACTGTGAACCTGATTCTTTGAAGACAAAACACTGTACCTTTGCTTCATGTTTTAAAAAACTGCAGTGACATTGCTTGCCCCATTCCTGGATAAACTCTTGTTTGAACTGATGTGTATTTATTCCTACAAGTATTTCTGCGATAAATGAAACTTACAACTTAAAGAGATGTTTATCCTCTTTATTTTGGACAAATCTAATTCTCTCTCAAGAAACATTTCTTAATATAAAAAGTAAATAAAATATTTGTTTTTTAAAAATTTTTATTTGTTTATTTTTAGAGAGAGGGGAAGGGAAGGAGAAAGAGAGGGAGAGAAATACCAATGTGTGGTTGCCTCTCACGTGCCCCCTGCTGGGGACCTGGCCTGCAACCCAGGCATGTGCCCTAGACTAAAAATCGAACCGGTGACCCTTTGGTTTGCAGGCCCACACTCAATCCACTAAGCTACGCCAGCCAGGGCTAAATAAAATCTTTGATATAGAAAAAAAGATGAGCCACTTGGTGGGAATCTGAGTAGGAGTAAAGGTCTAATTAATCCTACTAGATTCTGTTCTTTCCTCTTTGCCCCTCTATATCTATCATTACTCATCAACTGGATAACTAGAACTGATTCATAAATGTTCTCTGGCTTCCAGGTTCTATTTCCTCTAATCCAACTCTGGCACCACCACCTGACATCTTTTGAAAACACAAGATCTGATTATATCCAACCTCATATTCTTTTGGGACTTCCCATTGTTTCCTGAATGAAGACTAACCTCTTGAGTATAATTAAGATAAACATTGGCATAACCCATTCAACTACAGAGAAGGTGTTTTTGCCAAAACTCTCTGCATATTTGCCCCTTTACAGAGCAATTCCTTTGGAGAAAGTCCCCATATTCTGATGCTATACTCTCCAAATAATTTTCTGATAACTTGGCTTCCCATGTGTATCTCTAAAGGAAAGGCTGAACTAGACATGCCACCATAATTCCAGTCCACCAGTCATTGTCAAAATAATAAACTGGCACATGTCTATATGCCCGTCTTCTGTGAGATCAGTAGGTATATCAGATCTATCCTTGAGAGATAGCTCTACAATATCAATGCATCAATAAATTCACTTTGAACATCATAGCTGTAGTTGAGAATCATATGAGAAAACTAGCCGGTCCTGGTCACATCTGATTCTAAAGCCCAATCTTTATAATCTTATCTTCTATAACACTGACGCAAAGGTGCACAGAACACAAGCTCCTGAAGGCAGAGTCCAGGTCTTACATTGCTCAGCGCTGGTGCACAACAGCACTCTACTGACTCCAAGCATTAGCACAATTATTTCTTTAGTCTATAACACTCCTCCTAGCCAATTCTGACTCTTTTATTTCCTCTTAGAGGCCTTTCCCTGACTCCTCATGCTAACAGTTGTCTCAACTGGACCCATAGCATAGTACTTCTATCAAAAACACTCAAAATCCTTTATTTAATACTTCTTCCTTCCCTTCCAAATTGCAAACTTCACGGCATTAGAAGGAAACATCTCCATCTCATTCAATGGGCTAACGTTGGGAACCTTCACCTTTTAAAGCAAAACACTTGTTGCTTTTGCTTCAAATTCTACTTGGTGCAGCCAAGTAACTGGCCAAACCCTCTTCCATTGAAACTAGTGTGCACTCCTGCCACCTAGTATTGTACTAAACAAATGACAGAGCTCAGTTTGTCTTTGTTGAGCCCACGGGATTTGTTTGGCATTGGTAAGCAGGAGGGATTGCTGTTAGAAAGACCAGCTGAGTGTCTGCAGAAGCATTAAAGGTCTGAGACCAAGAGAGCCTGGAAAGGAATGAAAATGGTAATACGGAGCAAGGGAAAGTAACAGAAGATATTTCATAGCACTTGGTAACACACTGGATACAGAGAATGAGAAAAAGGAATGTGTAGGTTCTAAGCTTAGGAGTTCAGCTGAATAAAATTGTCATTGAAAGAAAGGTAAAATTCAGAAAGGAGAACTGATAAGGCACAGGTATGTTAACAAAAATACGCACCACAAATTAAAAGCTTTTCCCTTGTATGGCATTCTGAATGCACAGATAATGAAAAATCACTATAAAGATGAGAGAGGAGGGGTGTAGAGGAGCAAATGTTGCATCAGAGAAAAGATGGTGAATATCGAAAAAAGAAGGAAAAATCCATCAGATCCAGGGAATATATCAGTAAAGAAAGCAGCAAAACTACATCACTGGTCAGTTTTAGCAATTACAGGAGCTTAATATATTAATTCTGGAAAGAGTGAATGTCTGAATTTAAAACTAGAATTATAAAAATGGCTATTGTTTAAAGTAGCCAAACAAAAGGGGCATTCTTTTTTAGAGTTTAGCTTGTCCTTAATGCACCCCCAGGTTAGTTTTTTTCCCACTCACACTCAAAATGAGCATTAAGCTTCCACCTACAGCATGACAGTACTCAGAATGTTTTATTTTTTATCCTTACCCGAGGACATTTTTTTCACTGCTTTTAGAGAGCCAGAGAGAGAAGGGAAAGAGGAACACTGATGCGAGAGAGAAGCATTGATTAGTTGCCTCTTGTATGTGCCCAGACCAGGATGAAACCTGCAACCCAGGCATGTGCCCTGACTTGGAATCAACCCGTGACCCTTCAGTCAGAGGATAATATTCCAAATGAGTCACACAGGCCAGGGCCACAATGCTTTAATTAATTATCCATAGGGATAATTGTTCCTAGAAACTCCAAAGATGAGGAGTTGGAAGTTTCCTTTATTTCCTCCTACCCATTAGCCTCAAGAAACTTACCAACAGGAGCAGCCAAGCTGGTATCCGAGGGAAGTGCTTGCATTGACTGGTCTGCTATAGTCCAAGAATATGAGGAAAATTTATTGTGTTTAAGAAGTTTTCCTTAACGTGTCAGCCCACTCTATTGTTTCCCTTTGATAAACTCATTTCCAGGCCACACAGTTTATCCCTTAATTGTTTCCTGTCACTAGTTTCTCTTTCCAATGTACTGTTAATTATCTGAGGGCAAGGACCAACTGTCACTTTTTATACAGATCATCCAACAAAATCCAGCTGGATAATGAACTCTTAATGTCTCCTATGAAATTATTGGTGAGCTGTGGTAGAAACACTGTCCATTATCAGGATATTATCTCATGAGTGCCCTGTGGAAAACTTCTTTCCAGGGTTAGTTTTGACAATATACCATTTTTTTAAAAGTAACTTTATAGTTGTGACTACAGGAAACAGTTTGTTATTGTATTTTTTTATTAATTTTTATATTATTTATTTGTAATTACAACTGTAAACCTTTTTTTTCAAAGGTTTTATTTATTTTCAGAGGGGGGGGAGGGGAAAGAAAGGGAAAGAAAAATCAATGTGTGAGAGAAACATCAGTTGATTTCCTCTTGCACACTCCCAACCAGACACCTGGCCCATAACCCAGGCATGTGCCCTGACTGGGAATCGAACCAGCAACCTTTAGATTCATAGGCCTGGTGCTTCAGTCCACTGAGCCACACCAGCCAGGGCAAAACCAAATTTTAAACAAACTTTCTTTTTCTTTTTCACTTTTTAAAAATAACAAAATAAGAGAAAATAATCGTCTTTCTTCTGGCTTAATTTTTTTTTAAAAATTAGAGGAATTATAGCAAATCTTTACTGAGGCCTTGCTATATACCAGGTGCAGTGCTAAATGCTTTTTTTTACCTAAACAGACACACTTAATCCTCAAAATCCCTGTAAGGTAGGTATTATTATCACTCCCCCCTCCATATGAGGAAACTCAAGCTTGGAGAGCATAGATAATTTTCTCAACTTAAGAGAGGTGGAAAGTGTGAAGCTGCAATTTGTGCCCAAGCCTAGTGAAGATGAAGTCACGCGTCAAACAACGAGGCCAGCTGGAGTTTTACCCCAGGGGGAGTGTCAGCTGTGGAACCATTCAGACTTCCCTTCTCAGGGCCATGCAGCTGTGCACATATGCCTTACATGCTTTTATGGACTCAGTTCAATAAAAGGTTTATGTTTAAAAAACAAAAAGTACAACTTAAAGGTAAATCTATGTCAAGTCTAGAGGACTTTAATAGTAAGCCATTTATGTATTAGTCATACTCCTGATTGCATTTTATTCCCTCATCTTTGTTTTACCTTGGTTTCTCACCTATTGTAACTGTTATTTTCCCATCTTTTGTGGATTTATCTTTCTAGGCTGAAACTTAATGTCATTTGTAAATAAAAGAGAATAAAAATGATAAATATATTTGATTTACAGAATCCCCAACTGTAGTTACCATCTAAGTACAGTAGATATTATTCATAATTTTCACAAAACCACTCACATAGCTCTAGATTATAGCAGAGCTTCTACTACATGAAAGAAAGAACTGATCAGATAGAACAGCGATTTGGTCACCACATCCTGTTGATTCTTTTCTCAGAATGATTTCCAAATTCTCTCTCTCTCTCTCTCTCTTTCATCTTTGCTGCAGTTTTGGTCTGTATCATTTATTGCCAAGGTTACTGTGATTCAATCTGAACTCTGCCCAGATTCTATTAGCAAGTTTTGAATGACCCATTTTTCAAACATCAATATAATTCTCATTTAAGATCACTTACTCTTTGTTTATATTTACACAATTTTTCCATAATTATTGCCATAACAAATTAGGTCAACTGACTTGAAAATCTCCCTTTGTTCAAACATACATAACCAAAGAGGATCAGTGAATATTCTAGGTTGGACAATGTTCACTGGTATCCTATGGGAAGTGAGGAAATACCCTCATTTCTTATCTCAAATGCCTCTACTAACTACTGATAAGGAAAACTTTTCTGTTCTGCACAATGATCTCCCAAGCTGTATGTCAGACTGTTTCCTCTTCTACCTCATCGCTTAGCACTCACAACTACTTGGGAATCTTTCTTAATCTCTCATTAACACCATACGCCATTTTTTTAAGGATGTTGTAATACACTACAATCTTTCTCTCTATAAACCTCAATCCTTTTTTTCTTTAGGGTAACTTTTATGACATTTTCCAAGTTTTCACTCTTTTGTTTTGTTTTCTCCTTATTACTCTACATTATATGTTTCTATATAAGAAGAATTTTGAATGTTATAGATAAAGTAAAAGTCCTCTTTCCCAACTAACTTTCACTTAGTGCTCAGTCTAAGTTTGGTCCTTAGTGACTCTCCCTTCCCCCATTAAAAATTTTTTTTTTAAATTTACTGATTTTAGAAAGAGAGAGGGAGAAGACAGGGAGAAAGACAGAGTCAATTTATTGTTCCACTTAGTTATGCATTCATTTGTTGATTCCTGTTTGTGCCCTGATGAGGGACAAAACTCAAAGCTTTGCCATCATCAGTATAACATTCTAACCAACTGAGCTAGTGGGCTAGGGTGCCTCCCTGCATTTTAAAAACACTTCTATGTGCCTGCCCACAAATAATACAAAATAAAATCATGTTTCTTACATATAAACTATACATATTGTTTGCAATTTTCTTTTCTCATTGGTTTTTGAGAGCTATATATGTTGAATAATTATAGATCTAGTTAATAATTCTTTTTAAAGTGTTGTACAGAAGTAGGCAAATTGCTCAAATACTGGCTTCAGTTTTCCAACATTCTTTTGCTGGTTCTTCAAGGATTCACAAAATTATGTAAGCATATCCTTCATACCTTAGCCCTTGATTTTTTCCTGTGTTTTTTTTTTTGCAAGGCTTACTTCCTCAGGAAGCCTCTCTGGTTTCTCAATGTTTTATTACCTCTCTATTTTAAAAATTCCTAAATCTCCATCCTCATGGCCAACCTTAATCAAACTTAACCTCAGGCGAAACTACTCAAAATACCTGCCCTAGGCTACTATTCTATCACTTGAAATGCATAATGTCTAAACTATGGCACTGTCTAAAACTCAATTAGTCAAAAATAAAAATTCATGGAGAATGGCTCTAAGAAAAGTGGACGTGAGGCAAGGAAACCTGTTAGTAAGCTATTACTCTAACAGATAAAGATAGAAATGACAAGGGCCTTAATAGAGACAGTAATAATTTGATTGGAGAGAAGAAACAGAATTCAGAGTTATTTCAAACAATGAACTCATGGACTTGGTGATGCAGGTGAAGACCAGGGCAAAAAAGGTCAAGATGACTTCAAGATATTTGGATAGAGTCACTGGATGTCTCTAGGAATTCCATTCAATAAGCAGGGGAATATTGGTGGGGATGATCTTGGGTCTGATCTTAAATCCTTTAGTCAGAGAACCTGGCATGACATCAAGGGAACGATCCACTAGCTAGTTGGATATGGGTCTGAAGTTGAAAAGGAGACCTTGTTATAGATAGTAAGTGATGGATGGAAGCATGACGTAGGTTGACTTCATTGTGAAAGAAACTGACCTAAAATGGCACAGGTTAGAAGTGGATCTAAGGCAGAAGAAATAAAAATCAAATACTAACAAACATAAATCTATTACTTACCTTCTTCTCAATTTCTGGATCTGTTTCCAAGCCTTCCTTCCTTCCTTCCTTGTTTTTAAACCAATAAGCCTATCTTTGCTTAAAATTTTCCCATTCTTTTGACTCCCATATTTAGTCACTGCTTACTACAGTAGCACAAAATCATGGATTCTTGAGCAAGAGCAATGCTTCCTAGGATCAAAACTCTGCTCGACCACTTACTAGCTGTGTGACCTTGGGCAAGTTATATGAACAATTCTGTGCTTCAGTTTTCCCATCTGTCAAATAGTAACATTACTTCATAGGGTTGTTATGGAAAATTAAATTAATTTCAAAATAAATTAAATGTAAAATTAAGTTCATTTTCAAAAGAGCTTATAATAGTCCCTGGAATGTGCTCTATAAGCATTTCTCATGTATATAAACAAAGCCTGTCCATTTTCTCTGCGAAATCTTTCTTATGTGGCCTTTTCTCTCTCCTTCTCTCTCTGTTTTTGCCTTTTATTTTTCTCATTTAACCCAAACCAGTTGAGGTCTCCATTATTTCATACATCATCACCTCATCACTATGCTAAAATTGCTTTTTAAAAGGTCACTAATTACTTCTTAATAAAAAAAAATAGTCCCCCCTCCCCCCATTCTTTCAATACTCTGCCCCAGTGGCTCCTTCTCAGAATTCTCTTCTCTTGATTTCTGGGTCTTTTTGGTTGTAGGAACTCTGCATTCTTGTACTTTATTCCCTAACTCTGTTTCTGTTACTACACCAACTCCTACTAGCTTCAATTTCTTCCTGTTTCATAAATGCAATCATCCTCCCAAAATATTCCATGCTATCTCAATAATATCTTCCCAATGCCAACTATTCCCATGGGTTCCACCTCTATGCTGATGACTCAAACTTTTAGCTCTAGCCACAACATAGATCTGCACTTCCAACTCTACACTGGACAGTCCATTAGACCTTTAAATCAACACAGCCAAAAAACACACTTGTTACCTACACTATGCTTATGGCTTTATTATTGACAATGGCATCAATGCTCTTCAAACACCATAAACCTAAAACTAGGAATCACGTTTGGGACTTCTTTCACTCTCAACAGCCAATTTATTTTGAAGTCTTCACACCATTCACTACAGCACTCTTGCCTTCTTTCCAGTAATACTTTAATAACTTGATTCCAGGACTCCATTACCACTCACTAGGCTGATCCCATTACTCCTTCAAAAAAATCTCCCGTCAGCCCTGGCCGGTGGTTCAGCTGGTTGGAGCATCCACCCTCACACCAGTGGGCTCCATCCACGGTCGGGGCACATGCCTAGGTTTCGGGTTCCATTCTTGGCTGGGGTGTGCATGGCAGGTAGGTGATCGAGGTTTCTCTCTCTCTCTCTTCCTTCCTTTCTCTAAAATCAATAAACATATCCTCAGGTGAAGATATTAAAAAAATAAAAACTCCAATAGGAATAACTAGACGTTAGCCAAAGAGTCCAAAATCAGTTTATAGAAATGCCTGTTCTGTAGGCCGGCATCTACAATAGCACGGCTTTCTACAGTGCGTAGTTGACCATATCCTTCTTCTTTTTAAAAACTCCAAAGATTATCCATCTCCTTTAAGATTGAACGTTTCACTGCCTGCCTGGTCTCTCTCTCAGTCCCATTATCTCCCCTGTGCACAGGACACCCCCGCCCCCTTTCCATCCATCTTCTTTCCACACAAGTTACACTGGGTCATTCTTTCATAACACTGCAACTGTTCCTTCCGCCCGAAAAGCACCTCTTCATCTTATCTTCCGCAAGAAGTAAAATTCAGAAGTCACTTTCTTTAGCCTTCCCAGCAACTGCCCCTTGAGCAGTTCATACACATATGACTCTACACAATGTATCGTAGGAGCACTTATTTGTTTATATGTGGCTCCCAAAGTTGACCCTAGTAATTGGAACTGCGGCAGTAATATAAAAGGTGCTATATTAGCCAGTAGACGACTGGCAGGAATTCTCGGCAAAAGGGTAACCTCATAGTGATTCCCGCTGGCTGGCACTAAGGCCTTGCTGGGGCCTCAGCTCTGGCACTTTTTGCGAGATGCCAGAGTAGGGCGTCCAAACCAACTGCTGGGCCCTCGGCTGGGGTCCCAGGGGGAGGTACCACAAGCATCCACAAGCTCCCCACTCCAGATGAGGGAAAGGAAAGGGGCGGGGCGCAGCGTGGGTTGGGCCAAGGGTTCTTTCTGTCCCCCCGGGCCTAGGCCAGCCCCTCGGCCCCAGTCCCAGTGCAGGTCCTGGCCAATCCAGGGCCCCAAGGGGGCTCCATCCTGAGAGACCCCATACCCCTGCCCGGTTCTCCGGCCGCCTCCACACTTACAGACCCAGGGGAAGGCCGCAGTCAGGAGTCGGCACCGCCAGGAGCTCCGGCCCCTCGGGGCTCCGGAAAGGGGGAGGGGCAGGGAATCCGAGCCAAAGGGGGACCCAACGGAACCGGAAGGGCACCCCTCGCCGGACAGGTACAACTTCCTGGTCCCATGGTCCTCTCCGCCAATCGGAAAGCTCGAAGGGCGACCGAGCCGCGAGAGAGACTTTCCACTCCCGGGGAGGAGTGCGGACGGGGTGCCTAGGGCTCCAGGTACGGGCAATTGCTTCTCTGACTTCGGGTGCGGAGATTTAACGTTTGGAATTGAGGCTCCTCAACGGCTCCTCTCGAGCTGGGCCTCGACCTGAAGGGCACCTCCGCCCTGAAGCTTTGGTAAGTTCTTCTTAGGGATATGGACTCACCTCGTTGGGGCTCTGGAAGCAGGTTTTACGGGGGATCTCGCATTCTAGTGGCTTCCGTTCCTTACTGCGCGGCGCTGACCCTTCACAGACTTCTGTCGCCAGCTCAGACGGCTTTCCTGAGCTCCGAGGGCCAACTGCCCAGAAGACACACACCTTCAATAGGTTGGTCTAATGTTAATGTACTTTTTAACTATCTCACGTTCATCTCCGGGCCTGCTCCTTGTCTCCTGTATTCCTTGCATAGGTGAACGGCATCATCCACCACGCAGCCCTGACGACCCGAAAACTTAATATCATTTTAAAGTCTTTTTCCTTCTCCTTGCCAATCCAGTTGCTTACTAGGTTCTCTTGGAGGGGTGTGGGGGGGAGGGGGACGTATTGCGGTAGAACACGCAAAGCACATTCAGAATGCTGAATAGTCGTCACCTCTGCTGTATCTTAAACTACATTCTTTTGCATGTGGATAGCGTTTTCCCATCGATGTTGGTTAAAATGACCGTCCTTTCCCATTGAATGGGCTTCGGCACCTTTGTTGAAAATCAACTGACTGTATACGTAAGGTTTTATTTCTGGGCTCACTATTCTATTACATTGAACTATATTTCTGTCTCTATGCTAGTAACGTAATGTTTTAATTGCTGTACCTTTATAGTAAATTTTGAAGTATAAGTATTCCAATTTTATTCTTTTTAGAGATTGTTTTAGTTGGCTATGGCTTTGAAATTCCATGTACATTTGAGGATCAGCTTTTACATTTCTCAAAAAAAAGTCTTGTAATTTTGATAGAGATTGTGTTGAATCTATAGATCACTTTTGGTAGTATAAACAGCTTCATTTTAAGTCTTCCGGTCTGTGAATACAGGATTACTTGTCCATACTTAGCTCTTTCAGCAATGTTTCCTAGTTTTCAGGGTATTTAATTCTTTTTGATACCATTATAAGTGGATTTGCTTTCTTAATTTCTTTCCGTATTTGTTGCTTGCTGGTGTATAGAAACATCTGGTTTTTGTACGTTGACCTTGTACTTTGAAACTTTGCTGAACTTGTTAGCTCTATTAACTTTCTTGTGGATTCTTTGGGATTTTCTCTATTCATGATTATATTGTCTAGGAATAGAGGTAATTTCACCTCTTCCTTTCCATTTTGAATGCCTTTTTTCCCCACCCCTCCCCCCTCCCTATCTATAGCTCTTAGAATTTCCAGTATAATGTTGAATAGCATCAGAGAAAGTTATTCATGATGTTAAGGGGGGAAGCTAAACTACTGAGTATTGTTAGCTGTGGGTTTCTCACAAGTACCTTTACCATGTTGAGGAATTTTCCCTCTATTAACTAGTTGGCTGAGAGATCTTATGAAAAGGGGTTGTAATCTGTCAAGTGCCTTTGAGTCACTTGTGTCAGTTGAGGTGATCATGAGTTTTTTCCCCTCATATTTGAAAACTCTGATATATTACATTGATTGATTTTATGTTGAACCTCCCTTGCATTCCCTTTTATTCCTGGGATAAATCTTGGTTGTATGAATAATCTTTTTAATATGCTGTTGGGGGTGGGGAGAATGTACTATGTGAACTGGGAAAAAATGTGTATTCTGTTACTGTCGTGTAGATCTTTATATGTTGGTTAGGTGTAGTTGATTTATTGTGATGTTCAGGTTCTCTCTTTCCTTATTTATCTTATGCATGTTGTTCTATTCATTATTGAAAGTGGGGTGTCGAAGTTTCAACTACTCTTCATTCTACAGAACTCTTCATTCCTCCCTTAAATCTGTTCATTTTTTCTTTATATATTTTGATGGTCTGTTACTAGGTGTGTAAATATTTACAATTTTTGTATCATCTTGCATAATCAAACCCTTTGTTAATATGCAATGTCCTTATTTGTCTTTTGTAACCTTTTTTTTTAGAAAAGATTTTATTTATTTTTAGAGAGAAGGAAAGGGAAGGGAAAAGAGAGAGAAACATCAGTGTATAGTTGCCTCTCTTGCTCCCCCTACTGGGGACCTGGCCTGCCACCCAGTCATGTGCCTAGGACTGGGAATCAGACCGGTGAGCCTTTGGTTTTCAGGCTGGCACTCAATCCACTGAACTACACCAGCCAGAGCTCTTTTTTTAAAAATTTAAAATCTGTTTTGTATTATCTTAGTATAACTATCCTTAGGTTACTATTTGCATTGAATATGTTTGTTTTTATCCTTGCACTTTCCAGCTATTAATGTCTTTTTGGACCTAAAGTGAGTCTCTTCTAAACTGCATATAGTTGGATCATTTTTTTTTCTCTTCTGCTCATCTCTGTCTTTTGATCCGAGAGTTTTAGCAATTTGCATTTAAAGTAATTACTGATAAGGAAGGACTTCTTTCTGCCATTTTGCAATTCGTTGTGCCTTCATTTTTTTTACTACTACCTTTTTCTGTGTTTATTTAGTTTTTTTGTGGTGAAATGTTTTGATTCACCTGTCATTCCCTTCTGTGATTTTCTAGAGATATTTTCTTTGTGGTTGCCATGAGAATTGTTAACAGCCAAAAGTGATAACGATCCTGTGGAATTGATATCAACTTCAGTACAATACAAAAAACTCCTGTATAGCTTAGTCCCCTTTTCCTGTTATTGATGTTAGAGAATACATCTTTAAACATTCTGAGTCCATTAATATAGATTAATATTTTTATGCATTTGTATTTTAAGTAATGGAGAAAATAAAAAAATGGACTTAACCATAGTTACAGAATACTTGCTTTTATGATTATTTGTGTATTAATCTTGAAAGAAGAGCTTTATTTTTTCATATGGCTTCTACTTACTGGCAATTGTCTTTTCATCTCAACCTAAGCATTCCCCTTAGCATTTTTTTTAAAATTAATTTTTTAAAAGATTTTATTTATTTATTTTTAGAGAGGGAAGGGAGGGAGAAAGAGGGAAAGAGAAACATCAATGTGCGGTTGCTGGGGGCCATGGCCTGCAACCCAGGCATGTGTGCTGACTGGGAATCGAACCTGCAATACTTTGGTTCGCAGCCCGTGCTCAATCCACTGAGCTACACCAGCCAGGCCCATTAGCATTTTTGAAGGGCAGGTTCAGTGGTAACTTATGGTAAGAAATTCCCTTGGCTTTTTTTTTTTAACTATGCAATTTGTTAATTTCTCCCTCATTTTGAGGGACAGTTTTGCTGGATATAGAATTCTTTGTCAACGGTTTTTTCTTTCAGCATTTTGAATATTATCAACCTACTGTTTTCTCACTTCCAAGGTGTAGGATGAGAAATTGGTTGACTATTTTATGGAGGATTCCTTGTATGTGACTAAGTAGTTCCCTTTTACTGCTTTCACAATTCTTTTCATTAGCTTTCTACAGTTTGATAATTATTCCTCCTCCTTCTTTTCTCTTCTCCTAGGACTCCCACAGATCCCTATGCCTCTGTTCATGTTTCTTTCTTTTTTTTCTGTTCCTCAGATGGCGTAGGAAGCGCAATGAACTCATCTCTCAACCTAGACAACAATTGTCCTGGCAGAAACTGAAGTAACTGTTTTGGAACTCTGGAGTCTACTTGGAAACTTCCATATTCCAGGGAACGCTGGTTGGTAAATTAGGTTAATTTCAGTCAGTGTCAGCCTTCAGTGTGATAGCACCTATCTATCTCCTACACCTCCAACCCATGGCAGGCAGTCATGTTTACATTCAAAGGCGCTTGCTGGAGCCAGGATGGGAAATAACAACCTTGTTCCCTAAATACTGGATTTCTGTGTTATGATTGCTGATTTCTGCTTTTCAGTTCTGAGGGGCAGGCACAGAGGCTGGCTGTTATTGTTTCAAAGTAAGTGTATTAGCTTCCAGGAGATTTAAAAGAGCATAACTGTTTTGCTTGTGTGGAATTTTTTCTTTTATTTCATTTGGGAGCCAGATGTTTAAGGATTAGGACATTCAAAAGCAACCACTTAATGGGGGAAATTGGAGGCCAGGGAAAGAGGCAGGCTTAGTAAAAACCAAGATGGGTTTTTCAGAACCTATCTATAGGTATCTTGGCTTTCAGAAGATATCTATATAAAAACATAGATTCACGTGGACGAGAACAAATTCCTTTGTTTAGTTGAGCTGACTTGCCACCTTCATGTTGGAGCTAGAAGAACTGAGCCTCCAGGAGGATGAGAACCTCGAGGGAGCAGACAGACCACCTCATCAACGCCTGCAGTCTCAGAGCTTAAAGGCAAAGAGCAGAACGAAGCAATCTCCAGTCCTCTACAAAGACAGTCGTGACCTCAAAGGGTTCCGGGGATTCCCTTTAGAACACTAAACAAGACCGTCAGTCAACTGCTGATAGCTGCGATAAGTAAGGGTATGGAGAAACTGATGGATCCAGATACTCCAACAGGGGTGGAGGAGTGGTTGACTGGGGAGTTCATTGAGCATAGAACAGTGGAGGATCCTATCCTGACAAAGCTCGGGTCCCTGGAGTCATCAGTTAATGCATTGTCTGCATTTGTTGGACAGGTCTTGGAAAAGCAAAGAGAATTGGAGTCTCTTGCTGCTGAGAAAGATATTCAGGCATTGAATGACAAGGTATCCAAGTTTGAATCAGACCTCAAAATAATTGGAAAGACATTGGAGCTTGTTCTTGAGAAGTTAATCTATGTCCATGCCATGTCGCCATTCACAATCCCATATCCCAGATGTGACCCACAACTAGTATTGCTTCAAGTGCTCCCAGATGCTGGAGCACCACAGTATCCTACTGCTGAGCTTACTGTGGCTGCTGCATCATACTCTGCCAGTTAATCCTTGATTCAAAAAAAAAAAAAAAGGTACTTGGTTTTCACTTAAGGCTGACCCTGATCTCTGGCACAGACACCCTTAACATTTTTTTTTTTAAGAAAGAAATTGGGTATAAAGCATATCCTTGGGAAGGGGAAGAATCTGACTTCTAGAGCTACATTTCAGATATTCAAGTTTCAATAGGAATTGCAAGGGCATACAAAGAAGCTGGAAAGTATGGCGTATTTAAAGGAATAAAACAAATCAATAGAAACCATTTCCTAAAAATATTTATTTATTTATTTATTTATTTATTTATTTATAGAGAGAGGGGAAGGGAAGGAGAAAGAGAGGAAGAGAAACATCAGTGTGTGTTTGCTTCTCATGTATCCCCAACTGGGGACCTGGCTCACAACCCAGGCATGTGCCCTGACTGAGAATCGAACTGGCAACCCTTTGGTTCATAAGCCCGCACTCAATCCACTGAGCTATATCAGCCAGGGGAATAGAAACCATCTTTGAGAAAGCCCAGGTGTCAGATTTACTAGACAAAGACTTTAAAACTATAATTAAAGAGACAGAAATTATTAAAAAGAAAAAAGTGAAATCTGTAGTTGAAAAGTTTAACAGAAATTTAAAAAACTGTTAGAGGAGATAGAAATCAGATAGGAGGGAGAAGAAAGAAGCAATGAACTTGAGGATATTTTTTTTAATAGCCTTCAAAACTTGTTCCTTTTTTCCATTTTCTTTTCCACTGGTTGAAGCCTTTCTGATATTAGACAGCCTTCAAACTGTTTTATATACACCCCCATCCCCTACCCCCATTCTGCTTTCTGTACTTCTACCAGAATGATGTCTTGAAGGACCCAAATATGATGTTGGCACTGCCCTTACAAACCTCTAAGAGCATCCATCTGTCAATAGATTGAACTTCATTTTCCTTATTTTAGCATTCAGTGACCTTCCCGTTCTGACTCCAGCTTGCCACGGCACTTTCAGACCATTCCTATATTCCGCTCACACACCCTAACCATATGTTCTAAGGCACGAAGCTACATGCTGTAAAACATTGAGCATATTTGGCCCTGGTCAGTGTGGCTCGGGTGGTTGGAGTGTCATCCCGTGCACCAAAAGGTTGTGGGTTAGATGTTAGATTCCCTGGTTGGGGCACCTACCTAGGTTGCATGTTTTGTTCCTGGTTGAGGCACGTGAGGGAGACAGTCACATCAGTGTTTATCTTTCTCTCCCTTTCTCTAAAATCAGTGAATGTACCCTTGGGCAAGGATTCAAAAAAAGTAGAGCATATTTGTAAATCAAAATTAGTTTTCTGTAATTGGTGAAAATATTAAGATAATACGGCATTGGTGGGCATTGAAATACTCTTTTAAAGTCTATTTAAAAAGTGGACTCCCAGATAAAAACAATATGTATGTCATCACTAAACTAGTAGTTACACCACTATTGGCATTGTATCTAATGTAATGGAACATGGGATGTAACATATCATGTGATATGTGCTATCCCAAAATACACTTTAATCCACTGAGCCTTGAGATATAACTGGGAGTCATATCTTAAGTAAATTCATGGTCTAGAGGAACAAACTCAGTGCCCTCTTGAGTAAGCAATTATTTAGTTCCAGAAGGTGGAAAATTCATGCCTAAAGTGGTCTAATCTCTTTAATAAGGCAGTATCTTTTAATTTTTTTCTTAAAAAATTTTTTAAAATTCATTTTAGAGAGAGAGAGGAAGGGGAAGTGAGACAGAGGGAGGGAGGGAGGGAAGGAAGGAACATTTAGTTATTGTTTCACCTATGTATGCATTCATTGGTTATTCCTTGTAGTTGCCCTGACCAGGAATTGAATCCACATCCTGTGACCTTACCATATTGGGACAATTCTCTAACCAACTGAGCTACCTGGCCAGGGCTAGTTTTTTTTTTTAAGTGCTAGATCAAAAAATACTTAGGAACGTAACAACCAGATGCAATGTGTGGCCCTAGATTTGATATACTAACTTGGGAAAAGTAGCTGTTAAAAAATGTATTGCAGGCAACAGAAAATGTGAATATAGTTAGGTATTAAATGAAAGCAAAATTTACCGAAATGTCACATTTTGGAAAGCCAGCAGTAAAAATATTGCTAAGTTGATAGAAAATTTGAGTATGATCTAGGAATTAGATGAGGGAAATTTACTGAAATGACATACTGTTTTTTGAATAAAGTAGGTTTCTATGCTGTGTGATCTTGTTTTGAAAAACATGTCAACACACAAAGGATATATATTAAAGTATTAACATTGGTGGTGGGAATGTGATGTTCTTGTTTTTTATTTTAGCTTGTCTGTATTTTTCATTTTTCTCTAAGGGATACTGCACTGGTTCTGTAATAAAATTGGTTTAAAAATTTATGGTAAGATTTGCATATTGGGGTGTACATATGAATCAAGAAATACACGAATGTATGTATGGTTAGCAAAATACTAAAAGGGGTTTGCTCATGGTGTCAGGAGTTCGTGGCATTTTATTTTCTTACTAGTACTATATCATTTGTGTACTTTTAAATGGGTGTGTGTTATTATAAGTGTATGAGGAGAGAAGGAACAAAACAATTTTCCTGAGGGAGTTCAGCAAGTCTATTGTAATAGACAAGTCACAAAGAAGACTTAACAGAACAACTCTGGTTGCTTTGGATGCAATATCCACAGGATTGAGCCACTCATCAGGAAAAGAACATAGACTATATGAACTAATAAAGGAAAAGAGTAAGGAAAAGGTTGTAGAATTACTTTATACATTACCAAGACTTAAATAGCATTTTCAGTAATCATGGTTTTTATTTACGACTGTATGGTATATTTACTCAGGAAAGAGACTTTAAAATTCATTACATTGCCTTTGTTCTATATACCACATTTTGAATGTTTTGTAAATAAAATCCCAGCCAAATTTTTGAGTAACACTGAGACAACCTCGTTCATTTCTGTGCTATATTCTGTCTCTCAAATCTCAAGGCAGTTTTATTGTAGCCAGTGACTCTTGGACTTGAGAGTCAGTTCTTCTAGACTGAATTCTTTAACTTCGGCTGCACTCCTTAGTAAAACGAGAACAATCATATTCTCACGTTTGTAGTAAAGCCAAGTCAGATACTCAGGACTCCTCACAATCCTTGGCACATCTTGTGCAGCTTCAATAAAAGCCAGGTAAGTTGAGGAACGCTAACTCTGTTAAGTGCTGCTTTTTTAAAGCACTGAACATGAAACATGAAAAGTGAGCAAGGAATCCCTAGCGTAGTACCTAAGACTCAACAGGTGCCACCCAGCTCGCTCGCCGCCCTCACCCCCAGCCTTGTTTTCAGTCCCCGGTGCCATCTCGTAGCCACTACCTGCCCAAGCCCAACCACTGACTGAGCTCGGCGTTACGACTGTCTCCCAGCGCAGACTGCGCGCAGGCGCAGATTCCTGTCGCGGACTAAAAGCCCAGGTTGGGCTTCCAGGAGAGGAAGTACGCCCTCATCGGCTCTCGTTGGGCCAATGGGACAGTGCCGCTGAGCCGCGGCCCTGTAAAATGGGGCAGGAGGCGGGCGGAGGGCGGAAGAAGCTGCGCTCACGTGAGCAGGGGGCGGGGAGGACGGGGGCTGGGCGGCTGGGCGGCTAGGGAGGCCCAGGCGACGGAGCCTCCGGGAAGGCGGGCGGCGTAGGAGACGGCGGGTCGGGTAGGGACGCATTTTCTCTCATCCTTCTCCCACTTTACTTCCACCAAGCTCGGGGGGAACTCTGAACGCCTCTGCCAGGAGCCAAGCTGTGTGCTCATCCCGCGAGGCTGGGCCGGCGAGACTGCGTTCATCTCGGTTGATGAGCCGGGTTGTGAGGGGAGCTGTGATTGGGGGGTGGGGGAGGGAGAGCTGCGGCAGAGGGGAGAGGGCGCATGCGCAGGTAGGAAGGCTCCCGGAGCCCCTGCCCAAACCGGTTCCCCCTGTCTTGGGTGGGTGTCTGTCTTCCTGAGTCTTGCACTTGGCGCCAGCCCTTCTGGGTTCCCAGCAAAGCTGGTGTGTCTTTTTTGACTTGACTGTTTTGCGGTAGGTCCTATGTGGGAATCTGGCCATTCCGTCCGCCTCAGTTTCTCCCTGTTGCCCGCTGGGCCTGTGTCTGATTTCTGCTGGCTTCGTGCTCGGCCTGCCTTACTGGGCTGCGCCTAATTTGAAAGACTTGCTTTCATTTAGTGTGGATCTGCCTTCTTGTGTTGGCCTTGCCATTTCGTTTTCCCCGCCTTCTGTTAAGTTGTCCCCAGCATCCCACTGGCCCCACCTTCTTTAAATATCTGCTCCCAATACCTCCTTGGTGTGCCTTCATTCTCAGCAACCTTCGGGGTTTTAGGTGTTGAGCCAGAGGGATAACCCGACTTCCAGGAGTTCGCTGTCCATCGCCTCATAGTACTTTGTTCCATAACATTCAGACTGTTACCATCTGCACCTGCTTTTAACAGGCGTCTCCATACTAGGGTTACTTGGGGATTCCTTTATCTTGAAAGCAAAAATGTTCTCCGTTAGTTCAAAATCCTGTTCCGATTTGAGTATGAGATCTTTTAGTTTCTGCCACTTTTATCAATGGGAAAAACTGTCAGGGACAGGTTTCAAAATTCATTTGATAATTTTCATTGCAATAAACACCTGTAATCACATATGTGTAACTCGAGTAATGAGTCCGGAGCGTGCGTGCCTGTGTGTTTCCAGCTGCTTTGTTTATTTAGGAAGTAAAAAACAATGGAGGGTGAATTGAACTGTGTCGCATTAAACTGATGTTTGAAAAGTAGTTGAGAAAAGCTTAAGAGCCAAGGAAGTGCACATTCAAGTTTTTTTGTTGTTTTTTTTTTTTAACAAAGGACCTGTTGGCCTTAGTCCAAGTGTGTGGAGAGTGCTGCTTTATGTATATAGAAGGCTTTTAAATTGGGTTTACTAAAACTGCAATGAACAGAAGAGAAAATTGTTTATGATCTTTCTTTGTAGGCTTAGTTTGCATTAGTAAAATTTCAATCCGTATTGATTTGTATGTATCGGTAATATTTAAAATTCACAAGTAGCTTTTATAGAATTTATCAACACAAATTGGTGATTAAAATGGAACTGTTGTTATTTTTAGTACACTTCCTTTTTGTTGTTTTAGTTGTATAATTCAGTTTACAGTTAATTAACTCGTTGGCGTTAAGGTATATATTTGTCTGAATAGTTAACTTATCTGCTATATATGCATTTTGGCATAGTGTTCTCCTAGCAGTTTAAAGGTTCTTTAATGAGACTGTAAAAGTGAAGACACCTGCTTCCTATCTGTTTTCGCTGCAAATTGAAAGAAGTGTTTGCACGTTAGCTACTTGAGGGGGACATGATTTTCCACAAATATATCTCAGCTTTACAGCCTGGATTCTTTTAAAGAAGTCATTGTCTTTTAGTGAATACGTTTCCAGCTGAAATAAATCGAACATTGAAGGTCTCATCATTTCACAGTAATTGTTTTAACAAGTGGCCTTTGACTACAGGCTTCAGAAAACAATTTATTTTAAATTGGTGCTACTGTTGAGTGTACCAAGATTCTGACATAGGCTGCTCGTAATGTTATCTTTGTAGTTTTCAATATAATCTCGTACCATTAACCTTCTCAAGCATGTGGAATAAATGAATATAAAACTCATCTTTCTTGGAGATAGAACTCAAATATTAAAGAAGTGATAATTTAATCAAAATACATAAAGCGGAGTTGGGCATGGCATTTGGGTGCTTTGTGTGTAACTGCCTTGTTTTATTGGATTTTTGTAGTTATATCCCAAAGAAAGAAAATCCAAGACTAAGGACTCATGTTTATTGGTTTATATGGGGAAAAAAGTGTAACAGCTGTTTCTTTTTGCAATAATTTGGTTACCTTGCTCTATCCCTCCCATCCTCCCAGTTTTCTGATGATCTTCACATCATTATTCCTTAGAAAACTTGGTGAGTCAAAAACCATGACCAGATAGACATTTAAACTTGTGCATGAAAGAGTGCATTGTAAGCACTCTTGTTGACCCTAACAGTCATGTTTCTCTTTGTGTGCAAAGACTGGTCTGACCAAATACAGCAGTTTGGTCAGACAAGTCTTTGAACACTTAAAGTCATGAACACTTTATAGAATTTAGCCTGTGAAGTTTTTCTCTTTCCAGAGCAACCCTGATACTCTGAAGTAGTCAACAGTGAGAACTTTTTGAAGATTGTTCTATCATAGTCGAGTTCTATAAGGCCTAACCTTCCCCCTGCCCCAAACCCTTTTTCTATGGCTCAGTAAATAGTTAAACTTATTTTTAAGTTCATGCATGATATTAAATAGCATATATTACCTTAGCTCTAAAACATGAGAAGTATATATTAAATATATGGTTATGCTGCTGACTTTGGAGGTTTGAGTCTAAGAGTTAATAAATGAATGTATCCCCAGTTAAGGTTGCATCAGCTTTTATGTTATAAATCACTACTCTCTAGGATCTGTTAATCTTTGCGGTAATAAATTTTTCTCCATATTAAATTGTGGCATTTCTTATGGTACAATTAGCAAGTTAGTTCCTGTGGTAACTTTAATAAAATGTTATTTCTTAAAACTAATTGGACTATTTCTAAACATCTTTTTCCCATTTTCCAATATTTAAAGATTTTATTTATTTTTAGAGAGGGGAAGGGGGGACAGGAAGAGAAACTTTGATGTGTGCTAGAGAAGCATCTGTCAGTTCTCGCACACCCGCAACTGGGGACTTGGCCCACAACCCAAGCACGTGCTCTGACCGGGAATTGAACCGACGACCTTTCCGTTCTTAGGCCAGCACTCAATCTGCTGAGCCACAACACCCAGGGCCCATTTCCCAATATTCATACATTTTGATAATTATCACCATCAGCCTGTGGTTATAACCTTGTTTTCCATTTTCTGAGGATGACCTTTGTAACAGAAAAAGAAATTGATATGTAGAATCTTTCTTTGGGGACATATTGTAAATATCATCAAGGGTATTAAGAAACAGCATTCAAGGCTAAATTGGATTAAATGTTGGGCATTTGTATACTACTACTGAAGAGCCTTGAGTTAATTGTTTTAATGTTTGTACTATAGTGGTAATAAACTCCCATGTGCTGTTGAAGTATTACGATAAATGGATTCCTGCAATGTAAGAGTAGGAACATGTCACATAAATCCCTTTTGCTGTGATACACGATTGTCTAAATAGACCTGCTGATATATTTGCAGAAGGGAAATGGTTATATCTTTATTGTTTCTCAGCAGAAAACTTTTTGCTTTTGGTAGTAAAAAATCTTTTTAGATAGGATTAAACACACCTGTGAAACTTAATTAAATATTTGATTTTTAAAAAATATTTTATTTATTTTTAGAGAGAGGGTAAGGCAGGGAGGAAGAGAGGGAAGAAGAATGAAAGAGAGACATTGAAGTGTTGCCTCTCACACCCAACTGGGAACCTGGGCTATGACCCAGTCATGTGCAATGACCAGAAATTGAACCAATGACATTTTGGTTTGCAGGCCAGCACTTGATCCACTGAGCCATACCAACCAGGGCTCCCTCTTTTTTTTTTTTTTAATGTTACATAGTGCCTGTATCAGTGCTGTTAAGGTGCTCAGAAAATGTTTATTGGTTGCCCACACTTAGCATATATCTCACCATCCTTGTGTAACCGTGAGCCACCTTTCCCCCCCCCCCCCCCCCCCCGCTTTTTTTAAGATTTTATTTGTTTTTAGAGAGAGGGAGAGAAACATGGATGTGCCAGAGATACATCAACCGGTTGCCTCCCACACGCCCCCAACTGTGGGCCTGGCCTGCGACCCAGGAATGTTCCCTGACCGGGAATTGAACTGGTGACCTTTTGGTTCACAGGCCTGCACTCAATCCACTGAGCCATACCAGCCAGGGTGACTGGGGCCTCATTGTATCAGAAAGTGCAGAAGACATGTGTCCTCTGCCAACCATTTCTAGTTTGCTTATATACATTCCCCTGAAAATCAGAGGTCATAGTAAGGAGAACCCATATTTACTGCATTTATCTTAGGCTTCGGTCATCTGTCGAATAATTTGCTTGCATGACATTAAGTTTCCATAGTTTAAGGAGAAATGAATAATATTAATGTTTCAGATCTAAGTGTGGACAGGTAGAAGATACTCAAAGTCAGGGGGTTCAAACTCATTTTCACCAGAGGCCGCATCAGCCTCGAGGTTGCCTTCAAAGGGCCTCATGTAATTTTAGGACTGTATAAATGTAACTACTCCTTAACTAGGGTCAAGGAGCTTGGCGCTGCTGCTGGATAGAAACGAGGTGCCGAGCTGGATAAAATAATGGTGAAGGGCTGGATTCGGCCTGCGGGCCTTATGTTTGCCACTCGTGCTCCAAGTGAAATAGATTCATTTTCTTCACTGTGGATGAGAAGAAACCTTTGACTAATTTTCTAAAAGGAGGAAAATGTTTTTCCTCCATGTTTTTGGATGATCCTGCAGTGCCTAAAAATATTCATATTTTTATATTTGTAAAATACTAATGTGAATTATTACTATGCTTTACAAATCCATTGCAGAAAAAGTAAAGACACGGTTACTTTTAAAAATCTATGTACTAGCAGCCCTGGCTGGCGTAGCTCAGTGGATTGAGCGCGGGCTGGGAACCAAAGTGTCCCAGGTTCGATTCCCAGCCAGGGTACATTCCTGGGTTGCAGGCCATAACCCCCAGCAACTGCACATTGATGTTTCTCTCTCTCTCTCTCTCTCTCTCTCTCTCTCTCTCTCTCTCTCTCTCTCTCTCTCAATCTCTCCCCCTCCCTTCCCTCTCTAAAAAAAATAAATGAATAAAATCTTTAAAAAAAAAAATCTATGTACTAGCAAGGTCAGAAATATAATCTGACCTTGTGAATGAGGGATACGTTACTTTTCCTGTGTTCCCAGAGGTAGGTTTCTATTGTGGAAATGACATCCAGATAACTTAAATATTTCGTTTCAGAGATACTGTGTTGAAGTGAAGCATGCCTAGAGTTCTGTTAAAAATTAAAGTGCTGTTTCCTGAAATATCCACAGGAACACAGGGAAACACATGGGTTATTTTTTTCAGGTGTCAACAGTATTGAACTTAACACAGTATAATGTAAGTTTTATGTGCATTTCATCCTCTCCTTACATCTTATATGTTTCATTAGAGGTATGAAGATACAGAGGGGAGAGTGTAAAGATACAGATATTGCAAGTCTGGCACTTAGTATATAACTTAAGGTAACCTACTTAATGACTCAGACTCAATTTCTTCACTTGGAACTAATTAGGCTTACATCATGGATTAGGAAAGCACCTGGCATCCCCCCAGACCCTTTCCTGAATACTGATTCACAATAGAATGAAATGGGTTAAGTCCTGTCCTTTTACGGATGAGAAAACTGAAGATCCAACATCATCCAATTCATATTAAAAAGGACTGAGAAGTTCAACTCCCAGTGGTCTGAAAAAAAATTATACCAGACTGTTAACTTTTAAAAGTCTTAATGAAGCTTGATTACTCATGAGAAAGTGAGAAATAACTCTGAAAAACATTGGCTGTCTTAGACACTTTACTGTATTGATTTTGTGAATTTTACCCAACAGAGCATATTAAGTTACAACCAGTCTTTTAAAACTTGTATTGACCAATGAATGGATAAACAAAATGATATACAGGGTCTGGCACAAATAACACCCCCTTTTTCATTATAAAATCTTTTATTGCAAAATCATTAGCTTGTAATTCTGTAATATAACGATATCATACTCAAGCACACCACATGACATTTTAGGTTAAATGTTCAAATTTCTGTCCATCTGTGTGAGACACGTACCCTACTAACCACATTCAAGCAAGCCTTACTTCTGCTGGACCCTTTATATGGAGTTGGCCAAAAAGTTCATTCGGCTTTCTTCCATAAATGGTTCTAGTAGTGCTTAGTTGTCTTCAACTTCATTCAAAACAATTCTGTTAGATTGTATTGTGACAGCTGTCATATCAGCATGCATTTAAAAAAATCAAAATTGGTGAATTTGTAGCCATTAAAATTGGTAGCCATTTTAATATTGAAGATGGAAGAAAATATACAACATTTTTGGCATATAATGCTTTATTATTTCAAGAAAAGTAAAAATGCAGCCCTGGCTGGCGTAGCTCAGTGGATTGAGTGCAGTCTGGGAACCAAAGTGTCCCAGGTTCGATTCCCAGCCAGGGTACATTCCTGGGTTGCAGGCCATAACCCCCAGCAACCACACATTGATCTCTCTCTCTCTCTCTCTCTCTCTCTCCCCCTCTCTCCCTCTCTCCCTCTCCCTCTCCCTCTCCCTCCTTCCCTTCCCTCCCTAAAAATAAATAAATAAAACCTTTAAAAAAAACCACCTTTCTAACTAAACTTTAAAAAAAGAAAAAAATGCAACTGAAATGTACAAAAAAAAGTTGTGCAGTGTGTGGAGAAGGTTCTGTGACTGACTGAATATGTCAAAAGTGGTTTGTGAAGTTTTGTGCTGGAGATTTCTCCTTAGATAATGCTCCATGGTCAGGTAGACGAGTTGAAGCTAATAGTGATCCAATCAAGACATTAATTGAGAACAATCAACGTTATACCATGTAGGAGATAGCCAATACACTTCAAATATCCAAATCAATAAAGTTATTAGTAAAAATGAAAAATTTATTTTACAGAAAAACTATATGGAATTTTTGGCCAACCCAATACAGACATTGGAATATTATTCAGCCTTAAAAAAAAAAAAAAAAAGGAAATTCTGGTACATGCTACAACATAGATGAACTTTGAAGTATATAAGCCAGCCACAAAAAGACAAATATTGGTATGATTTCACTATTTATATGAGGTCCCTGGAGTAATCAAATTTATAGAGACAGAAAGTAGAATGTTGGTTGCCTGGGGGAACAGGAGTTACAGTTTAGTGGGTGGAGTTTTAGCTGAAGAATATGAAAAAGTTACAGTGATGGATGGTGGGGATGGTTGCACAATAATGCGAATGTACTTGACGCCACACAACTAAAATGTTACAGTGTATGTTATGTGTATTTAACCACAATTTTAGAAGATTAAAGCTTTAAAAGTATTTTTAAAATTAAAAAATTTCCTGGCTGGCGTAGCTCAGTGTATTGAGCGCGGGCTGGGAACCAAAGTGTCCCAGGTTCGATTCCCAGCCAGGGTACATTCCTAGGTTGCAGGCCATAACCCCCAGCAACCGCACATTGATATCTCTCTCTCTCTCTCTCCCTCCCTCCCTCCCTCCCTATCCCCCTTCCTCCCTTCCCTCTCTAAAAATAAATAAATAAAATCTTAAAATTTAAAAAATGTAAAAAAAACTTTTGTCTTACAAATTCCAGTATTCCTAAAGGATCTTTTTTAGTTCATCTAGAATTGAACTAAAAGAATAACTGCATAGTTTAAGGAAGTAAATTGTCACAGGCATTATAGGTTAAATTTGCCTAAGACTGACTTTTAGAGAAACCGGTTTGTCTTGCCTTTAAGTGCAGTAGGCCCAATATGAATGTTTTGTTTTCTTCTTTTTTTCTTTGTTTAAAGTTAAGCTGAAATTATTCAGAAAGCTTATATTAATATGATTCTCTTAGCTCACTAAAGTAATTAACAAAAAAAAAAAAGCCCCCAAATTCAGAGTCAGACTTAAAGGAAAACACAACTATTATTTAGCAATCAGTATAGTTGTGGAAAGTAATTTATTTTATAAAGAAGGGATTGTTTTCTACTGAGTTTTGTTAGCTTTGTCCTGCCGTTTCCAAGGATAGGCTGTGAGAAATTAATGTGAAAACCAGTGCAGGGAAACAAACTTCAGAGCGAGGGGGAAAAAAAGAAAAAAGTTGAGATTAACACAGTACAATTTAAAGAAAATTCTCTATCTTCTTTTCATGCATTTCTTCTATCTTCTATTTACTCTATCTTCTTTATCTACATTCTCCTTGATTAGTTTACAGGACTACAAACCCACAGGAATTGGTCTGCTACATCATCTTTGAGATTTGATTCTTTTGCCATTTCCTGTCTTGTTCTTTTTCTGAGCAGAGAGTAATCTTATCAGATCTGTGTTTTAGAAGGGTACATCTGGGAGCAACTGGAGAGGATGCATTGGAATGCGGAGGTAATGGAGATGGGAACACAAGGAGAAAAGACATTTCAGAAAAGGACAGTGGCACCTAGATACCTGGGTTTGGATTGTGTACCATAATTTTCTTGGTGAACTTAAGCAAGTTATTGAGCCAGTCTAGCCTCAGCTTGTCAAATAGGTTAATACCTACCTGGCTAGGTTAGTGTAAAGATTATTAATGCATGTAATGTTTCTTAGTGCCATGTTGGGTGTTAAAGCAGAACACTTTAGATTCAGCAAGGTGATTTAAGCATCCTCCTTACGATCCCCTGACAGTGTACTCATTTGCTCACTGGTTGAGCAACAAAAATGATGGGGATTTGGAGAGAAGTGATAAGAGGGTGTTTCGGTCCAGAGGGAACCTAAGGTGTGTTTTGTGACTCACTGTTGTTTTTGGCTGTGACAATTGGCAACTTGCCAAAGAGTCAGTCAGGCACATTCAAAGGTGTTTTGTTTTTTTTCTTTTAATCCTCACTCGAGGATGTGTTCATTGATTTTTGAGAGATAGAAACATGGATGTGAGAGAGAAATATCAATCGGTTGCCTCCTGCACATGCCCTGACCAGGGATGAAACCTGCAACCTGGGTATGTGCCCTGACCGGAGATCAAACCCTCAACCTTTTTAGGTGTATGGGACAGCACTCCAACCACCTGACCCACACGGCCAGGGCAGGGTGGTTCTTTTCGAGTCCCTTCGTTCCAGTCAGCATTCATATCTGCATCCCTAATCATGTGCACGTAGTATAGCGTATTTGTCATTTGTCCTCACGCTAGTTAGACCCTACCAGTTACATACGGATGAAAGAGTATTATTATTCACCCAGTCAAATTTATTGAGTACGGCAGTAGGCAGGGATAGAATATGAAGACAATATGAATAAAATCTAAGATCCCTGTCCACAAGTAATTCAGAGGGACTGTGTGTGCTTGTTGTAGCCCCAGGTACCATGTGATTTGTACTTAGCAGTTGTTTCTGGAATGATGAACCAATAGAGTGGAGTAGAAAAGAGGTATAACATTTTATGGTGAGATAAATGCTTTAATTCTGTGGTAGAATTAAAGAGCAAGCAAAAGCCTTAGGAACCCTGGAGAGAAATAAGGAATATTGCAGCGGGAGTTGGGGAGGTTGAATGCATGATAGCTGGTTGGGGAGAAAAAGTAATGGGGCAAGTGAAGACACATTCCTACCTTAGCAAACGGCAAGAACAGCAGCTTGAATGCATAAAAATGCATGATGTATTTAGTGAGTTGTCTAGTATAGTTTGATAGAAGGAGATAAGACTAGAATAATAGATTGGCTCCAGATTTTGAAGAGCTAATGATGTAAGGAGTTCGTAACTTTTTCTGTTTTCAGTCAGGAGCAATCAAAGGTTTTGAGGAGGGGGTGGGATATATGATCAGATCTGAATTTTAAAAATGAACTAGCTGTGGGGCCTTGATAACCAATGTCTAGAGAGTCTAGAAAAGGAGACGTCCATTGTAACAAAGTTGAAAGAGAATGCAGTGCTCACAAGTCACTGACATGAAGGAATAGATTTGGGGCATATATTTGGAAACTAAAATCTGTTAAAGGTTGAAGGGAGAGTGAGGAAAGGAGTCAAGAATTTTTTGACATTGCTGTCTTGGATCAGTAGTTGTTAACCAGAATAGGAAACTTATGAGGAAGAAGATGCTTGTGTGATGAATGGGGGTCTGCTTTGCACATGGGGACTGACATTGAGTTGGCCATGGGACACATGTAGCAGAGCCCTGTGTGTTTTCATAACACCCTTTGCATACCTGTGCTGTTCCAAGCACTGTATTATACTGTATCGTAAGTACTTGCTTCTGTTTTTTCTCTACCGCTGTAAGCCAGTCAAAGGTAAAGAGAAGGTATGAACACGTAAGCTAGCGAGGTAGCCAGGGGAAAATGTGGAAAAAGAAGGGGAACCCAGTGAAATTGGAAGAATGGACAGAAGAAAAGGAACCAAAATGAAAGCTGAGAAACGATAGTCAGAGGTAGAAAATGGAAGCAAAAAGAAAAGAGTTTGAAAATAAGAAAATGGTTAGCACTTTCATTGCAGCTGATAGAAGTAAGATGGGAACTGAAAAGAAATCTTTAGATTTTGAAGTCGAGTTGTTGGTTTTTAGAAGAAGGGGTTCGTGAGGGTGAGAGGTGGTGGGGGCAGATGTTTGAGAGGGACTAACTACTCGGTGTGAGTGGGGAATCTCCCTGAAGTGGTAGAGTTGGAGGCAGTTAATACTACTCCCTCAGGAAGAAAGAGTTTCAAGAAAACCAAGGGAATAAAGATGAGTCCTGGACTAGCAGTTTATTTGTCTTAACCATATCAAGTTCAGTTGTAACCACTCATACCTCTTTTATCAAGTTAGGTAGGTGACTTAGTGGGATGTGATTTTGGCCTTTACTAGTTGCACATTAGCAAATCCATGGCACTGCAAGTTCACTTTTATGTGACTGCTCTGAATGATGATAGTAACTAGAAACAACACAAATATTCAGTAGTATTTTGTCCAAAAACAGTTCAAGTTTTTAAACAGTAAACATTGATTATCCAGGAATTGAGTGCTTTCAAAGGAGTGTAAGAAGAGCCTCTGTCAGCTGGATCTGTAGCATTTTAGGGGAGACTGAAAATGAAAATGAATCTTCATTTGGCAAGATCAAGATAAATTATTTGCTATGGTTTCTGCGCAAGTGTATAATTAAGTGTAACTTTGTCACTTATGGCATAGACCAGTGAATTTGGACTAAAGTTTATAAATAATTTTGATATCATGAGACTCATTATTTTCAATCATAAAATTCCTGTAGTAATCTTTCGTGTGTTGATAAGAATAAAACTGACAAAAGAATGAAGTAATGAAAAGTATAACATTAGTGAACTTTTAGGTTTAATGGAGGGGCCTGTATAATTAAACAAAATTGCCTATCATTTTAAGTGACTTCACTTATTAAAGAAGATATGGAAAAGGAAACATCCCAGAATTTGCACTTGCCAACATATCCCTGTTGGTAAATGGACATGTTACAAGGGTCTAGATTCATCACTTGTATAAAAAAAAAACAGCAGTGGCTGATGTGGCTCAGTGGATTGAGTGCCAGCCTTCGAATTGAAAGGTTGCCTGTTCGATTCCCACTCAGGGCACACCTTGGTTTTGGGCCAGGTCCCCATTTGGGAACATACAAGAGGCAGTCAATGGTTGTATCTCTTGCACATCAATGTTCCTCTCCCCCTTTCTCCCTCCCCCTCTCTTTAAAAAATAAGTCTTAAAAAAAATAGAAACTGTACCTACCAAGTACCAGGGTGTTCGTTTATATATTATCTTATTTTAAAAGGTATAAAAATACTGTGTCTACTTTACAAAATGAGATAAAAAAATGTACATTTTAGAAATGTATAAAGTATTATAAAAATATGACATTTTTATTCATTTAAAGTATTTCTTTGCATTTATTTAGATATAAACAAATTAGAATGTGAAATTAGGAAAACTATATATTTTTGGCCTGATATTTGTGTCTAAATTGGATTACCTGAATCAATTGATGGTTGTTAATTCTTTTAAAATTGAAAGTTAGTTTTTGAAAAGCTCTAAGTGTTTGTGTTTAAGATGTTCTATGTGTATTGGTAAATGATATATGTATATATATATTTCTTAGTAATTTTTATAATGGCTTTATGAGATAGCTGATATACCACTTTCACTTATGGAAACTAAGGTTCAGTGTGACCAAACTCACTATTAGTAAGTTGTAGAACCAATATTCTAGTTGAGATTTTCTTAACTCTTAGTTGCATGCTCTACCATCACAAATAATGACTTCTTATTGTCAGTTTATAAAAGGTGGTCTGTCTTTATCATTGGGTGGCTCTTGCTTTTAAAAAAAAAATCTCTACTTGCCATTTATTCTGTTTCTTTAGCAAATACTTGAACACCTACTGTTGTTCCAGGTGTTAGGGGCATGGCCATTAATGAAACACAAAATCCCTGCCCTCCTGGAACATAGGTTTTAGTTTGCATGATACTTTAAAAAAAAAAAAAAAAAGATGTTTAAAATGCAAAGTGTATCCAAAGGTGATAGGTAGTATGGAGAAAGGAAGAGGAATGGCAGTGTCTGGGGAGGAAGTTTGTACTTCCTGGTCCGTGAGAAATTAGAAAGAGGAAGAATCAGTGTGGTAACTGACATTAAGTAGACATTAGAAACAAAACAAAATTAGTCCTTGTGGTCTTGAGATAGAGGTCATGAATACTCTAGAATTTTGCCATGATTACACCAAGTTCTGGGGCACTTTTTTTTTTTTTTTTTTTTAATTGAAGAAGCCAGGCGAGGGGCGGCCTTATCCAAACCCCTTGGAGCTGCTGGACTCCCTCTTCACTTCGGCCTGTGGAGGCCAGAGACAGGGAGTCTTATTGTATAACTTATCCTGTACTGCTTAGTGTTTTAATAAACCTCATTTCTACTTTAGTTACTTTCAGGTGCCAAAACAAACAGTAAAGTATCTTGTAATGTCTATTTTCTGGTCACCTTCACAAGGAAAATATGTTGAACTTGGAGCCTTCCAAATTATCTCAGTTCCACATTGTAAATACCAAAGTTTATTATTTTTGAGTCTAGAATATTATAAAAAGTTGTCAGCGTCTTTTTTTTTTTTAAGATTTTATTTATTTATTTTTAGAGAGGGAAGGGAGGGAGGGAGAGAGAGAGAGAGAGAGAGAGAGAGAGAGAGAGAAAGAAACATCAATGTGTGGTTGCTGGGGGTTATGGCCTGCAACCCAGGAATGTACCCTGGCTGGGAATCGAACCCGGGACACTTTGGTTCCCAGCCCGCGCTCAATCCACTGAGCTACGCCAGCCAGGGCGTCAGCGTCTTTAAGATCATAGCTTTAGAGGACTTTCCCAGGCCCTTTGCTATCGTACTATTAGTCACAATTTTAAAAATGGATAAAAGATTAAGCATGGAAGCCTTAACCTAAAGTTAAGTTCTAAAAAAGATAAAGACCTTTACCCAATACTGAGTGTTTTGGGACAGGACCCAAATTTGTGGCGTTAGAAAGGCAGCATAATTTAATACAGGGGTGTCAAACTCATTTCCAGGGGGAGGGGGGCACATCAGCCTTGTGGTTGCCTTCAAAGGGCTGAATATAATTTCAGCTCCTTAACAGTTAAGGAGTAATTACATTTATACAGTCCTAAAATTATTTCAGCCCTTTGAAGGCAACCACGAGGCTGATGTGACCCCCGGTGAAAATAAGTTTGACACCCCTAATTTAATAGAAAGATCAGGATCTCTGGAATCAGAGATAACTAGGTTCAGATTTTGGCTTTGCCTCTAACCAGTTACATTACAACCATTGCCTTGAATAAATTACACCATTTCTTTAAGTCTCAATGTGATGTGATGATTAAATCAAGAGACACCAGCAAATTATCTATAATACAACATAATAGGCATTGTAAAAAAAAAAAGTAAAAATGCTATGGGAACAGAAATAAAGCAAGTAATTCATTTGACTCTGGGGTGGAAATGGACAGGCTACTTGGAAAGTGAGGATTAGATCGTGAATGATAAGTTGTGGTTGCTGGAGCGCAGAAGCACAGGAAACCACTTTAGGAAGAGGATAACTAGGAGTGCAAATATAATACGTGGAGGTATTAAAATACAGATGCTTCTCCACTTACGATGGGCTTATGTCCTGTTAAATCCATCATAATTTAAAATATCCTAAGGTGAAAATGCATTTAAGATACCTAACCTATTAATCATCATAGCTTAGTCCAGCCTACCTTAAAGGTGCTCAAAACACTTACATTAACCTACAGCTGGGCAAAATTATCTAGCACAGAACCTATTTTATAATAAAGTGTTGAGTACATCATGTAATTTATTATGTGTATTGCTTTCACATCATCATAAAGTTGAAGAATTGTTAAGCAGAACCATTGTAACTCAGGGACGGTCTGTATATATCCTTAGCAAAGACATCATCACCTCTAATATACTTCTTATCTCCATGTCTAAGCCCCTCTCCCAACCTGTTCCCATAGTTCTTCTTACCCTAAATCGATACCTATTAACCGGTGCAATTCGCTTCCGTTCCCAGCTAAGCCATAAACTCTTTGGGGGCAAGAATCTTTTCTTTTATTATTGTCTATTGTTTATACACTAGAGAGTAAGTATTCATTGAATGGATGAAAAAAAACTACATTTTAAAAAGTTTTCAAAAGTACATTTCAGAGCATCCTGAATGCCACACTGCATTTAGATTTGGTCCTATGAAATGTAGAGCTGTGATAGCCTTTAAGCAAGGGAATTAGTTTAAATAGAACAGGATTAGAGCCTCAGTTAAACCTAGTTAAATGACCTTTTCTTGGGGTTGCCATTTCCTTATTTGTTTAATATTATTGATGATTTCTAAATTTTTTCTTTTTTTAAAATAACGGTGTGTCTTTTTTTTAAAGATTTTATCTATTTATTTTATTTTATTTTTTTTTAGAGAGAGGGAAGGGAGAGAGAAAGAGAGAAACATCAATGTGTGGTTGCTGGGGGCCATGGCCTGCAACCCAGGCATGTGCCCTGACTGGGAATCGGACCTGCAATGCCTGGTTTGCAGCCTGTGCTCAATCCACTGAGCCACATCAGTCAGGGCAATCTTTCTATCAACTATAATATTCAGGGATTGTGTGATTCTTGTCACCAGGTGGTTGTTGAGGTATGAGCCTTTCAAGGGAAAATAGTGCTTGGCATATGTTCAGTAAATATAAGTTCAATTAAAAACCCAAGACATAAATCAGGATTTCTTCATTGAAGAGACTCTCTTTACTCTCCCTTTACTTATTGAAGGTACAAGATGAGCATAGAACCAGAGCTACTCTTGCTAATTGGTTAACATTCTTTGAGTATAACATTGTATTGTTTGTTCTGTTGCTGTTTTGGCAACCAAATGGGAACATTGCCATGAAGTATGCAGAACTAGGATTTTAAATGGTAGATGAGTTTGAATTCTATTCCAGGAGTCAATAAGTAATTGAATGGCTTTTCATAAGTGATACGTTTTTATAAATTTTTGGCTTGAAACTCTTTTATTGGTAATGTTCATTTTGTGTTGTGTTCTAAGAAATTGTGAGATAGGAAGGTGGAGTTTTTCACGGACTTCTGATTTCTTGCTGTGTAAGGTACTTCTCGACGGTAGAATTTAAATTTATAAGTGCTCTGCCTTGAATTCATTTCTCTTGGATGTTAATGTGACATTTTCTTTCTTAAAAACATGTTAGTATTTAAATTTAAGTAGTAATAATGTAAGGAATACCTTAGTTATTGACCTAAGTGCTTTGAATATCGTTTATGTGTACAGTGTTACAAACTAAAGAACAGAAAACAAGTTCAGTACTCTTAAAATTTTAAAGGCCAAGAATAGAGTTGCAACATATGTCAAATAAATTGCTGTAGGTAGACAGAGTTATTCTTGAGGGAATATGTTTTATTTATCTAGTTGAAATCCGAAATATCTCAGCTCTGAATAGCATCAAATTCCCTTGTTATCTGGAATAGAAATCCTAAACTGTAAATGGTGAAAGTCTTGGGAAGATATTTCAGATGTATTTTTTTTTTTGAAAAGTTTTTCCATATGCATTTTGTAAGATTAGAGCATAATTGAGTATCTGGTGGATGTTCTATATGAGTATTTTTATGGTTTTTGTTTTTCAGGCATTTTAAAAATATTTAATCATTCATGAGTTGAGCTTCATTCTTAAGTCATGGATGACAAGGCTTCTGTTGGAAAGATCAGTGTCTCCTCAGACTCAGTATCCACTCTTAATAGTGAAGATTTTGTCTTGGTTTCCAGGCAAGGAGATGAGACACCATCTACAAATAATGGAAGTGATGACGAGAAAACAGGACTCAAGGTAAAACTCCATAACAAAAGTTTCTTTTGCTTAGCCTTGCTGAGCTCATTGCAAAACTCAGCCTGAATGGGAAGGTATATATGGAGTGCAGGTGTGAACATGGAAAATAATATCCTTTCTTTTTAATGCTAAAGAATTTTATTTATAATTAGTGATAGTGACAAATTTATATATGATTAAGGATTTTTAATTTGATTGCTTCTAAACTTCTGTTACCCCTTACTGTCAAAAGTAGTGGTCATAGCATAAATGCTTGTCATTTTAGTATTGTTTTCACTTTCCTGTTGAGTTAGAGGTGATTGTTTTTGTTTATGTAGTGTAAGGGCAGTGGCAGGTCAGTAGTGCTATAAAAAAAGAGTTTTGGGATCATTGAAATGGAACTTTAAATTTCTGGCTTTTGGCCACTTTTTTAAAAATTGACTGATTTTAGAGAGAGAGACAGAAGGAGAGAGAGAAAGAAATATTGATTTGTTGTTCCACTTATGCATTCATTGGTTGATTCTTGTATGTGCCCTTACTGGGGGTTGAACCCTCAACCTGGGCGTATTGGGACAATGCTCTAACCAACTGAGCTACCAGGCAAGGGTCTTTTGTTTGTTTATATTTTCTCAGCCAAACAACTATTCTTTTCCCATGCTCTGTTATTGTTCTGCTCTTTATGGCTATAAGTAAACTTTAATTAGTAACATCATTTATAATGTAAGTAGCTTTAAAAGCATTCTGATTCCTGCTTACATCTTTTCATTCAACAAATTTGTATTGGGTATCAACTGTGTGCCAAATGCTATTCTACATACTGGGGATATAGTGGTGAATAAGACAGGTAAAAGGTAAAGGCCAGTGTCCTCCTAGAGCCTTTAAACTGATGGGAGAAACAGACTGAGCCAATAAGAAAATGACTGTAAGGTGAATTTAGGTGCTACGGAGAAAATCAAAGTGGAGTACGTAGGTGAAGAGTGAAGGAGGAACAGGTACTGTTTTAGAGAATGTCTTGAAACGACGTGAGCAGAGACTTCAGGGGAATGAGGAAGAAGGCCATGGAGAAATCTGGGAACTTTCCACAGGGAACAGAAAACAGAAAGACCCTGAAGGAGGGTTACCTTATTAGGACAGAGATAGAACATTGTGAATAAATTAAATAAAAATGGCAAAGGATGAGATCCATTGATAAGTAGGGGCTGGACTATATAGAACTTCTCAGAGCTTAGTAGGATTTTGGACTTTGTTACATATGTGAAGGGAATTTTTGGAGAGTTTTGAATGGGGACATGATCTGGTTTACCTTTTATAAAGGCTCATTGGCTGAGACACTTCCAGCATGACAGCATGAGGAGCTCTCTGGACCGGCTCCCCAGCAAAACTGGTGACAGTTACTGAAAAACCACCATTGAAAGTCTGTGGAAGTGTTCTAAAGGACGTAAAGCAAATAAAGAAACATTTATTTGAAGAAACTTACTAAAATTTGGTTAAGAATCTGTGGTATTTGAACCAGGATCCGTTTCATATTCCCCTTCTCTCTGAGCTAAGCAGTATGGGAACTCCATTCCGTGTTGCTGCAGTCAAGACGACAGAGGGCTCCCTCCCCGCCCCGCTCATAGTCAGAGGTATGCCCTACAGGGAGGAGCAGGGCAGCAGCTTTTCTCACCCTGTCTCCAGCTACTTTGTGCTGGCCAAGTGTGACTGAGCAGCGAGGGCTCCCTCCCCCCCACCCCCCACCCCCCAGCCCTTACCCTCAGCATGGAGGCCATATTTGGGCATGGTGCTTCTGAGTATACTGGGAGCTCCACTTCCCTTGACTCTGGCACGTAAGGCAGTGGTTCCACACCTCTAGAGGCAAGTCAGGTAGACTTGGAACTGCTGTACCATCTCCCATACCCAGCAGGCGCTCAGCTTCTGAAGGTGGGGTATCACTCAGAAGTGTGCCATTGTCCATACTTTCAGCCTTACAGCTATGGCTCAGAAGTTTTGCCTGTAGTGAGAAGTGGGCCATAACACAGCTCCTAATCTCTTCTCAAAGGAACTGACTTTCTTTACAATAGATTGTGGAGAAGTTCAAGCCTAAGGGTAACTCTCAAAAACAGTGGAGATTGTGGTGAAAGTCAGTTGGGAAGAGATTGGTAGATTGTTTGGGCATGCAGGCTTAACTGTAGAATTGCTAGGAGGAGACCACCTAGGATCAGAACAGAACTCAAAACATTGACCTCTGGAACTCCCCCTTCCAAGGTAATCTCAATTTGATTGTTGTATTCTATAGAGCAGTTTATATCTGAGTGCATGGTTAGGAACTGCAGAGCAGTCAGCCACAATCACTGGCGTTTAGCATCTAGGTGTGGTCAGAGAGAGAGACCCAGCACCTTGCCAAAGCTACTGTCATTGCAGGATGACTGAGGCAAATCCAAATTGGAGCCCCCAGAAGGGCAGCATCAGCTTAACACTGTGGAATGAGGGCACGAGAATATACTAAAATAAGCCAGCCAGTCACTAAACAAATAAGCATCAAAAATACTAAGTCTCAGAGTGAGGAGACCAATACTGGGAATTGATACAACCTAAAATGTCATGTTTCTAACAAAAAAAAATTGTGAGAAATACAAAGAAACATACTATAATCCATACATCATAAAAGGGCAACATAAACTGCTGTGAAAATATGTTGGATTTAATATGCAAACTCTTGAAAGTAGTCATTATTAATATGATCAATGAACTGAAATAAATTGTACTTAAATAAAGGAGAATACAATGATAGTATCAAAGTAAATAGAGAATATCATTAAGGAGACAGAAATCACAAAAAGAAAAAAAAAGAACCAAACAGCAATTCTGAAATGAAATATTCACTAGAGAGGTTCAACAGTAAATTTCAACTGGCAGAAGGAAGTGAGCAGGAGATGATGTCATCAAAATACCAGTACAGGAGTTTTTCTCCCAATCTGTCCTGAAAGAACACTGATTTAGACAATCAGTCACAGATGAGAGTACCTTTGTGGAAGTCCAGCAGTCCAGCAGACAAGTTCCAGCACAGTACTCGAGCAAAAAACATCCTAGATTGGACCTATTGAAAACAATCAAAGGAACAGTTTCTATAATGTTTTTTAAATACTAACTTTTAATTGGCTTTTCAAGAGGAGGAAGATGGGAGAGAAAGAAACATTGATTTTTTTGTTCCACTTATTCGCATGCATTCATGGTTGATTCTTATATGTGCCCTGACTGGGATCAAACCTGCAACTTTGGCATATCAATGTGATACTCTAACCATCTGAGCTACCCCACCAGGGCCAAGGGGCAGTCACTTTACCTGTGTCACCCCTACACCAAGGTGGCACAGCTCAGTGCCAAGAGAGACTTACACAGCTTGTGATCTCTCCCACAGGGAAAAGTAAGAGTGTGGGATTGAGCAGTTGGCTTCCCCAACTGTGTGCGACACTCCCAGGGAGGCCCATTTCTTTCTCATCCCATCTGGAATTCTGAGTTGCATGACCTGGGGGCAGATCTGAGAAAATAGCAACCATGGCTGGGGATGGAACATATCCTGGATCATATTAACTGCTTTGGAGACTCCATCAGGGAGGCAACCCATGAGCCATTGGGGATGCCTTCCTGATGATTTCCCCAGCTGGCCCATGGGTACCTCCAAGTGTTATGGCCCTCACCAGACACACCCCCAATCTGTGACTGCCTCCTGTGTGTGCCCCTGAGGGCAAGAATGGTGAGAGTGAGCCCTTGCAGATGACTGGTAAGCATGCCCAGAAAACCAACCTGTTGGTTTTGCAGGACTGAGAGAAACCACACACTTGAGCACTCATTACCACCTCAAGGAAAGCAAATGCAATAGAGAGCATCAGTAGCAGACTAGATTAAGCAAAAGAAAGTAATCAATTGAAGTTACCTAGTCTGAGAACAAAGGTAAACATTTAAGAAGAGCGAAGGGCCCTGGTGGGTAGCTCAGTTGATTAGAGTGTTGTCTTGATACAGCACGGTTGTGGATTTGATCCCTGGTCAGGGCACATACCAGAATCAACTAATATATGCATAAATAGGTAGAACAACAAATTGATCTCTCTGTCTCTCTGTCTCTGTCTCTCTCTCTCTCTCTCCCCCTCTCTCTTTCTCTCTCTCTCTTTCCCCCCCCCCCTCTCTCTCTCTCCCTCCCTCCCCCTCTCCTATTCACTCTAAAATCAAAAAGTTAAAAAAGGAGAGGGTGCTGGTTTGGGCAGAACCCACATTTTAAAAAATAAAAAGTGAAAAAAGCCTATGTGAACAATGGCATACCATTAAAATAAAGAATTAATGCATTATTTGAACCCCAGAAGGAGAAATGGATAGAAAGCTTATTTAGAGATGTAATTACTTGCAAAGTACCCAAATTTGAGGAGAGATTTGGATATCCAGGTTCATGAAGCTTATAGATTCCCCAAAATTTCAACCCAAATTGATTCTAAGACTTGTTATCATAAAACTATCTAAAATCAAAGACAGACAGATTGTTTAAAGCAACGAGAGAAAAAATTTCACATTACAAGGGAATTGTCGTAAGGTAATATGCAGATTTTTCAGCATAAACCTTATAGGCCAGAAGAGATTAAGATGATACATTCAAAGTACTGAAAGAAAAAACAGCCAACCAAGCATACTTTCTTCAGCAAAGCTGTCCTTCAGAAATGGAGAGAAAGATAAGGAAATCTAAGCTGAAGTAGTCAGTCATCATTAGACCTTATAGGAAATGCTGAAATGATTTCTTTAACCTGAAATGTAAGGACACTAATTAGAGTGATACTCACTAATTACATCTCACATAGACACCAACATTAAGGACAGGCATATGATCACTGGAATACACTTGAGAATTAAATAGAAGCTTGTTTCTGTGATCAGCTGATTAAACGGTATCAATACCATTCAGTTGGGATTTGTTTTTCAACATACTGTGCCAGGACAACTAGATAGCCTCATTTAAAAGAATGAAGTTGTACCCTTCACACCATGTTTAAAAATTAGCTCAAAATGTTTGAAGACTTCAGTGTAAGAACTAAAATTATAAAACTTAAAACATAAGGGTAAATTTTCATGTCTTTAGTTTTGGCAATAGATTCTTAGATATCACACCAAAACATAAGCAACAAAGAAAAAAATGGATGAAATTGGACTGCATCAATATTAAGATTTTTTGTTCTATAAAGGATACTGTCAAAGTGAAGACAACACAGAAGGAGAGGAGATATTTCAACATAAGGTAATTTTATTTAGGGTAAACGTAATCTAATGCAGATCTGGCTTCCTGCAGCAACAAAAGCCAAACGTGTGAGACAGGTACTGGTGAGAAAGAGGCATTTATTCGAGAAGGTGGGGACTCTTGTCTCAAAGTGCATATTAACATCCCATTGCAGGCAGAGTTTTCTGTAAGGAGGGAGAGAGAACAGAACAAAGAGATGAAGGGGAGGGGGTTGAAAAGTGCTCTGTGTGCAGACCAGCACAGTCTATTCTGATAAGAATCTCAAAACTGGCCCAGCAGTGGTCTGGTGTGCGTCATCCTGGTTTTATGGTTGAAGGTCTGCAGACCTCCCATAGCTGGGATGACTGAAGGTTGGAGTCTGTATCTTTTTGAAGTTAGTTCCTAGGATTCTTACACAAATGTGCTATTTATCTACAAGCTCTGTATTAGAGTCAGTGTTTACAGAAACAGTGTCAAGAGTGGTGGGGTAAGTTACAATTCCTCACTGTTACTTAAAGAGCTAAACAACCTAAACATTTTATCCACTACTAACGTGGATGAATAACGTAAAAGGGAATGAAGTACTGATAACATGCGGCAGCACAGATGAAACTTGAAGACATTATGTTAAGTTACAAGTAAGTTATAAAAGACCACAGTTGACCCTTGAACAACATGGGTTTCAACTGCATGTTCCCACTTACATGTGGATTTTTTTTTCATTAAATATATAATTGGCCCTCTATATCATCATGGTTCAGACAGTGTTTTTGATCCATGGTTGGGAAAGCATGGGTGCAGAGGGCTGACTGTATGCTTTGTTCTGTGTCATTTTATATAAGGGACTTGGGCCTTGACAGATTTTTTTGTCTGTGGAGGGGTCATGGAACCAACCCCTGCCGATACTGAGGGACAACTATAGTTAAGTTTTGGGGAAATTCAAAGCTATACATGATTTTCATTTGCACAAGGGGTCTACCCTAACCCCTCCCTTGTTCAAGGGTCCACTGTATGTCACTCTATAAATTTAAAATATGTAGAATAATCATATCTTTAGAGATAGAGGATAGTTTAGTGGTTGCTAAGTGCTGGAGGTGTTGGGGGAATAGTTATTTAATGCCTAAGGGAGTACGGTGTTTATTTTTGAGGTGATTAAAATATTTTAAAAATCACTTTGGTCATGGTTTTACATTTCTGTGAATATACTCAAAACCATAGAATGTACACTTTAAATGAGTGAATTGCATATGAATTATATCTGCTACTCTGTGGAGAATTGGTAGAAAGGAGCAAGGCTGGTGGCAAGAAGAAGAGATAGGAGGCTGCTTTAGTCACAAAAGGTTGAGTTAATGTTGGTTATGTATCAGAGGATGAATCTGTATCAGAGTCTGATTCAGGATATATTTTCAAGGTAGAGCAGATTGGTATTAGGATGGGCAAATTAGATGTGGGATTTGCAGCAAAGAGAGAAGTAAACAGTGATTTCCTAGATTTGGGCCTGAGCTGGTCGGTATCTGGTAGTACCATTTACCGGGATGCCAAAGAGATAGGAAGAGCAAGATTGGGCAGGGGAATCATAGTTCCAGTTTATGCTTGAGGTGACTATGGATGTCTGTTTCTAGATGTCATGGGGTTAGCTGGATGTTGAGATTGATGCTTCGGAGAGGTTGTGGCTGGCCTCAACAGTACATAGATGGTATTCAGAACCATGGGATTAGATGAGATTACCATAGATTAAGTGTAGATACTGGAGAGATAAATGGTAAGATGATTCTTGGGGTATTTCAGTATTTATAGATTGAGATGAAGAGAAACCAGCAGAGAAGACTGAGAAGAAATAACTGGTGCATTATAAGGAAAACTAGGAGATTGAAGTGCCTTGGAAGAGAATTGAAGGAAGTGTTTCAAAAAAGCGGGAGTAACCAGAATGTTTAATTTTACTGAGAGGGTGCTTTAGATGATGACTGAAAAAATGATAAGAAACCTTGGTAATCCTTAGGAAGATTGGTTTGTTTGTTTTTCTTTTTAAAGAGAGATGAAAGCATTAGCAGGGTTAGTGTAGGTTGGGTAGTAAGTGGGAAGTGAGGAATAAATGGCAATAAGTATAGACCACTGTTTCAAAGATTTTTGCTAAAAAAAAGAGGAGCAGGAAATGGAGTGGTAGCTGTAGGGTGATACAGATTTCAGTGAGAGATTTTATTAATACAGTGCTACGAATGATTCACTGAAGAGGGGTACATTGCTGGTACAAAGATGATCAGACTCCTTGATGGGATTAGGGAGGCGGGTTTCCTGCACATCAGGGGGCGGTGGGGTTAGCCCAGGAACGGTTTCTGGGATAGGCAGGAAGACAGCATAAATCTTCTTTTGAATTTCTTCCATTTGAAAATTTTCTTATGAATTTTTGAAATATTATTTGACTTATTCTTCCTGTTTGTAATTCGATGAACCATTTATGCTAAATGGAAAGGATCCTCAGGGCTCCACTAGAGAACTTTTTCTTATTGTCTCATCCATCTTATTTACCAAAAAGAGATACTTCTGTTCTGTAGACTAGAAAATTGAGCAATGTGTTCTACAAATTAAAATGTTTCCTTTATGCATTTCCATGTTATTTCAGTATATCTATACAGTGTATCATTTGTGTGAAGAACTGGTAAGTGAAATAGTGGTAAAATTATTATTAGTTAAATCTATTAGCTCTGTCACCAGGTATAACAAGATTACTGCAAATTTGTTGCTCAACTATGCTTACTCCTTTTGAACCTTTTTCTCAACCACTGGTAGATTTTCAAATTGCGTTGGATTTAGAAAACACATTTAATAGGTCTACATTCTTCCATTCCAAAAGTCCTGATTGAGTGGTTTGTTGGATATTCGGGTGATAGCTAGTAATCTACCAAGTGTTGTTTTAGGCATTGAGGATAAGAAATCCCATTTTGAAGTAGAGTGTCCTAGAACATTTCAAAATGCCAGTATAAAATACTTAGCAAAGCTGGGTGAAATATAGCAAACACCCTTTTAATTGAGTAGCTGTATGCATAAGAAAGTAAAGAAAATCTCTAAAGAACAAACAAACGCCAAGAGGAACTGAAAGAACAATACATATGAGCTGACATTGGGACTGTACTGTTCTTTACAACCAGTGGACTTTGGTTTTGGTAGCAGCTAAACTGGGAAGAGATAAGGCCTTGGATTTTACAGAGAGAGAGTAGGTGGATCTGAGATTGCCTTGTAAAGTACCCCTAAGGGCTACTCCTAATTGAAAAGATAGACTTGGAGAAAAAATTCTGCCTGCAGTCCCAGGAAGAAAGTAAGGAAGCTTGAACTCTGGTTTGGGGGAGAGTCTTGTTGAGAATTTGTACCCATAGCCTTGTTGTCATATATCTTTGGGGTTTGAATTTACACTACCTGCATATCCCTGCGTTGGTAATAGTCCTGGGGCACCTGATAGAATCAATTGCAAAACTGGTCTGGGGAGACATGCTTGCCACCCAGTCTGCATGGTATTCCCACAGGTAACCCTGATAAAGAATAGCACACATTCCAGAATTCACAAATACAATACAAAGGAGAGCTCTTCACGAGCAAGGGAAAGCAAACCTGAGCAGAATCAAATCTTGCCAGAACTCAGGCATTTCCGTGATTAGCTGTAACCTTAAGGTAGGTATGATAAGATGTTTAAAGAAAACTTTACAAACATCAGAAAATAACAAAATTATCAAAAAATTTTAAAGATTAAGCAAACTAAAAATAGAACTTCGTCAGATGAAAATAAAGCCAGTGAGCCCTGGCTGGTGTGGCTCAGTGGTTGAGTGCTGGCCTGTGAATCAAAGGGTCACAGGTTTGATTCCCAGTCAGGGCATGTGCCTGGGTTGCGGGCCAGATCCCCAGGAGGCAACTACACATTGATGTTTCTTTTCCTTTCTTTCTCCCTCCCTTCTCCTCTCTTTAAAAATAAATTAATAAATTTTTTTAAGAAAAGAAAAGTAAAGCCAATGAAATTAAAGGTGCAGCAGAATAGACACATCTGAAGAGAGAATCAAACTCTTGGAAAGTGTGTCTTAGGAAATTCCCCACAAGATAGCACAGAAAGATGATTAAATATGAAAGGCCAATTAAGAGACATGGAGACTTGGATGGTTAAGACTAAGATATAATATACCTAAGAGTTCCTTCAGAATGGGGGAGAAGGAAATACTTGAGATAATAGCTGAATGTTTTCTAGAAGTAATAAAAGACACAAATCCTCAGCTTCAAATAACAGAGTGACCCCCAAGCAGGATGACAGTGAAACTGCAGAATATCACAGCCGAGGAGAAGCTTTTAAAAGGCTGAATGAGAATGGAGGTGACGTGAACATGGTTCCTGTTCTCAGGATGCTTATAGCTTAGGGAAGAGGACTGTTGTTAAAAACCTCGTTTCACCTAGCCTTTGCTTTGTAACAAACTACCTCAGAACCCAGTGATTCAGAACAGTTTATTATTTCTCATGGTTTTGTGGACTGACTGGGCAGTGTTGCTGCTCTTGCTTCAGCTCATACAACCTTATTTAACTTGTATGTCGGCTGGGGACTGGGCTAGACTGTGATGGCTGGGTCTCTTCACAGCATAATGGTCTTAGGGCAGATGTGGAAGCTGTAGGGCCTTCATCAAAGGCTGATGTTTAGAAATTACATGTTGTCATGTGTAGCGCCTTCTTTTGGTCAAAGCAAGTCATGAGGCTAGTGCAGATGGATGGATTTAGGGAAATAGACTATGCCTTGTGAGGAGGAGCTGTAGAGATTTTTATGGCTATGTTTAATTTTTAACACCAATGTAGTTAGATAAATGCTGTGGTAGAGGTTACCAACAGGGGCTGTGGTGCAGAGAGGATGGAAACCTGTTTCAGCTTGGGTGAGGAGTCAGGAAAGGCTTCTTGGAGCGGGTAATGGTTTAGATATGCCTTTTAAAGAAAAGCTTTATATGATGGTGTAGTTACAAAGAGCACAGGTATTTTTATTCACCAAATGTTTTGACAACTCACATCAAAATCTTAGAACTTTGCATAAAAATTCAGAACACGTGGTGTTTTTGCTACTTGACTCCTCTGATGTAGGACCCTTACACCTTTAGCTCTTAGCCAGAGACACTCTATAGATGTTGGCTGTGGTACGGTGACGAGCAGTACTTACTTATCAGGAGGAAAGTTCAGTTAGAGAATTTCTTAAAACTTTTTAATCTTCCTAGTTTTCTTCTTGGAAATTACAATTGACACTATTTTAGAAGAAGTTGGCAGGTTTTATTAAAATAGCATATACAAAAATTACTCCTCCTCCTTAGTATTGCTTAAACTAATCTTCTGACTCAGTTTCTGATATTGCTTGTTTTAGAATCAGGTGATCTTGTCCTCTGTAATGCTGAGCTTTTACTCAGCAAGCAGAGTTACTGAACCAGAAATGCACAGTTTAATTAAAGGGTTCAGGGTGGTGAGGGAGACACATAAGTAAATATGTCATCACAGTAAAATTTATGAAGTGCTGAATATAGACATGATAAGAATTATATGAGAATACAATTGTTGCCTAAAGAAGAAAAGAAAGGTTTCATAGAATAGGCAGCAATTCAGCAAAGCCTTAAAGAGTGATTAATAATTTCCCAAAGAAGTGCGTCTGTGACACACGGAAAGATCAAACAAAGTCTTCAAAGGGCCTGGAGCTGGGACCACTGCATACAGTGAAATTTTATGTGCTGGCTTTTCTTTTTCTCCCAGGATGCAGATAGCTTTTTGTCATTTGTTTTCTTTAATATAAAAGGAATGTATGCTTAATACAGAAAATTCAGACAATGAGAAAAGTAAAACCCAGTCATTATTCCATTATTCAGCAAAACAATCATAAATATTTGGGATATTTCTTTATTGACTTTTTAGGGATGAATTCACAAGGTGTTCTATTCCTCCCGCTTCCTTTTTATATTAATGTTAATAATTTCTAATTTTAGGTGTTTTCTCTGGTCCTTCCTTCATATAGTTAAGGTAAAGAGATGGGTGATCGGAACAGCTGCAGTGTATAAATGAGGCACAGAGAGATTTAAAGTTTTATTAAAGATCCCAGAGGGAGTATGCCAGTGGGTCTGGGATTAGTAACTATACCTTCCAGTATCCACATTGGACTTCAGGATCTTTCGTGCCTTGCTTATGATTACTGTAATGTATGTACTTATTTCTAAATGGCTCAGCTTTTACACTGAAGTTGAGCAAAATCACTCAGTTTGAACCATTTTGATTTATATTTTCTTACAATATGATAACAGGTAGTGGGAAGTATAGATCATCAGGAGTTTGTCTTTAATTTTTTTTTTTATCAACTCTGGATTTCTTAAGCACACACTGTCATTTTCTAATCATACTTCTTTGAAGACATAAAATCTCCACTGGCAAAGTGTCCCAAACTGCCTAAACTGAAGTCATTTGTATAACTGGAGGACCAAGTGGGGCCTCGTTGGTATTGTTGCAGTGAAGGGGGAAACGGGGGCTGTGAAGTTAGAGTAGAAAATTAAGACCAGGAAATGACTCTGCTCAGTGTTGCCTCTGGAACACTTTGTTCTTTGTTCCATAAATGTACTTTTGCTCTCAAGGAAATAGATGTGTAGCCAGTTTTATCATATAAGCTGCTACCTTTATTTGATATATTTAGAAAGGACAGATGTTATCCCAGTAATGCTTCTTTTGTACATGAATAGTAGGTGTGTTCTTAGTATTTTCTGGGCCATGAAAAGTGGAAAAACTACTTTAAAAAAAAGTTACTTGCTTTTCTGAACCTCAACTCCAGTAGATAGATCAGTTTGTTTAGAAAAGGCTGAAAGTGGGGTAGGGAGATACTAATTAGATGCCTACTATATGCTTACTAATTGGCAGAGATTGTGAAGAAATGGGATAAGCCTTGTAAAAAATCATAGTGCCTGAAATAAATAACTGCATAATAATCATATTATTGTGTCATTGAGCCCTAGTGATAATCCTGTGAGATACATATGAATGTAATTTTAGAAATGAGACAGTTATGGCTCCCAGAAGTTCATTTGTTCACAACCAATAGAAATAATGTCAGAGCCATGTCCCAAACTCAGGCCTGTCTTACTGTGGAGCCCAGGTAGGGCTACTGAGGACATTTGCATAGGCTGTACTCTGCACAACCCGAGGATGCAGTTCACATAGTCCGTGATGGGAATGGTGCCCCCTGGAGGTGTTCCACAAGCTAGTTCTTGTCCCCAGTATTTGTTTCTACCAATTGCTTTGTAAACAGTTATGAATAAATCATTCACCATGCGGTCTCTGCCCTTATAAACATTTGTGTCTATGTTTACAATAGCTTCTAAATTGGCAACCTTATACTTGATTTTTTCTCTCAATTCATGACTGTTCCCTAACGAACTCTCCCGTCCTCTTCATGTAAACGATATGAACAGGAGCACAAACCTAAATGTGACCCTTAGTTGTGTTATTCATACATATTTGCTTTGCTTTTTTATTTTTATATTTGTGCCCGATTAAGTTAGAAGTCTTTGTTGGACTTCAAGATAAAGATTTTGTTTGTGAATTGCAGCATGCTATTTGGTACTATATTTTTAAATTGTAAATGTTAAACCCTAATGACACTATCAGAATAATAGGAAATGATGGTATTTGTTGTTTTAACAAAGGTAAAATAAATCATTCAGATAAATTTCATTTTTCTGTAACTAAACCAAAATCTATATCCAAATTGAATAAAATCCTGTTACTTTGGCTTCTGTTTTTTGCATTTATTTATAAAATTCAGTTCAGTACATGTGTATTGCAGATATACTATGCACCAGACACTTACCTTTGGGAATATAAAGGTAATTTAGAAACAGGCTCTGCTATCTAATAATGTCTAGTCTGGTTCACAGGACTCACTAAACACACATTTTCTAAAACAAGTAGCAATGCTGGAATAAATGTGTATACTAACGATACGGTAGCTCTCCCTAAGGAGGGAGCACATAAAGCCAGAGAAGGTAACAGAATTTTAGCTTGATCAAAGAAAACGAAGGAGAAGAAGAGGGTTTTCCAGGAAAGTGAAGAGTCCATGCAAAGTCTAGATGTTTGAAAGTTTATGCTGTGTCCTGGGAAAGTTGAGTATTTTGATATGACTGATAAGAGGTGGAAAGGGAGATTGGGCAGAATTGTGGAAAAACTCAGAGAATATAGTTACGAATTTGCACTTTGTCTTATCGGCATTGAGGAAACATGGAAGGGTTTAATTTAATCTTTTAAAAGATTTATTTATTTATTTATTTAAGGGAGAGGGGAAGGGAGGGAGAAAGAGAGGAAGAGAAACACTGATTGGCTGCCTCTTGCATGCCCCCAACTGGGGACTTGGCTTGCATTCCCTGTATATGCCCTGACCAGGAACCAAACCAGTGACCTGTCAGTTTGCAGGACAATGCCCAACCCACTGAGCCACGCCAGTGAGGGAGAGATATGGAAGGGTTTTAAAAAAAAGGCAATGCTAGATCAGAACTAGAATTTACTATTGTAACTTGAATGGCACTATGAGAGATAGGTCACAGCATAGAGAAAGAATGCATGGAAAGTACTGTCTTTGCAGTAGGCTTGTGTAAAATGAAAGAACCTGTCAGGGATAAGAGGAAAAAGTACACAGTTGAGCATGGATCAATAGGATGTGTCAGTACTGTGGGATTGACAGCTGTCAAGGATGATCATGGTCCTTCATTTGGCCACTTGAGTGGATAGTATGTCCCCCCCCCACCTATGGGTGGGGAACAGGAGGGTGAAGGGAAAGACAGTCATGCTCCCAGGAGGGAGAGCCCACTCAGTATATTCTAAGTCACGTTTATTTAATTTCAATCCCCAAACATGTCCATGGGTCATGCATGTGAGTTCTTTGGCTACTCTACTCCATGTGCTGTACTTTGCATCCCCGTGACTATTCTGTAACTACCAATTGGTACTTCTTAACCCCTTTACCTTTTTCACCCCTCTGACCCACCTCTCATCCATCAACCATCAAAATGTTCTCTGTATCTGTGATTCTGTTTCTGTTCTGCTTGTTTATTTTGTTTTTAGAATCAAGTGTTATAGGTATGTATTTATTGCCATTTTTTGTTTATTGTTTATTTTTGATCTTAAAGAAGACCCTTTAACATTTCATATAATACTGGTTTGGTGATGATGAACTCCTTTAGCTTTTTCTTGTCTAGGAAGGTCTTTTTATCTGTCCTTGGATTTTTAAAAAAAATATATTTTTATTTTTTTAAATTTTTTAGAGGGGAAGAGAGGAAAAGAGGGAGAGAAACATCCATGTGTGGTTGCCTCTCTCGTGCCCCCTACTGGGGACCTGGCCAGCAACCCAGTCATGTACCCTGACTGGGAATCCAACCAGTGACCCTTTGGTTCACAGGCCAGCACTCAGCCCTGAACCACACTAGTCAGGGCTGTCCTTTGATTCTACATGATAGCTGATTCTACATGATAGCTTTGCTGAGTAGAGTAATCTTGGCTGTAGGCCCTTGCTTTTCAGCACTCTGAATACTTCTTACCAGTCCCTTCTAGCTTGTTTCCTTTGAGAAGTCAACTGATAGCCAGGGTGGAGAAAACAGTGTTATCCAGGTTGATAAAGCCTCAGGTAATGGTGCCCTCCTGCCAGCTCTGTGGTTCTGTCGGGGGAAGGCTTAGAAAAGGAATAATGGCCTCTGCCAGCACTTCTGTCTGGGAGAGAGAGGTGCCTCCCAGCTCTCACCCTGATGCCAGACAACTCAGTTCCTCCTCCTGTGTCTCTGATGCTTCTCAATCTGCTGCCCCCACACTAGAGCTTGGAGGGATGGAGTCCAAGTAAGTCTGTCTGTGTGGGGGCCTTTAAAAGGAACTGCCTGAGACTCAGCAGTTTCTGCCTTCCACAGCCACAGTCCCCCCTGGTTGTTACAGCCAGAAGTTATGGGGACTCACCTTCCTGGCACCAGAACCCTGGGCTGGGGTGCCTGGTGTGGGGCTCCAACTGCTTGTTCCTGAGATACCCCTCCTGATTTTTATCTACCACACTTATATGAGACCATTCCACATCTTCACCCCTCCTACCAGTCTTGATGTAGTTTCTGTAGTTCTTTAATTCTGTAGTTGTGGGACTTCCATTCGGCTCAGTTTCCAATGGTTCTGAATGCTGGTTGTTCTGTAGTTCTAATTTTGATGTGGTCTTGCAAGGAGTCAAGCTATGTTTACCTATGCCGCCATCTTGAACGGAAGTGATTGTGGCTATTTGTCTAGGTTGCTATTTTAAGCAGCTTTTAAAACTCAACATTTTTGTGTGTGTACATTATTTTTTTTAGACTTTAAGGAAGAGTTAAGGAAATAGAAGGCAGTTCTTATGTTTATAGACTTTATAAACGAGGGAAGAATGCAAGATAAACATGTACAAACACAAAAGACAAATGTATAAATGTTTCCTTTCAGGGTTAGGTATATTTTCATGACTGGTGAACATATTACAATGTAGGGAACCAGCCCAACAGAAAACTTGAGTTTACTTATAGTATATCCTATATTGGGGAAAAAAACAACCAAAATACTTCACAGCATGTAAAATGTCTACTCTTCAATTCAGTTTGCTCTTTTAATGATAGCCTTCTCAGTTATAATTGCTAATTGCTTAAACATGGAGTCTAGTAGCTTCTCTCCATCTGTTTTCAGGGTGGCCTTAACTCTGCTTAATGTTCCTTCTCTGTCCCCTTAGAACACAATGTGGGTTCATTTAGGCCGCCTTTTGTTTACTCCGGTGGTACAGTATTTCACTTCCAGTTCTGAAAGAAGAAGGTTAATAGAAACTAAGCTCTAGTTTGTTTTCTAGGTGCTTTCAAAACACACCTTCTGAAACAATAAATTTGATTGCACTTGTGGAGGTGTAGGATCAGACATAAGAAAGAGCTACAGTTACTCGACTGAATCACTTGTAGTTCCATTAGCAGTAACTAAATGTAAAATGAAGTTCACAAAAGCAGATGTGTTGTTGAAGCTAAGAGGCTGAACATCTGTCTGGCTCTTATTTCCAAGGCAAAAGTAGCTGACATATTAGAATTTCCTTGGGAAAATGTCAGCAAAAAGACCTAAGACTGTTTGTTTCTCAGTCACAATTTACTGCCAAAGGGATTTGAAGTTTGTAAGTTACAAAAGATGCTTGAACTGAGTTTCTTGGTAGTCCAGAGGTGCCTGCCTCTCTTGCTGGACTTGTGCTTCCCGGCTTCTGTTTGACTGTGCTGGGAGGACCTCTCTCTCTCTCTAACAGCCTGACAGCCCCACTCCTTTTAACTCTTTGTCACAAAGCCTCCAAATTGGCCCCTCTTTTTTTTTTTTTTTACCGTGACTTTCCTTTTCATAACTTAAGTCTTTTAAACTTTTTAGTATTCCTTAAATAAGCATTTAATGACCATAGTGGGTTTTGTCACTTGTGGTTTTCCTTAACTTTGGGCAGTCTGTACTCGAATTTGCTCTTGTTTATTTCCTTGTTGAGCAACTAATAATAAACCACCATGACTCTAGAAAAATACTTGACATTGTTGAAATGGGTTGCTTCTGTTCCTCAGGAGCATTTTATACATGCATCTCCCCACCTTTATTCAAGTGTCTCAGAACTTTAGGAACTTGTTCACATCAGAGATGTCTTTCTCAGAAATACAAGAGACTTTCTAATATAGCAGGAGTGGTAAAGTACGTGTGAAAATGTATTACCTAATAAGTATATGTTTCTGTTGATAACTTCGGAAGCAAACACACTTTTTTTTTCTTAATGATAAGATATGCTGCTACAAATATTCCTCTTACTAGCATTATTTTTCACCAGACAGTAAAATTACAAATATTTTAATTGTTGTTAGTTTAGGACACTGTAGAAAACTTAATAACATTGACAAACTGTTCACATATATTTCTGGGTATTCGTCTCAAATTTACTATAAACTTCTTCATGAAAAAGACTGTGAATTAATTAAGAGAACAGCTGCAGCTCTTTTTGCAGATCTTGATTTATTTGTTAAAAATGTTCAGAAGAGTCTTTGTATCAAAAGAAATGCTGACTTTCTCTAGAATGCAGACCCATTTGAATCCTCCTTGGCCTCTCTCTGTCACTTCGCTGATTGCATGTATTTGTGACCCTTAGATCATAGGGAATGGAAGTGAGCAGCAGCTGCAAAAAGAGCTAGCGGACGTGCTGATGGATCCTCCAATGGACGACCAGCCGGGGGACAAGGAGCTTGTGGAAAGGTCGCAGCTGGATGGCGAAGGAGATGGGCCTCTCTCTAACCCGCTCTCAGCTTCATCCACCATTAACCCCGTGCCGTTAGTAGGGCTCCCAAAACCGGAGATGAGCCTGCCAGTGAAACCTGGACAAGGAGGTTAGGATTGCTGCATTGCTTGCGTAACTGAAGGTTATTGTTTTTAATATTTGAGTGCTTACCCTGTTGTAGGTTTGATTCAGAGTGAGAAAACACCATTATCTGTGTTCTCTAGAATCTCTAGATTCTAGTCTTAGGGAAACATGGAAGAGTTAAATAGATGTACCATTCTGATTCCCTTTGAAATGTATGTCATTTTTACCACAGAAAGAGACATAGTTAAATGACATGGAGGGAATCTTCAGAGTGTTTAAAGGTTCTTCTAGGAAAAAGGAGTTTGCATACAGGGTTGGACAAACGGAGTAGGGATGCTTGGTAAAGAGGTGGTTTGCTCCAGGCCTGTGTGACAGCCCTAGGGAAAGAGGTGCTGGACTGAAAAAGAGCTGAGGAGGAAAAAGGCCATTGGAAGGGCTCATTGGGAAGAGTAGGGTGTTAAAACTGTAAGTGTTTATTGGGAAAAGGAAAGCAAGGGGATTGAGAGAACTTAACGGAGTAGCTAAGATGATGGATGAGAAAATAATTATAACAGTGCAGATCAGAAAGAAGATAGAGATAGGATTTTTCAGACAGGTGAAATACTAAAGGCGCTTGTGGGATTTTTTATGTTTTGTTTTTTGTTTTTAACCTAAGTGTAAATTACAAAGTCAAAACAAACTAGAAGAAGTAGAAAGGTACAATGGATCTGAATCCCAGGCCACCTTTTAGGTTTGGATTGATACTACAGCAATACCTGAAAATTTTTGTGTTAGTGACAGTTCTAGTGTTAGGGTATCTGGCTTCTGTATTATCTCATTAGTACTTAATTTTAGAACCTAAATATAACTTGTAGATTTTTACTTGGTTTTCATGTCAACAAAATATCGAATAAAATTAAAATAATCATCTCATTATCATTTCTTTCAGATTCTGAAGGGTCAAGTCCTTTCACACCAGTGGCCGAGGAAGACAGTGTCGTCTTCAGCAAGCTGACTTACCTAGGCTGTGCCTCAGTAAATGCTCCCCGGAGTGAAGTGGAAGCCTTGAGGATGATGTCCATCTTAAGGAGCCAGCGTCAGATTCCTATAGATGTAACCCTGTCAGTGCCGAATGTGTCTGAAGGAACCGTGAGGTAAGACCGGTTTCTGGAAACATTTGTAACATTTGATCAGATTTCTGACCTGTAGTTTTAGAAATAAGCAATAGTGAACAAAAGACATAATTATTTTATGTAATGTTTAATTCTTCTGGCATTTATGTCATTTAGGTATTGTGACCCTTATGAAAAATAGTCATGCATTTGAACAGTTTTCATACTCTACTCCAGTTGTGTGTAACATATTAGAAACGCAAGTGTTCACAGGATGATTGAAATATGTTGATGTGAGAGTCTGCCTAACAATTTATATTTTCTCTGTTTCCTTAATACAAATACTAGTTTGACACATTAGTTCAGTGTTGAATTTAACACTGGTTTTTGAAATTACAAAAACCTTTTGGTAAGTATTAACTATTGTAGTACAGTCCCTTAATTTTTAAGATGAGGAAATTGAGACCCAGAAAAGTCTCTAGAAATAGCTATTGTTTTTACTAACTAGAATCAATAACAACTATTGAATGTGTATATAACTAGCTAAATACAGAATTCTAACTAATCATATAAAATAACATTTCCCCAACCCTGGCTGGCGTAGCTGAGTGGATTGAGCACGGGCTGTGAACCAAAGTGTTGCAGGTTCGATTCCCAGTCAGGGTACGTGCCTGGGTTGCAGGCCATGACCCCCAGCAACCGCACATTGATGTTTCTCTCTCTCTCTTTCTCCCTCCCTTCCCTCTCTAAAAATAAATAAATAAAATCTTTTAAAAAATAATATTTTCCCTTATTATAAAAAGTACATGCTTAATTAAGAAAAATCAAAGAACATAAACAAGCGAAAATTCAGGAAAATACTTAAAGCCACTCTGTCATTGAAAAACACAGTTCACATCTTGGTTTATTAAGGCCCTCTTTATGTATTTGTATGAACATATGTGTATATATGCCTATTTATGTGCATGTATAATTACATAACTATTAGAATCACCATTTTTAACAACAGTGGGAATATATGTACCATCTTACAACATGCTTTCTTCACAGTTTTATATTGTGACTCTTGTCATAACAATAAATATTAAATTTTTTAATTTATGGTGGCACGTGATGGATTATTCAGAAGTAACCAGTTTCTCATATTGGACACTTCAGGTTTTTTAAATCAGAAAAATACTACTAATAGCAGATAATATTAAGCTTTTATTATATGGGCACATAAGTACTTTATCTGTACTTTTTTCCCCCAAACTTTTCTTATAAATAGATGTTTTCTAGCTACATTTTTTTTCAATTTCATTACATACAGACTTAAAAATTTCTAGAAGTAGACTTATGAGTCACTTATGAGACTCTTTACCCATTTTTATTACTTATGATACATTACCAAACAACCACCTAGAAATATTAATCCAGTTTATACCTCTATCACTGGTGTATGAGAATATATGTTTCTGTACCCTCAAAAGCATTTTGGCTTTTCATGGTAGTAGAGTTATAGTTGTATATGGATATTAGTAAGTTAATTTTTAATCCAATCATCTGCAATTCTTCTCTGAGTAAGGAAGTATTTTACGAAGACTCATAAATCCTAATGTTAGTTATGTTTATTAATGTGAATCTTTTAATAAAATTCATTTAGCACTCACTTCTGTATGCTCAGTAGTCATTCTCTCAACTGAAGTTATGCTTTGTTCTAGTGTACTTTAATTCTATGAAGATATGAGAAAATCAGTTTCTCTTGCCCCATGTTCTCAGAGTTTTTATCAAAGAGCCTTTGAACCTGGATTAGATCCTGTTCTAGGTATTTCCATTATGCACAGGAGCTCCTGGGCCTTCCCCATCAATGCCAGTGCCTAGTGTTGAAATTGCCTCGTTTCTTTTTAGTCCTTTTATATTTGTGTCCCCAGTGCTTAGAACAGAGCCTGGAATGTTGTCGATATCACATACATTTGTTGAATGAATGTCATCCCTTTGGCTTTTCAATAAATGCCATTTTAAAAATTCATGATCTTTTTTTAAGTGTTAACATTCTATACAATCTCTCTCCCTTTATTACATGAATCAAAAGAGCATGTTTTATACTGACAAACACAACAGCTCTTAATTTTTTTAAGTAATAAAGGAGATTAGGTCATTTTTAGGAGATGAGAAGCACAGCTTTAATCATTTATTTTGGTAGTCTAATTTACCCATTATTCTAGTCTTTATTTAGTTACAGAGTATATAAGAAAAATGTGCTTACTGATGTTATTTATGCCTTTCTGATTGCCTCCCTAAAACATGGGAATTATGTAGTTTTTAATACCTTGGAATTATGTAATCAGTAACTTTAGGAATCCTCATATGAGTCAGTTATCAAGATTTAAGAGCCCTGGCCAGTGTAGCTCAGTGGATTGAGTACCAGCCTACGAACCAAAGTGTTGCCAGTTCGATTCCCAGTCAGGGCACATGCCTGGGTTGCAGGCCAGGGCCCCAGTAGCAGACTCGCAAGAGGCAACCACACATTGATGTTTCTCTTTCTCTCTCCCTCCCTTCTCCTCTCTCTAAAAATAAATAAATAAAATATTTTTTAAAAAGACAAGATTAATATGGTTAGCATTCCACAAAAGGTTTATACGAACTTCTTGCTAGAAAGATGAGTCTCGAATCATACAGTGAAAATAGTCCATAATCCCTCTAATCTCTTTTTATATTTTTTCTTTCTGGACAGACTCTTAGATCCTCAGACAAACTTTGAAATAGCAAACTACCCTATCTACAAAATCCTCTTCTGTGTCAGAGGGCATGATGGAACTCCTGAGAGTGACTGTTTTGCTTTCACTGAAAGTCATTTCAATGCTGAGCTCTTCAGGATACATGTCTTCCGGTGTGAAATACAAGAAGCTGTAAGTCCTTGAGAGCATACTGTCTGCTGATGAAATTTCACCTGTGTTGGAATTACTGCAGTATTTGTTATGGCCACTTAAAGCAAAATGAAATTCTCTGCAAGTGTTCTGTTTATTCCAGCCTGGTGGACTGAAATATGAATGAACTAAAAGTTTGGTTAACCAAAACCTTGTTGCTAAGAGTGTCAGAGGAGACCAGTTGGCTGCTTCTCGACTGGGTCAGATAGGCATCTTGGTTTCGGCAAGGACACATTTGCAAAGTGTTCTTTTATACCTAAACTTTTGGAATTACTTTTATTTTAATAAATGTATTCAGATAGTTCTTAACAATTTACAAAATAATTTTTCAGTTGGATTTTTAGTGTTTAAAACCATTTTCTTTTTAAAAACTCCTTCATTGGCCGTTTAGTGTTGCTCGCTTTAGGCATAACAAATCAGATAATTAACCAAAAGAAATCAATACAAAATCTAAATAACAAAAATGTCAAGCTCATAGAAACAGTAGAAGAATGGTTGCTGGGGGCTGGGAAAACAGGGAGAAGTTGGCAGATGAGTACGCACTTCCATCTATAAGATGACTCATGTGGGTAACACTGTATTGTACAATTAAAATTTGTTTTAAGAGTGTTAAGAGAATAGAGCTTAAATGTTCTCACCAGGGGAAAAAAAGATAATGTGAGGCGATGGATATGTTAACTCATTGGTGGGGGAATCCTTTTACAATGTGTACATTTATCAAATTACCACAACATACACTTTAAATATCTTACAATTTTATGTCAGTTGTATCTCAAAGCTGAAGTAAAGTAATTAAAAAAGAAATCAATAGGAAAAAAAGGAATTACTCCTTCCCAACAAAGTAGGTAACCTCTTCAGCCTTAATAAAAGTATTTTATTTCCTGCGGTAACAGCCCGTTTCCTAAACCGTCTGGTTGCAGGTAAGCCGGATCCTGTATAGTTTTGCCACTGCCTTCCGCCGTTCTGCCAAGCAGACCCCACTTTCAGCCACTGCTGCACCCCAGACTCCTGACAGTGACATCTTTACCTTCTCTGTGTCTTTAGAAATAAAAGAAGATGATGGTAAAGGTTATTTTAGGTAGGGCATCTTATCTTATTTACTTATTTATTTTTTGAGGTTCTATTACCATGCTGTATTATCTGGGGTTCAAAGGAAATGCCAGGTCAGATTATGTAACTTGCATACTATAAAATGATTGCTCTAATTGGTGGGGTGGTTTTTTTTTTAGTGTAAGCCATAACATTTCAAGAATTAAAATTTTATGTGGGAAAATGTCATACTATATTCTTTTAGTCAGACTCAAAGTAATTCACTGGCAACTGATATGAAATGATGACAAGTTAAGTCACCTGGATTTGTAGCTCTGTTTGTTTTGCTGGGGGGGGTGTTTTGTTTCTGTTTGGTTTATTTATTTACTTATTTATTTAATCTAAAATCTTAAGGCTATTGAAATCAAGTTTTACCATTAAAATTTATCTGAACATATTAGAATGAGAGAAATTTAGTCTGTGTCTAAAGTCTGATCTTGTATATAAGGTCAGAAATAAATGGTTTGTGTTTTTCAAGTAAAATGGTACTTTCTTGTAGGAAAAAGAACTCTGGAATAGAAATAAAAACTTAGGTTTAGTTTAATTATTGCTACTGTTAACAGTTAATCTTTTTCAAGTTTCTTTATGTTTCTTGGTCGTAGTTTCCTTATTTATCAAACAAGGTAGGTGGACTGAGCTCTTTTCTAACTCTGAAATACTGTGATGATTGGATTTTTTTCCTCCGTAGTCTGTCTTACAGAATTGGTGCTTCTTGGGATTGTAATCGATAGTTGCATATAGAAGTCTCTTTCCTATACCACTGTTTCATAAAATAGATAATGTGAAATTACATCAAAATATTTCTAATATTTGCTTTTACATCAAAAGGCACAATGGCTCTAACTTGTTTGGAAACTGGTAACTCGTATTAGTCTCCCTTCAAAGATTTTGGAGTTGTCATGCCATCTTGTGGCCAGTTTAGTGTATAATGCAGCTTCATCGTTGCTTTGTGCACTGAAGTGTGTGAAGAAGGCATGGTGCTCTGTGCTTTCTTTCTAGCCTTGTGTCTGTTGGCCGGGGGACACTGTGGCTTAGTGTTTCCCCCAGTATGCATTCCTGCCCTGTAAACTTTGTAATATATTTTTTCCTTTTTAAGAAACAAAACAGTTTTCTTACTACTTTTTCCTTTATTGAAGATATTTATGTAGATTCTATTGTGATTTCCATTTATAACAGGAAAGATTTCTAAGATATCTCAGAAGAGATGCACTAGAATAACTCCCTTCTGCAATGAGGCATAATCAAGGCAGAATGATCACAATTAGAAACACCCCTGTTATATTCACCCTTGTGCCAAGGAGATGCTATACAGAAAATGCCTGCATGGTCAGATTTGCTTTCATGTTTGTTAGGCCTTTGCTTTCTTTTTTCCCCCATGGTTTTACCAGATTTGTAGGTTATAGAAGAAAATAGTGTTGTGTAGCATAATTGTGATGAAATCATTGAAAAGCATTCTTTTCTGTGTCAAATCTGAGCCTGTCAAATGCATTTCCTTTTATCCAGTGATTCTACCATGTGCTTTACCATAACATGAGTATAGGCGGAGTGTTGTGGCAAGGATTAATGCTCTTTTTTCCATGCCTGAAAAAGTGTAATTCTTACATGTTTAAAATCAGACATCTGCCTTTCACTTTAGCCCTTACAAGGTGGAATGTTTTCACTTATACCATTCAGAGAACTTCGTCTTATTTAATCTAACGTTGTTCCATAGGCTGGGTTATTTAATATTGTCCTTGTTTAATGTATAAAGAAACCCAGAGAAGTTAAGCCTGGACCTCAGTTTCTTAATTTTTTTTAAAGATTTTATTTATTTTAGAGATGGGGAAGGGAGGAAGAAAGAGAGGGAGTGAAACATCAATGTATGGTTGCCTCTAGCACACCCCATGCTGGGGATATGGCCTGCAACCCAGGCATGTGCCCTGACTGGGAATCAAACCGGTGATGCTTTGGTTCACAGGCCTGTGCTCAGTCCACTGAGCTACACCAGCCAGGGCCTCGGTTTCTTAATTTATACAATAGAAATTAAATGTAGAATTACCTGATTGAATCCATTCAATGGTACAATGACAAGACCAAGAATGTAATTTAGATCCCGAGATCAGTGAGTAAACTTCCCCTGCTTACACACTCTACATTCTGCTTCCTGTTAATGTGGTTTTTCCCTTCCCCTTCAGACTCAGAACACCATAGACAACTTTATTTCCATTGTTGATATTTTAAATGCAGCTGAGATTATAGTTGATCCTTGAACTACATGGGTTTGAACAGTGCAGATATTTTTCAGTACATGTAACAGTCAGCCCACAATTTATTGCCAGGTTTTGCATCCATGGGTGCAACAACTGTGGATGAAAAACAGTATTTTCAGTCCATATTTGGGAATCTACATATGCAGAGAGTCAGCTTAAGTTTACATGGATTTTCCACTGGGGGATAGTTGTTTGGTGCCCCCAGCCCCCATGTTGGTCAGGAGTCAACTGAATATTTATGTTTCAGTACCCACTGAACATAGAGAAGTAGTGTATTGATTACTAGTTGAAAAATTGAGACCTATGTATATTGTTATAGATGAGAATTCTGTCAGCCACAAATAATTAGTTTGGTATGCAAAAGTTTTTCTTTGTACATGTTTGTCATTTCTAGACTCCTTTACCAAGATTCTTTAATTTTTTAAATCTCAGTGTTTTTAAAATGTTCTTTAATTGGTTGCTATATAAATGTAGAGGCGCTTCAAACTAATGTCTTCAGAGCCACTGTTTAGTTTGAGTAGGTACTCAGAGCGCTCATGTAGCCTTTTATAGTATCGTCTAATGGTTCTGTTGCCATAATTTTGACATTGCATAGTAATAAGACACAATTTAGATTTACTGCATACTGGCTGATTGCCATAGGAAGATGTTTACCTCTGAGAACAACGGAGCTAAAAAAAAGTGTTGTGTGGGAAATTAGGGGATTATTTTGGTAAAATGTCATTTTAAGAATATTTTCAGCTTTCTTCTTAAGCTGATTTAAACTGTATCATTAATATTAATTTTATAATTACAGGAATGCCTCAGAGATATGTAGGTTCCATTCTAGAACATTGCAGAAAAGTGAATTTTGCAATAAAAGCCACATAATTTTTTTGGTTCACCAGTGCATATAAAAGTTACACTATACTATAGTTATGTTTACACTATACTATAGTCAATGTGTACAATACCATTATGTCTAAAAAAATTCGTACCTTAATTTAAAAATGCTTTATTGCATAAAATGCCATCCATCATTTGAGCTGTGCCATTATCCTTTTGCTGGTGGAGGTCCTTGTCCTGTTACTGACGGCTGCTGACTGATCAGGGTGGGGTGCTGAAGGTTGAGGTGTCTGTGGCAGTTTCTTAAAATGAGACAACAGTGAAGTCTGCTGCATCAGTTGACTCCTCTTATCACAAATAATTTCTCTATAGCATGATATTTTCACATCAAGGGGCAGGTGGTAATTTAAAAAAAATGTTTTTTTAAACTTCTGTTAAAATCTGAAAACCAGACACAGAAAATAATCAAATCAAGTGATTTCTGTGCCTGATTTTCATCACGTAACAAAAATTGTTCTAATACATGTCACGAGACAATACTTTGCAAAATTAATGAAACCTGTTGTTCTACAGTGCAGTTCCTAAAGATAAGGACCGACAATGCTTTAAACTACGCCAAGGGATTGATAAGAAGATTGTCATCTATGTGCAACAAACAACTAATAAAGAACTTGCCATTGAAAGGTAAACATTTTTTGTAAGTTTAGCTTAAATGTAAATTTTAGTTTTTATCAATCTAATGGTGTAATACAGTATGTTAAAAAATGTATTTACAAATGTTCTGTTCCCTTGGGAATTCTTTTGGCTATTAAGTGGCTACTTCATTCACTTTGCATTAACTACCATAAATCTCCCACAAATATGCTGACTTAATGTGATAATAAAAGGCAGACATAGAATTTGTTATCTCTATGTTTGCCTTTTATTATATGTTAATATCTAATTTAAAAAGTAGGGATTATTTTAGCAATACTAATTGATCATTTCAATGTTCCTTTGTCCCAAAATTCTTCAATAAGAATTTTTTTAAGTGACCTAATGTAAACATCTTTTTTGTGTTCTTTTTCCAAATTTATGTCAGTTCTTTTCTTGCAGGTGCTTTGGTCTCCTCCTGAGCCCTGGGAGAGGCGTCCGCAACAGCGACATGCACCTGTTAGACTTGGTAGGGATTCTTGTTGCCTTTTTTTTAAGCTATGCACTGTTTCCTCAATAGAGGTTGTTTCACTTTATCTCATCTGAATCTAAAATCAAAGCACATTATGAAGGTGTTTTTGTAAGCTATAAAGCAATATGTAAAAATAAGGGGATTTATTTCTGATTTGGTGTTTGCTACCTTTTTGACTATGTGCCATATTTCTCACACTGTGAGATGCACCTAGGTTTTAGAGGAGGAAAATAAGAAAAAAAAATTTTTTTAAATGAGATTGGGAGTTTTTCTTGCTCTTGAACTTTTTTTTAAAACATTTTATTTATTTATTTTTAGAGAGGGAAGGGAGGGAGGGAGGGGGAGAGAGAGAGAGACAGAGACAGAGAGAGAGACATCAATGTGCGGTTGCTGGGGGTTATGGCCTGCAACCCAGGAATGTACCCTGGCTGGGAATCGAACCTGGGACACTTTGGTTCCCAGCCTGCGCTCAATCCACTGAGCTACGCCAGCCAGGGCCAGAAAAAAATTTTTGAAGCAAAAAATGTGGTAAATATTTAATAACATAAATAACATATTTCACCGATGTAAATGTAAACAGAACTCAACAGCAGCATTAACAACCATTATTCCTCCCAAATTTGGGGGGGAAATTTGTGTCTTAATAGTCCAAAAAATATGGTAATAGTGAATAATTGTTTGTCATATAGGGTTGATGAGGGGAGAAAGGAGAAAAGTTGTGAATCGTGAGCTTTATGAAAGTAGACTGTATTATTTCTATTATATGGAAATACTTTTAAAACTAAAACTTATGTAGTAATTATTCACAGAAGAATTCAGCATAGGTTTAGGTAGTAAATTTCTCTAATGCTTAAACAGGTTGGTATGATTTACAAGCATTTATTTTATGTATAAATTTTCAGGAACAATTACATAAATAATTGGCACATCTTTAATTATAATTCAGTTATACTCCTACCATTAAAAAAAATCTGGTTTTCTTTCATACTTTTATATTTTGCAACTCCTAATTTTGAAGACAATGGAGTAGGATGAGCTGTAGTCCCCTTACTTTGGCATTAATGTTTGTTTTCTTATTTTCTTTAGGAATCTATGGGCAAAAGTTCAGATGGAAAGTCTTATGTTATCACTGGGAGCTGGAATCCAAAATCCCCGCATTTTCAAGTTGTAAATGAAGAAACTCCTAAAGGTAATGCAGGTTGCTGACATCATAACAGAAATTTGAGTCCCAAGAAGATACCCAAACCTTAGGACCACTTATTTGACAAGTATCCAGTGCTTACCTAATTCTAGTGAAACCAAAGAATTTTAATAATTCTTTGAGTTTCTTATTAAATTTGACGTGTAAACGAAGTATCATTTTTCTCCACTTCTTTTTCCCTTCCCTGCTTCCTGTTCTATTTATGTATTCATTTATTTACAGACTTCTAAATTTTATTTACTTTTGTGGAGATGTAATATATGCACATGGTTAAAAATTCAGAGGATATATAGAGAAAAGTAAAAATCTGCTACAGACCCCGGGCTCCACTCCACAGGAGACCACTGTGACCAGTTTCTTGTGCAGCTTTTTAAATGTTCTGTGCCAGGGGTGTCAGACTCATTTTCACCAGGGGCCACGTCAGCCTCGAGGTTGCCTTCAAAGGGCTGAATGTAGTTTTAGGACTGTGTAAATGTAACTACTCCTTAACTGTTAAGGAGCTGAAATTACATTCGGCCCTTTGAAGGCAACTGTGAGGCTGATGTGGCCCTCAGTGAGAGTGAGCTTGACATCCCTGTTCTATGCATAAATAACCTTTTTCAAGATATTTCATGTTCTCCCCAAATGTCATTTAATGGCTGTATAATATCTTATTCTGAAAAAGTAACATTATCTGCCTAACTAGTGCCTCCTATTGAGCATATATTTTTTCCCCTTCGTTTTTTTTTGTTATTCCTAGCATTATAGATAAACGGATAAAGGATATAAATAGTGACCATTGTTCACCAAGATTTTAAAAGTTGAGAACCCCCACTGTTGGTGAGAGTGGCTTAAAAAAGCCATATATCACTATTGTAAAAGTTTGACAGTGCATTTCATACTAATCCCACTTCAAACAATCTATCCAAGAAAGGAATTCTCCATGTGGAAAATAACTTTTCAAAACAGCGATTTACCTGATTATTTTAGATTCTTAATGGATTACCTTAAGATATCTTAAAAGTTTATCATAAGAGTAATTACTTTTACATTGATCGTATGAGTGAATATATTTCCATTTTTTTACTTGCTTCTCTCTCTCTAGATAAAGTGCTGTTTATGACTACGGCTGTTGATTTGGTAATAACAGAAGTACAGGAGCCTGTTCGATTTCTCCTGGAGACAAAAGTCCGCGTTTGCTCACCTAATGAAAGGTTATTCTGGCCCTTCAGCAAACGTAGTACTACGGAAAACTTCTTTTTGAAACTAAAACAGGTACCATACTCTTCTGTAAATGGAGCGGGGAAGGGGATAAGAAAGGAGCAACCACTTCTGAGTCTGATTTGTCACTAAACTAAGCTATCAGTTAGATCATGTGTATTTTAAATACATTTAGAGGAAAAATTGTCTGTTACTTTTTCCCATTTATCAGTTTTGTTGCTCTTCACTTATTCCTCAAGAGCCAGGATTCCATCTGATCTTACTTGCCTTCTACCTGTAGAAATTCTTTTACCTTTTCTTCTAGCGCAGATCTGCTAAAGACAAACTCTTAGACCTGTGCGCCTGAAAATGTCTTCATTTCTCTTTCCAGTCGGATATTTTCACTGGATATAGAATGCAAGATTGAGGGTTTTTTCCCCAGCGCTTTAAAGGTGCCACCCCACAGTCTCTGTTCCCATTGTTTTTGATGAGAAGTCAGAATGCACTTACATTGTTGTTCCTGTGTTTGGCTGCTTTTAAGATTATTTTTTATCTTCGGTTTCCAGATATTTAACTACAGTGTGACTGGGTGTGGTTTTCTTGTTTGTCTTGCTTGGGATTTGCTGGGCTTCCTGAAATTTTAAATTTATGTTTTGGGTCTCTCTTTTTTTTTTTTTTTTGGTAACAGTTTTGGGGAAAATCTGGCCCATTATTGCTTTCAACCTTTTCCCTGCACCATCTCTCTTTTCTCTCCTCATGGGATTTCAGTTACACATATTTTAGACATTTTGGTATTACTCTATAGATCCCTAAGGCTATATTTTTTTCAAAGCATGTGTTTTTTCCTCAAGATAGGGTACCTGTCTTAAAGTTCACTTGTCTCTCTTGTGATCATCAATCTTCTCTTCAACTCATTCAGTGAATGGGGTTTTTTTTTAATGTTTTTTTTAAGATTTTATTTATTTATTTTTAGAGAGGGAAGGGAGGAGGGGAGAGAGAGAGAGAGTGAGAGAGAGAGAGAGAAACATCAATGTGCAGTTGCTGGGGGTTATGGCCTGCAACCCAGGAATGTACTCTGGCTGGGAATCGAACCTGGGACACTTTGGTTCCCAGTCCGCGCTCAATCCACTGAGCTATGCCAGCCAGGGCTCATTCAGTGAATGTTTATTTCAGATTTTTTATTTTTGAAATTTCCTTTTTTTTTTTTTTTTTTTTACAGATTTTGTTTGTTATAATGTTTCTTCTTCTTTTATTTTCAACAGATTTTATTTTATATCCTTGGGTATAGTTATATATGTAACTATTTTTAAAATTCTTGACTGCTAATTCTGAATTATAGCGAGTCACATTTTCTTGTTTCTTTGTCTCGTAATTTGAGATTATGTATTAGACATTTTTTAAGATAGATTATACAGATTCTCTTATAGTCTTCTGAATATTGATTTTTTAAATCTGTCAGTTTAGTCAAAGTCAAACTCCATAATCTTCTCATGATGGGTTGCAGATAAAATCTGTTTCCTTCATTTAGTTTTTCTCGGTCCAAGTTGCCTGAGGTTTGTTTTTTCTTTCTGTTGTTGTTTTTTGTTTTGCTTTTTTGCTTTCCTTTGTGTCAGATTACTTTGAAAGAAATCCAAGTTTACAGTGACCTAAATTGCTAAACCCAGTACTCATTCTGGGTCTTTATCTTACTTGACCTGTCAGTTACATTTGATATCAGTGATCACTCCCTACTTAAATACCCTTCTTTCACTTAGCTTTCAGGACATCTCAGATTTACCATATCCAGAAAGGTTCCATTATCTCATCTCCCACCTTTAAAATACTCTATCTCTGTGTCTTTACTGTCTCAGTTCATGGGCATAGTTTCCTTGTAGTTGCTTAGGCCAACATTTTGCCTTTTTTTTTCCACACCTCATACCCGTTGTCAGGAAGTTGTTTACTTTCAAAACATTTGTAGACTCTGACCGCTTTTACCACCATAGATTATGTTCCTCAACTGAATCAGAGTTTTTCCCTTGATTAACTGCAGTAGCCTTTTCACTCATCTCCCTGCTTTTATTTTGTCCTTTCTTGATATATTTTCAGCATAGTAGCCTATGGTCAGATGACATCCGTTTTCTGCTTAAAACCTTGTTAACCCTATTTTACTTCTTAAAAGCCAGAGTCCTTACAGTGGCTTATAAAACTCTACCTGATCTGCTGACTGTTTCATCTTAAATCAGTTATTCTTCTACTACTCTTCTTCCTCTTCTTCCTCTTCTTCTACTGTATGTTGTTAGGGCCTTTGCTGTTAACTGTTTCTTCTGCCTAAAATACTCTTTCCCTGGATCCCTCTTGCTATTATTCACCTCCTTCAAACCCTGATCTTCTTCAAGTCTTTGCTCAGGTTTATTTATTAGCAATTCATAACTACCCCGTTTAACAGTGTAATTTGCCTGCCCTTTCTGTGGTACTGCCAATTCCCACCTCCAGCTGAACATTTTTAATTTTTATATAAGGCTTTTTACCTTTCAGTATACTACATAATATACATGTTTTTATTTTGTTAATCTGTGTCCCATATCAGAAAACTACTAAGGCAGTCTTCTTAGTCTGTCTTGTTCAGTGATTTACCTCAAGCATCTAGAAACATAGCTCTCAATAAATATTTGTTGAATTGATTTTATTTACATAAAACTTATAGAATTACAGTGTTATATGTCATATATATATTTTTATATGTATATATACTTTTGTATGTAGTATATATATATAGGAAAGCATACTAAGTATACTTTAAGTAAGCAATAACTATTTTGGTTTCAGTGTATTTATGTTAATCCTTTTGGTTATAGTTTGAAAAGGTAGCAGGTATAACAGGAATAGAAATTTTTTTTTCAGTGTCATCTTGAGAGACAGAAGGTCACCTGAATTCCAGTACCGTTCTTCCACCTGTTTACTGTGGGAGGAGCAGAGAATGAGCCTAGGGTTATCATCTAGAACACAGGCCCTCCACCTCTTTTTATCTGGCCCTGCATTGTTTCTACCCCATGGCAGCGCTGAGCTCCTTGCCCCTAGTTAAGGAGCAGTTACATTTACACAGTCCTAAAATTACATTTGACCCTTTGAAGGCACCCGTGAAGCTGATGTGGCCCCCGGTGACAATGAGTTTAACACCCCTGCTCTAGAACCTGGCTCTGGAGTCAGAGTCTAGATCTTACCATTGGCTAGCTTTATGGTGTTCAGCAAGTTCCTTCAATCCTCTGAGCCTTGGTTTACTCAGCTATAAAATGGTAGTGATAGAATCTTCCTCATGGCTTTATTGTGACATTAAGTGAGAAACTATACAACTGGGACTGTATGTTCTTCGTACATTTTAGCTATTATTATTGAGAGGGACTGTGGAATCTCAGTGGGATGAAGGAAGAATGGAACACACTAAGTCATGGAATAAGAACAGCATTGATTATTTAGAGATCTACCCCAGGGGAAGAGTGCTTCAGAAAAAAAAATCAATTTGTAAGGATCACTTAAAAGTTTGGGGCATGGTCCTGGCTGGGTGGCTTAGTTGCTTGGAGCATCTTCACATACACTAAAAGGTCACACGTTCAATCTCTGATCAGGGCACATACCTAGGTTGCAGGTTCAATCCTTGGTCAGGGCGTGTACGGATGGCAACTGATGGATGTTTCTCACATTGATGCCACTGTCCTCTCTCTCTTCCCTTTACTCTTCCTTCCTCTCTCTTTCAAATCAATGAACATATTCTCAGGTGAGGATTAAAAAAGAAAGTTTAGGAAATGAATGAGAATAATTCTTAACACTTTCTAGAATAAGAGATGATGAAGAGAAATTAATTATGTGATATTTTTAACATGAATTTGTATAAAAGAGATACCTTTAATTACAAAGAATATAAAGAGTTCTGTCTCTTTAATCTTACCTTAGCGAACATAAATAAGATTCCTCTGACCTTGCTTTTCGCTTGGGGTCTTATGTTACACAGCCTTGGATTTAAAAGACTCCATGGGTTTACAGGAATATTACTTCTGTGGTTCAGTCTAGAGTAATGTATCTAATTAGCCTAGCAAATGACTTGACGCGGTAAACTAGCGCAAAAGATAGGTGTACCTGAGACTAGCCTGCTGCGCTGCTCTCCAGACTCAGCGAAGGTTGCAGGCTAAACATAGGCAGAGTTGTAAGTATTTTCTTTGCACAAAACCTAGAAGTTTATATGTGGAACTGGGAGGAGGGCTGGAATTCCTGAGAATAATCTTTAATTTTTCTCCTTATTTAGGTAAGTTCTGTTGGGGTTGGGGGTGCTTATGTTTAGAGGTAAAGAAGTGGGAAAGGGGAGAGAGAGTGAGAAGCATTTGAACAACTTTTGCTGTCTTAGAGCAGATAGAGCTAAGTTTATTTCCTCCTTTACATTCAGGCATTAAAAAGTAATAGCAATAGTATAGAGGATCTTCAGAAAATTAAAAATGGAACTCCCTTATGACCCAGTGGTTCCACTTCTGAGTATGTATCTGAATTAACCCAAAACACTAATTCAAAAGAATATAAGCACTCCTGTGTTTATTGCGGTGGTATTTACAATAGCAAAGATACGGAAGCAGCCCAAGTGCCTGTCACTAGATGGGTGGCTAAAAAACCTGTGACACAGTGAAATACTGTGGGGTGTTAAAAAAGAAAATCTTACATTTTGCCACAGAACAAATGGACCTGGAAATTATTATACTAAATAAAATAAGCCAGTCAGAGAAAGACAGCTATCATGATTTCACTTATATGTGGAATCTAAAAAACAAATTAAATGCACAAACAAAATTGAAACAGACCCTTAGACAAAAACAAAGTGATTGCCAGAGGGGACGATGTTTGGGGGACTGGGAGAAAGAGATGAAGAAATTAAGAAGTACACCTGGATAGTTACAAAATAGGCACGAGGATGTAATGTATGACAAATGGAATATAGTCAGTAGTATTGTGATAACTATGGATGGTGCCAGGTGGGTAGTGGAAATATCAGGGGAACACTTTGTAAAGTATATGACTGTCTAACCACTATGCTGTACATACAGAATTATACAAAATAATATTGAATGTAAACTACAATTGAAAAAATTAGTTCTTTTAAAAAAGGAAAAAAAAAGTAATAGCAGCTACCATTAATTGAGGCCCTATTATGGCCATCACTCCACTATCCACTTTCATTTTTTTCTGTCTTACATAATTTTCTTAGTGATCCAGTAAAGGTAGTTCTCATTTTATAGATCCAGAGATGTAAAATAATAGATTTTATGGGATGTGTGAAAAAGATACATAGCTAAGCTTTCTAAGAGTCTCAATCAGGGTTCTTTCTATGGAAACATGTTCCTTTTGTCTCTCTGTAAGATATTTTTAGTATTTACTTAAATTAAGCATAATTTAAATTTTTAACCACTTTGCAGTTCTCATTAGAAAGAACAACAGACCAAATTTTTAAAAATTTATGTAGTTTCTATTATTGCTGTATGGAAAAATAATCATAGAAATGTTTTTAAAAATACACATTTACAAATTGGGTCTTTTTTCTTTTACTAAATTTATCTGGTGACTCAGTAACTCTTTTTTTAGCCTGGAAGCCTTCCCAATTGTGGGAATTGTTCTGTTAAGATGGTATCATATTAGAGAAGAAACTTAAAAATTAGTAAGGAAAGGAAGATTGCTTTCTTAGATTTAAATTTTCAGATATCATTTTACTAAAAGAGGAAGAAAATGGTCCTAAAGACTAGATTTTCCAACAGTAACATAAGGTGAATAAGAGACTGACTAAGCATTCTTAAAACTATAGAATTTATGGGACTTTCATTGCCAGAGAGACATTAAGCTGATACCTGAAAGACTAAATGATGTGGCAAGTGTCTTACAGGGCAGCAGTTAGGGTAATTATACTGGCACCCTGAGCCTCTTCTTTGTGTTTGCTCTGTGGGGGTGTGTATAGACACATACACACGTGGACACTAAACCACTGTACCCCTTAACATAAACCGTAAGAAAGTGCTGGCTCTCCTAGAGTTCTTCAGCTGCTCAGTCAGGGGCACGTAGTATCAGCTGTTCCACTGTTCCCCAGAAGTGTGATCACTTGATTAAGGTGGTGACCACCGATTTTTCCTTCGTGCAAGTAGAGTTTTCTCTTTGCATTTACCAAGCAGTCTTTGGGGTGGGACTTGGGCAGCTTCCACATGTCCTATTTCTCAACAGCTTTCTGACTTACGGTTTCAGCCTCTGTGGGTGATCCTGGCTTCAATCAGTTGATTCATTCAGATATTTTCATTAGTAATTGAACATTACAGGATTTTCTTGTTTTCTTTTACATTTATATGTTTTTAAATATTGGATGTTTCAGTTATGACAACAGTAATATATTTATTCTTTATCCAAGAATTTTTAAATATCTGTATTGCAGGAAATACCCTTAATATGCGGTCTTTGTTTTATTGTTCTCAGCAAAAATATAACAAAGTCTTTATAAATGTGTAAAATATCTGTTGAGAAAAGGTATTATCATAGGGATTTATGAAATAGAGATTTCAATTATTTAAAATTCCAAAGAGGGACAAGCTTATAATTTGATATAATTACTGATAGAGGTAATTAAGTGTCAATAAACTTGCACAATTCTTAAAATACATATATTAAGTCAATAAACTTGCATAATCTCTAAAATATATTCAGTGCCACACTAAAGCTTATGTACAACTTAGGTTCCTTTCTCCCCCCCCCACTCCCTCCCTCCCTCCCTCCCTTCCTTCCTTCCTTCCTTCCTTCCTTCCTTCCTTCCTCGCTGATTTGTTGTTCCACTTACTTATGCATTCATTTATTATTTCTTGTATGTGCCTTGACTGAGGCTCAAACCCTCAATCTTGGCGTATTGGGATGACACTTAATCAACTGAGCTACCCGACCAGGGCTATAAGTTTCTTTCAGTTGGAAATAAAACCCATAGTTTAATACCAGTATATTAAAATCAGTATGTAAAGATTAAATGAAAAGGATTCCAGATATTTAATGTATCTGACCTTTTCTATAGATGCATAAACAGATTTTGGGGAGAAACATCTATTAATATAACCATAGTACCTATGTATTTTTGCATGTTTTTCCTTTTGCATTTATGAAGATAGAGGCATATAATATGAAATTATTTGAATCTCTGTAGTATTAAATTCCCATTTGTTCATGTTCATTCAAAAAATATCAGTATTACAATTAATTGAGTGAAGTTTTAAGATTTCATGGAACTTCTTTTTGTGCTCTGAAAGTGTTCCAGGTAAGATTATAACATTAGTACTGCATTCAGCCCTGGCTGGTGTGGCTCAGTGGATTGAGTGCCAGCCTGTGAACCAAAGGGTCACCATTTCGATTCCTGGTCAGGGCACATGCCTGGGTTGCGGGCCAGGTCAGGTCCCCAGTGGGTAGCATGTGAAAAACAGTAACACATTGATGTTTCTCTCCCTCTCTTTCTCCTTACCTTTCCCTATCTCTAAAATAAATAAATAAAACCCTTAAAAAAAATAAAATTAGTATTGCCTTCAGAAGTTAATAGGAATTTTTTTTTCATTATAGTTATGTTACCTTTTGACATATAATTAGGTTCATTTATCTCCATCCTTTCAATTTACGGTGCAAAAGTCCAAATTATACCTAAAAATATATACAATGAATCTTGATTTTATTTATGTCTCCTTTCTCCCATCCCCATAGGTAACCATGATTATTAGTTTCTGGGTTATCTTTCCAATGTTTCTTTTTGTGAAAATAATAAAATACTGATATACAGGGTGGGGCAGAAGTAGGTTTATAGTTATGAGGATGCAAAAAGAGTTTATTCTTGGATTATTATTGTTATTTTCCATAAATACAATTGTAGGGTAATTATATTTTCCATACAAACAAAGTAGGGTAAATCTACTTTTACCTGACCCTGTATTTTAATCCCTCTTTTAAACAAAAACTAGCATATTATATATACTGTCTTGCACCTTGCTTTTTTAACTTCATGTGTCCTAAAGGTCATTCTCCATCAGTTCAGAGAGAGCTTCCTCATTCTTGTTTAATGGCTGCATAGTATTGTGTAGTTTGGATGAATCATGATCTTTTCAACTAGTCCTCTATTGATGCGTATTTGGGGTTTTTCCTCAATCATTTGCTATCCAAATACTGTTACAATATTGAACTTTGTACATGTGTTGTTTTGATTTTATGAAAGAGCATTTGAGAGTAGAGTAGATTCCTGTTAAAGTCGATTTTTGTTGGCATGTAAGGTAATTTTGCTTATGTAATTTCATTTTATTTGCCAAATTCCTAGGAATGAGAGTATCTGTTTCTCCATAGGCTTTTAAGATTGTGTTATTAAACTTAAGCGTATAATGGTAGTTTTAATTTATCCTTTGATGATTGAAAATAAGCAGTTTTGTCATGTTTAAGGGTGACCTTTTTAATGAATTGTTTCTTCATATTTTTTGCAGTTAGATTTTTACCTTTTGTTCTTATTTTTAGAAGCCTTTTATATATTTGAGAGGTCAACACTTTGAGATACAATTTGCAATTATTTCTCCTGGTTTGTCATCTGTCTTTTGACTTAAATTATGATGGTCTTTCGGACTTTTTTGACACACTGTTTTTGTTTATTTAGTTTACTTGAATTTATCAAGTTTTTCCTTTAAAGTTTCTGTATTTTGGGTCATAATTAGAAATGCTAACCCTGCTCCCAAGTAATAAAGGAATTTACACATTTTTAAAATTACTGGGTTTCATTTTACTACCTTTAGACCTTTGATTAATGAATTATATATGAGTATTTTATTCTCATGTATAGTGTCAAGTACAGATGTTAGTCATTCTTTTTTCAAACGGCCATCTACCTGTCTCAGTACCATTCATTCGAAAGTCTAATTTTCTCCCATTGACTTGAGATGCCACCTTTATTGTATATCACATTTTCATATATAGTTAGCCCTCTTTCTCCTTTTTATATTTTTCATTAGTTTTTCTGTTATTCATGTACCAGTGCTACACTGTTTATGTACCTTACATAATAGGTTTTAATATTTGGCAGGGTTGCCTTCCCTCCCCAGTTGTTCTTTTTGTGGGTTTTGCCAGATATAGGCTTGTTTATTTTTACATACATTTCAGTTTCCACCTTGTAACTCTGGAAAAAATTATTGGTATTTTTATTGGGGAGAATTGACATCTTTATGATGTCAGTCATTTTATACAAGAACTTGTGACATCTTTTCATTTCTTTAAGTCTACCTTTTTTGCCTTTTTAGGGTACTTTTAAAATTTTATTTCAGAAAATTAAAACACAAAAATGAAAACATAAAAAAATAATATGAACCCCTGTACTATTTATTACCTTTAACAATGAGCAATATTTTTAATAGCTGGACTACTTGACTTACAACTGGGGTTTAGTTCTTGACTCAGTTTATCTGACTTCAAAAGGCAATGTTGCTCTAGTCGCTGTGACAGAAGAGTTTCTAGGTAAAAGCATTTCTAATTATGACCCAAAATACAACAAAATTTTTTAAAGATAAAGAGCTCTAAGTGATCTTTCAGCTGTTTCAGAGTGATTTTTAACAACTAAACTAAATCATTTTCCTGTTGAAGTATAGTATATAAAAGTTAAAAGTCATTCCAAATTTAGAATGAACATGTCACAGATTTTATTTTTTTGTTCATTAAGTAATGATGGAACCAGTAAGATGATAAAACCAGTAAGATTTTATTTTTTTGTTCATTAAGTAATGATGGAACCAGTAAGTTTAGAGGAACTGGAGGTTATATAGTTCTTCCTTCAATAAAAAATATTAGCAAAAGAGGAGTAGGTTAGAAAGAAACTGGTTAATATCCTGTAGGTAACCTTTGGGTTATCTTTTCTGTTGGAAAGAAATCATTTGCATATCTACTGGACACAAATCTACAGGTTAATATGTAACTTCACAGAATCCAGGTCCTTAATTAGTAGTAAGTAGCTAAGTCAAAGTTGGTTTTATCGAGAAAGCTAAATAATCCTTGGGTGGGCATGTTGGAACAAAGTCGGTACACTGTGTAAAAATAGTCAGTGGGTCAAATCTGGCTTGGTGCTTGGAATAAAATTTTTTCGGAACAGAGCCATATTGCTGTCTATGACTGCTTTTGCACCATGGTAGCAGAATTAAGTAGTTATGGCAGAGATTACTGGCCCACATAGCCTAACATTTTGGCTATTTGGTCCTTGACAGAAAAGTTTAATACTTCCTGTATTAAACACTGCTTCAGGATGTTATGGAAAGGACTTGTTACCAGCATTATCTAGGCCTTCCAGGACTGGGGTGATTTTTCTTAAGAACCCGAAAGGAAAATTGAGATGATAAAGTCTCTGCCTGGTATTTCTGCACCTAATGAACTTCTGATTTTCCTCCCTGTCTCTTTCTGTATTTTTACCTTATATGTGTACGTCTTTGTAGTGTAGCCACTACACTACATGTAGAAATGTAGTGTAGCCACATTTCTAGTTGTCTCTGTCTTTTCCTACAGTTTGCTTTTCCCTACTGCTCTGTATATTCACTCTTCCTTCTAGCTCCTTAAACTGGCTATAATATGGAATGTTAATATATATATATATATATAAATATTGTACTGGTGAAGTTTTATACTCCCTGTTCTTAATTTTTAACTTAGGTCAATTTAAACTGTTTTATTATATATATATATATATATATATATATATATATATATATAACAGTTTATATTGTGCGTTCTGTTCATCTTTTTTCTGCCACTCATCTCTCCTCCCACCTCACAGTTGTAGCTTTCAGTTGAAGAAAAGTTTCCTATACTGTTTTAAGCTGTGAAGGAGTGCAGGGGGGGAAACATGGAAATAATGACTACTTTCTTAGTCCTAAACTTTGTTTCAGAGTATTTTAAAACATTTTTTTCATGTAGGGGTTTATATGCGAAACCTTGAAGGACACCTTAAAGTAGTTTGGAAGATATAGAATGGTTAACTTTGTAGTTCACACTTACTAAATATTGGTCGGATATTTGATGATACAGTCTTAAGACAATAAATAAAATTTCAGAACTAGAGTCCTGTTTTCTAAGGGTTTTAAAATACAAACCTACATAGTTTTCTATTTAGAAAAGGTTACGTTTAGTATAGATATTTAAAGTAATAGTTTCTATTCTCACATCCTTTATGAAGTCAGAAGTAGAGCTCAATTAGGACTTCGAGTCAAGATGGTGGCATAGGTAAATATGGCTCGCCTCCTTGCACAACCACATCAAAATTACAACTCTGCTGTAGAGCAGCCACTATTTAAAACCATCAGAAATCGAATTGAATGGAAGTCCTACAAGTATGGAATTAAAGAAGAATCAAACTATGGAATTACAGAAGAAACCACACTGAGACTTGTAGGAGGGGCGGAGACACGGAACAGGCTTGTCCCATACCCACTTGTGGCAGATAAAAATCAGGAGGGATATCTTAGGAGCAAGGGGTCTCAGTCCCACACTATGTGCCCCAGCCCAGGGTTCCATTGCCACCGAGGTGAGTCTCCATAATTTCTGGCTGTAACACCACCGAGGTGAGTCCCCATAATTTCTGGCTGTAACAACCAGGGGGGATTGAGGCTGTGGAAGGCAGAAACTGCTGAGTCTCAGGCAGTTCCTTTTAAAGGCCCATGCACAGATTTACTTGGATTCATTCCCTTTGAGTTCCAGTGTGGGGCAGCAGATTGAAAAGCATCAGAGACATAGGAGGAGGAACTAAGCAACAGCTTTCTCCCAGACAGAGTGCTGGCAGAGGCCATTGTTCCTTTTCTGAGCCCTCCACCCCACAACCACAGAGCTGGCAGGCGGGCACCATTATCTGAGACTTTGTCAACCTGGCTCACACTGTTTGCTCTACCCTGGTGGTTCCCTGATGCCCTGCTCCACCCAAGCTGTTCTCAGTGACTTTTCCATACAAATGGCTTGTCTTGTCTCATGCTTCATATTTTCCTAAATTATTTCAAAAAAGCAACATCTGGCTTCAGTGAGCCCCATCCCTCTCACTAAGTTGCCCCCAGCTAGGCACTAGCAGCAGCTCTGCCTTGGTTCACAGTTTGGCTTCTGTTGGGTACCTCCAAGCCCAGCACAAGGAGCAGCCATCTGAGATCACGTTGTAGCTTATGCTTTGTGACCCTGGACAGAACACAGTCAGTGGCTGACCTTGTATGTGCCAATAGCAGTCGAGGCTCAACTACAACAGGAAGTAACACAGCCAGCATGGTGGGCACACCTTGAGTACCCAACTTGGGTCACAGGGGAGGCTGTGCCACTGGACTCTACAGGACGCCTACTATATCAGGCCACTCTGCCAAGCCTGCAAGAAATAGCAGCTCTGCCTAATACATAGACACAAACACAGGGAGGCTGCCAAAATGAGGAGACAAAGAAACGTGGCTCAAATGAAAGAACAGAACAAAACTCCAGAAAGAGAGCTACATAAAATGGAGGAAAGTGATCTATAAGATGCAGAGTTCATAATACTCAAGGAACTTAGTGAGGACCTCAACAGCATAAAAAATCCATTCAGAAACAAAGATCACACTGTTTACAGAGATTACAGTAATAAAAAAGAATAATATATAGGATACCAACAGTAGAGTGAATGAAGCCAATAACCTAATCAGTGATGTAGAATATAAGGAAGCAAGAAACAACCAATCAGAACAGCAAGAAGAAAAAAAATCCAAAACAAAGAGGATATTGTAAGAATCCTCTGGCACAATTTCAAGTATACCGACATTTGCATCATGGGGGTGCTGGAAAGAGAAGAGGAAGAGCAAGAAATTGGAAACCTATTTGAAAAAATAGTGAAAGAAAACTTCCCTAACTTGGTGAAGGAAATAGATATGCAAGCCCAGGAAGCACAGAGTGTTCCAAACAAAATGAATGTAAAGAGGCCCACTCCAAGACACATAATAAGTAAAATGCCAAATGTTAGGGAATCTTAAAGGCAGCAAGAGAAAAACAGTTACCTACAAGGGAGCTCCCGTAAGGCTGTCAGCTGATTTTTCAAAGGAAACTTTGCAGGCTAGAAGGGATTGGCAAGAAGTATTCAAATTGCTGAAATGCAAGGACCTACAACCGAGATTACCCAGCAGAGTTATCGAGGGACTGATAAAGAGCTTCCCAGACAAGAAAAAGCTAAAAGGAATCATCACCACAAGACCAGTATTACATGACATGTTAAAGGGTCTCCTTTAAGAAGAAAAAGATTAAAAAATATGAACAATAAAATGACAATAAATACATATCTATTAACAGTTAATTCTAAAAAGAAAAATAAACAAGCAGAACAGAAACAGAATCATAGATGCAGAGAACATTTCAGTGGTTACCATATGGGAGGGGAGTCGGGAGGATAGGTGAAAAAGGTAAAGCAATTACACACTGCCAGTTGGTAGTTACAGAATAGCCATGGGGATGCCAAGTACAGCACAGGGAATAGAGTAGTCAGAGAACACATGACCTGTGGACATGGACATGTATGGGGATTACCTGAGTGAGTGGGGTGGGGCTTGATAAAGGGGGCCAAAAGAAACAACCCAAAAAACCTTGGGGCAACTGTAATAGCATAATCAATAAAGTATAATTTTTTAAAAAGGTAGTGTTCTATTAAAGAATTACACTGCTTCATAAAATAATATTTTTTCATCTTCAAGATAAAGCAAAAGGAGAGAAAGAGTAATACTGACACGTTATACGAAGTTGTGTGCTTGGAAAGTGAATCAGAAAGAGAGAGGAGGAAAACTACAGCCAGCCCCTCGATCCGCCTGCCACAGTCCGGGTCTCAGAGCTCAATGATACCATCTCCTCCGGAAGATGACGAAGAGGAAGGTAAATTGAAGGCAGGGCTTCTGTTGTGGTTTGGGGTGGAGGACAGTTTTATTAGGGAATTGATAATGTGACATGACACTTGCAGTTCTTTCAGTAAATACTCATGACAGTCTACTATATGCAAAGGACATGGGAGATCAAAAAAAGATTACTGTATTTTGCCACATGTGATGGGCTCCTGTGTATATTGTGCACATACATTTTTGGCCCAGACTTTCAGGAGAAAAATCTTCCATTTTAATTTTTTAATTCAATTATTTATGTTTAAGTACTTGTTTTTGTGTTAAAAAGTAATTTTAGCATTAATTTTTGAACATACAGATATTATTGCTTTCTAGGGTTACATTTTTAACACGTAAAAATAAATGAAAGAATTAAAAACATTTACGTAGATACAGAATTAGTATTGCCCATGTATAGTGCACATCCTTATTTTTCCCTCAAAAATTTGGGCAAAACTACATTGTACATGACAAAACACAGTCACTTTGGACCTTCTTTAAGATAATTGTAATCAAGTTTGACAAAATGAGACTTACATTTAGTTCTTCTTTAAAGAATCAGTCTAGCACTAGCTTAATGTACTAGCACATTTTTAGTGTAAAATTTACACAGCTTTCACTTGAATATTTTATCTCATTGGCTCATTTTATAGAGACAAGTTCATTTGCCAGAAGTGGCTTCCACTTAATGACCCTGTCACAAAATATACAATTTATTTTAATACACAAATTGATACTTACGCATCATTGAGTTTTTACACTGATAAACATTAGGAATCAACCAGTTGGGTTTTTTCCTCTTTTTTAATGGTTATATCTATGAACTAATATGTCAGTCTGCAGATACCTGTTAATAGATACTACATAGCAGGGAGAAAAAGAGGGAAGGAGCACAGGAAAAGTGAAGATTTGGGAGGCATTTTCTAATTTATAATTTTGTACCAAGGCTTTATTTTTAAGGGTGGAAAAGCTGATTATGCTAGAAGGTCATGTGAAGCATGTGTCCATGGGAAGTTCACAGAAGTGTTCTAGAAACATAGAGAAGAACCCATTTTTTATTGTGGGGAGAGTGGTGTGGGGCGTACAAAGGTTAGTTTTTGAGCTGGGACTTGGAAAGTTTAGGGAGAATTCAAGCAGGGCCGTCTGGCTGGTTTGGGCACTCCTGGCTAACAAAGTACATTAACAATGGCAGAGAGATGGCAGGAATGATTGATTGGGTTAAAAGAAAGAACAGTCATGATTATATGTACTTTTTTCAAGTTTAGAGCAAGTTCTAAATTCCTACTTCCCGTATTCTCTGTAATTTCCACTTTTCCTATGACTAATCAACTTAGAATCATTTATTAGTAATATTAATGGCCACCAATTACTAGATACTTAATATGTGGTAGATAGGCACTTTGTTTACAAAATAAAATAATACTCTGTTTATGTAATCCTCACAAAAACCCTAAAAAATAGGATTCATTATTATTCTTATTTCGCATATAAGGAAATGGATTCTCAGAAAAGTGTACTTGTCTGTAGTCACACAACTAGAAAATAGCAGGGAGGATTTTATCCAGGTCTGTGAGTGAAAGGTCTAAGCTCTATTCTGTTATCACTTTTGTGCATTTAGTTCACATAAAGCATTTTGAAGTGCAAAGAAAGCACATGTATTGTTTTTGGAGAAGTCAGAGAGACAACTTAGTCTCCCTGCAGAGCTCGTTCAAGTCCTGTGTTAAAACTGGGAAAGGTGGACTTGTTCCTGCTACCTGAGATTATCTACACTGTTTAACTGGTGGTCTTCGACCTGACAAAGCAAGTAAAAGTTTACAGAACTCTCCTATACTTAGGTTCAGCAATAAAAACAAACCAGCAAAAAACTGAGAAAGACGCTGTTTATTATGAAAACAGTGAATGTTCAAATCTTCACAATAGAGATTTTAAAGAGCATCTACCAGTTACAAAGAAATTTGGGCCCAGCTAAACGATAGCATTAGGACAGGCATCTAGTTATAGTATATACTGAGTAGTAGGCATAGATGTTTTTAAAAGATTTTATTTATTTATTTTTAGAGAGGGGAAGGGAGGGAGAAAGAGAGGGAGAGAAACATCAGTGTGTGGTTGCCTCTGGTGCGCCCTTTTCCCAATTGGGGACCTGGCCCACAACCCAGGCATGTGTCCTAGACTGGGAATCAAACTGGTGACCCCTAGTTTGCAGGCCAGCATTCAATCCACAAAGTCACACCAGCCAGGGGAGATTTTTAAATACAATCGAGGGGATTCAGAAGGCCTATACTGACTATTCATTAGGGAGCCATAAGGACTAAAGGCATCATGGGAGAATCAGGGAACACCAGAGCACGAGCTCTGTGCAGGAGGAGAGTGTCCTTTTTTGCCCCACATTTTTTCCCTCGTGTATAATACAATTTCTGGTATGTAATACCATGCTAACTGGGGCTGGAGAAGACTGTGTAGCATGTCATTTTTAATTCCCTCTAATCCAGTATACAAACCAGGGAAACAGTCCCATTGTGATCTCTTTTGCTCCCTGAAAAGAAATGGCTGCAACCCCCTAGAGTGGCTCCTTATTCAAAAGGCATTTGTGCTTACAGGGCAGGAAGTCAGCAGTTATAAAGAGGGAGCAGGGGGTTTTCAGAAATATCCTGAGATTGCCTGCTCACTCCCCATCCTTAGGTGCATGGAGTTCTAAACACAGATTTCAAACTACTCCTATTTAGATTTGTTGAAAGCATCCAAAACAGAAAAGAATTTTGTAAGATAGATAGGTTTTGTAGGGTAGCTCTTTAAAGGAATTGTCACTTCTTGTAAATTTTAGTACATTTTTGAGGCTTCCTTCCCCGAAAGAGTTGTAGTATATTGACATTTTAATGTGTAGAGAATTAGTTGAGGCGTTAGAAAGTAGGACCAATTTTGGCAGAATAGTAAAGTACAAGTTTATCTTAGTGCCTTTGAGACTTTCTCTTTTTCCTATTCATCCATCCACAGAAGATGTCTCACATTCAATGTGACCCCTTCCCTATCTCACCATCAAAATTGATGATAATGCCCAAGGCAAATGAAAGAAAATTTAATAGAAGATACTTTAGTAAGTATCATGGATTTCTGAGTCTTTAAAAAAAAAAGGCAGTTTGTAATGTAATCATCAGGTGTATAAAACTCTAAAACTTTGTTTAGGCAAGTTAAACCAGAAAATGTAGAAACAGCATTGGTGGAAAACAAGTGCTATTGTACTCAACCACTGGAAACATAAATTGGTAAAACCATTTTGGAAGGCATTTAAGTTTCAAAACCCTTAAAAGTATGCTTTTTTTTTTTTTTAAATCCAGGAAGTTCACTTCTGGGCATATACCCAATGAAAGCAACAAGATATGTTCATCCTGATTCTATTTGTAGCAAAAAGTTGAAAACTCCCCAAGTGTCCAACAAAAGAGGATTGATTAAGGAGATACTGAGTCCTTATTTCCCCCTTCTTTCCCTACACTTTTCAGGGCCTTTCACAGCCTTCACTGGTGTCCTTTTTTTAATGTCTTTCCGTGTTTTATAATCTTTAAATTCACATTTGAATTTACTTTTCCTAATTACTTGAATTAAATTTGAAATGACTCATTTTAGTCCTTCTTAATATTTTTTTGCTTTCTAGTTTAATGTATGCCGTTGTTGAAAATTTAGAAAATCATTAACACATAAAGGAGAGAAAAAACACATCATGAGAGAGAAAATATAATTCCATTGTGCAGAGGCAATAATTATTAATATCTTGGTATAGTCCATTCCAAACTATTTTCTATTTTTTAACCTGGTTTAGATCATAATGAAGATTTAGCTCTTGATGTTTCTATATTGTGTGGTATTTTGCCATACCATTATGTAAACAAATATAGACATGCAATTACATTGTAAACACGTATCATAATTTATTCAGCACATCTCTCCTCTTCTGTTGTTGGGCACTTAAGTGGTTTGTAATTTTTTCAACTGCTGGAAATGAGACTGCTATATATTTTCATGCACAAAGCTGTTTGCTTTGGAAAAGGAGAGGGAACATACCATATTTTGAGTCCTGTCATTTTATGATTAAATGATACGTTTCTTCAGTTGACATAACATGAACCTACATGGAAAGCAAGAGAATGAAAAAGATTACAGCAACATTCCATGTAGGACCACTTTTATTTTCTTGGTATTTATACCTGTATTCTAAAGAAGAGAAATTATGTCTTTCTGCTTCCAACACAGTCATTCAAATTTGTTCTGTTTCCATGTCATTCTTTTGGCTAGCATAGTCACCTCTGTTATCTTTTTGTGTTTGTTTTGTTTATGGAAGATAATGACGAACCCCTCTTGAGTGGATCTGGTGATGTATCCAAAGAATGTGCAGAAAAAATTCTTGAAACATGGGGAGAACTGCTATCGAAATGGTAAGTTATAATAGAATAATTCTCCTTTTCACCTGCAATTCTATTATGTTCAGTTTTGGAACCAATAATAGAAAACTAAGTGTGAATTTCATGTTCTACATTCTGTTTTAGAAGTCTACGAGGGTATTAGTGAATATCTGAAATCAACATTTAGAATGTCAGAAACCTAATAAATTCTCATTGCTGCAGGAAATATTTATTCAGAGATGGAGTCTATAGTGAGAATAAATAAGGACAGAGGTCCTTTATATGGAAGAGGTTAGGAACCAGTGACTGGTTAAGATAAGACACAATAGTTAGATAATATGCAATAAATCAGTGAACTACAGAGGACATTCACACAACACATGGAGCCACAGATGAGACCCCAGCTGGGATTTTTCCTGTGTTACTTAAGGTGACAGAGCAGAATGTTATAAACATGATATATATTAACTGCTCTACCAATTACTTTTCCTATTAATACTTGTTAAATTCAGGAACTTTTATCAGCTCAAGAGATAGCTTGACAAGGTGCCCTGACCTTTGTGGTTCAGTTGGCTGGGTGTCATCCCACTAAACGAAAGGTTGCCAGTTAAGTTCCCCATCAGGGCACATGTCTGAGTTGCAGGTTCTGTTCCCAGTTGGGTACACGCGAGAAGCAACTGATTAATGTTTCTCACATTGATGTTTCTTCCCCCCTCTCTAAAGATAATAAATAATGTCTTAAAGAAAGAGAGCCTGACAACAATGTTAACAAGCACTATCCTAGGACCAGCAGTTTCAACTGGTGTGTCACAAGAATTTTTAAAACATGCAGTACCTGCCCTGGCTGGTATGGCTCAGTGGATTGAGTGCCAGCCTGTGAACCAAAGGGCCACTGGTTCGATTCCCAGTCAGGGTATATGACTGGGTTGTGAGCCAGGTCCCCAGTAGGGGGCACACAAGAAGCAACCACACATTGATGTTTCTCTCTCTCTTTCTCCCTCTCTTTCCGCTTCTCTAAAAATAAATAAAATATTTTTAAAGTACTTTAAAAAGAAAAAGTCACTAAATTTTAGAAAAAAAAAACCTGACTATTTAGTCAAGGGCACTGACCTCTTTTCTCTCAGATTATCAAATTAAAAAATGACAACAGCTGACACAACAATGGCTGTCCAGTGTAAATGAATCAAAATTATACTTACTTTTTTTTTTGTTGGGTAGGCAGAAAATTTTGTTTCGGTGTGTTACAGAGTTTTAGTAATTAGTTTATATGTGCCAAGGTTCTTGAAATTCGCAACGGTAGACTGTCAGAAAAGAATACACAACCTTTAGGTATTTATCAGTGAAACCAGAGACACTCAGGTAAGTCAGTTTGGTGAGACATTTATGCAGTTTCCTTTTTCCTCTGTGTAGGGTGTCAGGATATGCTGAAAAAATAGCTGAGCTTGAAAGTGATCGCTTCGCTTCTCTATTTCAGAGTTTCTGATTATTAAGGTTGTCATATAAGTACCCCATAGGCCTACTACCTTGGGGTTTGATTTTTCTCAAAAGTCTTAACTGCTGAAGCCTTTCACTCTATTCTTAGTAATACTGTGTCTCAGCATTTAAAAAAAACTTCATGCCCTTAAGGGATAGGACTACAAATGGGCATCATCTGCTCCCAGCACTCTCACAATGCCTTACACTTTTGGTAAAATGCTCTTCACATTGGGAAATGTCAAACGTGTACAGGAATAAATGCAAGCCAAAGCACAGTTTGTCTTTCCGTAAGTGGTTTTAATAAAGGAACTCTGCAAAAGCCCCTCAGGGGAATAGTTCTCATTTATTTTTTCTATTCCTTTAGCAATCAGGAGACAAACCTGCTGATGTTCTCGTCACAATTATATTTTCAGTTCAGTGACTTCGGAGTGTTTGTACTGCTGCTGGCAGGAATTTTATCTGTATAAAAAGGTTCCTGCTCTAAAATAGACATGTAATTGAGTCTTGAATGGTTACATAATAGTGTGTTTAAAATCATTTAGATACAGCAGTTAGCTGCTAGATTTCATTTAATGAACTTGCTTTTTATACACTTGCTTGGAATTTGTTTTGTTATCAAGCGTTATTTATTAGTTAATTCATTTAATTAAGTGATGTCCTTCTTCTGCTCCCTCAGGTATATTAATTGAGTTTCCATCTGTCTAAACTGTCTTCAGAGTGTTTAAAACTGTTTTTGCTGGTTTTAGTTATGTCTTCAGAAATAATAGTACAGTCAGTCAGTTGTATTTTCAGTTCAGTCAATTCAGTCAGTTGTATTTTTTTATCATGATTATATGTGTTCTGTAGATAGGAGGTATCCCAACATTATGGAGTTGTAGAGCCTGGTAGACAAGGCTTCAAAGACTACCTTTCCTACTTCCAAGCTGTATGGTCTTGTCCAGGCTGTCTCGGGCAAGTCACTTAACTCTTCTGAGTCTGTTTCTTTATTTATAACATCCAAGCCTATAAAACTGCCATTCAGAATTACTGTTAATTGAACATAATGGATGTTGTAGTAGTAGTTATTACTAATGAGCTATATCCCAGGCACTGTGCTGTCTCAGCTGTCACAGCCCGATGGACTAGTATCCATTTTTACAGATGAGGAAACTGGCTCAGTGATGAAGTCAGCAGTTCCAGTTAGTGAATGGCAAGCCCGGAATTTTTAACCCCATCAAAAACCATCCCCAAAGCTGGTTTATTTCACGTCACATTCGATTTTAGTGACGTTGTTAGTAATAATACCTTTGAGCTCTAATTTTCTAAGTTCATTTTAATGTGACTCTTAGTGAGTAAGAGAACTAATGTCAATACAGAATAATATGGTTAGTTAAAGTTAATGGTATCAGTGACATAAAATTATTCTGAAAATTTTACCAATATAAATTAAGCTAAGGTTAGCAAATCAACCTAGAGGTAGGTCTATATTTTTCTGTAAAAGGCCAGATTCACATACATTAGACTCTGTGGCCAAATAGTTTCCGTCACAGCTACCCAGTCCTGCGGCTGTAGTGGGAAAGCAGTCATAGATGATGCAGGAACAAACACAAAGGCCTGTTTCAGCGACAGTTGATTCATAGAAACAAGTGGTCGGCTGGATTTGGCCCATAAGCTGTAGTGTACCAATCTGTGCATTAAGTAGCAGAACTGCTTTTGTTCTTTCTGCTGTCAGCTCTTCAATTTATGTATGCAAGCTCCAGCAGAAGTAAGGCCTGCTCGAGTGGGGCTGGTGGGATAATACTGTGGGTGTAATAATTTATAGTTTTAATTTGAACATTTCACCCAAAATGTCATATGGTGTACTTGAGTGTGATAGTGTTACAATACAGAGTTCCATGCTTATGATTTTGTAATAAAAAAATAAAAAAGGGTGTTATTTGTGCAGGAGTGTGTGTGTGTGTGTGTGTGTGTGTGTACATGCGCACACACGTACATGCATACATATGTATTTTTTTTTCCCTAAGCAAAGACAACACTGTACTGAATTGTCTTTAGCCCTTGCATTAAGGTACTAGCGTCACAGAATTAACCATTTTTAAATGTGCTGTGCATTATTCTGCTGCAGTTACAGGAACATTTGAGAAAAGTCTCAGACCTTTTTATGTTTTGATAGTGGTCATTCTGTGTCAGAACCTCTGTTTAAATTGGATAGTCACGGGAGGCTTCTGACAGGATAGTTCTCATGTCAGAAGCCTGCTTTGTTGACTCAGTAATGGAGGCTTTCAAAGCACAAAGCAGGTGTGATGCAACAGATAGAACATTTATTGGTCTTGGAGGTTGTGGACTACCTCAGTTATTTAACTGACTTCCCTGAATGTTTTCCTTCATTTGTAAAACTGGAGACACTACTACCACCTACCTCAGATGCTTGTTACAAGGATCAAGTAAGATTGTATGCAAAAGCACTTTCTATGTTATTACCAACATTTCAGAATAAGGTTTATTTCCTCCACTTCATAGATGAGATAGATGAAGTTCAAATACTTTAACAACTTGTTTTGATGTTACAATATAGTAGAAACCCTCTTAATCAACATAGTCATTCAGAAAAGTCACTTGAAGGAAGCATTCATAAAAGCTGCTAGAAACATTTATTTTTATACTATTTTAAATCTTAATTTTAACTGAGAGTAAGTACAGTGTGCCAATTTTGAATCAGGGCCAAGCACTTATCTTTGGCTGTGTGCCCACTGGTGGGAATTTTGCTTTGTTTATCTTACATAAGCCACAACCATAAAGCTATGGTTTCCAGTTTGGCTTTCTGTTTCATTTTTTTTAAAAGTAGAACAATAGTTTGAAGATACTTAGGAAATAGTCAGATTGCAGAATTCTTTCTTCCACCGTCTTTTAAAGTTATCTTGGCCACATCTGGTTGAACAGCTTTATGTTTGTTTGTTGTTTTTTTTACTAATATGTGACCTTTATTAAGTGTTTGTAAATTAGTAATTTAGTTTTCATAAAAACAATACTCTTAGAGAACACTTCTTTTATGTACTCTGAACTCTGGCTTTATTTTTAGGCATCTCAACTTGAGTGTGAGGCCAAAGCAGTTGTCATCCTTGGTAAGAAGCGGTGTTCCCGAGGCTCTTCGGGGAGAAGTCTGGCAGCTGCTGGCAGGTTGTCACAACAACGACCACCTGGTAGAAAAATACCGAATTCTCATCACAAAGGTAAGGGGACGATGATTCAGCTTCACCATTAATACTCTTAGAAATTTGTTATGAGAAGATCATTGTGGCTATTTGATTTCCAAGAATTTTTATAATTCCTTTATCTAATATAAGAATAGAACTTTTATACTGCTAGCCCAAAGGTATTTCTAGTCTTGGCACAAAGGAGGAGAAGGCCTAGGTTTTCTCCCTTGACTGACTTCACCTCTGGCAAAGGATGTCCTTTACCATTGTGTACCTAAGTCCTTTTTCACAGTAATTGCATTCCATTGCACTTTAGTTAGATCAGTTGTGCTTTGCAGTGTGTAAACACTTTCTTTTGTTTATTTTAACCCCTTTCACATGTCACAGAAATGGACTCTTGGTAGGTAAGGCCCACTTCTAGTTTCTACAGTTGGAAGAATATACCAGTAGTTCTGTTATCTTAAACCATATTTCCTTTTTTAGTTCATTTCTCTAAAGTGAAGAATTCTCACATTGTATAGTATTCCTTTTTTAAGTTCATGCATTCCTCAAGGCTTTGCAAGTGAAGTAACAACTATTCCTTGTACAAGAATTTAAAATAATTTTCTGCAAGGTTAGGCAATGCCTTAGTAACTATGTTATTGGTTTTAATTTTTGTTTTTGTTTTCTCAAATTCTTGAAATATTTATATTTAGGAGGCAGTTTTTCCAATGGTATGCACATCCCAAACTTGGCCTGTGAATAAATTTCTCAGAACCCTCAATAATGTTATGTGACTTTTTCAATGTGACAAAAAGTGGGACTTCTTTTTAAAAATCTATTAACACCCTATAAGAAATGAATAGTACCTCTATAAAATTATTTAAAGACCTTTAGATGGGAAGAACAGCATTTGAACATGATAACTGAATCTTTTCTTAAAGAAAATTACACTGATTTGCTCAAAATATTAGTATTTCTTCTCATCTTATTTCTAGACAGATTTTTTTCTTTCAGGAACTAATATTCTGATTCCCTCTATTATGTTGATATAACTGTTTAACCAGCATCTGTTGAGTACCTGTATTACAACCATAATGTTGGAGCTAGGAGGTCAAACACAGAAGCATTATCTGTCATGCGGTAGGCATGTTTCATACAATAGTATGAAAACGCACAGTTGGAACTATCAAAAGTAGTGATAAATTCAGCTGGGAGAACAGGAGAGTCTTGATCAGAAACATAACACTTAAGATGGGTTCAGAAGAGAACTCCCAGGTGTGGGAGGACGGAAGAGCATTGTGCTCCGCATATGAATGGAAGACGAGGGTATGTAATGTGTGGAGCTGGCAGAGCTGCACCTAGTTGATTGGTGTACCCTTTATTGGAAAATCATGTTTCGAATGCATAACTCAGTTGTACTCGTATCTTTCTAGTTCCTCTTTTGAAGTCCTTTGAAATGTTCGGCCAATTAAAGGTTTTTAGTGTGGCTCTTCATGCAGATCATTTTATGACATGAAGTATTCTCCTTTTCTGGTGCCATGAAAATGGTGATGTCTAGGTTTTTGTTTGTTTGCTTCAGATTTTATTTATTTGTAGAGAGAAGGGAAGGGAGGGAGAAAGAGAGGGAGGAGGGAGGGAAACATCAACGTGCGAGAGATTTGGTCAGTTGCTTCTTGCCTGGAGGACCAGCCCACAACCCAGGCATGTGCCCTGATTAGGAATCAAACCAGCCACCCTTGGTGTTCACAGGCTGGCGCTCAATCCACTGAGCCCCACCAGCCAGGGCAGATGCCTTTTTTGAGTAGGAACTTGATAATTACATGACATTGAAAAGATTAGCTATTCACAAAATCTTATATATTTGATTGTTTTATATGTACTTATGTTCTCTATATTTCACATTACACTTTTACTATCATGCAGATGGCTAGAACCTAAAAAGATTTCTAATGATGTGTATGTTAGTTTCAACTGCTGGTAGATGATCAGAAAATACAAATTATTTAACTATCATAATATTGGTGAAAGCTTTTTTTATTGTCTTACACTACAGCGTTATTTAATGCAAATTGGTATTGCTTTTAATGCAGGCATACAATCATGCAGCATGTACTTTTCTGTATCTTTTTTTGCTCATCCATTTTTGTCAGTGTATCAGTAGCTCTTTTTTGTTTTCATTATTTCAATTGCTGAGAGTATTCCATTGCACCAGTAAACCACACTTATAAAAAATGTATTCTGCTAATGTAGATATTTTCCCCTATTTTTAGCTATTATGAAGAAAGTTGCTTATGAACATTCTTGCATATAGGAGGTGCTATGGTCTGAGTGTTTGTGTCGCTCAAAATTTGTATGTTAAAACCTAACCTCCAAGGTGGTGATATTAGGAGGTGGGGCCTTTGGGAGGTGATTGTGTCGTGAGGGCAGAGCCGTGGTGATAGGGATCAGTGCCTTTATAAAAGCGGCTCCAGACAGATCCTTTGCCACCTTCCACCCTGTGAGTACCCAGCAAGAAGTTGACAGTCTGCAACCCAGGAGAGGGCCTTCATAGGAGCCCAGCCATCTGGCACCCTGACCTTGGACTTTCAGCCTCCACAACATGGAGCAGTAAATTCCTGCTGTTTATAAGTCATCCAATCTGTGGTATTTTGTTACAGCAGCCCAACAGACCAAGACAGCAGGATTTGTACATAGTATTATACACATGTAGACAATAATGCTTACATATGTATATATATCACAAATTTTTGGAAGTTATTTATTTTGGACTTGGGTTCTTTGCTTTGGGATATATGCTTTGTGTTCTGAAATTTCACATGTAATATTACCCTGGAGGTTTTCTTTGACTTAGCTTCTTCAAAGACTAAACTTAAAGGAGGAGAAAAGAATTACATGATTTATAGAGTGCAGGCCAAAAAAAATTAACTTGCAAACAAAACTGATAAAGCCTTTGTCATAATTTTCCTTTAATTGTCAAGCCTGTCTTGTAAGGAATATATGTATGAATTTTTCCATGTGGCTTTTGTAATCCAGAGACAAGTGACCTTTCAATAAATACCTGGTATAATCACTATTTCTGTTTTAAAAATGAGAAATGGTTTCAATGATGCTTAGTAATTTGCTTATAGTCACTCAGCTATAATAGGAAGTAAACGATAGAGGCAGGATTTGAACTCAGGACTGACTCCAAAGCTGGTCCTTTTCTATTACCCTCCCTATCTGTCTTTCCTTGAAGGTAATTTCTTTATACAGATAAATTCTCACACAGAATTTTTTTTAAACAAATCTGATTATATATATAAGTGTTTTTTAAATACTTTTATTCAGCCCTTGTTCTGTTGGTAAGCATTTACTTTGTATTTCTTAGCCTCTAAATAGTGTTTTACTATAAACATCCTTATACATGTTCTAAATCTTTTAATTTTATGGAATAGTCTCAGAAGTGTGATTGCTGGATCAAAGGGTAACGTGTTTTTTAAACTGGTTATTCCGTTTTTATATTTAATTTACTTACATCCTTTTTGCTTCTCTGAAAGGCTGAAATAGTTCACAGTTCTGCCAGTAGTGTAGGAAAATGACGTGTTGACCCCACTTATCACTGTATTTAATTTTTTCTCATCAGTGGGTGTAACTGATGCCTACCTGTCTGTAGTTTGCAACTCCCTGGCTACCAGTACATTTGAGTGATTTGCTCCTGCATGTATTACCTCTTCATGTTCTTCGTACATTTTTCCAGTAAGTTTTTTTAAGTGTCAGTTTGTAGACACTCTATATGTTATGTACATTAATCCTTTGTATCTTCATTATAAATACCTTCCTAAAACTTAATTTTTAATTGATTTTATTTATGGTTTCATGTCACACATTTTCCAATTTTTATGTAGAAAATTGTGTCTTAAGGTCTCTCCTACCTTCCAATTTTGTAATTGTAGTTGCCAAGATTTTCTTGCCAGGTTTTTATTGTATATGTTATATTTTTATATATTTAATCCATCTGGAGTTTATTTTTGTACACAGCACATGATGCTGGTCCAATTTCACCTTCTCCCAGGTGGATAACCAGGTGTTCTGTTTTCCTAGAACTGCCACCTTTGTGATACCTTAAATTCTTGTAAATACTGGGATTGATTTCTAGATTGTTCTGTATATTGATCTGTTTGTGTTTTTCTCTACCAATACTATTTTGGTTAAAGTGGCTTTGAGTTATATTGTAGTATCTGGTAAAGCAAGTCTTTTATCATTGTTTTTTATTTTATATTTTTTTACCTATTCTTGCATATTTAAATTTCCATGTAATCCTTAAAATTATTTTCTCCAATTTTACCATCACAACCATAAGGTTATATAAGGATTCTAATTGGAATCACATTTAATTTATATATGAGTTGAGGATGTAAGTTACAGCAATATTTTTTTTTTTTACATTGAAGAATGTGGTGTGTTTTTTCACTTGTTCAGATCTGTTGATGTCTCTTAAAGACTTCAGACTTGCCTTCATTTATGTTTTGTGCCTCTTCCGTTAAATTTATTTCTAAGAATTATCACAGAGTGTTCTTGCTATAGCAAATTAAGTATTTTTCCAATTCTCATTTCTAGGTGCTAATTGAAGTATAGAAAACAGACACTGATTTTTAAAAATTTTCTATCCATTTACCTCTAGATATATCGATTAGTCCTCCTAATTTTATAGTAGCATCTTGATTTTCAGGCATGCATTAATATGAGCAGCAAAAACACTTTCACTTCTTTTTTCACTGTTTATGCAAGCTACTCATTTTTTGGCTTTGTTTTTGTATTTCATAGAAGCATTAAGACAGTGTTAAACAACAGTGGTCATAACTAGCATCTCTGTCGAGGTCCTGATATTAATTAAAATGGTTTTCATTTTGTAATCTTTTAGAAAGCATGCTGTTCATTTTTTGGGGGGGGATACATTATTTTACTTAAGTGATTTTCTTCTGTGTCTGACTTTGAATTTTTACTAACAATATCTACTGAATTTCAATCAAAGCTTACTCAGCACTTACTATGATTTTCTTTAATTCATCGATTGAGTCGATTTATAATCTATCAACATATGATAGATTTTTAAAAAATATTGTGCTATTTTTAGATTTTATTTATTTATTTTTAGAGAGGGAAGGGGAGAAAGAGAGAGAGAGAATCATCAATGTGCAGTTGCTGGGGGCCATGGCCTGCAACCCAGGCATGTGCCCTGACTGGGAATTGAACCTGCGACACTTTGGTTCGCAGCCTGCGCTCAATCCACTGAGCTACGCCAGCCAGGGCCCCATATGATAGATTTTTTGATAGTGAACTACCTTTGGCTTCTTGGAGTAAGTTTCTACAGACCAAACGCTCCTAGATTCTTTGGTTTTTGTTCTTTTTCGTCTTTGACCAGGGGCTCCTCAACCTTGATCTCTAGATGGAATGTGTTAGATGCAAAGAGAAGAAATCCTAATAAATAATCCATGCGGATTCCATGTCTTCTCTTACCCCCAGTTCTAAGCCCTGTATATGTTCTCATCTGTTGAATCAAATAAATTGGAGTTGAGAATGGAGGGCACCTTATCATCTCCTAATTTTCAGTTTCATCCTCTAGCCCTTCTTTCTTTTGGTTGTTTTTCATATTTATGTCAATGAGTCTTTTTTTCTTTTTATTTATTTTGCTTAGTAGTAAACATTTACATCAAAACTGCTTCCTTAAGGAATTCTTTTAATAATAGAATAATTATGCCCTGGCTAGTGCGGCTCAGTTAGTTGGAGCATCCTCTCGTGAACCAAAAGGTTGCGGGTTCAATTCCAGTCAGGGCACATGGCCTAGGTTGTAGGTTCAGGTCCTGGTCAGGGCATGTGTGGGGGGCAGCCAATCAGTTTTTCTCTCTCACACAGATGTTCCTCTCCCACTATTCCCCTTTCTCTGAAATCAGTAAGCATCTCCTTGGATGAGGATAAAATAAAATAGCCCTGGCTGATGTGGCTCCGTTGACTGGAACTTTGTCCCTAGACTGAAAGGTTGCAGGTTCAATCCCTGGTTGGAGTGCGTGCAAGAAGACAACCAATTGATCTTTCTCTTTCTCCTCCTCTCCCATCCTCTCTCTCTAAAAGCAATGAAAAAATGTCCTCAGGTAAAGATTTAAAAATAAATAAATTAATTAATGATAAATAAAAAAAAAGAATAGAATAATTAATTAGTAACATGAGGTCTGTCTGTAAAAAGTCCAGCCATTGTTAATATAACAAGAATAGTTTGCATGGCATCAATGTAACCAGGCAGCCAAGGAGAGTGGACTGGAATGCACATGCATGTAAACAATGACAACTTCACTGTACTAGTCAGTGGGAGTGGTAGATGCCATTGAGTGAGCATATGTATACTGTGTGGCTGTCGCATTCAAAATGACTGAGCAAGTAGAGCAACAAATCTGCATCACATTTTGTGTTAAGCTTGAACATTTCTTCTGTAGAATAGCAGCTATTTGGATGATTCAGGAGGCTGCAGCTAGTGGGCAACTGGTGACTGGCAGCTTCATCGCAACAACACACCTGCTCATGCATCATGTCTCGTGTCAGCCAGGTGACTCAGTTTCCCTACAGCCCAGATCTGGTGCCCTGCAACTTCTGGCTTTTCCCAAAACTAAAATCACCTTTGAAAAAGGGAAGAGATTTCAGACCGTCAGTGAGATTTAGGAAAATACGATGGGGCAGCTGATGATGATTGGGAGAACTTTGTGAGGTCCCAAAGGTCCCAAAGTATTTGAAGGGGACTAAGGCGTCATTGTCCTATGTACAGTGTTTCTTGTGTCTCATATCTTCTCTAATTTTCATATTACATGGCTGGATACCTTCTGGACAGACCTCATATCCTGATGTTTCTCTTTCCTTCCATTCAGTCAGTTTTGTATTTTCCGAAACGTATTTGCATTGTTTTCTGTAGTGGTTTTAGCGATAAACTTTAGTGGTAAGACTCTTTTGTCATGTATTTTTAGCTTTTATATAGAAACTAAATTAGACCATATAACCAATATTTACATTTCTAAGTGTTCAGGGGAGCCCTGGGGGCTACACCACATTTTACCACATTTCACCAATCTTGAAAAATAATTTAAATGTATCTCATGATATTTTACCATTATTCAAATTGTTTTATATGTGATTAAAATATCTCTTTGGTAGATTTGATAATAGTCAAGGATTCAAAATACTTAATCATGAGAACTTGCCTGGGGATACCAGGTAGGGTGGGGGACCAGGTTAGCAAAAGAGCACTGACCCTTGGAGCTAGGAAGGCTGAGTGCTAGTTTCAGCTCTGCCACTAGCTTATGCGACCTCAGATGAGGTTCTGCATCTGTGACCATTCACTTCCTCTTCTCTGGAGGGACATTACTGAAGTAAAGGGTCCGTCTTCCTTTAAGCTATAGCATTCTGGAAGATTAGATAGTGTGTTTGAGTCCTGCCCTCCAAAATAGCCCATGATTCTCCTGTTCCACAACTGAGTGCTCTTGCTGTCTGAGTCTGTAAGAAAATAGGTTGTGAGTGGACTTTTAAAACTGCAGGGCACCTCGGTAGTCGTCAGTACTCGTCGTTAATCCGTTCCGATGAGTGGTAAGCAAACGATTGATGGAGCATTTTCTCTTGGGAGGTGGCATCGTGACCCATACAAGTTCTAGCAAATGCAATGAGTAGCAAGCGAGCATTGAATGCTGAAATACTTTTTCTCATCAAAATGTGACAAGTACAAGGTTTGACAAGCTCTGAAGCCAACGAGTTCCCAAGGTACCACCGTATATTGTTTGCTTCCATGTAGCAATAGCTGTAGTAGGTGTACTGTAGGCTGATGTGTGTCCAACCCCAAATTCATATGTTGAAATCCTAACCCCCAGTATGTTGGTATTTGGAGATGGGAACTTTGAGGTGATTAAGTAAAGAGTACCAGAGTGCAGTGCCCTCATTGATGAGACTAGTATCCTCCTAGAAAAAGACCCCAGAGAGCTCCCTTGCCCCTGCCACCCTGTGGGCACACAGTGACAGACAGCTGTGGGTCCACACCAGACACAGTTGGCCAATACCATGCTTGGACTTCCAGTCTTCAGAACTGTGGGAGATTAATTTCTATTGTTTATAAACCTTTAGTCTGTGGTGTTTTTTTATAGTGGCACAGATAGCCTAAGACAAGGTTTCTTCAAATTGTTACTTGTGAAAATAATTTTAAGCCCCCATATCCTATCTCTGTAAAGTTGTGTCCCCACTAGTGAGTTTCTGTAAGTCATATCAGACCAGAGTTCGAAAGGTTTCATGAATTATGAGACTGGAAACATAAATTTGATCCTATTAAAATTGTAGTTTGACAATTTTTGATCTACAGTAGGTACTTTCATGTGCATCAGTCTAATAATTACATGTGAATTAAACAGTTATCAAACTAGGGTTTTACTTGAAAGATCTTTCCATCTAAAAGCAAAATTACATGCTGTCTTATTAGGGATTTGTTACTTAGTCAAAAATACCTTTTAATATTACAAAAAAGAACTGGAAAAAAGTACCTTTGAAAGTCAGCTCTTTGCCAGCGCTGTGTGAGGTGTCATGGATATGCCCATGAATAAAATATACCTGTTCCCTGGTTTGGGGGAGTCTACAGCCTAGAGAGGAAATAGGTAGTGAACTGACCAGTTACAATAAAGTTTTATGAGAGCTGTACATACTGATGTGTGGAAAATGACAAGAAAATCTTCTCATCCAAGAGTTCTAAAAGCTGTCTTGTTCAGAAATTATCCAGGGAAGGGGCACTGTTACGGTAGATAGGGTGCTGCATGGCATGTGCGGTGTTAGAAGTCAGAGGGAAAAGCTTGAGATCAAGGGTGAGAAAGAGCCTGGCAATTTCATGGTGTGGGAAAGGAGATAAGGCCAGAAAAGGTAGGTAAGGGCTAGATCTTAGAAAGCCTAAACAAGACATATTTAAGATTTCAGGCAAATAGAAAATCACTGAAGCTTTTTAAGCAGGCAGATGATATAGGCAGGTTTGGAAGGCAATATGCAAACTGGTTTAGAGTGTCCATCTAAAAGCAGATTGTCTTTTTTTTAAAAAAAGATTTTATTTATTTATTTATTTTAGAGAGAGGAGAAGGGAGGAAGAAAAAAGAGGGAGAGAAACATTGTGTGGTTGCCTCTTGCACACCCCCTACTGGGAATGAAACCAGTGCCCCTTTGGTTTGTAGGCTGGCACTCAATCCACAGAGCCACACCAGCCAGGGCTAAAGATTTTTCTTTTTCTTTTTAGAGAGAGGGGAAGGTAAGGAAAAAGAGAGGGAGAGGAACATCTATGCAAAGGAGATATCTTGATCGGTTGCCTGCAACCCAGGCATGTATCCTGAATGGGGGGCGTGGGGGGGGGTCAAGTCAAGGAACGTGTATAAAGGACCCATGGACAGAGACAGCAGGGGGTGGAGGGAGGATTGAATGTGAGAGGTGGTGGGTAGATAGGGCAGGGGAGAATAATGGGGGGGAAATGGGACAACTGTAATTGAACAACAATGAAAAATAAATTTTGAAATTTGGAAAAAAAAAAAAAGATTGTCTTGATTCAAATCCTAGTTCTACTTACTGCATTCAAGCCATTGACATTGGGTGGTTTAACATTAGACTTTTGTTTCCGTATCTGTAAAATGGGATAATGGTATCTTATTTGTAGAGTTAGAATTACCATAGATAACGACCATCGTAAATATGAATTACTGCTTAGTTACTGTTGTTATTTGTATTACCACTTCTAGTTTTAGAAAGATCATTCTGGCTACTATAGTTAGAATGGAGTACGATTAATTGCAGCAAAACCTGTTAGGAATTTAGGCAAGAAATGATTGTGACTTGCAGTGGAGTAGTGGCAGAAGGGATAGAGAAAGAGACTCTTTTAGAGAAATTTCAGAGGTGGAATCCTTGGTTCTTGATGACTGAATGAATGTGGGAGATGAAGAGGGGGGAGTAGAAGATGAATCAAAGTACCTCAAATTGGTTTTGTAATGTTTCTATAAATACACCCCCATCTGCTGAACCAAAATAATACGTGAATTAAATAAACTTTAAGCCCACTTTTACCAAATAATAAGCGACATTGCCCAGCAGTGAATCTGATGAATTTGAAGAAATGAGATTGACCCTTTCTCATGTCTAATAGTTAAGCCACTAAATAAGTTGGGAGAAGGAGATATATATATATATATAAAATGTGAAAAGTATTCCTTTTTTGTTTCATGTTTCTCTTTCTGCCTTATTTCCTTCTTAGTTCTGTCATTTTGTTATTTTAATTTTTTTAGTATTAGGTAGAATCGTATATGTAAAAGTTGCCATTTTTGTAGATCAGGAAAATACTTAACCAGAAATGAAACAGTTGAATCTTGGCAGCCTCATGTGTTTCATGCAGTTATATTCTCGTTCTGTAAGAACTTTTAACTGGGGCTCGGAGGGTTCATTTCGAGTTGATGGCGTACCAGTGACTCTCGGAAGGAGCGTTGCTCAGATGGCATGAGGACAAGTAGAACTGCGCCCCGTGGAGGAGGTGACTTCATCTGCCATCGCCTATTCAGGGAGGCTGGGAGAGGACATCCTGCTGCCAAGTGTTCTTGTTAGCTTTACCCAGAGGGACATGTTATATACTATTTTGGCTGGTTTTTAAAAAACTGATTAAATAATACATAGAAATTGGGAGATTCATAAAGTGAATAAAACCATAAAGAAGAAAGTAAAATATCACTTATAATCCAACCATGCAGTGAAAAATAAAAGTTGAATTTTATTTATTTTTTTATCCTTACCTGAGGACGTGCTTTATTGCTTTTTGAGAGGGGGGAAAAGAGGGAGAGAGAAACATTGATTGGTAGCCTCTCATACGCACCCCAACCAGAAGGACTGAACCTGCAATTTAGTCATGTGCACTGACTGGGAATTGAACCTGCACCTTTCAGTTCATGGGACAGTGCTACAACCAACTGAGCCACACTGGCCTGGGCTACAGCTGATTTTTTAAAAAGTTGTTTGTTTGTTTGTTTGTTTGTTTGTTTATTAGAAGGGAAAGGAAGGAGAAAGAGGGAGAGAAACATCAACGTGTGGTTGCCCCTCATGTACCCCCTGTTGAGGGCCTGGCCTGCAACCCAGGCATGTGCCTTGACTGGGAATCGATCTGGCAACCCTTTGGTTTGCAGGCTGCCTCTCAATCCACTGAGCCACACCAGCCAGGTCTAGAGTTGATTTTTAATGTATTGCCTTTCAGTCAAGTATGCAGAAATAGTTATTCTCCCTTGTATAAAAATCAAATATATTATGAGACTGCATTATTTTAAAAAGGAAATGAATGTATAGATTTTTGTGAGGATGTAGATTTATTGCCCCCATGTTATTAAAAAGTTGTCTCTTCTGAAGAAAATGTTTTTCTTTAAAACAAAACATTCAACTCTTTACTGATTTTATGAAGTGTGGTTATCGGGCTTTTTAAAAAAGTTTTCTATGTGAATATTTTGATTACAGTTCCAAGAGCAGTTTTACTCAAATAAAAACAAAGTTGGAAGACTTGTTATTGTACTAATGACAATAATATACCAGCTTATGGTTCCATTACATTTTATTACATTTTAAGTTATCAGCCAATGTGATATATTTTTATCAGCATAACTATGTAGTTTCAAACACAAGTAACCTTGGGTTTAGAGAGAATAATTACATGCCCAGATTCACAAGGAGTTGGAAAAGGCTGGGCTCCTTACTCTGACAAATGCTTCTCCTGTTTATTGAACTGTAACTGTCAGAAATCATTCTTTATTTTCATTTACTATTTATTAAGCACTCAAAGATGGGGGTTTAAAAATGAAGTCTACAGCAGATGGTTTGGCTGAAGGGCAAGGTGATTGGGGGATGTGGCACAGCGGTGCCGACTGGAAAGGCTGTGGGGAGCCATTGACTCGCCTTGAACAGCAGAGTACCGAAACCAAGTATGTGGTACTAGATACAGATATATTAGAAACAATATATTAGGAAGAGGAATAAGGCCAGAAGTCTAGACTGTGTTTAATGATGGACAAAAGTAAAGTATTAAATACTGAAGTGGAAGTGAATTTGAGAGCTGGTGTAGAAATAGGTTTCCAGGGCATGGTGCCTAAGAACAGTACATTGAGGGAGAGAGTGGTCGAGATGATTCCTAAGTTTCATTCTTGAATGCCTGGGAAAATGTTGGGAAAAAACAAGAGAGGCTTATTTGGTGGGAAAACTGTATTCAGTATTTGGGTGCTGTGGTTGAAGTCTCTACAGGACATCCGGGTGGCAGATGTGTGTTAGCAGTCAAATTGTAGATGCAGAAGGGACCTCAGGAGTGAATTCATGGCTGGAGACACAGGCAGAGAAATTATTTGTGCAGAAGGAATAATTGATGCCATATCATCTTCTTTCTAGGTATCCCCGTTGAGCTAGCCTCAGCAAAGTATCTAAATAACTGCTGCGTGTCTTAGAACTGGGTGGTCATAGTGAGAGAGGGCACTTAGGATTCAGGGCCCAGCCTCAAGCAGTGCCGCGTGATTGGTAGGAAAGCACAGGCTGTTGGAACTGTGTGAGAAGAAAGTAAAGCTGTATATGCCCTCTGCGATAAGTATTGGTAAATCTCCTTTATTTCTCAACAACCCCGTGAAATAGGGAGTGTGAGACGCTTTCCACAGATGATGAAACTGAGTCCGAGAGAGGCTGGAGTGGCAGGAGAGGTAGGGCTGGACCCAGGTGAGAGTTCAGTGCCGTGGCTCTGCTCGCACTGTGCCACACGTTGCTGTATCCTCGTGGGACCTGTCAAACGTGGCTGCTGGGCTCCTTCTCAGTAGGTGTTTGAGTTTCTTGCTTTTGTACAATAAGTGTTGTGCTTCGGATCTTAAAATGTAATGTATTGAGTTCTGGTTATGGATGGTCATTTGCCTGCAGTGAGAAAGCATGTGTGTGAAACAAAAAATGCAACTTGGGTCACATAACATTTTCCACCCAGGTGTGCAGACCTTCTGGAATGCTTACAAATAACCAACATATGTTTATTTTCTTTTGCAATGTTGAATCTTTGGAACTTTATTTAGAAGGGTGAATTGACAATCCAAAGGCACCTGGGGGAAAAGATAATAAAAATATACATTTTCTAATTAGCTGAAAATTATCATTTGTGACATTATCAGAAGAGCCACAATGAAATCCCACTTTGCATTGTTTTAAGTAGACACAAACAAAATTGTGTATTCTGAGATACAAAGGCTAATTTGTACCATGAAACTTCCTGTTATTTTCAAGCCTGGTAGAAACAGTACCTTTACTTTTCCATCTTTTATTATATATTTATGTACTTATATATTTATGTACTGTGTCTCAGGGAACTAGAGCAAGACGTGGCATCTCAAAACCATAGGATAGTGTTAAATGCAGGAAAAATGTAATGTCTTCTGTGTGTGTACTATTTCTGCAGTACTAAGAATGGGTAAGATTCTTTGTTTTTTCTTGAAAAACTGATATTTAAGTTTGCTTGCTATTGTGGTCATCCTTCTTAATATTGGCCAATATCCAGTGAATTGTGAGAGAAAAATTAATGCTGCAATTTTAGCTTTCTGGCCAGAACTTCACGTGCTGCTGAATGACCATTCCTCAGTCGCCATGCACTGTTAATGCACAACACGCTTTCATGCTTTAACATTGCTCTTTGTTCCCTGGGAAAATGCTACAAGAAAATAGGAGTTTCCTCTCAGCATTACCTACCCCTCTGGCAGTGTGTTTCAGTCTAATTCCTGGCTGGCACAGTGTCCCAGTTACTACCTCTTTTCCTTACTAGCAGTTTGAGTTCTTTCTGTTCATCTACCAAAAGGGGGATTCCGGACAGACGAGGAAACAGCTTTGAAACCCTGCACTGCGGGCGTGTTCATTTAGTCCCCCACTATGCAGTCTGGAAATCTAGTGATGAATCCTAATGAGCTGCTGAAGATGCCAGAGCGTGTGCCTGCATAGGCATTTTCTTTCCCCTCCCCCCGCTGCTTCTCTTTCCCAAGCCCCCTCTCTCCCGATTTCCCCTCCTACTCCTTTATCCCCTCCCTCTGTGTCTCAGTTCTGCAGTAAACCCGGCTGAGGCACATTCCTGCTTTGCGAGGCTTTCTGTTAAGGATGTTTTGTGGCTTTTGTTTGGATTGCAGCATGCAGAATTACAGGTAACACTCTGAAATTGAGTTAGACAGATAAATGCTGTTGAGATGTTTTCAAAGAGGCAAAATATTACACGGGAACCAAGAAAATAAGTTATTTTAGTTAATTTTATTCATGGTAATTATGGTAAAATGTTTTTAGAAATGCAATAAGCAGATTCCTTTTCTCCCCCAAAAGGCTCCCGTGAAAGGGAAATGGGGGTAGATTGATCTGACTACAATTGATTTTGTTTTATGTTGATCATGAAAGCTTGCTGTTGCTGCGCCTCCTCTGGAGAGTAAGGACCCATTAGTTATGTGGGGTGCTGGGTAGTTCGGGGTGGGGTGAGATGGGAGGGGTGATACCAGCCTGAGCTAGCCAGAATCTTTGATTTTTGTATTGGGATGCAAAATATAAAATGCTCTCTCCTTTTCTTCTATCAGCTGTTCAGAGGAGACTCATTACAACTCCTGCTGAAGCTAATTTTCTTCCCTTGTCTTCTGCCCCTACCCCCTACCCTCACTGGCCTGAAGACATTGTACCCAGACTTTGCCTTACTCCCCTGGCACTATGTACACGGTAAACGTGGTACTGTGGCCGCATCTGGGACTGGCCAGACAACTACTGCTGGCTCTCCCTATTCCAAGGACTTAAAGGGGAATTGCACTGCAGGCAATGCATCAGAGCAGCAGCATCGCGAGCCTGGGGACTGAGGCTCCTTGGGCATTATTACAAACACACAAAGCTGACCGCAATGACAGCAGCTGCTCCTTTGAACTGTTGGCAACGGCCACGGGGCAGCATGAAGTGAGAGATCACTCCTGAGCTCAAGATGAACTCCACCTTGGATGGTAATCAGAGCAGCCACGCTTTTTGCCTCTTGGCGTTTGGCTATTTGGAAACTGTCCATTTTTGCCTTTTGGAAGTGTTGATTATTGTGTTTCTAACTGTATTGATAATTTCTGGCAACATCATTGTGATTTTTGTATTTCACTGTGCACCTTTATTGAATCACCACACTACAAGTTATTTTATCCAGACTATGGCATATGCTGACCTCTTGGTTGGGGTCAGCTGCCTGGTTCCTTCTTTATCACTCCTCCACTACCCGCTTCCAATAGAGGAGTCCTTGACTTGCCAGGTGTTTGGTTTTATAGTATCAGTTCTGAAGAGTGTCTCCATGACCTCTCTGGCCTGTATCAGTGTTGATAGATATATTGCCATCACTAAACCTTTAACCTATAACACCCTGGTTACACCCTGGAGACTACGCCTGTGTATTTTCCTCATTTGGCTATATTCCACACTGGTCTTTCTGCCTTCCTTTTTCCACTGGGGCAAACCTGGGTATCATGGAGATGTGTTTCGGTGGTGTGCAGAGTCCTGGCACACGAACCCCTACTTCACCCTGTTCATCGTGATGATGTTATATGCCCCGGCAGCCCTCATTGTGTGCTTCACCTATTTCAACATCTTTCGCATCTGCCAACAGCACACAAAGGAAATCAGCGAAAGACAAGCTCGGTTCAGCAGCCAAAGTGGGGAGCCTGGGGAGGTGCAGGCCTGTCCCGACAAGCGCTATGCCATGGTCCTCTTTCGGATTACTAGTGTGTTTTACATCCTCTGGTTGCCGTACATCATCTACTTCTTGTTGGAGAGCTCCACTGGCCGCAGCAACCGCTTCGCATCCTTCTTGACCACCTGGCTTGCTATTAGTAACAGTTTCTGCAACTGTGTCATTTATAGTCTCTCCAACAGTGTCTTTCAAAGGGGACTAAAGCGCCTCTCAGGGGCCATGTGTACTTCTTGTGCAAGTCAGGTCGTAGCTAAGGACCCTTACACAGTAAGGAGCAAAGGCCCTCTTAATGGATGCCATGTCTGAAGTAGTTCAGATACTGGGTCACTGTGTGTGCATGTGTTTCCTTTATCTCTCTTTGTATTCCTGGCTCACTAGAAAATCTGGGACAAGATAATTTGACTCTAAGCAATAGGAAACAAATGATCAATCCAAAACACCTCTAAGTTTGCAGAAATGATTTTCTTAAAAAGTACTTTTATATCAGAAGAATCAGGACCGTGAAAATAAATTGCTCTTGGTTCCAATTTTTGTAATGTCATGGAAATGACTACACTTCTCAGATTTAAAATGAATAAAGTCATATCTAACACCTCTCCAGTTGGCACGACCGAACCTGGGTGTGAAAAGCGTCAGCATTTTAAAAAGTCATCGCTTTCTAGTTGCTCTTCTGGGTGCTTTCCAGTTGTTTGGGCTTCATATGCAATTGATTTCTTTTAACAGGGGATATTAAAATGCAGTGATGAATTACCAGGGTTTTAACATTCTGTTTATATATGTCAAAGTATAACACTGCAAGTTTGAACAGTGTCATTTAGAAATTCAAATGTTTTATGTCTTATTCTCTTGAGAGAATTCTCAATACAGTGAATAATGAGGACACTTAAATATTAATTTTAGAATTTTGCAATGAACCATGATGCAAAAGTATAGTCAAATAATGGACAATTTACAGAAATCTGAGCTGTTTTGTGCCATGCTTTATGGAGATCTAAAGAGATGTGTGCGTAGGAAGTGATTCTGTTGCAGTAATTTTGCCATACTTTTGTGTATGTATGTATTGAGAATATTTGAATTGAATTAGATTTCTCTTTTACAGTAAAATGTATATTTAACTAGTTCATTTTTAAAACAGAAGGGGATTAGTTGAGATATTCTCTTTGTGGTTAAATGGAATCAACTAATGAAGTAGCAAGTAGTTCTCTTTCAAAGCATTCTTTTAGTCAGTGTTAAAAAATCCACATTTTGATAAGAGAAATTCTTATTTATCTATGTCTCTTATTGTCATTCTCTTTTAGGATACAGTTCTTTCCTTAATAGTCTTTTTCTTTTTAAGCTAAAGTACTAGCAAAATCTATAAGAATTTTTTATTCTCTGTAATTATTAATTGAGAATGCTGTGTATTTATATGTAGCAGTGATGTTTTGTTCTTAAAGTGAGCAAGGGACTTATTTTACTAAAAGGAAAGAAGGGTTTCCCAGCAGTTCCATGCACAAGAGTATTTCTTCTACTTATTTTATTGCTTTTAATGTTTTGGAGTCTTCAGGGGACTTGCATGATCTCTGCCTTTGGCTAAAAGTTGTAATCTGAATGCGACAGTGATGTTCAGGGAGACAGAAGATGGAAGAAACCCAAGGGACGTGGGTGAAAGTAGATTTTTGAATCCAAGGAGGACATGGATATTTATAAAATAGGCAGATAGGCTTTGGTTTTCCATCATGATACAGGGAAAGTTTGTACCCCTTTTAAAATAAGGGCAGCTTTATTATGTTAGGTTTTAGATGTCAGTTTCATTTTAAACTCAGATGTGTTCTATTTAAAATTTTTTATTTTAAGTGATTTAGTGTGTGATATTTAAACTTAAGATTCTGAGTTTTTCCCCAAACTTTGCTTGCTCTTTATGTTTAGTGTTAGAAAAGCTGATTCTACGTTTTCAAAATTTAGAATCCATATTGAAATTGCAAGTTAAGTTAGCAGTGTCTTTAAATTGTCATTTCAAGTGGAAAACCTTTTCTGTTAGATTCTAAAAAAACAGTTACATACATTTCCTCTTTTTTCTTTTTATTTTAATGGTTCAAGTACAGTTTTCTGCCTTTTACCCCCATCCCAGCCCACCCCCACACCCCTCCCTCCTGTTTCCACCCACCTTATTATTGCCCATGTGTCCTCATTTCCTCTTTATTGAAGTAGCATAATTCCACAAAAAAACTTTTTTTCATGTATGTTGGAGAATGCAACCTGTTCAGATTTGCACAGCTTGCTTGAGAATTTTTAGTGAAGCAACTATGGAAATTTTAAAGACTTAGTTTTTATAGAAAATTGAAGTTAAATCAGTAGATTTTACTTTTGGGAGGTGCTGAGAGAACCCTTTTAATCTTTTCCTCCAGTTGGGTTCCATCTTGTGATCATGGAAAACAGAAAATTTCTGTTTGACATCCTGGAAATGGATAATCAAACTGGTCTTTTAGTGATCGGAAAGGCAACTCTTTTAATAATAGTTTTTGTTAATAGGTTTTTACATTTTTGTCCTAATGCCAAATTTAGGTGTTATTAGAGATGTTTTTTTGTTGTTGTTTTTTGTTCTTTTTACATTAGAGACTCTGTCAGTGTCTCAGTCTAAAATTAAAGTAGAAGCTAAGTGGATAGAATAATTTAAAGAAAAATGAAGCTCCCAGCCCTTTTGCCAACTGATACTTGCTTAATATGCATGTTTTCCCAGTTTATCTTGTCTTCATTGGACTCTATAAAGTCTAAGGTTTGTTTCTTCCAAGTATCAGCTCTGTTCTCACATTCATTGTTTATATTGCTTTTTGATTTTTATTTTCATGTGTGTACTTGTGTATGTCGGGGGAAGGGGACATGCTTGGGTGCAATCCTACAATCTTCTGTAGCTAGGGGCAGTTTCTATGTGGTACACATTTGGAGAGCTTGTATTTAAGTAATCTTTTCGTCCTGGCATACTTAATGCAACATTTGATGACGTTTGGGTTAAATACCAATCTGACTAGATCAGAATGAGAAAAAAAGTATATTTTTAGACTCAATTACCTTGGGCTTTGGCAAGACAGTACATTTAACTTTATATGGTATATGACTGGTATCAGAGGAAGCATAAGTTTTTGTCGATTATGTTGAAATTTATGTTGAATAGTACACCTTAAAATGCAATACTAATACTAATTAGACCATACTAATTGTTGTATTTGTAAATTAGTTGTGTGTTTTTATACAGTGATTTATTTTAACAAAGGTGTGGTTTTTTTCTTGTTAGAACAGAAAAGCAGTTACAAAAAGACAAGTGCTCCATTTTAATGAAGAACTACCTTAAACCAGAATGGATGTTTGAATTTTTCATGAATCTATTGAATCACCCTAAATTCCATTTGGAAAGGGTTTTCTTTAGGCTTTATTGCTGGATAAATTCCTTTTTATAATGACTTTTCCTTTTTACTTGAATAATGGTTTCAGTGTTTTAAGGGTTGGGAAAACTTGAATTTTTATGCTATGAATGCATTGCCCACCTCTTTGAACTTGAAAATAAAGCAACAAGGTTGCAGGTTCTCATATAATAAGGTGGTTTCTGAGAGCATTCTAAGCTTTTCAGGTTTAATTTAAAAATCTGCACAGTGACCCTGGCCAGCTGGCTCAGTTGGTTGAAGCGTCGTTTCAAGCACCGAAAAGGTTCAGGGTCCATCGCCGGTCTGGGCACAGACCTCGTTTGTGGGTTTGATCCTCGGTCCGGGCATGTAAGGGGGCAACTGGTCGTCGTTTCTCTCTCTCTCCCTCTTCCTCTCTCTCTAAAATCAGTGAATATATCCTCGGGCAAGGATTTAAAAAAATCTGCACAGTGGTTTTGTACGAAATGTTTTAATTTCACTGACTATGTGGTTTTGTATCATAAAAGATTTGTTAAATAAATTATTGGCAAACCAAAACTTACTGTCATGAGCAGAGTTTTGGGAGTTTAAGGATGGGAGAGCTGTGCACTATGAGATTTGTTAAAAGTCTTCATTGATCAGTCTATATGTTGATTTTTGCATAATTTATTTCAGGCTGAAGAAAAGCTAAATATTATATATTGAATGGATATATTATTAATATATTTTTCAACCCTGGGAATACAAACATTTTTTATGAGTGTAAATAAATCATTTGGCTTTTTTTATTTTTTTCAAAATTTGGAGACAAAAGACATCATAGTATGTCTAAATGAACTTTGAACTGAGAATCAGAAAATCTAGGTTACTGTTATTTTTATACTAATTAGTTTTTACTCCTTCACTTTTAATATTAACAGTCAGCCAGAGATCACTAATCTTTAAGAAAAATCATCTCGTAAAATACAGAGCCCAGAACAAAAGAAATCAGGGGAAGCAGAAACAGTGTCAGTCACAGAAGAAAACTTCAAAAAAATTTCTACTGTAACATTTTTAGAGATTTTTGTATTCGTTAAAAGAAAATAGAATGCCATAAAAAAAAGAAACAAACAAAAAGATAACAAGAAAGAGCCCCTGAGATTTAAAGTATGATCAGACCTTTTAAAACTCAGAAAAGTTGGAAGATAAAACTGAAGTAGGCCAGATAGTGAAACAACAGATTCAAGCAAACTAAAAACGGCAAGTTAGAGGCTCAGTCAAAGAGGCTCACTATCTAACTAGCATGATTTTTAGAAACAAAATAGAGAACAAGAAAGAAGGAAATTCTCAAATATCAGTAGAAGATTTTCCAAAACTGTGGGATATGAGTTTTCACAATAAAAAGGACCAGCTTAATGTAATATGACTTTGACAGTAAATCATTATAAAATTTCATAACACTGGAAACAAAGAAAAATCCTAAGCGCTTCTTGGTCTGTAGTAGGGATGGAAGAGTGGAAACAAACTAAGGTAGAGGGATCTGAATAGCATTAGACTTTCCACCACAACAAAGCAGATAATAAGGAATAAATTGCAAAGTGATTTTGACAGTATTTTGCAAAGTGATCACCCATACTTGTCATTTAAGTGTGAGAGTTAAATAAGTTCATTTTGAAATATGCAGGGTCTGAAATACTTACCCTCCCTACTTACATACTTTCTCAGAAAGTGACTGAAGATGGGCTTCCCCAGAATGAGAGCTGAAATCAAGAAAGAGGAAGATGTAGAACCCAGGAAACAGGGACTCCAGTATAGTGAGAGGTGAAGGCGTTCCCACAGTGGTAGGAAGGAGAGCCCTAGCAAGTTAGATGTGCAGCAGACCTGGAAAGCAACTGGTCCCAATGGGAGCAGATGGAAGGAGGGGGCAGTAGGAGTCGTATCTTTAAGAAAATATCATTGGGAGGGATTTAAAACTCTTTCAGGTTTGTCGGGGAAGAATTGGTGATAGATACATAGAATACTGAAGGGAAGAAAACGAATTTAGGCAGTTAGCAACTTCAGAAAAATAGAAAGTTAAAAAAGGAAATCTAATTATGACATAGTATGATTGAGTTATAAATAATATTGGTTTAAAATTGTGGCAGAAATATGTTGAGAGTCATGATGAGGGGGATGGATGAGCTTGGGGATTGCAACAGAGCTACAATGTCATCCCACATACTGGAAACTGCAATGAAAAAAATGGAAAATAGCATTTTAATTATTTTGTTCAGAAATATAAATAAAAAACAAACAGCTAAAAAAAAAAAGATGAAAATGGTTGTCGTTGGAGGGAGCAGGCAGGGCAGGAGGAGTAAGAGGTCTGCTGTTTTTATTAACTTCTGTCCGGACAGGCCTTCGCAACTGTGCAGGCGTATTACTTTTTTGAAGAGCGTAGACCACATTTAGGAAAAGGCAGGTAAATTTTAGCAGAAGTGGAGAATCAGGAGGTTTAGAACATACTACTGAGGTGGAAAACGAGGGCCTGGTAGCAGTGCATTACCTACGGCCCTCTACAGAGCAGTTTCCTGTTCATTGTCTCACGTATCCTCCTGGGAAGGCAGGCAAGGGGGATCTTGAATCCTCCTTGACAGTTGTGGAAACTGAGTTTTGAGGCTGTAAGACCTTTTTGATTCCTGACCCACTCTGTCACTGTGCCTCATAGGTATACACAGTTGGATTTCTTTATTTTTTATTTTTTAAGATTTTTAAAAAACATTTTCATCCCTGGCTGGCATAGCTCAGTGGATTGAGCGCGGGCTGTGAACCAAAGTGTCGCAGGTTCGATTCCCAGCCAGGGTACATGCCTGGGTTGTAGGCCGTGATTCCCAGCAACCGCACATTGATGTTTCTCTCTCTCTCTCTCTCTTTCTCCCTCCCTTCCCTCGTCTCTAAAAATAAATAAATAAAATCTTAAAAAAAAAAACCCCAACATTTTTTTCCTTTTTCCTTTTTTTTAGAGATTTTTATTTATTTATTTTTAGAGACAGGGGAAGGGAGGGAGAAAGAGAGGGAGAAACATCAATGTGTGGTTGCCTCTCACGTGGCCCCCACTGGGGACCTGGCCTGCAACCCAGGCATGTGCCCTGACTGGGAATCGAACTGGTGACACTTTGGTTCGCAGCCTGCGCTCAGTCCACTGAGCTACTAGCCAGGGGATTTTTTTAGATTTTTACACTTTATTTTTTATGAAGAGAAGGCAGATATGGGAAAGTATCTTTTTTGACATCACAGGAAGGAATAACACGAAAGCAAACAAGTGTGAGTGGTGTGTGCATGTGTGTGTAACGAGTATGTGTACATAAGTGACTGCTACACAGGATCTGGTATTATGAGATCACAGGATGAATGCAAACTGCTGTATGGTGTTCCTAGGTAAGGAGATGTGTGTTGGGTCGATTTCCCTGGAAAGCAGTATGTGAGATGGGCTGAGCCCTGGGTCAGTAGGATTCTCTACAGCCTCATCTCCCCTACTGCTTCCATAAGGTGTCCAGCTGGACAGGATTGAGGAAACCCAAAGGATCAGTAGACAGAAGGCCCTAGTAAAGTGACCAGTAATTATCAAATAATATATGACATAAGAAAGCCCTTTGCAAAGTAAAAAGCACATCTTCACGTCAGATCACCATGACTGCAGTCACTTAATGAAAGATTTAGTAGTTTGCTACCACAAGATTATATCGGTTTGAACAAAATACAACAGTAAAATCTTTTCAAAGTAAAACTTTACATTTTGTGTTTATTAGTTTTCAAGAAATACTTGCTGAATTGAATTAGTAAGACAGTATTTTGGGGAGGAAGCAAATACAGCATTGAACAGCATGATTTATTTCTGAAATTTCTTCCAGAAAGACTGGGAAATCCCCACTGCCAGAGCCATTTATTTATAGCTAAACCAAAAAAAAAAAAAAAAAGGCATTTGTGGGTCTCTGTCTTCACTGGCCCTTGGAGAACAGAATCTGACTCAAAAGATGTTCTCATTTTTAAAAGCTCTCTTTCTTCATGACATGATAGATATAAGGATTTAAAACCATTTCTACTTAGATTATATTAACATCGTATATTGTTCACATCATCATACTGACGATGTGTATTATACCCTACAGAGCACTGGAAATGAAGTTAAAATTAGATTCTACTTCTGACAGTGTATTAGGTAATCTCGATCTGTCTAAACTTCAGAAGGATACTCATCTTTAAGGAAGATGACGCCAGCATAGGACTTCGGGTCAGGATCAGACGTATAATAGTAAAGCTCTTTGCACTGTTACTGTGATTATGGTAGGCTGTGGATCACTTTCCCCCTATATAAAAACAAAGGTTGTTAAAAGAACATGAATCTCTGGCTCTTGGTTTTCTAGTCTGTAAAATGGATTATACCTCCCTTTTAGAATTACTATGAAAGTTGGATACTATCACAACTTAAGTATTTAGAATTGTGCGTGGTGGCCTCACAGAAGCTCAGTAAAAGTGCTGCCAAGGTCAGAATCCTTCAGGGACTCCCAGGGCCTGCTGCAGATCAGCATTTGTCCTCAGAGGAAGGGCCCTGAGGGATGTGGAGCGGCTTGGTGGGTTTCCTTCTCTCCAGGATCAGAAACCCCTTAAGTCCTGTCTTGACGATTTGCTCCCTGAAGAAACTGATGTCTCTGTATTTTGTCCTGCTTTTATAGATGTTCTGCAGGAGGATTAGTCCCTTGCAATTTCTGGGATATTAAGATACATGTATTTGGATGTGCTTCATCAAGGAACTAGTCATTGGGCTTATAGTAAAGAACTGTAACAGGATAGAGGTGGAAAGGAAATTTGGGACCGAAGTAGTAAAGAGATAGCATTTAGTTGAACTTGAAAAAAAAGAGTTGTATTTCGGGGAGCATAAGGGGACTAAATGGTAATGGAAAAAAATACAATAAAGATGACCGTAAATCCAAAAATTAAAAAAAAAAGAGTTGGGGAAAAAAGTAAAATTGTAGCAAAAGGTATTTTAAACTTCAAAGGCCTTAATAGGAGAGAGGCCATTTATATACTTAAGGAATAAAGAGACCACTTAGTCTAGAGTGATTAAAAGTACATTCTTGAGAGGCAGGCAGACCTGGGTTTGAATTCTAGCCCTGCCACTTTCTAGCTGTGAGACCTAGGGCAAGATACGCAACCCCTCTTAGTCTCTGTTGTCTTAATAACACTGTTTCGTACAAGTGTTAGAAGATGAAATGAGGCGATGCACGTGGGGCTCTCTCAGCGCAGTGCTTGGCGCTCAGTGAACGCTCGGTATGGGTTAGCTGGGCTGCCATCTTCCTAGGGAACCAGAGGTCTCCAGGTGTAACGGGGGGTCGGGTCAAAGATAAGTTGGGTCTGCCTGGCCTGGACTCAGTGCCAAGGGGTTTGAGTGTAATTAGGAATTGGAGATGGGCTTAAGATTTCTGAGTAGGCGAATGACATAAATACAGAATCCCAAAGTGACAGAACTAGAAGACCACTTAAAGCTCATAATCTAGACTTCCGCCTACACGGAGGGGAAAAGAGAAACCCAGAGTTGTGACAGTGTTCATTGGTCACAGAACTGGGACTGAAATCCAGGCCTCAGACCTCTCTTGGTGCCACTGAAATGAGTCCAAAGGATCGTTCAACATTTGTCAAGTGCCTAGAAAATGAGTGTTTCCAGCAGGATTGGGAAAAAAGAAAAAGTTTAGATTTTGATGTGTATTAAATAAGTTGAAATAGTCTTTCACTGGTACTTTGCATCAAATAAATTGTTTCTGCAAAATCTCCTAAAAGTTCTTAGAAAGAACTTAAAAGTTTCTTCTTAGAAAGTTCTCTTACTCACTGGCAACCACCTCAGAAATGTGTGCTAGGGGAAGGACATGAATGCGTGGCTCTAGAACAGCTTCACTGGTGTCTGGAGTGTTTTTTACAGCTGGTGAGATTAGCAGATGAGGCTTTTGGTTAAATAAAATCAGAGATAACTGTTGTCACTACCTTTTAAAGTTGCTTTTTCTCAACAATTTAAATAGAGAAACAAAAACAATTGAATACCATGAGAACTTTTACTACCTATGTAGGATGGAATTACTGCACAGATAGTAAGGGGATTTGATTGGTATTATACTTAGGTGCTGGTAATTTTTAAGTTTTTAAATTAGCAGAAAAATCTAAGTACAGCTTGATACATTAATGATGACATAAGATAGCTTTAAAATACTAGTTTCTTGATAATTTATTCTTAAGATGAGTTTTTAAGTAGAAAAGTTAAAATCTCAAACATGATTTTTTAATATATATTAGGGCTCAAGAAACATAATGTTTGCCTGAAATCTATATAAAAATATATAATGTAAATAAAGGTGGAAACCCAGAACATACACCTATATATAGCCTGTGAATATATATGCATATATGGACATGGACCTTGTATAGAATTCTAAATGCAGTTCAGTGACACACTGCTGAAGATGTTTGTGACCAGTGACACTCTCATTTTAATGTTTGTTAACTCTTCTATGAGCAAGGAACTCCATAAAAGTCATGTTTTAATATATGGAACCATTTTATAGCTGCTATATATGTTTGCTACTTAATAAGTATACTTAAATCTGACTTAAGACTTATTTTCAGAAGAAACTAGCTTTTTAAAGTAAAACCAAGTATCTTAAGCATTATGAAACAAACTTTCTTAAAGATCACAATTTGACTGATATGTTTACATAAAAATACAGCTTGAGGAATGTGGGTCTTGATCATTGATGTGTATTATGAGTGAGTGATTTTGAGATTTACTTTTAGCACATAATGCTGTATAAAATCTTTAAGCAAATAAAAAATCAAATAATACAATCTGTATCGAGAGGGCATTTGATAGGCAATTTTGCTCAATAAAATAAAAATACTATTGAAATAAATATTTAAAAGCCATCACAATTATCAGAAACATTTGTTTGGAATATGACCTTGTATGTAATAATTTTGTGGCTTGTAGTTTAGCTGACTCATAAATTACCTCCCCTATACCTTTTAACTCAAAATGACACTCCTTGTGTTCACTTTTGTCAGGGGCCAGTTTTCCAGTAGTTCTTGCTCCTTGGCCTCCCCATGATGGATTCCTGTGAAGGGAAATCAGCAATAGCAGAGCAGGAAAACATTGACAGTGCAGTTAGCATTTGTGCCTTATCTATACATGATTTAGGACAGTTTTGCCAAACATTGAATTATTTTCCTGTGGGAAACTTGAGCCCTAAAAGGAAATGAACATAGCTAAAAGGCTGCATATCACATGGGACTTAGGCTTATTTTTAGAATGGCACTATCATGCCATATTTGGACTGAAACAATGTGATAGCAGTACATTATCTTATTAAAGAGCTGTTTTTTCTGAAGAAGTCACCTAATTTTTTATTACATTCGTATGCTGTAGATTCAACATTATAGGTATATAACTCTTCGGCTGATAGAGTGCTAAAGTATATATTAAAGTTAGTGGCATGAATTTGGCAAACATTTCTGGAGCCTGCTTTCTGTAATAAAGATTCTTTGGTAGCGCATTGGTTATCATACATAGATAGCTGTCATGCTTGGGGTAACTTGTTTTCTCTTTGAAAGGTAAAAAGAGAGTAAATAAGGATTGGTACCAGTGGGGGTTTGGTATGGTTACTTGATTGTCTTGAAATGGAAGAGCTCTTTGCTAAATGAGGCAAAGATAATAGACAAACTCAAATAAATTTTTGCCTCTGAGAAATGATGTTTTTTGGGTTTTCTTTTTTAAGATAATCAACGAAGATATTTCATACTGAGCTGTATGGTGTTTTTGTTAGCATGGCTCATAGGTTAAAAAAACATGTATTGCACCATTTATATTTTGTGTCTTTCTGTTGCCTGATTTTTCTTTATAATTTCATTTGGATAAGATAAATTATGATGTTGGTAAAATACAATGAATTTCTGAATTGCATGCTATCTGGAATTGCAGATCCCCGACAGGGCACTGAGTCCCAAACACGGGAAAAGCTGCCAAACACATTTTGTCCTTTGGCCTCCCTCCCAAGGTAGAAAATATGCCAACGTCATAAATCTCAAGTGTGATGGGAAAGAGGTGCCGCTGATGTACAAGACCTCATGCTACCTGCTTCCCCCACAGTATCTCATTTGCTTCTCATAAATTTGGTGAGAAAGAGACCATTACATAGATTTTTCACAGAGGGGTATTAAGGCTCAGACTCGTTAAGAGACTTGTCCAAGGTCATGCAGCTGAAGTGGGGGAGGCTGTACTCAGAGACAGAACTGCCCGACCCAGAGTTGGAGTTCTCTTCAGTGTGTTGTGTGTGATCTCTGTAGAGCACCTAAATTCTGTTTTCATTCTGTGTCAAAAGTCCAACTTCAATCTTCACATGCTTGTGGCAGGTTCTGAAATGCCTTCCGTTACTTCCACAGTTGTGGAAATCTAGTTCCAGTTTGCTCTCTCTGCGATGTGTTAGAGCTTGTGTTTGGAATGGAAATTTTAAAGCATTAATTATTGAAAACCTACACACTATTTAATTTATTTAAATATGTTAAAGATCAGTTTCTTGTCTCTTTTTGGTTCAACTTTTGAAGTCTTTTATTAAGTGTTACTCAGTGACAATTTTACTGGAACTATTATTGTTGCCTGTAAGAGCAAATCTCCAAGATAGATACACAAAACCGTATCTACCCACAATCCAGTCCCCACTGAGCCCCTGCCACTGCATTGGTGTGGAAGGACAGTGTGCAGGCCGGAAAGGACGCTGATTGGAAGAGCCGCGGGGCTGGTCACACCGGGGCGAGACAAGTATGTGTGCATGGGTGCACACGTTTTATTTTCTTGAAATCTGAGTTTGAGATAAAGATGGTTATGCATTGTTAGGTTATTTATTTATAGAATTCTTGTTGATCAAACTATGGAATGGACTTGAGGGGCTTTTGATACAAAATATACTGTGCCTCTCATTACTAAGGTATGGAGGGACTTTATTAGAATACTTAAAATTCAACAAAATAGGAGAAGGTAAATAAAGAAATTTGGAAAATAGAGTAGAACAGGAATATAATACACAGATATACAGGCCATGAGATCCTGTGTTGTTTAAAGTTGGGCTGTGAATTTGGTTCTGAACTTCCTGGAGGCCAGAACAAACATGGACATTGAATCATTGTCCACGGGGGGGAAATACCCGTGTTTGTGTAGGGGAGACAGGACTTCTGATTACTGAGGCACTGAGGAGTGAGATAGGTGTCCTCACCTACCTCCCCATGCAGTGCAAGGTCTCCCTAGCAGGCGTGTTTGTGTGTGTTTCAGTAGGGTCTCTAAACATGCCAGCAGCATGATTTTGTGAAGATGGTTCTTTGAGGGGCCAGGATATGGTGGTCTAAAAATACATCTATCTTTATTGGTTAGCCCTAATAAATGAATAAAACGCAGGATAAATAAAAGATTACTGATGATCGTTTTGATCTGAAATAATTATGATACATGTTGAAGGCCACCCAGCATTTACAGAAAATGCCCTTTTGATTGACTTCTAGGAGGGCCACATGTTGGTATTTTTTTCCTTTTGTTTTTATGTTGAAGAGCATGATATATTTCTCTGTGCATCATTAGGGTTTTAGTGATTTCTGCTTTTTTTATAAATGGTGAACAGCCTTCATCCAAGAAAACACTTTTATGAGTAAAAAGAAAATAAATTGTCAAAATCGGTGTCATGTTGATTTTAGTTACAGGAGTCTAGAAAACAAAAGCATTTTTTAATATATTGGGAATCATAAATGCCACTGACTACTGACAAGAGAATTTCTTCACTTTCACAATGTATGTGTTTGAGTAAAGAATGTGGGCTAGAAAGAAACCAGTTGGATTCCAGTAGCAGCTCCTCACTTTCTTGCCAAGTGACTTAATTTCTTTCTTCTTTGTCAAATGGGAGAAATAATAGAGCCCTCCTCAGAGGGTTGTTACAACAGACAGATCTGTGGGATCATCTGTACCTAAGGTGCGCAGCACAGTGATTGCAGATCTGCCTTAGCTCTTGTTACTGTTGCTTATTTCTAAATCTGGCAAGCGAATGCCACAATTGTTTCGGACAAGCTGTAGATGACTTTTTTAAAAGCAAAATGTAACCAAAAGATTATTTTATTTTCTGTGAAGCATGTTGTAAACATAGGGCATGGTATAATGGATTTGAGTGGGATTTTGGTATTTCCGTTTTATTCTTTTTTCTTAAGAATTGCATGATGGCTTTTTAACAAAGCATGTACAACATTCCGGTCTAGTCTTAAGATTCAACTTCTTCTTTAGGCATGAAACCACTGTGGAAATAATGATCTTCCCCACGCTGGTTATTTCTCATGGCAACCTTCCATTACATTTTCTTTGTTTGGGTACTTTCTTTTTCTTCCTGCCATTCTTAGCTTTCTATTTTTCAACTTGAGTTTACAAAGGGTGTGTATTCAAAGGGTTTCCGCCAGTTCCCAGTACCTTGTTAATCCTGAGAAGTTACCCAGTGGGCCAATTCTCACAGTAAGGTATAAAAATAGTCATCCAGAAAAATTACAGAATGTGGTACCACTGTGTTTTGAACTAATGGCCGACTTTCAAAACCAACACAGGGAGAAGAAAACAGCGCAAACATTAGCTCTTGCTTAGATTTTTCTGAGCAAATTATTTTAGAAGAACCTTAAGATTTAAAAAAGGAACAAAACCTCACTGTTGCCTTATCCCATGCACTAAAAGAACATAAGAATTGGAGCCAAGAAAGAAATCCTCTAGAAATCAGTCACATGAACACAGCCTACTTTTGATTTCTGTTGAGCTTATACACAGTGTTCATTTCGCCAGTTTCTGTCCACAAATTCAGTCCAGCATTTTATTGATTGCCTAGTAAGTGCAAATCATTATGTGAACTTGGGTGACTTAACCTCACTAAACCTAAATTTCCATATTGTATAATAAGGAGGTAATAATGGCTTTTTCTCATTTAATAAACTTTATTTTTAAGAACAATTTTAGATTTACAGAAATATTGTGAGAATAGTACAGAGTATTCCCACATACACTGCGCTCTTTCCCCTGTTATTAACACCTTCCGTTGGTATGGTATGTTTGTCATATGCTCATAATTAATGAACCAAAATTGATACATTATTATTAACTGAAGTCTATACTTTATTTAGATTTCCTTAGTTGTTACCTAATATCCTTCTTCTGTTTCAGACCCCATCCAGGATACTGCATTACATTTAGTCCTCACGTCTCCTTCTGACTGTATCAGTTTCTTAGGCCCTCCTTATTTTTGATGACCTGGACAGTTTTACTGGGCAGGTATTTTATGGAATGCCCTTCAGCTGGGATCTGTCTGATGTTTTTCTCATGGGGTTTATAATTTTTTAGGAAGAATTTTCATGATCTCGTATCAAGGGTACATATTATCAACATGATTTACCACTGTCGATGTTGACCTTGACGGTCTGACTGAGGTCTTGTCAGATTTCTCCACCAAGTTGCTCTCCCCCCCCTTTCCACACTGTACTTTTCTGAAGGAATTCACTATGCACAGCCCACGTAGGAACGGGCACCCTCCGTGAGTGCAGGGTGTCAACGCAAGTCATTTGGAATTCTGCATGGGAGATTTGTCTCATTTTCCCCTTTATTTATTCAGTCATGTATTGTCTAAGTATGGACTGATGGATATTCATTTTATGCTTTAGATTATAATCCAGTACTACTTCATTTATTTTATTGCTCATTTTGTCCCAGTTTTGGTCACTAGGAACTCTTCTACTTAGCTCCTGTGTCCCTCTGACATACTCCTGTGGTCGTGGGATTGTATTTTTTGTGGTGGGAAATTGGGGAGGGTTTCTTTACTCGCTGACACTTTTATATGTTCTGTATGTGTATAACAGCCCTAGAATCAGCCATTTCTTTAAGGAGCCCTGGTTCCTTTTATTGGTAAATTAGAAACCAAGATCCTGATACCAGGTGTGCTTATTGCAACTGGGTGTTACTACTTTTAATTCATCTCAACTGACAGAGCAAGAAAATGTGTGTTTGGCAGTACCTTTTTTTAAATCAGTCAGCACGTGGGTTAAGCAAACAGTGCATTGAAGTTTGAATGGGATGGAGTCAATAGACTTTATAAGTAGTTCTTTGCAACTTTGGATACAGTTCTTAGATACATAGACCAGAAGGAGGACGAGACAAGTACATTGAGTGACTGTTCCAAACCAGCAGGATAATTGCTGTGAGGGTTCTACCAATGTGGTGTCTACATTGGTGCTTTTCTGAAGGACAGGTTGGCAGAATACGTGAAAATCCAAAACATGAGGGTTATGCTGGATCTTCAGGGGAATACAGTGGTTGTGGAAACCATCTCCTGCCCCTTAAGAATCACGGCTGTACTTCCAGCCTTGTTTATAACAGCAAAGGAAGTAGAACAGCCTGAATATTCCAAAATTGGAGATTTGGCATAGTAAATTATGGTATATCCATGTGACAAGTTACTTACTGTGCATTAAAAATACTAATGCAGGACAGCAAACTCACAATTATTAACAGCCACACCTTAAGCAAAACCAAAAGAAACTAAGCAAACAACTAGAACAGGAACAGAACCACAGAAATGGAGATCACATGGAGGGTTAGCAACAGGGGAGCGGGAGGAGGAGAGAGGGGGAATAATCAGTAGCATAGAATGTAGGTTGAAAATAGATAGGGGGAGGGTAAGAATAGTATGGGAAATGTAGAAGCTAAAGAACTTACAAGTATGACACATGGACATGACTAAAGGGGGATATGGGTGGGAGAGGGTGTACAGGGTGGAGTGGAGTGAAGGGGGGAAAATGGGACAACTGTAATAGCATAATCAATAAAATATATTTTAAAAATAATCATAAAAAAAATACTCATGCAGAGCCACAGCCGGCATGGCTCAGTTGATTGGAGTGTTGTCACCTAAACCAAAATGTCGAGGGTTCAATTCCCGATTCCTGGTTAGGGCATATACCCAGGTTGTGGTTTCACTCCCACCCCTCCCTGGTTGGGGCACATTTAAGAAGGAACAGTTTCTCTTATCGATGTTTCTCTCTCTCTCTCTCTCCTGCTCTCTCCCTCCCCACCTTCACCCCTTTCCTCCTTCCCTTACCCTTTTTCTAAAATCAATATGCATGTCCTCCAGGGAGGATAAAAAAATGCTAGAGCAGGATAACTGTCAGATAACATGAAAAGATGCTCACAACATTTTGCAGTTAGTAAAAGTTAATTTTCAAAGCAATGTAAACATAAAAATAATTATCTAAAAAGTTAGGCATGTGCCTACCTAATTTCTGAGTTCTGCAATTATTTTTCTTATTTCCACTAGTATTATCATTATAAGGAAGCAAAAAGTCTTATTAAAATAGGAAAACAAAAAGGGTTTGTTGTTACACTAAGAAAACAAAAAGTTAGATTTTTCCTTTTAAAAATGCAATAAGGTCATTGATCTGGGTTATGTTTGGGTAACAGTGAGTAGTCCCATTTGGCAGGAGTATGGATAGGAAGGTGGGAGAAAAATCTTTGGAGTTTGGTGTGAGGTGTTAATTCTCAGTATTGTTTAGTGAATAAATTTTAAAAGTGCTGATATCTTAGAGTACGGTTTTTAATGAAAGTATTTCCAGCAATGTATATATTATCAATATATAAATACACCATAATTTAATATTTTTCTGTGATGGACATTTGGGGTGTCTAGTTTTTGGCTAGTGCAAATAAGTTTATGCTGAACATTTTTGTACATACTTTGTTTCTCTTGGATGTATGTTTTTGTTTCTCCTGGGTAATACTTAAGGAGTAGGATTGCTGGGCCTGGGTAGGTGTGATTTTAACTTTATTGCCTTGTAATTCACCAAGTTGTTTATATCGTTTTACAACTTTGTTAGCAACAATTGAGAGTTCCAGTTTCATATCCTCATCAACATTTGGTATTGTCTTTTTATTTTAGCCAGTCTGATATGTTTCAGTGTGTTTATTTATTATGTATACTGTTTGTTTATATTGCTGCTTGAAATATAAGGGATGGTGTACTACTATAATTAAAGGGTTTTATTTAAACCTTTACTACATAAGAGATACAGAAATATTGTATACAAACTTTGAGAATTGATTTTTATAAAATGAGCATTTTAAACATTTGTTATTACATGAAAAAAACTGTCTAAAGGAATATACATTTTAAGGTATTGCAGCTTATTACATAATTTATGTAGGTATAGTGTGTATGGAATCACTCAGAAGCAGAATGCTAATGTATTTTAAAGTCATTACAGAAATCTTTCCAGCCATGTTGCACATGACAAATTACTGTGGTGTTGTATATTTAAAGCAGCATGGTCTAGGGGCTCAGCATGTTTCTTGTTTTTATAAATAAAGTTTTATTGGAATATAAAAGTGTTTATTTACATTTTATCTGTAGCTGCTTTTGCTCTACAAAGGGGAGGGTTGAGTAATTGGAACACTGAATGGCCCACAAAGCCAAAAATACTTGCTATCTAACTTTTAACAGAAAAAATTTGCAAGATGTTAATACTACATAATCATAAGGCATATTAGTTTTCCTCTGGAGATTAAAGCTATTTTTCCTGGGATTAAATGAAGCAGCCAAAACACAAAACCAGCTGATCAAAAAAAACTACTACCATAACTACAATAATTTTCAGGACCTATCAACTGACTAGTTTTGCCATTCCCTTTCCCTTTAAGTTGACATCTCTGTACCATTGCCTTTGGTGCGTTTGTAAAAGCTCGTTTGTTAAGCCGTTTTAGGTGAGAGGCTGTATGTGGCTGACTTAATCAGCTTGGCCATGAATAGTGTCATCCAATATGCACTGTACCAGTAGGTTCCCTGTACTAGCTGTGTTCACTCCTTAGAAATAGAAGGCACGTGTATTGTACAGACCCAAATTTTATAAGCACTTGGGTTTACATGTTTGACCAAACTCTTTGTTTGGTGTCCTCTTAGGAAGGAGTCGTCATCCATAATGTTACTGTGATTTGTTTTCAAAGTCTTTCAAATGTAATGATGTCGTTATTCTGAAAGGTATTTACTAAATTTGTCATTAGAATTTCTGGACCATTTTCCATTTTTGTACAGTTTGGCTTCTGGTAAGTCAAATGGATTTATTCATAAGGTCTTCCACATCTTTTCTAAGACCAAATATTTTAAGCACTTGGCTCACATGGAGCTCCTAAATTTATTATTCTTGAAAGCATCAAAAATCCGGCCTGTGAATTTTCAAATTCACTTGTTTTCAAGGGCATTTTACCCCTTAGAATTCTGCAGCCTCCTATGATTGATCAGTGGGTAAGAGATGAAAGATTGATGAAAACTGACTAGTTACAGAATATTACTGGGTTTTTTGGTTTGTTATTTTTCCATCCTGTGTGCATTTGAAGTTTCAGATCGTGTATCTCTAATAATTGTGCATACTTTTCAAGTTATCTCCATAATTGTTCTGATGTGACTGATTACGGGGCAGAAAATATTTTGAAGCTTTCTATATTCCTCTCAATTTTTAATATATTTTTCTAACTTTCCTGTGTATCTTACCCACTATGTATCATTCTTAGCATGTTTCAGAGCTTTCATTTTTGTTTTATAAAATATGTAAATTCATCTGACATTTAAAAAATCAGAATTCTCTTCAGAAATGGAGCTATAATTCAAGTGGAGATATAATTGAAGAATAGAAGTAACAGTGCCCTGGCTGGCGTAGCTCAGTGGATTGAGCGTGGGCTGCAAACCAAAGTGTCACAGGTTCGATTCCCAGTCAGGGTACATGCCTGGGTTGCAGGCCATGACTCCCCAGCAACCACACATTGATGTGTGTGTGTGTGTGTGTGTGTGTGTGTGTGTGTGTGTGTGTGTCTCTCCCCCCCCCCTCCCTCTCTAAAAATAAATAAAATCTTTAAAAAAAAAAAAAAAAGAAGTAACAGCTTTCTCAGAATTTCTTACAACTACATTCCAAACATAAGTTAATAACACATCTATTCATCATTTCTGGAAAGTTTTATCAATGTGAAATTTATCTTAATCATTGTTTTTAGTGCCTTAAATCCCCATTCTTTTATTCAAGCCCCAAAACCTTTCAGAAACTGCTTGATGCTGCTTTGGGTCCCCTTCCTTCAGGACTTTGAAATCAGTAGTTCTGATTTTCAAGTACCCATTTGATCAAACTACTCTGTTCAGAGTATTCCAGGTAGGAGCCCTCTCTGTCATTGCACAAGAAGTCTCTCTTTGGCAGCCGTTTTGGCTGGCTGGCTCGTTGTGGTTGTAATCATCATTGCCCTGATTCTTTATTTGCTTGTTGGCCACTTGTATAATTTATTTTATGAAGTGTCTTCTCACATGTTTATCCATTTTAGTAGGTTGTTCTTTTCTCTGAGTTCTGTCTATATTCTGGATACAGTTCTTTTCAGATATATGTTCTTTTTGCCTATGTCAAACTAATAGCAAGTTTGTCAGCAGAAAATTGTAAGCTTCAATGAAGTCAGTGTCATTTTTTCTTGATGGGTGAGATAAGTTTCAGAATTGACGCTGGGACTCTTTGTGGTCCATTTGGTTGAGCTATTCATGAAACATACTTACTGACAATAAAGATTTCTTAATTCCCTAGCAAAGAGTATATGCCTGTTGTTATCATTTCTGTGTGTAGTTCTTTCACATTCTGTGTGTGTGTTAAAATTAAAACTGGGTTCAGGAGAATTCACATATCCTATGGCTAGGCTGAAAAAAAATCTAAACTCACAATAGTACAGCATATATTTCTGATGTAACCCCTTTTCCTTGTTATTTCTCTTGACAGTTGTAGGATGATTTGATCTATTATGTTTTGAGCTAAAAGACACGTTATGTTTTTTCCATTGTAATTGAAAATGAGTTCCATATGTAATTTATATACAATGAAATTCACCAATTTTAAGTGACTGGTTCAATATAATTTAACCACAGATGTTATATATAATCTTCCCATCACTTCAGAGTCTTTACTCTGGTCTGCTTCTCATGACAGTTTTTTTCTCTTGCCTATATTTCACACTGTTTGGAAGTTATTAATGAAATCAATCATCACAGCTTTTTTTTTTTCCAGATATTTAGTTGGAGTGTCTTTTTAAATTATTCAGTTAATAAGGTTCTTTCCTATTTTGTTTGGTGCCTCATTCACACAGATCTTGACTGAATTGTTAGCATTGGAGGTCCTGCTTGGGAAGGGCTGTTGACCGTGTGAGCACTGGGCTTTGCTCCATCTCAAAGAAGCGCTCGCACTGTCAGGGGGAACATTTCTCAAATGTGACTTGGTGTCGTGCACCAGACTGGGCTCTGTGGAAGTTACAAAACTGAATCACTGTTTCTGCCCCTATGTGAATAATTTTAAAGGGAACATAAGAGATACAAACATGAAAAATAATATATTCTAGGTACTGCATATGTGTGCATCCTATATATCAGTTGTGTGCGTGTGTGTGTATGCGTGCACGTGTGTGCAGAGGATAGGCCCTGCTCTCAGCATTGCTGGAGATTTTGCTGCTCTTCACTTCTATCAAGTGATATCTATGTACATGTCAGGTACTGCCCAAAAGTCTTTGTATCTTTAAATAATTTACACATACATTTAATGTAACCCTTAGTATAGCTTTGTAAGGTGGATGATGCTAGCCAGAGAAAATAAGAATCTTACCTAAAGCTGTTTAACTAGTAGGAAACTGAGCCAGCTTTAAAACTCAGATATATCCAGGAGTATCCAGCCTTTTGGCATCTCTGGGCCACACTGGAAGAAGAAGAAGAAAAGGCAGGAGTATCCAGCCTTTTGTCGTGGATCACGCGTTAAATACATTGTGATGCGTAATCACAGAAACAGATCTAGTAGCGCTTTAAGTGAATTTATGATTTTGTGTTGGGCCGCATTCACAGCCATCCTGGGCCGCATGTGACCCTCAGGTTGGACACCCTTGAGGGAGCTATGCCCTTGGTTTTTAAGGCCTTTGAGGTAAGTATGGATTTATGTCATTTTTTGTATTTAGGTACATATACTTGAAGTAGTACTGAAAACTCTTAATCTAAAGCATTTGAATCATCCTGGGTCTCTTTGTATAAGTATCCATTTTTATACTTTTTTTTCATCATAATTGGAAATGAATTCATACATAATTTATGTACAGTAAAATTCAATTTTATTTTATTTTTTTTTTAAAGATTTTATTTACTTTTAGGAAGGGAGAAAGAGGAGGAGAAAAACATCAGTGTGCAGTTGCCTCGTGCACACCCCCTACTGGGGACCTGGTCTACGATTCAGGCATGTGCCCCAACTGGGAATCAAACTGGCGACCCTTTAGTTTGCAGTCCAGTTGGTACTCAGTCCAGAGCCACTCCGGCCAGGGGATATTTAACAATTTTAAGTGAATGATTCAATATAATTTAACCACAGATGTGATAGATAATATTTCCATCACTTCAAAAAGTTCTCTGCTTTCTATACCGTGATTTTGCCCACTCTAGAATTTCATATACATGGCATTATAGATAATAGTCTTTTGTGTCTGGCTTCTTTGACTTAGTAGAATGTTTTTGAGATCCATCCATGCTGTGTGAGTGTCAGTAGGCTTTTCCTTTTTTGTTGCTGAGTAGTATTTCACTATATGGACATGACACCTTTTTAAAAAAAAAAAAATTCCACTTACCCATTGGAGCACATTTGTATTGTTTTCTGCTTGGGTTATTACAAATAAAGCTGCTCTCACCATTACAGTTCAAGTCTTTGCATGTATTCCTATTTCCATTTCTCTTGGATAAATTCTTAGGATTGGAATAATTGAATTGTATGGTAAGTGTATGTTTAACTTTACAAGAAACTTTCAAATTGTTTTCAAAGTGTTTGCACCATTGCGCACCTTCATCAGCAGCGTGCGGGGGCTCCCGTTGTTTCACACCCGTTGCCAGCACTTAGTATCCTGGACCCTTTTCATCTTAGCATTCAGTGGGTGTGTAGCGGAGTCTCGTCGTGTTTTTAATTTATATTTCCCTGATGACTAATGATGTGGAGTTATTTTCTTGAGCTTATTTGCTAACTTATGTCTTATGTGGGGTATCTATTCTATCTTTTACCACCCTTCTCCCCTTTTTATCACGTGTCTCCTTGTTTTCTTTAAGAGTTATATTCTGGTTAAAACTTCATTATTAGATAGATTTTAAAGGTATTTTGTCCTGGTCGTGGTTTACATTTTCATGTTTTTAACAGTGGCGTTTGTTTTGAATAGGAAAATTTTTAAATTTGGGTGAAGTCCAGTTTATCATCTTTTGTTTTACAATTCATGACTTACAGGGACCCCTCTAGATAACACCGCAGCTCCCTCTGTTCAGCTTTTTCTCTCCAGCATTCTGAACTACAAATGCTAGCTACCTTGCCCTCCCCAAGTTCTGCTCTCTCTTTTCTCAGTTTCAGGAGACACTCCCCCGCCCTAGATCTGTGTCTGTTCCCTGTCCATGTGCTGTAGCCGGGAAGCTGCCACCAGGCAGTAGCTGCTGTAGCCTTAGGTCTCACCTTGAATTTTGTCCTCCCGTCGGGAATCACCACAGTTCTGAGCTGCCTTAACTGTCGTTAATAACATATTAAAAACGAGTTGTCATACATGCCAGTAAAGCTCCTTGGAAAGGCAGTGTGGCAACGTCTTTGAAGGTTTTAACAGATTACTGGTTAAGAAAGATCATAGACTTTAAAGTCAGTTCAAATCCCACAGCTGTAAAGTATTTATGACCCTGGGAACATAGTTAGCCGAAAAGCTAGACTAGAAAAATTACTGGACAAGAGAGAAATACCACTTTCATTTTTCATCTTGAAACAGGAGTGTCAAGCTCTTGGATGGCGTCCTGAATGTGATGTAGTCTCTTCGAGGAGAACCAAGGCTGTTGTCTTGGCTGTGAAGACAATGCATTGTGCAAATAGAAGGTTGTGTTTTTGTGCTCCAGTTCTTTAGCATATGAGCAAATAAAATTTAGCAAAGGGGAAGATACTAGAAATAGCTGGACGCTTGGTATATTTTATGAAGGATTGCTGACATTATTGACACTTACTCAGTTTCAGTTAAGTTATGACAAAAGAGGCAACTTTTTTTTCTCCATTGACAAAAGCAAAGGATGTTTTCCCACAGCCTGTTTGCATCCCCTGGACTTGGTAGAAGAGCTTCATATTGAGTTGGTTGCTGTGTACATTTTTATGCCATTTACCCCTAGGATATGGGTTTCCTGCCAAAGGATCAGTTAAAAGCAACTTTTTTTTTTAAGAGTTCTGGACCTGTGTTTTCCTCTGTTTTTTTTTTTTAAAGAATCTATCTATCTATCTGTCTTGAGAGTGGGGAAGGGAAGGAGAAAGAGAGAGAAAAACATCAGTGTGTGGTTGCCTCTCATGTGCCCCCTACTGGGGACCTGGCCCATAACTCAGGCATGTGCCCTGACTGGGAATGGAACCAGTGACCCTTTGGTTCACAGCCAGCACTCAGTCCACAGAGCCACACCAGCCAGGGCTAAAAGCAACAATTTTTATACCCAGGTTCTGTTTTGAATAGCACATTTTATCTATTACAATAGAAAGGTCACCAGCTGCACTTTCTTGCAGAAGGAATGAGGTGTACATGAAGTGTATGGAGTAAAATAGGTTGCTTTTCTTCAATCTTTTTTTCCCTCATAACACTTTATTTTGCTTTGCTTGGGTAGTTGGTCCCTGAAGACATAATAACTATGGGCATAATAATTTTTGGGTAGTTGGTCCAGAAAAAGTCCAGCCATTGTTAATATAGCAAGAATGGTTAGTGCGACATCGATGTAACCTGGCAGCCAAGGAGAGTGGACTGGAATGTGCATGCGTGAGCCATGATGACTTCACTGTACCAGTCAGGGGGGGTGGTAGATGCAACTGAGTGAGCATGTGTACTGTGTGACTGTTACATTCAAAGCGACTGAGCAGGTAGAGCAATTAATCTGCATCAAGTTTTGTTCCTCTATGAAAACTATTCACATGATTCCTGAGAGCACAGCTATGGCCAACTGGAGATTGGCAGCTTTATCGCAACAGTGTGCCTTCTCATGCATCACATTTCATTCAGAGTTTTTTGGCAAAACGTCACGTCACTCAGGTGACTCAGCCCCTACTACAGCCCAGATTTGGTGCCCTGTGACTTCCAACTTTTCCCAAAACTAAGATCACCTTTGAAAGGGAAGAGATTTCAGAACATCAGTGAGATTCAGGAAAATATGATGGGGCAGCTGATGGCGATTGGGAGAACTGTGTGAGGTCCCAAGGTGCCTGCTTTGAAGGGGACTGAGGCGTCATTGTGCTGTGTACAGTGTTTCTTGTGTCTTGTAGCTTGTTCATTAAATGTCTCTATTTTTCATCTTACATGACTGGATACCTTCTGAACAGATGCTGCCTTGTATGTTCCTGCAGCATTTTAAAGCACGTGAATTAGAAGCCCATGTTGTATAAACCTGAACAAATAGGTACATGGTTGATCACTAAGCCTTTTCTTTGCTTATGTTTCCACAGGAGTCTCCCCAGGACAGTGCTATCACCCGGGATATTAACCGGACATTCCCAGCCCATGACTACTTTAAGGACACAGGAGGAGATGGACAAGATTCCTTATATAAAATATGCAAGGTATTTCATGTTTAAAAAAAGACTCAGTTTTGAATGGTCAGTCTGGTTCTTTAAGTTTATGCAAAAGGTAACTACAACATGTAATTTGTATTTGATGTTCAAGAATGGGGAAAAAAAGGAGAGAAAGGCTTTGTAAAATCAAAGGTAAGAACACGATTTTAGGCCATAATGAACAGGAATTAATTGTTAGTTAAATGGTAGGGTTCCTTTGACCCTTTTAATCAGGGCTTTCGATGATAGTCCCCTGGCTCCACATTTAGATTTTCAAAAACTGGTTTCGTGGAACTAGTTGAGCTCTGTAACATTGCAAGCTCCTCTTCAGTGCATGCAATGTAAGGGATGAACTTGGCACCTAGGATGCGTCTAATAGTAGCAAGTGCTGATGACCACCCAGGTGGACTTTTACTACTGCAGTGTAATAAATGCTGGGAAACACTGGTGGTATCTGTCAAAAGGTCTGTGCCTGGAAACCGCAAAGGAAATGATATACCATTCAACTTCGGTAACTCATTTTCTAGTTGATTTTGGTAACTTCAGAGCCAAAAGGAGTTGAGACCAGAGTTCTTCAGCCTTACTGTTCCTGTGTCTTTTCCCCCAGAGCTAATCAAGTATCTATTGAATGTCTGCATATGAACCACAGTCAAGGCACGAGACATGTCCGTAAGGAACTTGCATGTTATGACTGAAAAGGCGAAAGAAACAACTAGTTTTTGAACAGGCTAGGAGTAAAGGATGATTCTCCAATGGTAAACAAGGTGCTTTAAACTATAAGGGCAGTTAGAATTTAGAGAAATGCTTCTTGAGTTTAATTTTGATTTCCCCATGAGATGCACAAAACTATGGTTTTGGTTAAATTCTCCCCTCTGGTCATCCTTTTATAGTCCTTGCTCACCTGTGCTTCCCATAAGCAGTTCATCCAGCTTCCCGGAAGGGAAACCCCGTGCTCACGGCCTCTGACCCGCTGCGCTGTGGTTTCCACCTCACGGTGACCTTTGTGCAGCTCTCTCTGATCTTGACTTCTCACCCCCTGGTTGTGCTCTCACTTCTTTCCCTCCTTTGCTCTCTCCCTCATTATGTCAGCTCTGCCTGCCTGCCTGCCCGCCCCTCACACAGGTCTGCCCCCGACACAGAGGTGCTCGTCCACTCATCGCTGTACCCTGCACTGTCTCCCCCAGAGTGTCAGTTTTGCACTCAGCCGCCCAGCCCGTGTCTGCAGGTGTCGCGTCTGCTGATTGAACCCATGGCAAATCAGAGTTATTTAAGAAAAAACCCCAGAAAGTTCCTAAACCCAAAACTTGAATTTGCCATGCCCCTAGGGTCATGCTGAATCCAGGAGAATGAAGTGGTATGCAGATATACCCTGCTGTGGCCTATATGCAGATGCAGGTTATATGTAAATACTGTGTCGTTTTACATAAGGGACTTGAGCATCTGCAGATTTGATATGCACGGGAGTCCTGGAACCAGTCCTCTGTGGATACTGAGGGACAACTGTGTTATGAAAATGCTATGAAAATATTCAGACATATATAAAAGTTGAATAGTATAATTAAATACAAGGTCTGTCCAGAAGGTATCCAGCTATGTGCTATGAAAAATAGAGACATTTATGGAAGAAGATACAAGAAACATTGTACATAGGACAATGGTGACCCAGTCCCCTTTGAAGTAGGCCCCTTGGGACCTCACCCAGTCCTCTCAGTCGCCATGAGTGTCATCCAGTAGCCACTCCTTATTCGGGTTTCCCTCAGTGGCTCTAGCTTGGTTAGAATCAGGACTCAGCGATATCCACACTATGGTTTTAATGCAAAGAGACAGAACACCTAACAGTCTTCCTTTGCCCCCATGCCGTGGTTTTGCTGGAGATACACAGTCACATCTCTGTTGGTTTTCAGTTTTCCCTTTGGCCATGTGGAGTTTGGTGTGACTGATGTGTCTTGCAGCCATACTTTCCTTTCTGCCTGCCTACTGTCCTGACACAAGTCTCTGTCACATGGTGCTGGCATTTTCACAAATGCCACCTTGCATTAGTCTTTCTGCCTTTGGATTCTAGCCTATTTTTTCCCTTTGATGACCCCAGAATTGAACTACTTCACTGGCCCCCCATTGAAGGCTTTAATGCTTCCCCATAACCGACAGAATGAAATAAAAATTTTTTAAGTTTATTTCCTAATCCTCAATTCCTTGGGTTAGCATTAAAGTCACTTCACAATATATCCTGGCTTATTCCCTAAATATTTTATGTCTTTAACCTCATTGAACTTCTCACTGTACTCCCTCCGGTTGATTGACTTGCCACACTGGCCCACTGAACTGTGACGTTCTCAAGGGCAGGAAGCGTTGCTTACCTATGTTAGCTTGTGCAGCGTGTGGCACAGGGCTCGGCGCCAAATGTTGGAGTAATGAGATGCCTTTTTTCCTCCGTGTTTTTGCAGCCTCCATGAACCTTATATTCCAAACATTTCCCAGACGTATCATGTACTTTCCGTGGGTAGGCATTCCTTCAGGCTTTTCTGTGAGCCTGGAAAATATGTTCCCCTCCAGTCTTTATAAAAAGTCAATACATTCTCATCCTAGAGCACAGTTGATTAAGCCAAGCACTTGACATGAGAGGGCTGAGAACTACAGATCAGCTCTATGTTATAAATACTATTTTTATTCTCGTCTTACAAATAAAGAACATGAGTAAGAGTTTAAGAACTAAACCTAGACATCAGCTGTCATAGGATGTCAGCCCGACTCTAACTCTGAAGTCTGTTCCTTTCTTGACCCATCAGCAGTTGATCGATACCTTCATAAACATCGAGCTGCATTTGCATATATTACTAGCAGTTTTGACAGTTGTTAATTTTTACAGATTTGAGTGGTGCCTCGTTGTTTTGTGAACAGGCCATTTCTAAGCCGGGTGCACACCTTGTCTTTGGGAAAGCGTGTTTCTCGTTCTGTGGGCCTGTCATCAGACATGCTTTGATGAAATGGGGGATATAATGGGACTATAGTGCATCTTACCTGAATTTATGAATGCATGATTATATCATGTGTATTTTAAAAGCTAGAGTTTCACCAAACTCTGATGGTAAAACCTGTGTATGTATATGTTGACTTAATTTTCATTCATTATTAGCATAACATTTTACTAAGTGATCTGCATTCTAAACATACCCAATTCTAAATAGCCTTCTTGGGACACAGAGGAACCTTGGCATGAAAAAATAAGTGGACAAGAAAAGATTTATTAGAAATAAATTTGTCAGACAGGAAATAGCATCTTGAATCTATAGGAATTCCCCTTTCCACCACAACTTACATGAGAACTAGAAATACTAATCATAAAAACAAGACTCTGGAAAACAGCTAAACAACCAAAGAGTAAACCACAAGGAATGTTATATGTCAATATTCTGTTATAGATCATGTTCAGAGAGATGGGTAGTAATATACCACTGCCAAAAAAAATATAAAATAAGAATTCCAGAGGAACCCACAAACAGTTTCAGAATAGTCCCTCTTATCAGAACAGTTATTACTGGCATTGTAGAAAGAATTGTATTTTATTGTCTTTGCCAAAAGACTTTTTCCCAGAAAGAACATGAATAATATTAACAGTGTTTAGCGAGTTCCTGCTATGTGTGAGGTGCTGGCTAGGCTGATTAGGACATCACCCCAGCCGCCAAGGAGCTCCCAATCCAGGGAGAGGATGGACGTTTAAAGTGCAGTGAGGGAAGGGCTGTACCAGCCATACACGTGTAGTAAGTACCACAGAAGCACTGAAAAGACAGAGAATTCTGGGGGAGTGGAATATGTTTGGAGCCTGAAGGAAGAACGTATTTTTCAGGCGGAGGAAAACCATGAGCAAAGACAAGGAAATATGATGACCTTTTTTTAGTACTGAAGTGGTGTTTGCTTAACCTTCCCTGCTCCTTGGCAACAGAAGGTAGCGTGGTGACAGATTTATTTATTGTAACATAAAAAATGGGATTGAAGAGAAATGTTTGCATTATTCATTGACCATCAGAATGCCACAGTGGAGCGTGGGCAGCATCTTCCAGGTTGTTGTGTTCAAGGTCCTGTAGGGCAGCTGTGGCCCACGAGTGACTGCATTCATTACACTTTGTGATTTCTTTTTTCAGGCTTATTCTGTGTATGATGAAGAGATTGGTTATTGCCAGGGCCAGTCATTTCTCGCTGCTGTTCTTCTGCTCCATGTGAGTAAACGATTCTCCATTTTGGCTTAGACATGGCCTCCCTCTGCTTTTATTAGCCTTAGACTTGAGCGTGGTTTTTTATTGGCTTTGGCCAGACTCTAGGACATGAGTTTTAACGCCTGTATCTAGAAACCTTTTCCTTAACTTACTGTCCTTGTGGAAGAGAGACATGGTGAGCATAAGTGGCAGTGCTGGAAATTGGTATAAGGGTAGACTTCATTTTTATTGGTAGGATGATTGGGTAGACTTCAGTCCTAGTTGGACCCTTGGGGACATTTCATCTTTTCTAAAGTAGCCACTGTCATTAGAATTTGTTTTGGGATTTATTTTTTAGGGTAGGAGGGCAGCTGAGAAGGTGGCTTTCTTTATTGCCATTCCATTTTTTTCCCTCTCTCTCTCTCTTTTTCTTTCATTCATTCATTCATTCATTCAAGACCTTTACCCTCCAACTTACCGATATTTTTTTAGATCCATAGCAAAACTGGAAAAATCTTAAGGTGAACATCTGTATATTCTTCACCTAATTTACAGATTAATATTTTTCCACACTGATTTCTCTGTCTCTGCATTTTCTCTTCCTATTTTTTTATACACACATTTTATTCTTTATCAATAGTCCTTTTTGGGAAAGTAGCAAACATCATCATACTTCACTGCTAAATACTTGAGCATGTATGTCCTAAGGACATAACTGTAATACCACAAGCATATCCGAGAAATTCCACACTGATCCAGTACTGACTTACACACAGTTCACATTTGGTTTTCTCAGTAAAGTCCTTTGTTGCTTTTTTTCTAACCCAGATCAGTGGATTGCATTTGATTGATTCAGGCCTTTAAGCAAAAAATCAAGAGAGCAGAGAACAGAGCATTCCTGGAAAAGGAAATGGGACAGTATCTAGAAGCACTGAAACTGGGGCAACTGCAGATGGGAGGGACTGACAGGAGGGCAGGACTGGGGCATCACGAGTGACAGGGAAGCGGAGGGGCCTGGGGGACGATGGACATGCCCAGTGTGCCCATGGGGGCTGGACCGTGAAGTCTGGATTTTGTTTCTCTGAACAAGGGGAAGCTTTGGAAAGAGTTTTAAGCCATTTTGTGTTGTGATACAAGTAAAACACAAGGTTGTAGTACAAGTAAAACAAAAACCACTGTCTTGTTAATGTTACTGAACCTAGCTTATTGGTATTGGTAGGCAGGCGAAACAGGATAAAGCTGTGCGATTGATGAGAAAGACCAGTGTGTTTGTGTATGTGTGTATCCAGTGTGACGATTTGATACACATGTATTGTGAAACATGCAGTCAGGCTAATTAACACATCCATCAGCAGATAAAGTTTATAAATTTTGTGTTGTTTTGTTGTTTTAGGCAGAATTTATATCTGAAAGTCTCACCAGCCTCTGTGGGCAGTCTTTGTTCTCAACTTCAGTCCAAGGACATCTATCTCCATATAAGTTACATCACAAGCCCTTTAAAATGGGTTTCCCGATTGGACCCACAGTGTCTCAGTTTGACTTCTGTGCTGTTGGCCATCGTGTGCAATAAATGCCAGCATGAGGGCAGATGGGCTGCCTGGCAGACAGGCTGCTCTGGGTCGGACCCAGGCTCACTCAGCGTGTGGAGGAGTCTGGTCCTTTGCCTGAAATCCTTAACTTTCCCAATAAGATGCCGTATCGTTCTCATTTATTACTTAATTCGATTTGCTCTTTAGCTTTGCTTTATCCCAGTGATCGCGGTGCTCAGCCCACCTCCATTGTCTTGCTCCACAGAAGCCCGCCCATCTTCTTGACATTACTACAGTCACTCCAAGCCTTAAATAACATTTCCAGTGCTGCCTTTCTATTTTGAAAGCTAGACACACATTTTGCCAGGTTCCTGGGGAAATGTTTTTCTATAAAGCTACGGAAGATGTAGGTATTACCAATGGGTAACATCTATAAATAGCAGTAGGGTTTTTGCAGTATTCTAAGTATTACTGTGAGTATTAACCATAGTACTTTGAGCATTTGTGCAAGCCTTAGGAAATGTAAGCTTTCTCTAGCCATCTTTTCCAACAGCTGTGAGGAAGAAAGACATTCTTACTAGAACGGAGTGGCAGCCAGGAGGTAAAGTGATTTACAAGGTCTCATGCTTTGTGAAAGGCAAGGCCTGCACCTGTGTGTCGGCCTGTCCTGCTCTTTTAAGCCCTGTTCTCCTGCAGAGTCCCTGTCTCCCCCCGGCAGACGCAGGCTTCCTGTCCTTGTGTTCTCACCCTCTTTCTGCCTCATTCTTTTGTTTTTAAAAGACTTTATTTATTTCTAGAGAGAGGGGAAGGGAGGGAGAAAGAGGGAGAAAAACATCAATCATTTGCCTCTCACACGCCCCCTACTGGGGACCTGGCCACCACCCAGGCTTGTGCCCTGACTAGGAATAGAACCAGTGACCTTTCAATTCGCAGACCGGTGCTCAGTCCACTGAGGGCTTTTCTGCCTAATTCTTACCACAGTAACTGTGTCTCGTTGTGTGGGCGGCTCCTCAAGGACAGGAACAGTGTTTGACATAGAGTAGACATCAATGAGGATTTCTTTGTTGAGTGAATAAATGTTAGGAAGCATGACCATGGGCCTGAGTCACTACATATCACTAAACTCCCTGGGGCCCAGACAAGAGAATAGGAGAATGAATTTAATATACTGAGAAAACTTCTGTACGTGTTTTGTGACTTTCCCCCCCACTCTCATTTCCTTTCTGTAACAGATGCCTGAAGAACAGGCATTCAGTGTTCTGGTCAAGATCATGTTTGACTATGGTCTCAGGGAACTTTTCAAGCAAAACTTTGAAGATTTGCATTGCAAATTTTACCAGTTGGAGCGCCTCATGCAGGTAAAAAGAGAAACCAGTTTGCATTTGCCAGTTAGATTAGAGCATGGTGTGGGCAGGCGCAGATTGATGAAATGGTGCCAAGGAGGAGCAGGGCAGCGGGATTGCCTTAGCACCCAGGGTTGCCTTAGCACCCAGGGTTAAGAATGGCTTGGTTGGTTTGTGTTTGTTTCTCACTGCATGATGATGATGCCAAGGTTGATAAGGTGTGAGCCTGATGGGTGTGAGCTGGGTTTTCAGTCTCATAAAACACTCAGAGTATCAAATGGCTGTGTTAGGGGCCTTTAACACAGCACCTCAGTCAAGCAGTATTTGCCAGGGCTCTGAAGCCGACTGGTTAGGAATCGTGTAACAGAAGTGAAACAAACTCTCCCCAACATTTCATAATTGGAAAGAAAAACTGTCTTTCCAAATAGTTGTCACCATTTTGGGTATTCCTCTTTAGAGCTGGTGTGTGGATAAGAAAAGAGAGCTGAATGCCAAACAATGCCAGACGATAAGTGTTCTGAGCACTTCGGGGGTTTTTAGAAAAACACAACTGTGTGACTTTTTTGGCATTCCTGTTAGATTTATGAGCCTCCTGGGTGGGAGCTGAAGAGCTGCATATGTGCCTAAAACTAATGAGTTCGCTATTTCAGGAATACATTCCCGACCTGTACAACCACTTCCTGGATATAAGCCTTGAAGCTCACATGTACGCTTCCCAGTGGTTTCTCACCCTTTTTACTGCAAAATTCCCTCTCTACATGGTCTTCCACATCATCGACCTGCTTTTATGTGAGGTATGTATCGGGGGCTACAGCACTTCGGGGTTGTTCCCGTGCCTGTCCTGTGACAGCTCTTTCCAAATGGAATTTGTTCTGCTCAGTTTTATTTCAGTGCCGGGAAGTCCAAGTTTAAGTGACTCTTCCTTGGGCCAGAGCTAAAGGTCATGTTTTGTTTAAGGCGCTCTGCTAAAACAAAAACAAAGACATGTATGTATTAGACATTTGTGTTAGTATTAGGTTTGCCTGATGTTTTGAGGACATACGAAACAGCAGTAATTGAGCAGAGGTTTACTTCTCAGGTGCTAGAAGTCAGAGGTTGGCAGTAACTTCCTTCCCTTGAGTGTGACTCTCATCCTTGTGGCTGGTGAGAGCTCTAGCCACCAGATCTGTGTTTTAAGCTACAAGGATTAGGGGATGGGAGAGGGTGCGTGCCCTCTCTTTTAAAAGAGACTTCCTGGAAGTTCCACCCGTGTTTCCACTTACCTCTTACTGGTAAGTGGAAATGAACTTAGATGTGCAAGAGAGATTTTTTTTCCCCAAAGATTTTATTTATTTATATTTTTAGAGAGAGGGAAAGAAACATTGATGTATGAGAGAGACCATGATTGGTTGCCTCACATGCGCCCCAACTGAGGACAGGGCCCACAGCCCAGGCCCGCCCTGACTGGGAATCGAACCAGTGGCCTTTCACTTTGTGGGATGATACCCAATCAACTGAGCCACTAGTCAGGGCAAGAGAGTTTTTTTTTTTTTAAAGCTTGATAGAAATTTGCAATAAATTCAGGGGTCTGTTCCCAAAACAAAGTAGATACTAGAGTAAATGACAGTATAGTTTTGGGTTTTGGGAGGTGGGTGTATTTAAGAAAAAATTAATTAATTTCAAAAATAATATATTTTTATTGTAGAAACTGTAGAAAAATACAAGCAAAGAGGTTTAAAGATATTTCTAATCTCACTTTGGTATATGTTCTTTCAGCCTTTTGTGTGTGTGTTTGTATGTGTGCATGTATAATTTCTATGTGGAATAGGATTTTTTCATATGGAATATTATATGATAAAATATATATTACAGGTCTGTATTATTTTAAAATATGATTACACTATATATACTATTTGTTAACCTCTTAATTTCATTAAGAAGAACATCTATACCAGAAGAAAGAATGTCTATACACAGAAACATCTACACCATATTTCTTTTTGTTTAATCTTAACATATGCAAAACATAAAAATCCATTAAAGAATTTATATCTTCTACCCAGCTTGAAACATTATAAGAAATGACAGTCCCAACTATACCATTATTTTTCCTTGCTGCCAAGTACCCTGTTGTTACTTGGATACATCATAATTTATGTCACCAATTCCTAACCTCAAACCTTTGCATTGTCTGGTTCTCCCTGTTACAGACCACTGTTTGTTTGGTAGTTAGGAGCCCAGTAGCATGCTCAGTAATTTAAATAAACTTCAAACTAACTAGCTTAGAAAACCCTTGGGAGAATATCAGTTATAGAAACTGAGGTCCCAGAAGGTACATAGTTTAACTTGATCAGCAGATGGTAGTGCCTCCCCCCGTTTGTCCTTCGCCCCCACCTCTCCTGGAGCGGTGTGACATGGAGGACGACCGATCGGAAGGAACCCTGAGCAGATTTGGTTCTGGGCCGTAGGGCTCCCAGTAACTGCTGTACCTTAACGGGGCGGGGGGGGGGGGAGCACACAAAATAAAGCTCAAAATAAATCAGGAGTTGTTTCCTGATCACGCATTTAGGACTCCCGTGTTTTGCTTTGGAAGAGTAGGGCACTTTGGAAGAGTGTTCTTGTCGAGCACTCTTGTTTCAAGCTGGGTAGAAGATATAAATTCTTTAATGGATTTTCATGTTTTGCATATGTTAAAGTTAAACAAAGAAATATGGTGTAGATGTTTCTGTGTCTATAGACATTCATTCTTATGGTACAGATGTGAGGACGGGGCTGGAAAAGCTCTTCTCCCACGAGAACGAGAGGCCAGGTGTAGTCTCCTCTCAGTGGTGTTTCAGTGGTGGCTCTGCATTTTCCACTTTCCAGGGTGTTTTCAGGATATTCCATTTCTTAATTAATGTTACAGTTTCTCTAAATGTGTGGGATATTGCTAAGACAGATGGCTTTACGGTCCAGATGTAAACATTGAAAATGTTGTTTTATGTTTTCTTTTTCAGGGAATAAGTGTTATTTTTAACGTCGCCCTTGGATTATTAAAGGTACATATTTATTCGTAAGCTGAGTTATCTGGCATTCTCTGTGGCAATAGCTTGGTCTTAATCTGGTCTCAGCGGCCACTGTGCTCTGACATTGTCCCTGAGAGTGGAGATGTGCAGGTAACTCTGGCAAAGCTGAGGAGTGTCTTCTGGGGTTTATAAAGCTGCTGGGATTATAGAATGCTTCTTGGGTATCTTCAAAGCCAAGAGCCTTTCCTACACACGGTTGTATTTTCTTTATTTCAAGACTTCGAAGGATGACTTGCTATTGACGGACTTCGAAGGTGCCTTGAAATTCTTCAGGGTTCAGCTTCCTAAGAGATATCGCTCAGAAGAAAATGCAAAGAAGCTAATGGAACTCGCTTGCAACATGAAGGTAAAATCATTTTTGCATTAATTGAATTTTTTTGCTCAGCAAATAGATCACTATTCTCAAAGTTATCAACATTTATAATACATTTAAAATTAAAATGTTTTCTTTTGTATTAATATTTTTTTCAAAAAAAATTTTTTAACAGGTTTTCTTCTCATTCAGGGTAATTCTTTCTTAACTTATACAATATAGAGAAAATAGAATTCTTCTAGTTAACATAATTAAGGGTAACAACTTTTCCCACATTAGAAAGTAAAACCACAAACACATCTAAAGTGCCGGATGTACACTACAGAGCAGTTCTTAGTTGTGGTGGGTATTTTGTGACACTTTGTCTTTCCTTCACAGTCTGGGCCCAAGGTGATCCCAGGATCCACAGGATTCCAGATTGGGCACATCTGTTTTTCTCCAGCTTCACTGGGATGTAATTGACATGCAGTGTTATGTAGATTGAAAGTACTCGGAGTGGCAATATGATACATGTATCTATTTCAGAGTGTGTCCACAGTAAGACTGGGTGACACATCCCTCCTCCCACGGAGGTACCATTTTGCGGTTGCGATGGTGAGGACGATGATGAAGTCGTGCTCTCCGAGCGCCTCGCAAGCCTGCAGTGCAGCCTTGTTACCTGCAGCCTCCGTGCCGCGCCTTAGGTTCCTGGAACTCGCCCTTTGACCAGCATCTCTCCCTTTGCCTCCCCCCTCAGCCTTCCAGGTGTTTTTATATGTGTCGTGTCCCGTGCATTAAATCTTACTGCCTCCCCCGGCCTTTGAGCTCTGGGAAAGGTTTTCGTAGTCCCACTTTGAAGACAAACCGGAACACAAAGACGTCGTCGCCCTCCCCGCCAGGGTCCTACGGGTAGTTAGCGGCAGACCGCAGGTTTCATGGGCCCTGCTGTGCTGCCCCTTAACTTTCAGTGTTCGCTGCTATGGTCGGAAACTCCCTGGTGTGAAACCGGTACTACATGACAAAACCCACCGTTTTTTTCACTCCCAGTGGCATGTGTGATTTGTACAAGTTTTTAAGGTAAAACAAAAACAGCATTTCCTGTGTTCATGTTATAATAAAATTTTTGTTCTGAAGAACAGAAAGTAATTGAAGGCGTTTAGTTTGGGATTATCAGCTGGAGGCAAATGGGAGACGAAATAAATAGTGTGTTCAGGTTTTATAGGGAACATAAAAGACTCTCACGTCTACCGTATGTGACTCCAGAGGGTAAAACAGGAATTGGTGTGTCAGGGCAGGTGTGGGCGAGAAGCTCCCCCACTGGAGAGAGTGTGGACATGGCCTCAGGGAGATCTGAATTCAGGGTTCCTCAGTTATTTCGGGGCTCCCTCATCTGCACGGTAACATTGGACTTCTGGTTCTAGTTATATATCAGACTGAGCTAACTCAGGCTACCTGTCTTTAAACACCTGGAGATGCTAAATAAGATACAGCCCAAGAAATGTTTAAATACCTGGATGAATTTGAAAGGAAACAGAAATGCCCGGGCAGCTGAAGCAGAGCAGCTGGGAGCAGTACGTGTGGACTGACAGCGCGTCAGAGGGAGTGTGGACGCGCAGGTGGGTGGTCGGTGCTCACGCTGCTCACGCAGACACGCGGCACGACTTTGTGCCTCCAGCAGCTGCAACTGGGACCTCCGTGCTTGGTTTTGAAAGGGGGGGGGTACAAAACAACCTCGTAGCCCAAGAAACAACAGAAACCGTAAGAGAAAATGGGTATTTTTTTAAGGAACTAGAACTTCTAGAAATGAAGATGATCATTAACTTTATCATTCAAATAAAAATGTGACCTACTTCACAACTATCATGGGTAGCTTTTAATGATATTTTACCACATGCCAGGCACTACAGTTCAGTCCTTTTATGTATGAGGGTCAGCTACAGCATTCGTGGAGTGCTTATTGACCACAGTGCCTGCTAACTACTGCTGTGATCACTGCCTCTCTGGTCTTGAAGCCGATGTGAAACACTTGAGTGACATTTTCAGGATGCTGGCTTTGTGCACAGAGCAGAGAACCAGGTGAGCTCTGAAGGTCTGAGTCTCTTTCCACCCCAACCTGGCGCGGCACCCAGGAGGCTCTGCCTCTTCCTGGTGGTCTCTTCCCCTCCAGACTGCTGCTGTCTCGGTGTCCGTCTCAGTGCGTGGTACCTGGCTGGTTGCTCAGGCCAAAAAAACCTCGATGTCATCCGGAGCGTCTCTTTCTCTCACACTCCGCATCTTCACACTGCACACCCACGCCCTGTCCTCCAAATGTGTCCTGAGCTGGACCACTTCCCGCTCCCTCCGTCACTGGCACCCGCATCTCACCACCATCGTCACCTCCCCCCTGGAGTATGTCAGTAGACTCCTTGGTCTTTCTCTTTCCACAGTGGTTTTCTCCCACGCTTTTCTCGGTCCCCTCTCTCCCTTGCTTAAAACTCGGCTTCTTAGGATAAAACTCAGGTTTTAGCCTTGGCCTGCAAGGCCTGACACCATCCATCTGAGCTCTCAGTCATCTCTCTGATTTCATCTCCTACTAAGTTTCTTACTTTTTCCACTTCAGACACCCTGGCCTTCTGGCTGTCCTCCAGCAGGCGGACGTGTTCGCTCAGCAGGCCTCTGCACTGGCCGGCCTCTGCCTGTCCTGTTCTCTGTGGTGTCCGTGTGGCTTCGCTGTTGCCTCACTCAGCCTAGGGCTTGGATATCCTGCTGCCGGAGCGGCCTCCTCTGATGACGGTGTCTGGAGGAGCGCCCTCCCCACCCCCGCCACCCTTATCTTCTTGTCCCCGCTTATCTTTCCGCTTGCTGCTGTATGACATTGTTTTACGTTTATTTGATTCCCCCTCGCACTAGAATGAAGCCTGTGATAGAGGGGACCTTATCTCTTGTTTACCACTGACTCCCCAGCACAAGAACAGTGTCTGGCATGTAAATATTGATTGAATGAGTGAATAAATGAATATGCTGTTGAATTTCTACCACGTGGTTTATAAACAAGAGTTAACCTGGATTTGAGCAAGGCTTAAAAGTAGGTCCCAGCTAAAGGTTTTATCTTTTCGGGTTTTCATTAGCTTGAAACACTTCAATAATATATGGATCCTTTATTTCCATAGTCCAGATGGGAGGTGTCTAACGTCTTCTTTTTCTTGCCTGTGCTTTCGAGAAGTTAGGGTGGACCCGGCTGCATAGCACACACATGTCGTGTTAGATATGTAATTCCTTCTGGCCCTGGAGAACTCGGCATGGCTGGGGTGCCCTCAGGGTTAGAAAAAGTAATTTTTTAAAAAAGCGATTCACAGCATGGAAAGCCTACAGATTCACTGGGACATGAGAGAATGCGATTTTTCTGCGGAAAGGTGGGGTATGGTGTGTACAAGTGAGTGAGTTGTTAGTAGTTGTGCTCTGGCAGCTGTGCTCACTGCCGGCAAATATTAAGGGAGATACAGGCAACAGTTGAGCCAGTTACTGGTGAGGAACCTCGGTCACCGTGTGATTTGCCCCTGAAAAATAAGAAAACCCTTGGCCAGCCCTGCAGGCATGCTGTGGGCCGCAGGGGGCTTGGAGAGCCTCCAGCAGCACGGGGACTGCGCATGGCCCCCTGGGGGTGCGGAGCCCCCTCTGGTTGAGGAGGAGTGTCCTGCTGTGGGATGGTTTGGAAACCAGCTTTTGAACTTTTGGGAGTGGACTTTAGAAAGGAAACGTTGACTCTAACTCGCTGAAAGTCCATTCTATTATTTTAAATTTTTAAATTGTGGCTTGGTTTTCAAAGTTGTACTTCCCGATTAAGGTGGGAATTGGGACTACTTTGCCTCACACATTAATCCAGGGAACATACCTATTTTTCCTGTCCTTGTGCTTTAATGATTACAGTGTTGTTATTTCTGGTATTTATATAGTTTCTAGAAGTGTCTCATTTCTTCCTCACTGTGCCCTCTGTGGAAACTGAGGCTTATAGAAGTCAAGTAATTGACCCAGCTTGTACTGGCCGGGCAGTGACAAGCCCTCGGCCCTCAGACTGTATGCATTCCCGGTGCTCTCCACTCCGTTGCACTGGCCTCTTCTCATTGCAGAAGAAACAGAAATTTGTGTGGCAATGCCCAAAATGGCCACAAGATGGGAGTGTTGCTCAAAAAGGTCCGTGTTCCCCCCTCTGCCTGTGTGCCTGCCTTTTCTCAAAATCTTTGTGTCCATCTTTTCTCTCTTTTTTGCCTTTTTACTTCTCCCCTTCCCCTCCTTTTCCTTAGTTTATTATGGGACTGAAATACTTATTTTTTTAGGAGTTTTTGATCTCCTGCTCCTCATCTAAAATTTAACAACATGCATCAGAACTCATTTAGCTGTCCCTTGACTTCCTCTTTCTTCGTGGGCCAGTGTCCTGAAATAGTAAAATAGTTTCCACTTCTGGTACTAGGTCTCAAGGGTATTTCTTTTCTAAAGATTGCTTCAGGAGTTCGTGAATGGCCCCAGTAGTCCCACCACAATTTCACACTCATGAATGTGCTGTCCCTTGTTGGGGGAGGGTCACATGTAGGTCTTTTAAGTTTCCAAATCAGGCAGCATGTGAGAGCAGTTTTTCTTTCTGTCTGTACAGGTGTGTGAGAGAACAAGTCAGGTGTACGGGGCGAGCTTAGAAGCAGCAGGAGCCGTGGGGAAGGAGATGGCTCTGTGGGTTTCTGAGGTCATGCTTAAGACCTGACCTTTTTGTTGTGGTTTTTTTGTGAAACATAATTTCCAACCACTGTTTCATTGGGATTTATTATTTCAAACATAAAGTGGTTGTGCTAGACTTCAAACTACCTATAAGAAAAGTTGTTATTACAAAAAACAAATAGCAGTATCTCCAAATTGATGTAACCCTAATCATTGGCTATTTGGAGAAGGAGAAAACTTTGTCATTTGGGAATATTTGCCCTTTGGGGCGTTTTTTTATTCATGAGCTAAAAGCCACACTGGTGTGAATTTCAGTCTCTGCCCAGATCATTTGTGGAGTTAAATGTGTGTAAGGGTTTTAAGCTCTGTGATTGCAGTCACTTAATCAGTCTTCTTAATATGTTTCCAGAATTTTCCATAGTGTCTGCACATAGCAAATTAACCCTACAGTGACCACATGAGGTCAGTTTTCAAATGTCTATATGAAGCTTAGAAAATTACAGAAAATTCCCAAAGAGTATAAATTTCATAAGTGATAGAATGGGGATTAGATCCTGGGAATTTCAGACTCTGGAGTCAATGCTTATTATCACTGTGTCTTACTGTGAATGAGGGATTGAATGAATGGGACAAGAGCCCCTCGTGCTGAAGAGTGGCTGAGCCTCTGTGTCAGTGCGGGAGCTGCGCGCACACCGTGCCTGAGTTCAGCCTTCCCTCCGGCAGCTCCAGGCTGCAGTGCGACTCCTTGGCTGGTTCTCACCTTTTAGAACGGGGCTTCACGAGGAACCTTCTGAGTGGCTGCTCTCTTTCTCTGCACCATACCCTCAGTTTTTCGGTGTCGCAAGGGTAGCAGTGGTCACTACTTTCGTCCTCAGTAAGGTGGTCTCCCTTGGTCCTTATCTGTGTCTGGGTTCTCTGCTATCAGTTTGCTTCTGCATTTTAGAAAAACACCCTGATGATAGGACCAGAATGTCTAATTCTGTTTAGTGATCTTTGAGGGAGTTTGAGTCCGAACTATTTGAACAAATTAAATAAAAAGGCTCGAAAATCAAGTAGAATGCTGATTTGTTTCAAGTAGTTACAGGCACAGGCCTTGGAGTGGCAGAGACCTTGGGTGTCATCCTGGCTCCCCCTCTGCCACGTGGCCCAAGGTGGGTTAGCACAGCAGGCCGGGAGGGCGGGCAGCAAGGCGAGGCCTTTGGTGCAGCTGCTGCCCTTCCGATGACCGTTACCATCCCTGAGACACCTGGGGTCTCGTGGCCTGCCCCGTGTTGGCCTCCTCTGCCCAGTCACTTAGCTCTCTGCACGGTGCTGAGACCCTCTGTACTCACTGCAGTGGGGTCCAGAATCGCCTGTATCTAAATTGTAAACTCAGTCTTATCCCAGGAAACTGTTAGAATATTTTCTCCATAAAAGTACATTTAAACAAAAAAAAAATCTTCTCTGAGAGCAGAAGTGCCACTGTGTGTGAAGCTGTAGTTTCCACAGCCTCTGACAGAGGTGATTCGGCAGTGGGTGTGATTTAGGGCTCGGGGCTGACTGCACAGCTGCCCTGCTTCCTGCGTGCAGTTACAGTGTTACTGGAGCAAGTAACGGACAAAATGACCCTTGCACTTTGAAGAGTGGGGACTTGTCTCTACTCATTAAGAGTTTTCATGCTCACTGTGGGCCAGGCTTTAGGAATCTCACAGTGGATCAGAGTTCCTGCCCTGTAGACTTCTCATGTTGTGGTCTCCACACATCTCTGAATCGCTACTGCCTAGCGAAACACACTGCCCACAGCCAGGCCCAGCTGTTGGGTAGATTCATGCCCCTTCTGCATTCTGATCAGTTTAAAAGGAAGGCTGCTGGCTTTGATTTGTTCAGCATCTGATTACTGAGTCCCGGTTGTGTTCCAGGCATTGAGCTGGACACTGGAGGTGAGGCCTGCCTCCTAGTGGCAAGACAGACAACCAAGTAAGCACATAAGTAGATAATTGTGGCCTTGGACAGGCGCCATGGAGGAATTGCCGTGACGCTATGAGAGTAGTCCAGGAAAGACGGGGCCTCGTGGAGGGAAGGTGTCAGGGAGGGTTCCTACCGAAGTGGCATCAGAGCTCTGATGTGACAGGTGACCGGGGCGAGGGCCTGTCTGGGCAGAGGGCCAGGCTTGCGGCTTGCAGTGTGCGTTCACTTGGAAAGGGCGCTGTACAGAGTGGTCGGCGTAGCTCAGCACTCCCGGGCACTCGGTGCGCCTGGGCGGGGGCGCTAATGAAGGGGACACTGCTCGGACCGGGAGGCATGGATAATGGGACAGGCGGGCTGAGAGGTCGGTGCTGGTCTCTGCTGGATGCGCCTGCATGTGGAGGCTTGAATCGGTGCTTTTCTGCTGGCGCCTCTCGGTCCCTGTTCAGGTGTCAGGCATCTGTCTCTTTCGAGGGGCCTGGGCCTCAGAGGCAGCCTGAAGTAGCTGGCTCTAGCACGCAGCCACCCATGCTCCGAAAGTCAGGGTCAGCTGCCAGCCCATTGTAAGCAGTGTTGTTTTTATTTATTTTTCATTTGTGATGGGGTTGGAGTAAGGAGTTTAAGGGAGGGAGGGGATAAGAGACAAGAACCAGTGAGAAACGGGAGGGAGCTGGTGCTGCTAAACACGGCTGGACTCTGGACCAGTGAGCTCTGTCCCTGCAGCCTGAGGGCGGAATGAGCGCTGATGGAGAACCTCAGTGGGGACCGTCACAGAGATGAGCAGAGCTCGCCTTAGAGAAGCCTGGCACAGTGGCGTGAGTTCATTTTAACAGCGCTGACTTGTCTACCTAGGTCTAAAAGCAGCTTACGCTCAGTGCAGAGCACTTGGAGAACAGGAGAAGCACATAAAGAGACGCCCACATCCCATCACCAGCACCCAAGAGCCCAATGCGATAGCCGGGTGAAGGGGCCCACAGTCGTCAGGCGCCCGTCGTATGTGAGCAGTGGTCACAGGCGGAGGGGGAGCCAGCCCCTGCGCTCTGGGAACGCAGCATTTACGATGGGGGCAGCGAGATGGGGAGGAGATTATTTTGCAATTAGCCTTTTTAAACGTATGTTTCCAGGGAGGAAATGTTCCTTCTTTCTTCCCCTGGCCTGAGAATGAAAAGCTGGAGGATCCCGAAGAGCCGTGAGGAGGTTTGGGAGGATTTGGTGCAGGTGCTGCTGATTTTGGTGAAGCACTAAGGGGGCCTCATCCCCGCCACCCTCCTGTCACTTACCCAGGCGGTGTTTGCCCCCACAGACCTCATTCGGTTTCTCTCGACGATGCTCCCTGAGGATTGTTCATACACTTACCGATCACACAGATGCCGCGTTTAGGTGCTTTCGCTGTGCGCCACACACACTGTAAACGTTTACCTCGGCTTTGGCCTTAAACCGTGGATGGTCTGAGTTGGAAGACGTCACTCTCGCGAGTGTAGCCTCTCCCCAGCTGCTTGATGGGCATTTTCTGCAGACTGCAGGCAGGGCGCAGGGCTGCAGAGACTGCAGGAGCCGGCTCTGGCTGAAGCAGGCCTGGGCGCATCCCGACGAGCGAGGGGGAGGAGGAGAGCAGGCGGCACGACGAGAGGGGAAGGGAGTCAGGGGACGAGCGTTGGAGGTGCTGCGGACTTGAACCCGTCCCGGCCCTTTGGGTCTCGGTCGTGTCCTCTGTGAAACGAAGTTGGGCTAGACTAGCTCGGAGTTCCTTAGTCACCTGCCGCTGGCACCTCAAGGGTGTGACTCAGCGTAGTACTGATTATTGAAGCTGTGGGAAGGGATGAGCATAAGCTTTGTGACCATTCCTTAAGTTGCACACACCTGTTTCATCGGTTTTGTATTTCTTATATTTCATAGTTACTTAAAATGTAATTTAAAAACAACCCAAGAGGATGGGTCAGTGGTTTAGAGGAAGGAATCAAACAAAAGACTAAGACTTGCATCTTGAAAGGATGCCCTTGGTTATGGTCCAGACTGAAGAACGAGAAGAGCCAACTAGTGAAAGAGGGGGAACAGCCTGTTAGGGCACGGGTGGCAAACACGAGGCCCGTGGGCCAAACCCAGCCCTCTACCTTGTTTCATCCGGCCCGGCACCCAGTTTCTGCCTGGCGGTAGCACTGAGCTCCCTGCCCCTAGTTAAGGAGTAATTCCATTTACACAGTCCTAAAATTACCTTTGGCCCTTTGAAGGCACCCGGGAGGCTGATGCTGATGTGGTCCCGGTGAAAATGAGCTTGATATCCCTGTGTTAGGTAGAAGGAGAGCCAAGAGAGAAAGGGAGAAAAGTGGAGTGGACCGGCCACATTAAAGCTTGAAAGTCAGGGAATTTTGAAGTTTGGTTCTAAGGGGATAGAGAGAACCCGCTGGATGGGAAAGAACCTGCCTGGTGGCCTTCCAGAGGGTGCTTTCTACAGTGTAGTCAGAGCAAAAGCTTGATTTAGAGAGATTGAAGAGAGGCGGAAGCAGTGGAAGCAAAGGGTATAGAAGTGTGGTTTGCAGTGGTGGTTGGTAAGAAAAAGCTTGGGAGAAAGAGGACAGTAGTGTGAGGGGGCGGAAGAGCAGCCAGCTCGAGTGGACAGCAGAGCTGTGTTTTGAAGGGTGGAGGGAATCCTGCCTATTTGAAAGCAGCACAGAAGGAGCTAGTAGAGTTGAAAGGTGGTAGGATAGCAAGGTGGCTGCCGCTTGGGCCTTGGATGGAGTCTAGCTCCCTGGGTTCAAATCCCAGACCTGCCTGGCCCTGAGTGACTGGAGTCAATTTATGTAACCGCCTTATTCCTCAGTTAATTTGCCCATAAAATGAGGATGAAAGTGCCATACGTGTAGAGGGGACACGAGGTCAGAGATGTAAAGCACCTTGCAGCCATGCTGGTGTGTACTGAATAAAAGGGTGATGATGATTATTGGGGACAGTAGGACCCAGAACTCAGGCAGGAGGAGCTACCTGTACGTGTTCCTTCTAACACTGTTAGTAAAAACCTTAGGAACCGTTCAATCACCCTCCATAGAACCCTGGACACAGGAGTCATTGAATAAGAATTGTGGGTCCTGGACTTTGATCCCATCTGATGATCTCCCTCCAAAAATAGGCAACAGCACTTCCATGGTGACTGGGGAAGCCGCAGTCTTCACCCTGCAGCACCCACCACTTCCTGATACTTTGTAACGTGTGCTGTGATTTATCCCACAGATCAGTCAGAAGAAGCTGAAGAAGTACGAGAAAGAGTATCACACCATGAGGGAGCAGCAGGCCCAGCAGGAGGACCCTATCGAGCGGTTCGAGGTGCGTCTGTGGCTGATGTGAGGGGCAGAGCTTGCAGCCTTTCCTGTAATGGTGCCCAGAGTGGCTTTGTCGGATTATTTTTAAACTTCAGTTCCACTGTTTCTGGTTCAAGTTTCAATTTGAGTTTGCAAATGAAAAAAAAAAGTGTGTTTTGCTTCAAACCAGATGCCTGGTTTGTTATAGTTCAGTGGCCTTTTGGCACAGTTAATAAGACATTAACTTGACAGGGTCACTTGAGTCAGTTAAGCATTCTCCGGTGAAGACAGAAAATAAGAGATTATGGATTGGTGGCATATCAGGAACAGCCGTGTCTCTCCCAGTTCCCATAGGACTCAGGAAGCAGCCTTGAGGGTTAGCCCTGAGAAACTGTCATTTTCATCTGATTTTTATGTGTCTCTGACTGGTCCCTTTGAACCCCTCAGCGGGAGAACAGGCGTCTGCAAGAAGCGAACATGAGGTTGGAACAGGAAAACGATGACCTGGCCCATGAGCTGGTGACCAGCAAGATCGCGCTGCGGAAGGACCTGGATAACGTAAGTAGTCGGTCTGAAGGGATACGTTGTATCCAGCACCGGCCTTCCCTCTTAATCGCTGAGCTCTGTGTGAGGGATAGTGCTTGTTGTTCTGGTTCGCTGCCTCCCTGGGACCGGCCCATGTCGGCATTCCTTTCCTCCTTCCCCTTACGGATCGGCGAGAATCCCGAGAAGTCCTTTTTGCCACACTCTTCACTCCTTAGACACTCGGTCCTTGAACTTCTTTCTCAGCAGTGCTTGATTAAGGGACCTTCTGGCTAATTCTCAGCTGTCACGATTGGCAGCGGCATTTAATCACCGTGATTTTTTTAACCTCCCCTAAAACCAGAGCAGACTTTGCTGTCTTGTGTACTCTGTGCCTGTGACTGAGCGCTGCCAACGGTAAGGAAGCTCAGTGCCGGAGAAGCTTGGTGTCGTAGTTTCTGTTGGCAGGTGTGCTGTTTTTCTTTGCTTCTCTGATTCTTAAACGTTGTAGGTAACAGCTTTCCTGGAGGGGGTTTGTCCGTTTCCTACACCTCAGGCTTCCTTTAGAAGTGGAGCCTCTCACTCATGGTTCAGGTCAGAGGCTACAGGCTTCCTCTGTAAAGGGATGGGCTTGGTGGGCCATACGGCCTCTCTTGCTACTCTGGAACCATTCCGCTGGCACAGCACTAGCCACCGGCAGGCAGTGCACGAGTGAGCACGGCGTGCTCGAGCCAGACCTAGTCTCCGGGAACTGGTGGACTTGGCGTGTGGGCCGTCGTGTGCCAGCACCTGCCTTAGATCTCCCTGTGAGGCTCCTGAGATCACCTTCCTGCTCATTGGGTTCCTGAGGTTCTAGAAATAGGCGCAGGCTCTTGAGGGATTGTAGGGGACTGAGGCGGTACGGTGAGCCCCATAGGGTCTGCGACCCTCATAAGGGCCTTGACATCTACCAGGTGTGTGTGTGAAAATACTGTGTACTATTGATTCTTCGTACTTCCCTTTAGAAGTAGAATAGTGGAGTAGGAAGTTTTAAACAGGCCTGGGTTCTAATACCAACTATTCTGCTTTCAAGTAGAGAAAAATGCCTGGCAAGGAGTTGGTGCAGAATAAAGGCTGTGTCCCAGGGTATACAGAGAATTACAGGATTTGGTGGATGTGAAAAGCCTCCATCCCCCCCCCCCCCCCCCCCCGCCAAAAATAAAGTCACACACAGGCAGTGTCACTTCCCTCTGCGTGTCTCATTGTCAACTACAAATAGCCATGGGAAACTGGGAAGGCTCCTTTTTCCAGTTTCTGCGGGGAGGGCATTTCAAGGTCATGAGCACTCAGTAACTAGAATCTGGCAGTCTCACTGCCTTTTGGTTCCACACAGCCTCCTCCTTGGGGTCGCAGCTCCTCCCCGTGCTGCAGACTCCCAGCCTGCCCTGTGCTCTTCTTTGTGGCAACGCGGTGTGAATCACTCCCTCACCTGCCAGGCGTCTCTGCCCAGTGAGCGGAGGAGGCCGGGCACACTCAGCAGGGACTGCTGAGGCTGGGCCACAGCGCCTGCCAGGGACTCCACGCGGCGGGGGGTGAGAGAGAAAACGGGTCCTGGACAGGAGCTGTGTGTTCCCCAGTGAGATTGTGTTAAAAGGCAACTTAATGCTGAAGTTCCAGGTGGGTTTGCAGTTGGCATCTCTGTTCCTGGACTTCCCTGTTCCCGAAGCCTGACCCTAGGCGGTGCGACCCTTCCTTTCAGGTCGTGTCACCTGGACGCAGTCGTCAGAACGAGGTTACGTTCCTGGTGTTGGGGTGAGGACGAGTGAGAACAGTACAGGTCTCCCCGCACTGCTGATCTGCGTGTGGGCGCTGTGCTGGTCAGTGCTTGGCTAACCCTCCGTACCTGCACCTCAGCCGTGTAAGGACAGGGAAGGAGCCCCATTGACGGGTCAGGATTTTCTTAACAGTCAGGAAAGCTTGAGGCCCGGGGAAATGAAGGCACCCAGGAAGGAGCAGAGCCAGGGGTCTAACCCAGCCCAGGCCTTTTCTCCAGCGCCACACTGTCTCCAAAAGAAATGGGCAGCAAGAAGCGTGATTCGGTGTCAGAACTCCATCAGAAACACGCGTCCGGGGGACCAGTGACGCTGTCACGGAACAGCTGCCGTTCCCTCAGCACCGATCCCTGGGCGCTTCTCGAAGTGCTTTGTTTGCCCCCTTACTAAACCGTCACAGCGCCAGTGTTGTCTGAGGGATGCACTCATGACGCCCCTTTCGGCACCTGGGGCACAACACTGCCAGTGGCAGAGCCTTCGGATTGAACCGCAGAAGCCCAGCACCGGAGCTTCCAGCCCTGACTGGGCCCAGAGGAGTAGGACTCCCCACACTGAACGGAACTGTGAGCCCCTTTCCCAGCGAGTTCTTGTCCCGTCCTCCTTTTCACTCAGCACTGAGGACCAGGTGGGGAAGTGAAGGGTGTGGTCCTCTCACCTTTTTTTGACTTCAGGGACTCACATTTTTAAAAGAACTTCTTCATTCCTTTCAACTCTTCCCTTTCTGCAACCCGGAGAAAAGCTCTGGTATGTGGCTTGTAGGGTTTCCAGACCACTCTTTGTATTTTCCGTCGATTTTACATCACTTTTGTTATTCCTCAGCTGTCACTTTTCTCCTCCTGCACAGCAGCTGTTGAGAAATTCCAGCTGAGAGAGGCACGTGCAAGGCCCCGGCCCAGGGCTGGCGGGAGCGTGTCTGAGCGTGTCAGTTCCGGCCCCGCCTCTCTGCACATGCACGGTGCCCTGTGAGAGCCCCCTGCCCGCGTGTGACCGTGCATCCTCTTCCGCTTTCTCGTTCTGTGACCTTGAGCAGGTTGCTAGACTCGACCCATTGAATTTCTTTCTATCAAAAATCCGCTGACCCTCCACACGAGGTCTCCCCAGTTCTGTGTCTGCTCCCTTGGCCCCTGTGTCCTCACACCAGCGCCACAGTCTCCAGTCTTAGCAACCAGGTCATGCATGCCCTCTGGCTTTGTTCTTTGCAATAAATAGTTCACCTGTTTTAAATCATTTGCATTTCTCTATAAATATGAGAATCGGTGTGTCAACTTCCGATTTAGAAATAAAAGTCTTCTGGGATTTTGAGTGGGGTTGCATCTATAAATCAACTTGGGGACAATTAACCTCTGAACAGTAACTGAACCTTCCAATGCATGAGTACAATTTTCCTTTACTTAGGTCATTTTCAATTTTAGCTTTTTTTCTTTTCTTTTAGTTTTCAGTTTATAAAATTTGCACATAACTTTAATCTATTATAAACAATTTTTTAAATTACATTTCCAGTCATTTATTGCTAATTTCTAGGAATACAGTTGAATTCGTGCCCTTGGGTCCTGCTGTGACTGATGACTCTGGGAGCTTTTTGGTTTACGTGTGAGCGTTTCCAACGTACACAGTCATATCGTCTCTGAATGAAGACAGTTTTACCTCCTTTTGGGTCTCGTTCCTCTTTCCCTTGCATCTGCCCTGACTGGGACCTTCCGAATGATGCGGAAGGACGAGTGGGCCCCTCCGCCTTCTCGCAGGTGGCACCGCGGCTCTTCCAGAGGCCTGGTGCAGAAGGTCCTCCGTTCTTCCTCTTTGCTGGGAGTTTTCGGGTGCTCTTCCCGTAGCCGTGGGGGTGGTTATTTGCTGTTTCTCCTGATTCTGTTAATATGGTAAAATAAATTGATTTTTCAATGTAAACCACCCTTGCACCCCTAAGAAGTGTGGAGTTTCCATTTTTTATTAAAGACTTCCATTTGTGTTAAAGATTTTTACGTTTATGAGGAGTATTGGTTTAGAGTTTCTTGAATGGTTTTGTCTAGTTTTAACATCAGGATAATAAACTGGAAAGTGGTTCCCTCCTATTTTCTTAAGTACTTCATGTGGAATTGTTTTCTTGATTAAACCTTTGATTTAATTCCCAAATGAAGCCACTTGGGCCTGGACTTTTCTTAGAAGTTATTTAACTATGAGTAATTTTCTGCAAAGAATATTTATTCCGTTTATTTTTAGATATGTGCTATTCAAATTTTCTAATTCTTCATGTTTTTCTTTGAACAATTTGTGTTTTTCCAGTAATTTATTCGTTTCATCTTGGTTGTCACATGCAGAGGCGCCGAGTCACCGACACTTCCTCCTTCTGCTGCTGCTAAAGCACCTGTCGGGGCGGGGGCGGGTCTCCCATCCCTGCCCAGGCGTGTCCTCTTCCTCTTCTCCCGGTCCCTCTGACTCGGGGTCTGTCCACTGTTTGATCTCTTCAAAACCCAGCTTTTGGGTTCATTGGTATTGTTTTGTTTGTTTTATTTCTGTTGTTTATTATTTCCTTTTACTTTGTTTTTGGTTTAATTTGCTTTTTGTAGCTTCTTAAAGAGGAAGCTTGAACATTAATTTTGGACCATTTTTTCTGAAATTAGCATTATGTTATAAATCTTCCTAAAATACTGTTTCAGCTGCATCCCGCATCTGATATGCTGTGTTTTTATTTTCATTTAGTTCTTGTGATTTCTTCTTTGACCTATGAATTAATTAGGAGTGTACTGTTTAGTTTTCAACTATTAGGGATTTTTCTAGTTGATTTCTGATTAATTCAGTTGTGATCAGAGAACCATAGGGTCTCTTTGGGCGAGTTGCATGTCGCGCATGCACCTGGAAAGTGTGTGGGTGTGGGTGTGGGTGGGTGTGTGTGGTTGGGTGGCATGTTCCATAAACGTCGTTCAGTGCGGTTGGCTGCGTGTTGTCAGACCCTCCCCGGACTCTGTTCCCTCCCCGCGTGTCCTGTCACTCGCTGAGATGGCAGTGGGCGTGGTTCCCATCGAGCGTTGATACAGTTCTCCTTTCAGCTGTCTCAGTTTTCATTTCCTAGAATTGGAATCGACGCATACATTTCTGCTTGTTACACCTTCTCACTGTTTTATTTTATGAAATGCCCCTCCCCCTTTTCATCCCTGGTGATGCCCTGCTCTGAAATCTGCTTTGATACTAATGCAGCCACTTCTACTTCTGCGGTACTGCACGGAGCACCCTTTCACTCTTGGCGCCTCTGTGTCTTTGTGTTTAAAATGGGTTTTTGTAGCAAGCGTATAGTTGGGTCTTGCTTTTTTGGATTTTTAATTCTCACCTGAAGATATGCTTTTTATTGATTTTAGAGAGGGAGGGAGAGAGAGAGACAGCGATGTAAGAAAGAAATACTGATCCGTTGCCTCCTGCATGTGCTGCAGCCAGGGACCAAACCTGCAGCCTTTCGGGGTGTGGGGTGAGGCTCCGGCCATGGTGGGTCTTTTCAAATTCAGTCTGATCCTCTGTCTCCCTTTAATTGGAATGTTTAGACCAGTTACATGTAATGCAATTATTTATATGGTGGATTTAAGTCTACCACTGTGCTATTTGTTATCCGTTTGTTGTATTTGCTTTTTTTTTTTTTCTCCTTCATGATTTCATTCACCACTCTCTGTGCCTTAAATTACTAGCTGTTCCAGAGCATGCTCATCCCCAGAGCTCTGTCTCACAGCTTCCGGCCTCCTCGGCGTCTCTGCCCACTTCACCCTGTGAGGCTCGCTCTGCGTGGAACCCTCACCCTGCCCCTCGGTGCACAGCGCGCCTCTGGGCAGCCAGCCGGGCCGGCGGCAGGGCTCACCTTGTGTGTTTTCTTTCTCCTGGGAAACACAGGTCCACATTTGTCGTTTCCAGTGGGAGGGTACACCTGATCCCTGTGAGTCCTGCGTGACGGGAAGTGGGAGCCTGGATCTGTGCTCATCGGCACCAGGTGTTCGTCCTCGCACTCACGTACCCGGAGAGGGCTGTGCAGCACGTGCTGTGCCCCCTCCCTGGAGGAGCGGCCCAAGTGCTGGGCCTGAGCTCAGGTGGCCTGACCTGCTCTTGGATTCTTGCTGTGCTCTGCACGGAGAGAGCTTGGGGGGTCAGGGTGAGCAGGGAAGGTCGAGTTAGAAGAGTCCGTGACCGGGCTGTCCCGCTCTTCTCAGAGTCAGCCTTCGTGTTAGTCATCCTGCCCTGTGGTGGCAGCGACCAGTAAATGAGGGAGCAGAAGTGGGTGCCCCAGGAGGCGAGGATGGAGTCCAGGGAGGGGAGGGAGAGGGAATGGGTGGTGGTGTGGATTAAAGTGACACCGGATCTCCAAGAGGACTTCATTCTCTTTGATAGTTGTTTCCTGCCGTTTTTTGTTTCCTTCTTGATTTCTCCTGGAGGGCTGGGGAGGTGAGGAGCCACCCCCCAGAAAACACAGGCCATACCTGCAGGACCCCGTTTTGTTGTGTGCATGACAGTTTGCCAGCAGTGAACGGCCTTTGGAGCTTCATGGCATGCCATTCTCTGTTCTCCCTTTAAGGCCCAGCCCCCTGGAACCTGTTCCCCCAGAGAAGGTGCATCAGAGGACCCAGGGTCCTGGGGAGAATGCAGGGCTCAGTGCCGCCGAGTCACTGGGTGTCGTTTCAGGGAGACCTCCGCTCACTGTCCAAGGCGGCTGTGCACAAGGAGCCGGCCGAGCCCCTCTGTGCCCAGGGCTCTGTCACTGGGAGACGCCACCATCTCTTGGACCGCCCTCTGCCGTGCCCCTGTCGTTTGTCCTTCAGTTGTCCTGGAGTGTCCCGGGTCAGAGACTCACATCACTGGGACTTGCTCCCTGGGACCCAGAGATCTGCTCTCCAGAGCTCTGTGTGCTTTAGAAAAAACGGGTGGAGGATGGCCATTTCAGCTAATAAAAATAGAATGCCTGGAAAGGGGGGGCCTCCATTATCAAGTAACAGAGTGAAATGCAGAACTTGTTTGATGAAGCAGAGAAAATACTGAGAGCTTGGAGGAGGAAAACCAGAATTTGTCCTTACTGTTGGTGAGCACTCACTCCGTGCCAGGCACCGTGCCGAGGCCTTTCCGCACGCTGTCCGTCAGGCCAGGGGCCCGAGGCTCGGAAAGCCTCTCAGTGCCTTGGCCAGGGGCACGTGGTCGGGGAGCAGTGCAGTGGAGCCCAGGCTGTCGGGTGCCAGAGGCCGTGCCCCTAACCACTGCCCTGCCTACCTCGGGGCCAGAGCCTGGGCCAGGCACTTGGGTGTGAGTCCAGTCTCAGTGTGACCTTGGGCGTGTCATTCCCCCCACCCCTACCCCCCACTGGATCACAGCTTCCCCTTCATCTTAAAATGGGATTGTGCTGGGTGATTCACGCCCCTTCCGGTTCTCAATGCTTGTTCGGTAACGGCAGCTCTTAAATGTTTCAGGCTGAGGAAAAGGCAGATGCACTGAACAAGGAGCTGCTTATGACCAAACAGAAGCTGATTGATGCAGAAGAAGAGAAAAGACGGCTGGAGGAAGAGTCTGCTCAGGTAAGGGGGCCTCGCCCCTCCCCTTCCCTCCGCCTCTGTGTCTTGCAAATGCCTGGTGGTTGGCACTGGTGAACCCGGAGACAGCTGGCTCCCATTTCTCTCCAGAGGCCTCTCTCATTGACTGTGTGCAGATAATGGTGCTTAATAATTAAAGCGTAGGAGGCGAGTGGGGCAAAGCCCGTCTTTGGTTGGGCAGGAGAAATTCCTGTGTGTCAGCTCCCGAGTGCGACAAAGAATAGGGCTAGCATTTCTGCAGAAGGAAAGCAGACCTAAAATGCCTGGCTGTCACTGACATGACCCCACCAGGCAAACCCTGGAAGGCTATCTGAGCCAGCTCTGCCGTGTCTGGGGCAGAGGCGCAGCCGTGGGAGGAGCTTTGGGTGCTGGTGCCTGGGGCAGTCCCCTCCCTTCCCCCTCGCTGGTCCACAAAGGTAACCCCTCTGGCCCTGGTCAGGGTGGCTGAGCCAGGCCACAGGGCACTCTCGGAACTGGCCTGAGGCCAGTTCCCCAAGAAGCCTGGCCTCAGTGAGCTCGGCTGCCTCTGCGGCCGGTGCTGCAGCCTCTGCACGGGCAGGGAGGAACTTCAGCAAAAGCCCGGTCTGGAGTTGGGGGTGGGTGTTTCTGGAAGCTTCCACCGTCTCTCCCCCTCCTGGCCTCAAGAGCCGGGGTTAGCGCTGCCAGAGGGAAGGGAGAGGGGCGAATCGGAGCCCTTCCAGAGTTTGCTGAGGCAGTTTTTGGAAAGCCCTTTGTATTTTCCTTAAAACACTCACTTCTGCTTTTTTAATGCACGCAGTTAAAGGAAATGTGTCGGCGGGAGCTTGACAAGGCAGAGTCTGAGATTAAAAAAAACAGTTCCATCATCGGTGACTACAAGCAGGTGGGTCCATGGACCCTGGAACTGGGCTGTGCTCCCGGCAGCCCTGCCGGTCCACATGAAATGTGTCCCTCCTCACCCAGGAGCCTCTGGTTCTCAACTCCAGAAGGAGGGGAATGGCCCCGCTCTCCGGCCGTGTTGGCGGAGTGCCGGGTGTGGTGCGTGCCCTGCAGGCTCGGAGGCACCTCAGCGGGCCGCACTGTGTTCCTGGGGGCCTTCGGCTTCCAGTTCCAGTGTTAGGGTCCTGTGTGGTCCTGTGACGCGGGCCCGTGCTCTCCCTGGCTGTTTGCATTCTAAGGACATGCCTGAACTAGTCTTGTCCCTTCCTGCACTGGGCTCCCGCTCTGGCGAGTGGGTCTGCGAGGGTTTGGAAACCGGTGCCCACTGCGCTTGGGGCTAGTCGTGGGGCTGGTCAGTTCCCGCACTGCCCGGCCGAGGCACGCAGGGGTGGCGCAGCCCAAGGAGCCTCTGCTCGCCCGCAGCCCCGCTTTCCTGAGCGGTGGCGGTTGCTGGGGGCCGTCCGCACCCCGCGTAGCGTAGTCCAGCTGCCCCCACAGAACTCGTCCCCATCCCCCGTGGAGCAGGAGTGGCACTGCTTAAAACGTTCTGTTTCCTTAGATTTGTTCTCAGTTGAGTGAAAGACTGGAGAAGCAGCAGACTACTAATAAGCTGGAAATTGAGAAAATTCGGGTAAGTCTCCCTTTACCGAAGAAATTCTATAGCACCTAGCTCAGTTTGTTGCTGTGGTCAGCACAACAGATTCTGGCGTGGGACGGGGGCGCTGCTTTGATTCCAGAAGTGAGGACCTGCCCAGCACCTGGTCGGGCACCTGCCACGGCCTGGCTCAGCAGGGGGCAGCCGGCACTGTGCCTGCCTCCTCTGAGGGGGAGTACGGGAGAGACCCGGGACACCGAAGCGCGAGGGCCCTTGTTCTGGAAGGTGTGGGTAGCGTCCTGCTCTGGGTGCTTCGCAAACCGCAGGGTGAGTGCCACCCGCTCTCCAGGCGTCATCATGTGGGAAGGGAGTGCCCGGAGCACAGGAGTCGGGGGTGCGGACTTCCCCTGAGGTGGGGACACGCCCCCCAGAGCCCAGTTCCTTCTGCTGCCATAATGGTCCAGGTGCTACAAGGACTTGAATTCCCAGTGTACAGTTGTTGCCAATTGGAGGACTTGAGTAACTTGGCAGTTTCTTTAAGCTGTGCTTGTCTTACCATACTTACCCGATTTTATTAAGATGAGGCAGTCACTGTGCAGTGCTTTCCTGACGCATTGACAGCTCAGTGGACAGGGAAGTGGGAGAGCTGCGTGCTCACGGCCGTGTGTGCACAGGACGACATGTCACCTGCAGCGGGAGGACACCCGGCCCCCATCATAAGGAGTGTTCAACCAGCAGTCGCTGTTCGTTAAATATAGTTTATTTTCTGACTCTAAAACCAGTAATACTCACTGCAGGACACTTGGAGGATAAGAGTGAATACGCCCTGGCCGGGTGCTCGGCCGGAGCGTCGTCCTGCAGCCCAAAGGGTCTCGGGGCAGACCCCTGGTCGGGGAGCATGCGCCGGGCAACCCACCGGTGTTTCTCTCCCCGCCCCGCTCTTCCTGTTTCTCTAAAATCAGCAATGAAATATCCTCAGGTGAGGATTTAAAAAAAAGTAAATAAGAAAAAAAACCCTCACACTCTCGTTACCCACAGATAACATCACTGTTGTTAACACTTCGGTGTGTATTCTTTCCGCCTTTGTTCTGCGCACCACAGCAAAATTCGCTCATTCTAAGACGCGTTTTTTCTCACGCACATCTCTGAAATTGGGGCGTGCTCTCTAGCTGGCGGCTTGTTGTCTATCATTGGCAGCACGTTGCCTTCGAGGAGGTAAAACGGCATTTCTTGCAGACAGCTGGGCGGCCGGGGCGCGCACGTGAACTGCTCTCTGTGTGCGTGCGTGTCCTGGCCCGCCCGTTCCTGCTGCGCCGTGTCAGGACCGACTCGGCACTGACCTCGGGGGCCGCGCACTTCCTGCGTGAGCGCTGCGCAGTGTGCTAAGTTTCTCCCAGGCGGTGGGCAGCTCCCCCCCTTCTCCTGGCCTCATTCTGCAGTGAAACCCTTGTGCGTCCGTCTTACCTAGGCACTGTTCGCTTTCTTCGTCGAGGCTCCTGGATGGGAGATGACTGGGTCCAGACGTCAGGACAGTCCGATGGCCTTCCGTCTGTGCTGCAGGCGGCTGTGCCCACGGGCTGTCTGCCCGCTCGCTAAGAGCAGGTTTCGGGAGCTGGAGGGCCCCGCTGAGAAGCCGCCTCTCGGCTTCCCAGGAGGGGGATACTGGCGTCTTCTGAAGGGCCAGTTTCTTCTTGTCTCTTCACATCTTACCTTCAATTTCAGCAAAAAGTGGATGACTGTGAGCGCTGCCGAGAGTTTTTCAACAAAGAAGGGCGCGTGAAGGGCAGCAGCTCAGCTAAGGAAGCTGTAGATGAGGACACAGACGAGGAGAAGGAGACGCTCAAGAACCAGCTGAGAGAGATGGAACTGGAGCTGGCGCAGACCAAGCTGCAGCTGGTGGAGGCCGAGTGTAAGATACAGGTACTGGCCCGCCCTGCCCCGCCCTGCCCCAGGCCCAGCGACCCTAGGGTTGCTCCTGCTCAGTGCGGTGGGACTCGGCCATGTGAGAGGGGTTTCCAGGTGGGGGCTGGTCGCACCGGGAATGATCTTTATGGGTTGTGGTTCTCTTCCCTTTTAAACTTGGACTATGATCCCGAAGGGAAGAAGCCCATTACTTGTTATTTACCAGCAGATGTTCATGTACTATTTGGCCTATCCGGAGGACTGGACTTTTTCATAGTGAGATTTGTCCATCAGGCCCCTCACGAGCAGGTGGAGGAGATGAGGGCCCCTCACTGCCCACTTGCCCTGAGGCCTGAAGATGCTGCACAGAAAGGGCTGCCACAGCACAGTGTCCGAGGACTTGACAAAGACTGGGTTTTATGCCCCACCTCCTGTCACTCAACTAGCTTTGTGACTTGGGGCATGTTGCCTAATTTATCTGCACCTCCATTCCTGATGCAGGGACTGGGGCTTATTTTGGTCATCCTTACACTGCACGGCTACTTGCATCCACACCAGAGCTGAGCACAAGGGACCAAGTTCAGGACTACAGCCTGGGCCTGGCCTCGTGCCACACACGGTCACTGGGCATCCGCTCCGTGCCAGGCTCTGTTCTGGATGCGGGGGCTGCGGAGCTAAGACTGGGCTCACGGGACTATCCAGGACAGTCAAGATGGGCATCACCAAGGCAGCAGTGTCTGAGCTGTGGTCAAAGAGTAGAAGGTCTTGCAGCTGCAAAGAGAAAGAAGAGTGGGCGTTCCTGGGGGCAGGGCGGGGCGCAGTGCGCGGTACAGAGTGGGCCAAGGGCTGGCCCAGTGCAGAGCCCCAGGAAGTGGGGGTGTAAGTGGGTGCTGAGCTAGAAGAGTCTGCAGGACCAGACTGACATTTCAAATGCCTTGCTTGGGAGTGGAGACTTTAAAGGTTCTTTCTGGAAATCTGTGAAGCAGCCTCAGCTGGGGCGGAGCCCCATCTGCCTGGTGTGTAGTGGGTGGACAGGAGAGAGAGAGAGACGCTCATTTAGGGGGTGGTTTTAAGACTAGCAAGAAATGAGGAGGGCTTAACTAGGAAAGCTCCCACAGCTTTAGGCATTCCAGGTCTTTCTGGGCCGGTTTGGGGCTGGGGGAATTTCCAGAGGCCTCTCGACAGTGAACAGACGGAATTCTGGCCTTGGCTCGCTCTGAGGCCAAGGACCCTCATGGAGTCTCCCTTCATCTTGCAGGACTTGGAGCACCATTTGGGCCTTGCTCTGAATGAGGTGCAGGCAGCCAAGAAGACGTGGTTTAACCGAACACTGAGCTCCATAAAGACAGCAACTGGGGTTCAAGGGAAAGAGACATGCTAAGAGCAGCTGCAGCCTGCAGACACCGCCAGAAAACACGACACCTTTGGTTGCCTTCTTTGGCCAGATGTGTGATTCTGTGGCATGTCCCAGGACCAGACTGAACCTAAGTCCGATTCATAGAAACATATTGGTAGGTCATTGGACCAGAGCTCACGGAGCAGGCGGCCTCAGGGTGAGGCTCTCCTAACTGCTGACACTAACAGGCCTGTGCCGGTCGCACCAGGAAACCGCTTCCAGGGTGACCTCCAGGCCTCACCCAGCCCCCAGGCTGGACTGACACTATCCAAGTTGGGGGTGGGGATCCTTTCAGGCTGTTGGTTTTTTCCTAAACCTTTAATTTTTTTAATAGACGTCTTATATATATATATATACATACATATATATATATACACATATATATATATATATTGTGGTGGGTGGGTTAGGGCAGAGGATCAGTAACTCAAGTAATTCTTCCCTGCGTCAGTGCCAGCCAAGGGTCCTCCGGGCAGATGTGGAGAAGCACTTTTTTTAAATAGGAGGGTTTCACGGTTGCAGTTGAAACCACCTCGTCTCGTTCAGCTATACGACACACAGGTTTTTGGTTTTGGCATTATTCACGTTTCTGATCAATTCTATGCAATTCTCATGGTTCCTGTTGTTTTTTAGTGTTAGCGGCCAAAATGACTTCACAGGACTGGGCTGGGTGACTGACTGTGAGACTGGATTAATCGTAACGTGGACAAATCCTCCTTTCTTCGATGTGTCATGTGTGTATGTGTGTATATATGTATATAGCACCTTTTCCCGACGCCCCAGATAACAGTGTTTAAACCCCAGACGAGGACTGGTCTGCACAGCTTACTTCTGTGGTTGTTTGGGCACTTGATCTCACTCAAGGTTTGCTGGGCTCTGCTCTCCTCCCTGCCACTGGAAGCGCTGCGCAGAGCTCCCTCACTTCCAGACTCCAGGCATTTTGCACAACAGCTCGTGTGAGCGAGACGGACCCTGAGCTGTGTGTGCGTGTACATGTGTGGGATGCACACGTCAGCATCACCCTGCTGGCCCGTGTCCCTGCCTGCCAGGCCCTCCCTGCAGTGCGGCCAGCTGCAAACCTCGCTGTTCACATGGGCTGCAAGTTCTCACTTCTAAACTATGGAATGCAGGTTTTAGCACCTTTTTTTAAAAAAAGATTTTTAATTTATATAGTGATGTGCTGACAGGCTGTCTTGCAGATGGTTCGTTGTCGTCTTCGTGTGGTGTGGAGGTAGCTGGTTACAGGAGGCGCTGGTTTCTATGTAGACACTTGGGTTGCGTTGTATCTTTCCCTGTTGGCTGTACTGACACTTGCTGAAGTCATCTGTGATGACAAGGAGGTAACAAGTGGCAACCCCTACTCCGTTCACCGTCCCGCCCCCGTCCCACTTTCTGTGTCTTTCTTGTTTAGTTACCAAAACAGCTATAAGCCCCTCTAAAACTAGGTGCGTGGACATTGTGTTAGGGTAGTTACAGTGTGTTAACTTTATGAATTGAAATATAAACCAGTAAAATTGTATTACTATTTCTTCTGTTGGTTTTATTTTAACAGCATATTCATTAAATATTTTGGTACAAACAGCACTGCTTTGTAAAAACCAGTTCTATCATTACATGCTCCTGCCTCCCCACCCCCAGCAGTCAGGAGAGACCACCCTCGGTGCTGCCACATGCGGTGTGTGAGCCTCAGGCAGCTCCTCCATTCAGGCCCTTTGCGCACAGCGGAGGGGAGACAGGTCCGTGGGATGAGAAGCCGGGCTGTCCCCTGGGAGGCTGGTGCCTGCACCTTCGTCGGGAGCTCTGCAGTCACGGTCACGGTGAGGCACTGTTTGTTTGAGGCTTAGGTTTAGGGAAATCCTAAGGGTGTAGTTAAGCCTTAAAAGGCAAAAGCATCTCACCAGACTGAGATGGGAGTGGGAATTCCCTCCCAAAATGTGAATGTGCTGGTGAAATAGGGGAAGAGCAGAAAGGCAGGTGGAGTGCCCGGGGTCCCAGCATGCTCTGCTAAAACCTTCACAAGTGGTGGCATGGACAGAGCCGTTGAGAAAGTTCCTTTCTGTTCACTGGTGTCTCCCACACAAACCCTTGCAGTGGGATGAGGCTCCCAAATCCTCTGCTGTCCTTACCACTCCGTCCCCTTCTCTGCAGCAGGAAGAAGAGCAGTGCTCCCCAACCCCATGGGGCCCACCCCACGCTACCTGCCCTCCAGGACCCCAGCTACGCCTGGCCTTTGGATAGAAGTGGGTTGAGATGCAGAAGGGAAAGTGGTGAGTGAGCCCCCCTGAAGCTGGGCAAATGCCGAGCGAGGGGCCTGGGCCATGCCAGAGGCTCCAGAGCACCGTGGGGATCTTTTTGCCACTCCTAGGCTGGTGGTCTATCTCTGGGATCCACATTCTGGCCAACCAGGGCAAGAGCCCAGGAGGGCAGCCTCTTCTAGGCATTGCCACTCCCTGGATTCCCCGTGTTTAGGAATTAGGGACGAGGCCGCAGTCCTCGCCACTGCGGCAGTGCCCAGCCCCAGCAGCGGGGGCCATGGGCCTCCCGTGGCTCAGGTGGGTCCTGTTCCCGGGGAGGTCCCCTAGTTATACTGAGACCCAGGTTAAGAATAATTGCACCTGTACACTAAATGCTGTAGCAGGTGCATGGGATCCTGCAGGAACAGGGAGGGTTGTGTATTGGCAAGGACACAGTTTCCTGCCCTGAGAGCTGGATTCTGAAGCAAAGACAGTATTTCGGTGGAAGGAACAGTAGTTCGCATTGTAGTCAGTTGAGGCAGTGCATTGGGAGGTGAGACGGGGCCAGTAGATAGGTCGGGGCCATCCAGGCCGAGGCTTTTGAAGGGGGACCACTGGAGAGGTTTTAAACCAACCTCCTTTAAAAAAATCTTTGTAAGTTGCCTGTCAGTCCTTCAGGAGGAAACAGAAGAAACTTAGTCTGAAAAGAGGTGACAAGTTAGGGAAGCCAGATTCGAGAAAAATTCCTGGAGAGTTGAAACTTGAGAGAAAGGGAAGGGAACAACACCAGGGAGATAGAGTGAGCTCCAGTGTGTGGATTTGAGCTCACCTGGGAGATACAGGCTGGAGAGGTCCAGGACCCACACTCTCAGGAACTGCGTGGGCCCACCCAGTAGATGGCAGCAGCACAGCCCCCACTGCCAGTTGTCACCGCCAGAATGTCTCCAGTTACGCCAGGTGTTCCTGGGGTGGAGCTCAGGGGCACGAATGCCCCTGGTTCAGAACCCCTACTTGGGCACAGGAGCTGAAGGGTGGGGGACACTGTGCAGGGGTGTCCAGGTTAAGCAAGGGAGTAAGGTTAGAAACTGCCACTCGGGGAAGAGAGGACACAGAGCTGGGAGTGGGCTGTGGACTCCCAGAGGACAGCGAGCTCTGCCTTGGGGTGAGGGGGAGACCGGAAAGGCTCATTGGATTGGGCAACTGGGAAATCGCTGGTGCTCGGGGTGGGGTGCAGTGTGCTGACAGGTGGGAGGGGAGGAAGTGGAGAAGCAAGTGTAGATTTTAAGAAGCCTGGCTGTGAAGGGAAGGCGGGGGAGGGCGGGTGGTTGGTGGCAACTGTGGTGGGAAGAATGTAAGGTGTCGTGCTGGGAAACTCGGATCCTGGTTCTGACCGTGGCCACCTTTCTTCCTCAACTGCTTTCAGGCCTGCGCAAAGGGTAAGTGAGCACATGACAAGCAGAGGGGACCCCTCCCAAGCCCTGGTGAGCCCGAGCGGCTCTCTGAGGCCTTGCTGAACTCAGGAGGAAGGAGGCAGCTCAGAGGGCGACACAAGCAGCACCTGCCGTAAAGGCTCCTAGGAGGGCGGCTGCCTGGAGTGCTGACCTCTGACCAGGCCCCAGCAGCAGGGAGGGCGGGGCACTCCCGGCTCCAAACTTGGCCAACAGCTGTGAAAACCAGAGGCTACACCAGGGGAGTTGCTTGGTCTCTGGGAGCTCATGTTGTCATCTGATGAATGTGTGAAGTAGTCACTTGCTCAAGAGATGGCCTGATGTGGACATTGGGATTCAAATTAAGATTCTCGGACTTGGGGTGTGGAGAGGGTCAGAGAGGAGGACAAAATCAGATGTGGACCGCAGGATGGTTGAGACCCTCGCTCCCTGAACAAGACGAGGGAGCACTGAGCTCTCCCTGTCTTGCAGGTGGAGAAACGGGGCCCAGAGAGAAGGTCCTGGCCCCGGCAGCACCCATGGCTCCACCTCCCCACACCTCCTCGTCTGTGCAAGGGGTTGCCGAGCTCCCATTAAGCTCTGCTCCTCTCACGTGTTCTCCCTCCAGCTGTCAGACCACCCCTCTGAGTTGGGGTGGTGTTCACAGGTGTACAACATCCTGTAAGGGTGAAAGGCTCACTTGTGATTTCAACCTTTTCTACCACGTCCACCTTCACTTTCAGGGTCCAAGCATCAGGAAGTTTGGCTCCCCCTTCCCCCTCAAGCCCACAAAGCGGGCATGAAGGTGGGGTCACAGGGTCATCGGTTCTGGCATTGTTGGAAGTCCAAATTCATGGTGTGCCAGGGAGAAGGCGGGCCCTGAGTTACAAAATGAAGCAAAGCCACCCAGTGCCTTTGTCGACACAGCTCTCGGCTGAAGCTTGGGGAGGAAGAGCTTCAGCTTTGCTTTCAAATTGCTGGTGCCGTTTAGAAGCTTCTCTCTCGGGCACGTCCCTTTCTCTCTGAGCCTTAGTGTGCTGAGCGGTAAGGTCTGGGTGGTGCCAATCCTAAGGAACGGGTGAGAGGATGCAGGGGGTGGGGGTGAAAAGCACCTGGTTGGTTCTGAAGTTCAAGATTCAGGGCCCATTAGCATAGAGGGCAGTGAACAGGAAGTCAGCACCTGCCCCTCACACCGTTGCCTGAAGGGACGATCCTGCCACATGGACTGAGCCATTGAGTGCCAAGTGCCAGGAAAGCGGTCGTGCACTTGACCCTTTTTTCAATCAGCACCTTCATTTAACCAGAGAAGGTCCTGCTTAAGACAGAAGCTTTTATTTTTACTCATCCAAGTGGGGAAAACGCAACACGTCAGGTCAGTACAGACAGTCGGCAGCAGCCAGATGGGGCCAGTCTAGGGCAGAGTCCACTGTGGTCAGTGCGAAGGCGCTGCCTGTGGAGGTTGGGTGGCAGAGTCCCTGTGCAGCAAGGCCGGGCATCTCTGGGCGAGGCACTGGTGACAGTCCACACACGCAGGCTGCTGCTTCGACCACGCTGACAGTTCAGAGTCCGACACGCCGCTACCCCGAGGGGAAGGGCCATCCATGGTGCTCGCAGTTTCCAGCGTTTGTTTTTTTAACATAGTACACAACAAAGTTATTGCCGAGGACTTTGCACTGCAAATTATACTATTTACACTTGCGTATTCAGAAAAAAAAACAGTAAATAGATAGATAGATAGGTATTTTAAATTTCTAAAAACTACCTTGGCCACCACCAGACCAGAGTGAGAGAGCTACAGCTGAGAGTGCACTGGCTGGGGTGTGCGGAGCTGTGCAGCAGGGGACCACTAGTCTCCTCCACGCTTCCGGCACCCCCGACCGCCGGGTCTGAGCGAGGCCGCCTTCCTCCTCTGGGAGGCAAGCCCCACACCAGGCTGGCTGCCGCCCTCCCACACAGAGCTGTCTGTTCGTGGAGGGGGTGAGAAGCAAGTCCCACAGGCCCCTCTCCAGGAAGACTATGCGGCAGGGAGACCAGGATGCACAGGCTGCGGGGCTAACAGATGAGACAAGCCCCAAGCCAGCCCCTTTCCCCTCAAAGTGCCCTCGCCCTAACGAGGACAGCCTCAGGAGACCTGTCTTCTGAGGATGCAGCTGGACCCCGACTAGCCACTTACACAGACCAAAGGTTCAGCACAACAGGCCGGCAGGAGGGTCCCTGGTGAAAGGCCTGAGTTCAAAGATGCTAAGGGCTGAAGTGCGTGAAGTCTGCCACAGGAGGTGGCTCCTGACTCAGAAGACAATGAGGGACGAAGACGCCCACCTGGACCAAGCATTCACTGGGACGCCTCCAGTTGCTGGAGGGGAAGTCTGTCTGGAGGGTGGAGACAGCAGAGCCACCTGTGATTCCTGGGAGAGGCCCTGTGATGCCTGCGATTTGGCTCCCCAGCTGTATTCTGAAAAACAAGTCCTTCTGCCCAGGGAAGTCAGTAATGAACAGGAGCTAAGCCACCTCCCCCAGAGCCATGGCAGGGCCCACAGCTGAGAAACAGCAAGGGAACGAGCAATGTTCAGTGTCACCTCTACAAAGTAGGGGTGCACTGGGAGCCCCACCTGACGGTATAGGGCTGCTGCATGAGGTGCCTTTAGGGTAAGGGACAGGACCTGTCCAATGACAGCACGGGAGGCACTGAGGGTGTCCCGAGGAGGCTGGGGGAGCGCCACGAGCAGACCCGGATCCCCGCGTCTCGCCACTGACCCACCAACCACACTTCTCGAGCCGTAGGGGTGCAGCAGGATCCCCGTTCTCGAGGAGGACAGGAGCAGCGCTCAGCCCAAAGAGGGGCAAAGAGGCCGGACACTTGCAATGCAACTTTTCTAAATTAAATTCCCTGTGGAGAGGGAATGTTTTCATGGCGTCTTTGCTATCTAAAACTCCCTTCCATGAACAAAAAGGAAAAGAACCTGACTTGCTGGAGCAGCAGAAATACTTCGGCTTCACCTACCCCCGCCTACCCCACCCCCAAGCAGGAAGGGAGTCAGATGATGACTCGGGCCTTGCACCCCAGAGCCTCCCCGGGAGAGCAGAGTCACAGCACAGCCAGACCCAGCCTTGGTCTTCCCCCGCCCCACGAGCCCAGAAACCCCTCTAGAAACACCAGGAGTGCTGCTCCTCAGAACTGTTCCCACCTGCTGTCAGATCCCCCGTAAGAGCGAGCCAGACGAGCCCAAGAGCAGCCAGTGCACCTTAAAGGCACAGATTCTCGGCGAAGACGAGACCTAACTTCACTCAGAGCAGGTGGCATCCAGTTCCCTAAGTTTTCAGTGATTTCCTACCCAGACACCCTAACACCTTCCTAAGCCTCCACCAAGGGCTGGAGGGCTGCCCTCTGAGCAAGGTGCACCTGTCTATACCCTCCGTACACCTGTCTGTCCCACTCAGGGCATTGCCCTACCCCTCACCTCCTGGCTTGCCCCCGAGTGTCCACAGGCCGTGAGGAAGCCGGCTCGCAGTACACAGCTGGGAGAGCTTGATCCACTTGCCCAGAAACCTCACTGAGGGAAGGCACAGTGCTCTGGGAGTGGAGAACACTGCACACCTTTAGGGTGCGTTCTGCTGCCCCGACTACACCGAGCACCTAGGGGCGAGCACCTAGGGGGTGTCTGGTGTGCCTCAGTCTCCCCCGCACTCACCCGGAAGCCTGGCCTAGAGCCATCTGTGATGCACCTGAGCAACACCTGCTTCCAGATGAACCCCACGCTCCCTGCCTTGGTGGTTTGTAGATTTCTTGGAACTCCAGAGCGCCACCCCTCTGGATGTGCTGGCCGCAGGCCTGCCCACGTAGGGAGAGGAAGTGCACGTGCTCCATCAAGCTTTCCTGCCTCGGTCTGAAGCAAGGGACAGGCTTCCTGGCATTTTCACCCTCACACATCAACGAACACCCTAAGCCAAAATTAGATTTGAGACAGAATGTTACACTTGTCTTGCCCTTTTAAATGGTTTTTAGGACAGCGACAAAACAAACACCTGGAGACAGAAGATCTTGTCAAACTACCTGTTGAAAAGTGTGGCACTTACCAGCCCACCAACACCGCTGGCTGGAAACACTGCAACTCTGGGCCTTGAACCCTGACGGGAACCGAGCTGTCAGCTGACAAGTCCAGAATAAACTGAAAAACACCATTTGTAACCAGAGACCTGGTTTCCATGACCAGAGTGACATTTCAAAAGTGCACTTGTGGTCCCTTTACAATCCTGAGCAAAACCTTTCGCTGGCTCACCGCCCCGCATGGGAGCCCTTGCTTCTCAGCCCAGCACTCCCTCGCCCGGGCCCCCAGCCCATCCCCTTCTCCCCAGCTGCCTCCCTGCTTGGCTGTCCCGACTCAGCCGGTCCCCCTCTCCTTTGAACACCTGCCACCTGGGACTTCCCTGACACCCTTTCTGCACTTTGTCTTATGCCGCCAGCCCTCCCGCTGGAGCCCACCTCTCACTCAAAATCTAACCTACGGTCCTCACAGGCAGAGACGGGCCTCCCTGCCCCCCCCCCCCCCAGGGCGCACTCCGGTCCGGAAGCCTCTGTGGGAGGCTGGGTGGGCGCTGGCAGACGGCAGGAGCTCCCGCCATGGCAGCACCTACAGATCGCTGCCCAGGGCCACAGCCCGGCGCGGCTGGCCCTTCACAGAAACAGTTTTTCCATGGACACGTCTAAAGCAGTGTTCCCCTGTATTTCCACACTGTGGCTCTCAAAAAAACCCCCGATATTCTTTGGCCCACAGGGGTAAACAAAAAGGCCACTAGTTAAGAGACACCTGGCCTGGGGGTTCTGGTTACCCCCAAAAGGCTGATGGGTTGTCAGTGTCTCAGTGTACCTGGGACCTTTCATAGGTCCAACCTAAAGGACTCAAAACCACAGCTGCCTCTTCAGTCCTGCTCCCCAACAGAGCTACGCAAATACAGAAGTGCAGGCGACCACCCTGACCCCTCCTCGGATCTCCCTGCCCGCCTGGTCAAGGGTGACCCCATGGGGGCAGGACCCAGACAGACACCTATATCCCCAAACAAATGCCCTAGTGACCGCACAATTTCCTATTTCCTGCCCTCCTGAAAGTACTCTGGAAAGCAAGTCTGCCTTCCCACTGGCCGGAGACCCCGTCCTACAGATGTTGGATCAGATGAGCTCCAGCCCTTGTCCAGGTCAAGAAACCAAAACATGGCTGTTACAAAGCTCAAGGCCCGTGCGTGGAGGAACACCCAGCACCTGCCGCTCCCTTTGGCGAGTTCAGCGGAGCAGAACTCGGGGAGAGGGTGAGATGCTGACTGACCAGCCTACAAAGCTGCCTGCCTGCTGCCAAAACACAAGAGCACAAGAGCCCCCTCCCTGAGAGAGTGGGGCCCAGCGAATCCCCACTGGTGGCCCAAATAGAGAATCCCCCCACCCCGTCACTCCCTCCTGCCCCAGGCAGCATCTCTCGCTCCGGCCTCCCCCGTCCCGGTCCCACTCACAGACTGAACCTCGGCTCCGGAGCAGGGCTTGAGCAGGCACCTGCTTCCCGACACGGGGCTCCTCGGCCCCCGGCTGGGTGCTGCCATGCCCACCTTCCTCCTCGGTGTGGGGCGGACCCTGGCCCATGAGGAAACGCCATCCCTGCCTCTCCTGCCCCTAGTGGCCCACAGTGGTCGTCCTTTCTCCCTCACCTGGGCATCTGCAACAGCCTCTGCCTCCCCCTTCTGATGCTTCCAAACCTACCCTCCCGAATTCTCACCCCGTCTTGGAAGATGACGATCGCTGAAGTGGCCCTACACCCCACACCTCACCTGCTGCTTAACCCTCCGACCAGACAGCTTCCGTGAACAAGGCCCTTTGCGCTGCCCCTGGAGGCCACGGCCCCTTCCTGCAATCTCACCACTTGCAAGGCAGACAGACCCCTGCCCAGCTCAGAAGATTTTTCCCAGGGCCCCTCCATCCCGGACAGTGCGGGACCTACTGCCGAGCTTTCCCAAGCCCTGAGCGTCCTCTCCCCCCCCCCCCATCCCGCCACCCCGTGTTCTCCAACTTGGTCGGTGCTGTCACCTTCTGCTCAGTTGTCTGAAAACTCTGACCTTTTCTCTAACTGTTCCTCCTCCTTCAACACCCCGGTAAGTAGCAATAGGTGACAGGGAACGTTTCTGGATAAATCCATGTGCCCAAGAGGGAACCTGTGGTCTTGGCAACATCACCCGTCACACCGTGGGAGAAACTCCTCTGTGCTTCTGTGCTTCTGGCTCAGCCACCCCGGAGAGCACCCTCACCACCCTACTCCCAGGGCAGCCCCGTGTCCCGGCACGGGAGGCACACTGCAGCTCACACTGCCCAGCTGGCTTCCAAAGACCGTCTTGACCCTTCTGGAGCCACATAACACAACAAACTAGAACTCCTTAAAAGTAGCTGATGGCCCACATTCTCTTCGGCCTCACTGAATCTCACTCTGAAGGGCTCACGGCTTTCCTGAATTTCTCAGGTGCCACCCCCCAGAGGGTGTGGCCCCCCCATGTTAGTGTAGCCACTGCAGCAGGTAGGATGCAGGAAAGGGGAGCAGTTTGAGACTACACGGTGGAAGGTCCAGTGAGATCCCAGCATCAGAGCGCGTGGGGAAATGTGTCACTGTGGGGGTGGCCTTTTGGTTAGTGCACACACTGAACACCCAGCCAGGGACAAATGGCAGCCAACAGCTAAAATGGGGAGGCAGCCGAACCCAGAAAGCACACTCCCCGCCGTCCCAGCCCCGGGCGCTCTCCCAGGCGGCATCGCCCGGTCTGCACCTCACTGCAGGGTCCGGTGCAGCACAAAGACGGTGTGTGGGACCCACCGATTACGAGGCTGGCACCAAACCACCACCACCCGGCCTGAGGCGACCAGCCCAGGAGCAAGCAGACCAACAGCTGAGTGACGTCTGAATCCTCTCTTTTCCCATGGGCGGTGGTGAAGGCACGAGGTGGGTTGGTTTTGCTTGTTTTGTTTCTGTTTCAAGTCAAGAGACGTTAAGGAGAATACCTCAGGGGAGAGGAAGCTTACCAAGGGGCTCAGAAGTTGGGATGGGCTGCAGTCCGGACCAGTCGCACACACCACCAGTGCTGGGCCCGAAACCACGGTGGGTGGGCCCGGCCGCTTACTAACTGGGTACCTGGGGGCAACCTAGTTTGGCTAAGCCTCCATCTCCTCATCTGTAAAAGGGAAACTTCTAGGTCCCACAACTGTGGTGGAGTTCAAATCTCATCCCTATGAAAGGGCTTCTGTTAACCCTAAAAACAGCAGGAGAAATGTTCTTTTTTCTATTTGGTTAAAAATTTACCAATCAGGAGCCACTAAATTTGCCACAAGCAAGCTGGGTGGTCGGGAGGTCTCCGGGCCTCCATCTCCTTGTCCGAGAGGCGGGAACAGTCCGTGCGCTGCTCCCCCTCCAGGTCTCGGGGGTGGAGCCGGACACACAGAGGTGACCAGCAGAGGGCTTAGCTAAAACGTCCCCTATACAGATGCCACATACTCAGTCTCCCTCACACACAGTCATTGCTCTAGGCTGCGTACCACCTAGGTTTTAAAAGAGGGAGGGAATGGATGTAAGAAGGCCAAGGAATAAGAGAAAATACATTGTAACTCATGGACACCGACAATGGTGGTGATAGCCAAAGGGAAGGGGCTGGGAGGCCCGGGGCAAAGGGGTGGGGGGTGGGGGAATGGGAACATGTCAACAGTGTCAACAGTAAAAATAAAGAAAAAGAAGTTCCTTTCTCTTGCCCCACTCCAGGATTATGGCAGGTGGCTCAGAAAAAAGGCCAGCTGCCAAGGATGACGACTTGGGGTGAGGGAGGGTATCTTCCCCGAAAGAGGGTTCCGCGTCTGTTCCCACGCCCACTGAACCCCAGCGGAGACCTCGCAGGCGCGCAGCAGAGGAGCCGGGTGGGGGGGGGGGGGGTGGTCTGCAGCAGCAGAAGAGCAGGCCAGTCCCCAGAGCCACTCAGTCAGCCAGAGACCGAAGGCCATCGCCCAAGCACCGCTGACCCAGAGGGAAGCCTCCTGACCCCAGGCTGGCAGCCCGCCCTGAAGGCCAGCCTGGGAACACTGCGGTCATCAGAACAGGCCACTGCGGTCTGCCCTTCGCACTCACTCCCTGCACTTCCACCCAAACCCGGGTGGCTGCCCCTCCACGCCCCTCCTCTCGCCCAGTGAGACTGAGCCTCCCAGCCTTCCTTCAGAGTCTGGCTCAGATCTTTTAAGACATCCCCGTCACCAACCTCAGGCCACAGAGAGTGTACTCAGAGACGAGCTAAATAAAAGTCTACTTCAATTTCTCATTGACACTCAAACAAAAACAAGCTTCAAATACAACAGCTTCCTCAGTTTATACAGCCACACCTTAGTCTTCGAGTCTATCTTGCTAGTTTGTTAAGTAAGTTTTCTCAATTGGTCTGAAAGAAAACCACCCTATTTTACACAAGGGCATCTCATGTAAAATGGGGTGAAGACAGAGCCTAGGTTCCAGCCCAGGAGTCTAGGACAGCTTCTAAGCCCCTGAGCTCAAAAGATCCTGAAAGCCCCTGCAGGGTGTTCGGCCCGCTGCAGCTGCACTGGGCCCCGCCCACTGCCCCGCCCCCACTTCCCTTCCCAGACTGGTAATCCACCGCACCGCTCCTGGAAAGGGGCTTTGGCTCTGAGCAGAGCTGGGCTTCATTCTTGACTCCAGCGTTCAGCTCTGAGCCTCATTGTTTTTTCATCTGTCAAACAGGGATACCACCACCTCCAGAGGTTGTTTGCAAAGACTGTCCAAGTGCCTGGTGCACACAATAGACCATTTTTAGCATCTTCCTTTCCTCTCCTTCTTTCCTTCCATTCCTACTTCTTCAGTCTACTACTGCCCATAGCCCAAAATGACCTAAACTGAAGACTACTGTTAACTTAATTACCTAGGACAATTAGCTGACATTTGAATGCAGAGACCAGTCATGCAAATTGTATAAAAGAATCAAGATAGGAGAAACTGAAACAAAGCTGAGAAAAACTGAGCTCCTAGGTGGTGCTAAGAGATGTCTTCACAGCTGCCAACGAAACCCCGTTCCTTCCTGCAGTCCGTGAGCGGCAAAAAACGTGACTCAGGATCGTACATCTCCAGCTAGGACGTGCTAGTCAGACTTGCTTAAACCGCATGGGCAGGCCGATGACAGCAGTCTCCACGCTGCCCACCAGCAGAGCCAGCACCGTGTAGAAATGGCAAAGTTCTGCCAAGAAAGACCAAGACCCACCTTAAAAGGACCAAATAATAAAATATGAACTGACTGGCCGAGGTAAAAAAGAGGCCTGCATTCAACGCTGGCTCCATGAGGCAATGAATCCACCAAACAGCCACAGCTGAGGAAAGGAGTAACTTCTATCGGTTCATCAGTTTATACAAATATCTCAGGCTTAAGAATATCTTGAACAGAATGCAAATCTATCTTATTTTTTTAAAGGTAATAGCCCCCATCTACAGTTCTTATAACCTGAGAGCATCACGGGACTCAATCTGCACTCCCCACTCAGCGCCTCTACCAGCAGACAGGGACACACCTCCGCACCTTCCCTCACAGGCTCCCGCAGCCCACAGACGGCGCGTGCCGGCCCGGAATGGACAGGGAGAGGTCTGCCCTTCACTCAACAGCGTCACCTCCTACCCACTTCTTCCTTATGCTGAAAAGCAACTTACCAAATGCCTAGATGGATAGCGAAGTGGGTAGAATGGACAGATGTACAGGTTGGAAGATGGGTTTTTTCCTAAAATTAACAGACAGGGCCCGGCCTGGAAGCTCAGTTGGTTAGAGCGGTATGCCCATGCACCCAGTTTGTGGGTTCAATCCCCGGTCAGGGCACACACAAGAATCAACCAATGAATACATCAATGAATGGAATGACAAATCAATGTTTCTCTCTTTCTCCTCTTTCTCTAAAATCAATAAATAAAATTTTTTAAAAAAATTTAACAGAAGGGAGGCTTTACTTAGTGACGAGTGTAGATTTTCCCCTCAAAATGCTGAAGCAAACGGAGAGAGAAGTTGCAGGAATGCTGTTCAGAGAAGCACCCAAGTCAAAAGCCTTCTGGGCACACCACTCAAACTCCTCTTTTTTGTCGATGGTTTCTAGTAACTTGCCTCCTACCTGCCAAACCCTGGTGCGCTCTGAAAGCTGGATTCCAGGGCGAGCTGTAACCAAACACACTCTTTTTTCTCATTGAAGCACTGGTAGGAAACTTGGAATCAACGAGTTGGTAATTTAAACGCAGCCGTTTTAAGCACACTTCGGTCCCGAAGCGGGCATTTGTGGAGCCCCGGCAGCAGACCGGCCGATGGCTTCACCACCGCCGCGGGAAAGGAGGGAGCGCTTTCATCCAGCACGATCCGCAGTGACCTCCTCACACCGGCTCCCACCAAATGTTTGCTCTGTTTCCTGTCTAGGCTCCAGATGGTGAAGACAGGCCTCTGCCCAACACGGGGCGCACCCCACACCTGTCGGCACCGAGGAACAAACGCAGCTGCCCCCAAGCAGGCCACACACCTGTTTCCAAGCTACCGCGCTAACCACCAGCACAGCCTGGCCTCCCTCACATACTGTCACCTCAGCCGACCAAGGGAAGGACAGTCAACGGTTCCTGGGTACTTACCACGTGCCAGGTACTATTCAAAGCACTTCAGTGTATTAACTCACCTAATTCCCAAGCCCCAAGGGAATTTGCTGGAGGGGAGAAATTCTTTGGTCCAGATTCCCACATAGTTTCTATTCCATATTTCTAGCTGTGCTGTGAAGCTTACATAACCTAATTTGCATTAGGGTGCTATTTTAAAAATCTCCAAAGTTCACTCTTCAGGCATCAATGGAAGCTGTTAGCTCTTACCTAAAATGATAATGTGAGAAAGGATATCTATTCTTACAACTAACTCAACTCAAATTCTTGCCTTAAAACTCTTTGGAAGATGCTACTGGAAGGGAAGGGACTCGCTGCTCTGTGAGAAGCACCCGCCCCCTGCTCTGTGCAGGATGCAGGATGCTCAGACACTCACACCGACACTGAAACTCACCCTGGCTCTGCGCTCGTTACTCACTCACCCACCACCCACCTCCCTTCCAGGCCTCCCAGGTGACACGGAGACAGTGGTGGTCACTGGGTGGTGCGGCATCAGTGTGAGTCTGACTAAAACAGGACCTTCCTTGTTCTGACGACCACAGGGAACTCCGCCCCCGGCCGGCACAAGGCCAGGCCTGAGCTCAGCGGCAGTCAGGGCAGACCACTCACGGAGCAGGCTGTTTGCAGCTTCAGCTGCTCCCAAAGGCCCTGGCTTTTAGGGCTCTCGGCTGCTAGTCCTCTAACTGCAGGGGACGCAGTGCAGGGATCATCTCCTCGGTTCATTCCCCTAACTCACTACTGAAAATTTACCTCCACTGCAATTATTAATGAGACCTAGGAAACAGGGAAGTTATAATGAATGATTTATTAGAAGGGTAAACCCCCCTCATTTGTCATTAAAAAAATATGGTGAGTATTTGAATTAACCAGTTTGCTTTTTTCTGTCTTATAAAGCTGTTTCAGAAGGACTGGGGCATTCGTTGCTCATTTCATTCAGTTCACTTACACGTGGACAGAAGTCGATGAACATAAACCAGAGCTGGTTCTGAGCTGTCCAAACTGGCAGGGAAATATTTAAAGTGAGCGGCACATTTCCAAATGAGGCCCATTTCAGTGATGTCAGAGGGCCCGCATTTTAATGTACAGATAAACTATTAAATGAATGAATAACACATCTTTGATACTGCTAACGCATTATTTGCCCAATTCCACCAACAAGGAGACTCTCAGACGTCAAGTGCTCCCACCGGGCAGGCCTCTGTCTGACTGGTATTCAGAGAAGGACCCAGCGCGGCCTGGGCACTGGGCTGTCTGAGCAGAACTGCAATGTACCTGGGACTAGTCATCGAGGCCTCATACCACCTTTATGGATGCGAAAGCCACATTCAACGTACATAAAGATTCTGTATGGGAAAGAGTGTTGTTCCAGCAACCTTCAAGTTAGTGATAAAAAGAAAACTGCTACTTAGAGACAAATAGAAAACATAAAATTCATTTTAATCTCTCTATAAAATACAGCCTTAGCACAGAACATCTGACACATATGAAATGCATTTATGGGACGCGCTAAACGAAGCAAATCCTTATTAAAATATTTGGCCTAAACCTCACATCTTTTAAGTAAACTCCACGGTAGTGCAAAGGTGGGAAATAAGCATCTAGCTAGCTACCTAACTTAGAATAAGATAAGTGAGTTGCCTTAAGTCTATTTGGTCTCTGCAAACTAGGTATTAACCATTCTGAGTCTTGCCAAAGTTGGTTCTGCACACAGTCAGCTCACCTCAATCAATTATGTTCCCACAGTTACCTTAATGTTTTGGTTTTTTCATTTCTATTGCTTGTTTTTTTATGGCTTCTTGCTGCTGCTGTACTGGGGCATACAACACATATCAGAGATTTTCATTTCTCAGAGAAATTTCTCTCTGAGAAATTGGCACTTCGATCCTCAGCTTAATAGCTGCACACGAGTGGGTCCCACCAGCACGGTTACCAATCTTGCTGCTTGTGAAATTCCAGCATTTTGGCCAAAAGAGTGCCCTGACATTAAAATCTTCTTAGGTGAACTCTTTCCACCCTGAATTCTTTTATTTAACAGGTGTGTGTGTGTAATCAGGTATATGTCACATATGTTCTACACACACCCCCACACACTCAGCTCTGTAAAAGCGTCTCTCTTAAACAGAAGGTAATCACAAGGGTATTAAATGCTGAAAATAATTATTTGACATTTAGATCATACAAATTTCTAAAGGTAATGTGATGGCGTAACACCTAAGAGATCAAATACATCATATATGATTGTCATATATGCATGCATGCTGTGTTCATTGGTTTTCAATCACTTTTCTAGTGAATCAGAAAGTAAAAGGGCTTACCTTTGTACACTGAGAGCACAGCTTACAGTCACTATATCTCAGCCTATTTTATACAAGTGATATGGCTACGGAGGTCCGAGGAGAACGAGAATAAAGTGAGATAAACGTGCTGAAAACTGCTTAAAAGTATTAACCTGAAATACACAGAGGGTCCAACACCAGTTTTAAAAATACATTAACGAGGTATTCCCAGCTCTTCAATTAATAATGGTGACTGAATGATTCATGATTTCCAAACATCCACCCAGTTTTTTTAAAAAAGACAAGGTTAACACCAGCACAGCCCAGCAGTGTTTGGTTCCCGGCCAGCAACTGGAGAGGAGCGCTGCGGACGCCCTCGGGACCCTCGCCGCCCCTCGCCGTGCGCTGCATCGAGTCAGCATGAGGTATGTAGGGAAGCTACTCGACCGACCACCTTGCACAAGAGATGGGGTGCTCCCGGAGCCTGAAGGGACACAGGCTGCAGGCCACATCCCCGGCTGGGCGCCAACCCCCATGCAAAGAATATGGCTTCAAGGAGGACCCCTATCTCTGAGAAATTAAAATAGCACTAACTGACGCAGTCAGGAATGCAACAATCCAATTTACGTACTAAAAAAGTTTAAAAACTGTCAGAAGATAAAGCACAGCTCACACACTGACTCTGAGTTCTGCACTGGTCTGTAAAGTCCCTGACGAGAGACTGCACTAGGAGAGGTTGAGTACAGATATTGCTACGTTTCCAAAGGAAAAGTTTTAAAACAGACACCGTGGCTTTGAGTCAAGTATTGCTCTTCTTTAAAATGTTCGGTCACTGCTTTCCAAAAGGAGGTGTCAGAGTGGTGTATCTCAAAGCTGGAAAGCCTCAGGGGTCACATTGCTCTTAAGACCAAGACATAGAAATTGCCATTTCAAGCCAGACAACCTGATGGTTCTAGAAGTCAGAGAAGAGATCTTGAGGGCCCAAGTGAATAATAAATGGTGCGACGCTCAGAGGCTGGCAATAGGGGCTGTCAATGAAAAAACCACCTACAGTGGGGAAAAGAGCAGAGAAGCAAAGCTTGATGTTAATGTCACAGAATTTGGTGAAGCCAAGAGCTTCATTTATATTTCTCTGCTCTTTCGGCTGTAAGTGGAATTTTCATTACAAAATGGAGGGGTGGGAAGGGCACAGGAGGGGGAACACTTAATTCATTACAAAATGTAAACAGTTGAACTTGCAGTGGTTACCACTTCTAACAAAGGACTGACAGCTCAATTATTTTAAGTAAAGCAGAGAAATGTAAAAGTTTGCAGCAACTGGGCAGGTTTACAACATGGTTAGTAACTTCCAACAAACAACAAAATTAAAAAAAAAGGACTCGGTAGAACCGTCTGAAATGACTGCCATCATGTCGGAAAACAGCACAGCCCCTCTCACCGCTGCACGGGGTGAGCTATGAAGCTGAGTCGGCTACTTCCAAATAGTTTTCTAACGAGAATCTCCAGAGAGACTCCAACTTGGAATGCAAATTTGACGATCAATTTCAAATGACAATACAGCTATGGCTGCCAATTAATAGTATTCCAAAAACAAAGAGGACTATTGTAAATATTTAATTAATAAAAACTGGACACTACCAGCCATGCTTTTTCTTCTCAGTGATGGCTCTGTTTCATCCATGGGTCAGCAGAATGAATCAATGAAACACGTGGAAACTCCCAGCCGAAACAGGCCCCCCTGTTCACATCTCACCACTAATGCACAGGGTGCGGATGAAAAGGTCACAGCTATTTCTAGCGAGTGATGAGGTTTTATTAAAGTATCACCCACCACTAATAAAAACAAAAGGTCAAAGAGCAAAAGTAAAGAACCATTGTGTAATAAATATACATCTGAAAAAGGACACTACATTTGTTTTAAATTGCCCATTCCATTCTCATTTAGTGGTCCACAAGAAATCTGGCGCATAAATTTGCCATATTTTGTGAAGCCTATTTTCACTGATGGGCAGTGTTGTGCTCCAAAATACAGAATTTAAGAGTGAAGAGGAAAGCTAATTCTTACTAAAATCAGACATTTTTAAGACAGAGTAACTCATAAATATCAACATGGACATGGGACCACGCTGTGGCCGTCATGGGGGTGAGTACCTTAATGAAACCATTACCTTCTAGTGACATCATAGGCTTTCCAGACAAGGTGAGAATGCAAGTGCGAGACTTAGGTCTGCACCCTTCACAGAACAGCACGATGGTACCAACTGATCATTTGCCACCAGCTTACTCAAGTGTCTTCAAAATAAATGCTGACCCATGGCTGAAACCTGTCACTTTTCACAGCAGCACTCAACAAGAACTGGGACAATCGAAGAGCAAGTTTTTATGGGGACCCTGTTGCTGCTTTAGATTCTGATGTAATTGAAGAGGAAAAGAAGACCCTTCAATGAATCCCAGAAAAACTGCTAATCTTCTATCTGCATGAAAAAAGCCAGGGAGTGAACACAGTATCTTACAGAGTGAAGAAGGCCACAAGAACGAGAGGGTGATTGATTGGTTAATTTATTATTTTTTAAAACTTGGGAATTCGGGAACTAGAATAATCACACTCCTCCTTTCCATCTCCGGGTGGTGCCTCACTGGGACACGCAGCCCTCGCTCAGAGGGCGTGACCCCCGGCAGGAGGGGAGGCCCTTGCGCAGCGGGAGCAGGAAGGGCTCTAAGGAGGGAGACTGGCTCCCACTCGCCACCGCCTGGCTTTGTTGCAGCCGTGTGCTTGCAAGTGAATGGGTTTCTAGGGCTAAGTCATTGGTTTTCAGTTCCTTGTAATTTTATACCAAAACATATCAAAAATAATAAGCTAAAACAATATTCAAACCCATATTTTATTGGCTTTAATTACACACTTCAATATTTACAAAGTTAAAGTTAAATGAAAAGTCTCTATCGTATTAAAAAAAAATAACTACAGCCCGAATTAAAGTGCCCTGGGGCGAATGCGTGTCCATCAGCCAGGAATCAGTGACTGCGTCAGGAACCAGGCGGCACTCTGTGTCACAGCAAAGCAGTTTATTTGTGATCAGTGTTTGAGACTCTATACAGCCTTCACAAATTTAATTTTACATAATCTGATACTCCTCTTCAACTTTGAACTGCTAGACTTATTTCCCTACAACAGAAGGGCTGGTATAAGTTATTTTCCGGAAATGAGGTACCGTTTCACAGAACTAGTTTCTTTTTTTGTTTGTTTTCAAGTTTTAGAGAACTAAATTTGCATTTGTTAAAATCAAAAAGTAGGAAAGATGTTCTTTACAAATAATTTTGATCAAGTATGTGTTCGAAGAAAGCAGGATAAAAAGGCTTTTTCTCTAACATTCTGTATTGTACTGTACTGTTGTTCAATAGGAATGAGCTTCTGCCATTTGCTAAAAGAATGAGTAGTGGGGAACAGGATATGTTGGGAATTTCATAACGGGCAACAGAACCATTCTCTTGGGTAAACCTACAGAGAAAAGAAACGGAGAGGACTCCAAATGAGTTTGATAATCCAATAAAAATTTCAGGTAAAAAAAATCTTATAATAATTACCATTAACCTTTTCCAGATTAGTCAGTCAACATGCACCATTTTGGAAGAGGCCCACAACTCTCTCGCAGACCTCCAATTTTGAAATTGCTCTTAATATTTTGGTAGTATCTTCCACTCCAAATGAAGGCGCCACGTCACAGGAAGAATGACATTCAGAAAACGATTTTGTGTGAGCAAGCTGCCACGGACTCTCAAGATCAACAGCAATGCTGTTGATGGATATTCTAAAGTGACTCTGCAAATCAGACTGGCTCTCCATTTGGCAGATCACATTCTACAAGAGGACTAGGGATTGTAAAAATTCAAAGCACATCTTTCAGTGCCAGCCTGAGCTCCGCAGAAAGGCAGTTCCAGACAGAGCTGTGACCAGGTGCTTATCTGGTTAATGGCTATTGCCAATATTGGCGTGGCAAATCTGGAAAGATTAATAATCACTTTCTTAATTTTGTAATTAATGAGTTCTTGTGGCCTCACAAACTTCTGCATACTCAAGCATGGTTTGCAATCTGCTCCTGTTTCTACCCTGACCTACGGAGAAATCACAAAGCAGCAACAGCAGGTAGTCGAGCGCACCGGATGATCAGAGGGAAATCACCCCGCATGCAACAGCTTTACAAAGGCCAAAGACATATTTACCTTACAGCCAAAATAAAGCATCGTTTTAGTAGGTAGGCATCACAGTAACATTTAAAAACCAAATCTTTTATGTGAAAAATGGGGGCATCAAATTTCACCAGCTTTGGAAGTCAGTATATGGCACATGGAAGAGAGGGGCCCTCTGCAGTGGGGGCTCAGAGGCCGCAGGGTGGAAAGTCCAGTGTTAGAGAAAAGGGAGGGACAAGAGAGAAAAATTAAAAAGACTGAGGGGAAACATGAATGTAGCTTAGAGCCTAGATATGAAAGTGTTTTAAAGGGAAAAATAAAGCTCTAGCAAACCCATACTAAAGAACGTGAGACTGACTATGTCTGAGAGAAAGACACAGACTTAAGAACCTGCCCGAGGCGGCAGACGCTCAGGTGCTCACACAGGCGTGTTACGAGGAGCCGGGAGTCAACAACGTGCTCGGATACACTGACCAGACCTAATGCTCAGGAATGAGGCGGCAGTCAGGATACCCAGAAGCTGGCTGAATGGTAAAAGCAAATGGCCAAATCTAAAGGAGCCAGACAGTTTGAATGTAGAGGCAATTCTGGGTGACAGCATACTCTTGAATGAACCCCGCTTCCTAGTCACCCGTATCTGAGAACAAGGGGAATCAGGGGGACGCTGACCCAACCAGAATGTGCCAGAGGGGACATTCGGGTAAAGGACACAACTCCAGACTCTGTCTGCACTTTGCCTTAGAGAAAACTCACCCAAATATCTGACCCTTGCAGCTTCTCCACATCTTTCCAGGATATAAATTGTCTATCTTAATGGGAAAACTGGTCGAACTGTTCACGCCCTACTTATGTCTAGAGGCATGCAGCCAGGTGAAGTCTCAATTCAGCAGTGTCTAAGGACCCACAGTCTCCATCCACACAAAAATGGGACGCTGATGCATGGAGAGAAAGCACAATGAAAGGCCTGAGGCTCCTCGGAGGACTAGCCTCCCTGGTGGCCGTACACTCAGGGTCTCCCCTGTCTGGGCACACGCGTGTCCAGCCCGGCATTACACTGAGGCACGCACACTCACACACACTCGTCACATGCAAAAACACACACGTTCTCCCTTCTTCTCTCAGTGACAAACATCCTGCAGATGGCTGGTTCCAGAACATGTAGCACCTGAGTTAGGAGAAAGGTCTAAGCGAGCATATCACTGACTCCAAACCTATTGCCTCCATTGCCACATAAACCTCATTCAAAAGTTATCCAAAGGGCCACTGAGGTTCATTTCTGCATTTGCTTTTTTTTTTTTTTTTAATTTTTGGAGGAAGAAGAGACACGTCTGTGCTTTTCTAACGTGTACTGCTGACTTTCTGCAGTAAGCACTTAGGCGACACTGCTGGTGATACCCCTTATCGACTCTCCAGGGCCCGTTTACTCCACTTCTAAAGCAAAATTTCTGGAAAGGGATGATGGCTACAAATTTGCAGTGAACATTTTCTATCCCTAACTGAGATCACCCACAGCTCACACAGTTTCCAACCAGAAACTTAACTGTAGCTACATAACTGGCAGGCGGCCAAGCCAGAAACTGTGTATGGCCCTTCAGTAGCCTTTGAATGGAGTGTAAGTTGGCTGTAAGAAGAACTACTTAAGATACTTAATTTCAGTATGGTCAGAAACAGGCAATTAGAACAAGCAGTCCTTCAATCAGGCAAAGCGGAGAGAAGAGCAACTCCAACCAAACCAAGAACCACAAGGTTGTGGCATTTTCAAAGGGAATTTAAGTTGGGTCACTAGAATGAACAGGTCTGAGATCCTCCAATTCATTTAAAGAAACCCTAGATACAAACTGTGCTTGGGACTGCTGTGACAGAGTTGCTAATAGGAGAAACCAGTAAGACGGTGTACATACCATAGGCAGGGGCAGCTGTGCTGTAACCATATGGTGTTCCATAGCCTAGTGCAAAGAAGAAGAGAGCAGATCAGTCTACGACAATGAGCAGCTGGCACTGGCCCAATTCACAAGTAACACCAGGCCTGGCACCATGGGCCTGAGGACTTCTTCCAGATGCTGGAATGAGAACCATTCCCGGAATGGCTCTAACCTACCGATCCCTTCAGGCCTGCTAGAGTGAGGCCTTCTGCGCAGCCTCCAAGACTCCCCTGACCTACCAGAACATCCTGTCTCTGTCTCAACAGGCTTACCTCACTGCATGGTAACTATCGACTCCCGGTCTGTGTTTCCCATTGCCACCAGAGCAGCAGAGACACTTGCATCACCTGAATTCAGCAGAAGGCCTGGCAGATAGTAACCACTGGCGCAAAATATTTGTTGAGCAAAGGAATATTCAGAATGATGCAAATGACCCATTTCTCAAAGGCAGAAACCATAACTTCTCAAATCTCTTTTCAGAAAGCAGTGACAGAGCAGGCTGAAGTCTCAACTGCCACTGAAGAAGGCACAAGGATCAGGTTGTGGGCTTGGGGGCAAGGTCCGTGTCTTGTTGACACCTGAATTCCTGGCCTGAGCACAGGGTCTCTCAGGAAACACTGGTGAAACTGACATTAGTATCTGGGGCCTATGATGAAAAAGGCTCACATTGTAAATAAAAACAGACACAAAGAACACAGAAGGTTTGAACCAGTTAGTTCCGGCACAAGTTTCTCTTATGTCCTTAGACATATATAATTTCTGAGTTACCATTTTCTCATCTGCAGAATGGGAAACTCTCCAAGCAACTTGGTAGTGTTATAGGAATTAGAAATACTTTATTAATAGAAGCTACTGGATTGGCCAAACAGTTCCCTTATGCTTTTTCGGGACCAATGGCTCTAGTTGCGCTTAGTTGTCTTTAACTTCATTTGAAACAATTTTGTTAGATTGTATTGTGACAGCTATCATATCAGGGTGCATTTTTTGAAAAAAAAATCAAAATTGGTGAATTTTTGTGCAGCCATTTTAATATGGCAGATGAAAGAAAATATGGAACATCTTTGGCATATTATGCTTTATTATTTCAAGAAAGGTAAAAACACAACTGAAACGCAAAAAAAGATTTGTTCAGTGTATGAAGGTACTGTGACTGATCAAACATGTCAAAAGTGTTCACTAAGTTTATTGGTACTGTTGCTATTTTGACCAAATAATTCCTTGCTGTGGGCTGTCGTATGCATTGGAAGATGTTTAGCAGCACCCCTGGCCTCCACCCACTAGAAGCCAATAGCGGGTGAGAGCCGACATATTCAAAATATCCAAAGTAATAAAGTTATTGGTGAAAATGAAAAATGTGTCTTTTAGTTTACTAAAAAAATAAAATAACAGACTTCTTGGCCAACCAAAATCAGTATTTAATCTTTCAGAAAAACAACTTTAAAAATATAAATACTAAATCACTTGGGTAAATTTCTAGGAAAAAATTCAGTTCTAAAATAGAACAAGGATATGAAATCTATATGGGCCCCTTCAGACTGTACCCACATCAAAACAAGCTTTGTTACATTGCAACCCCTTTGTCTGTATCATTTCTCCTGCACTGATTTTTTTCCCCCTCCTCCTCTCACTGACCAACTGCAACTCATCATTTCTTTCAGTACTAAGTGTCGCCTCCTCTGTGAAGTCTCCCAAAAGCTTGCTGGTTCTTCCTCTGCCCACTCATGTTATAGCTCTCATCACATTGCACGCTGTTTACACAACTGTCTCTTCCAACCCACCTGACCCCAGGCATTCACTAGGGCAGATGCTAGGTCTTGGTCACCTATGAGTGCCCAGTTCCAAAACTCTTGTTAGAGACAAAACACTCAAATGACTAGTGAACTAATAAACTGCTTTTAGGGACCAACTGAAACACTTCTTGAGAGATAAAACTTTTTTCACTTTTTAGTCTATACTTAAAGTCATAAAAAACTGGGGATAGTACAACTTAGTCTCTCTCAATCTTATTCTTAGTCTTTGATTCTCAGGAATGTATCTCAAGAAGACATGATGCAGCTGAAATAGGCAGCAGGAACAGTGTCAGAGGCCAAAAGAGAAATTAAAGTTGAAAAAATAAGTTGTGCATCAACCCAGAAAAAGGTAACGGGCTGGCTACAGGCTCTTTACCAGAACCGCCTCAGAGATGAAACTAGATTACTCAGCAGCTGCAGAGCAGGCCACTGGGCTCTAACCCTGCCTTCACTTCTCAGCAGCAGGCTGACTTTGAACCGTACCTGTCACTTAACCTCTCTGAACCTCACTCTCTTCCACAGTAATTGAGTTGGCAGGGAAATGCGATTAAATAATATATGTAAAAAAATTAACTACAGTCCCTGCTACATGGAATAGACTCCACAAACGGCATATAACCTATTCATAATCTAAAACGGCCTCATCGGAATCTTCTCCAGGCTACAAAAGAACTTCATGTGCAAAGGCTTCCAGAGACAGGCCTTTCACGGAGGCCAGCGTGCAGCCGCAAGAGAGAAGCTAGCACAGAGCAGACAAGCCCAGCAGCGAGCAGACACTGGGTCCCTTCCACAGTCGCTGCCCCTAGACGGTGGCTGGCCACCACTCGGGCAGGACGTAAACGTTCCAAGATGAAGCAACCACAGACATGACCGGATGAAGCCCACGTAACCAGAGGCAAGAAAGCTCATCTCAGTAACTTGCCTGTTATTATTAAATGAAAGCTGCTTCCTTTAAATAATGCATTAATTAAAGCAAAACAATATTACAACTCAGTAAAAATAGTTGCACAGAAGAATGTCTTAATTTTGAACACAAACTGTATCAAACTATCTTTTCCCCCACCCGTAACACTCATCTCTCACTGTTCTTTGTCCCCTAAAATGGCACAGTCCCCCAATCAAATTCCTCTAGCTAAAAATCCTGGGAGATACCCTCGACACTTCACTCTTTTTCATGCTCCGTACTAAACCCATCGATTTGGCTTCCAAAGCACTCCTCCAATCTCCTCACTTCCCGCCACCCATCTACTTCCTTTTACCCAATGGGGCACTTCCACTGTTTCTTGCCTAGACTACTAGTTTACAAAACCTTCACTTGTCTTGTCACGCCCACTTCCGTTCCTACAATCTGTTCTTCACACTACAGAGCGATCTTGAAAAATAAAGTCAGATCTTGTCACTTCTCTCCTTAGAATCCTTCACAATAACCACTGAACTTAGGATTCTAAGACCAAAATCGAAACCACGGCCTCCAGGACTGGGACTGAGCATCCAGCTTTAACTCAGATCATTCCCTCCACCCCACCCCACCCCATCCCACCCCAGTGATTTGCACATTACATTCTGACCTTCTGAACATTCGGATGAGCCAGGTCCCTACCACCAGCACCACAGGTCTCTACACATGCTCCTCCCTCTGTGTTCAACTCTCTTCCACCCCCAGACTCTCCCCGCAGTTAACTCCAACTCAGTCTTAAAAGCTCAGTTCAAGCATTACTTCTTCAGGGAAACCTTTAGGGACCCAACAGACCAGATCAGGTTTCTCTGTTATAGCCTCTCCCAAGGTCACGTCCTTCTCCTTCATCGTAATCACCTCGGTCTACAGTGGTGATTATTGGATCAGTATGTCTCACCTTTAGAGCAAAATCCACGTCTGGTGTGTGCCAAAGTAGGCCCACAATATTTAAATAAATGAGTCTATTATTTGTATGAGCTATGCCCCTACTGGATCAAGTTCTAAAAGTGTAATTACAAAATCACATAGTCCAAAGAACGTCCCAAATAGTCGATTCAATTCTTCCTCTGGGAAAAACAAAACAAAACAAAACAAAAGCTACGTAACCTTTTTAAGAGTGTTACCTAAAAAAGTAACGACACTTTCACCTCCATCGACGACTACCAGCAGTGTGCTGGCACGGTAGAAGTTCTGTGCTCGCAGCACTGCGGGGACTGGACTGCAGCGAGCCGGCTGCGCACCCACTGCTACAACCACGTCAGGGTCGGAACAATGGGCAGAGAGGAGGCACCTTCCCCATCTCCCTCAGCCACGTGATGAAACGGAAAGGAGAGTCTTCAAAACTACAAACATCTATATTCAACTTTTTGCTTGGCCTTCTCTCCCTAAACCCGTAGTTTCCCCACCTTGAAAATGGAAACAATTTCTGTGAGGAAACACTGGGAAGATTACAACAATTCAGTGAACTCACTGATGTGGAAGAATCAGGTGCACAGTAAGCTCTGGATAAACAGGTTCCGCATTTTCTCTCTGTGCACTTCTCCAGTCTGTGACGGCTCCCAAACACGGGGTTAAGGGAACGCTGGTAAGGCCAGACGTCACCCCAACTAAGTCAACTCTCAGCAGCTCTCCCTCTGCCCTGCCACACCACAGCCTGCCCCCCGCGTCCCCATGAACGCACTCTGCGCCTCCACCCAGCCTCCTCCATTTGTGCGATACCTTTCCACCTCCTCATCGTCAAAACACGTCCCCTCAACCAAGAGTGACAACTGAGTGACAGATATTCCTCATCTGTCACTTCCCTCCAGGAAGCCTCTAGACACTAGGCAGATTCCATGGAAAACCTATGACATCCTGTAGATTCGCTTCGGTCCCTGGGCACACCTATCCTATACCCGTGTTATATTTCCAGAGATTGCGTGTGTGACCCTGGAAATTGAAGGAGGTGCTGTTCTTCACACTTTGGCCCAGAAAAGGAGGCAGATCTCTTACGCATTGTACTGTACCTGGAGCTATGTATCCAGGAGCAGCTGTGGCCCCAACAAAAGCTCCCCTTGTTAAAGTTCCTCTTCCTCTGCCCCGAACAGCTTGGACTGCTGCAGACACAGCTGTGTTCACAATACCCTTTGCCTGTTAAAAATAACACATTGTCGTTACTGAGAGAAATGAGAACGATCATCCTATTATTTCTGTAATGTACAACCTCTGTGAGGAACTTGAGCCTGTAGATGAGACAGCGAGAGTGTCTTCCATGACCTTAAACCTCCACTTCATCACCTGTAAAATGAACACGACACCTACCTCACAGAGCTGTTCTGCAGAATATGCTGAGCACATAGAAGTGTGCAAATAACTTTCTTTTTTAAATCCCCACCCAAGGACACGGTTATTGATTTTGGACAAGGAGAGAGGGAGGGTGACAGAGATGTCAGAAAGGAACATCGGTTGCCTCTCCTGTGCGCCCTGACTGGGGACCGAACCCACAACCCAGGTGTGTGCCCTGACTGGGAATCGAGCCTGCAGCCTTTCAGTTTGCAGGACAGAGCTCCAACCAACTGAGCCATACCAGCCAGCGTGCAAATAACTTCTTTCCCATTGAGGATTACTCAAAAAGTTCATTATCTACATACAAATTTCAGTATCAAATTACACTCTAAGTCAATTTAGGTCTGACTAAAGTAATTATAGACACTTGATATCCAGGTTCAAAATCTACTACATTCCCTGCCCACAGACAAAAAATGACGTAACAACAAACCACCCAGAACAGGCTGAGAACGTGAGTGGGTTTTTTATAAAAGGACTAAGACAAGAAGAACAAGGATGTGGGTGCCAGTTTCTGCTCACGGTCACTAAGACCCCAGGAAGGTTGTGTGGTCCCCCTGGGCCTGTTTCTTCTGGGTGTGTGTGTTGGCAATAAATAAACACCAACTCTCAAGTCACTTCCTGCTCAAAAGTGCCCCAGACTCTGGTAAAGTCCCCTGACCTCTCATTAACGGAGCCTCCCCAGTGACCGGAAAATGACAGCGATGCCCGCTGTGCTTTCCTTACTTCAGAGCACAGAGCACAGGTCAGAAAACAGATGTAAAACTCTGAAACATCAACCAAGTTAGTCAAGGAGTAACAGTCACAGGGCTGCTCAAACATCCATCTCCAAAACTAAAATTTTAAAATAAAGAATATCTATTTTAAATTAACTATTATACTTATTTTTAAATAAAAAGATGCAGCACAAACTCAAGCTAGAAACCACTAACACTGCCTACCATAACAAACAGGGAAGGGGCCGAGCCCCCAGGCTCACTGTGTGACCAAGTCAGCAGTGCCTCAGAGCACACGCACATTCACCTCCTGCGGCGACGCCACCGTCCTCTGCTTCTCCTGGTGGCCTTGACTGCGCATGTGACTGGGCAGAAGACAGTTCCAGGTGGAATGTATCTTGCACAGAGAACTGCCATTTTTCCTTTGGGCCGAAAAAAGTCCAACCCACACATCCAAAACAGACCGCTTCTTGGCTGTCAAGCACATTGAGTTTTATAGCTTCTAGTATGGAAAATTTCTAAAAATGAGTGAACTTCAAGCAGACACTTTCTTCTTAAGCTGTAACACAGCTTAAGTCAGAAGTAGGCAGCAACACTCTTGCAGTAACAGGGTGACTTCATACAGATCAAACTCATTCCCACTAGAACCAAACCTAACTCCCTGACAAGTCTCTGTACACAGGCTTTTTAAACACTAAAAAGAACTTACCCATTACAAGATGTGACCCATAGGGAAAACACACCAAAATAAATAAGGTAACAATTATGTCTTTCTAATAATTTAGAACATATCCTAGAAGATTTAGGAAAAGAAAATCAACTTTTGTCTCTACACATGTTCCTCTGCAATTTAAACACTTTATTTTTATTTCATCTCAGTAAGTTAGTTTTACTTGTTTATATTTTGAATCCTAAAATTTAAGCAGCGCTTATTCTAGTAAATAAAAGAAGTTGAATACAAAGCAAGTTTGTAACATGTCCTATAATAAGCAATAGTAGAATGTCCATGTATCTGGAAGAAGAACCCGGTTTTAAAGGGAACCCGCACCACTAATCAACTATGTTACTACATGCAGTATCTTAATTTCTTGGGGCCTTGTTCCCTCATCAATAAAATGAGATCAATTCTACCCTCCTATAATGGATTCAGCATATGTAAAAGAAATTGTTTCACACAAAATCTTAAATAATCTAAGCTTCCTTCATTTTTAATTGCTTCCTTTCTATTACATAATACATTCAGACATAATTATGCAAGCACTCTCCATGAAGAAGAGAATGCGCTTTTATTTACATATCTTTTATCCTCACAATCATGTACATGGTATACAGATATGTCCAGAAGACATTTTTTAATGCATAAAAATGTGGCTAGAAAAATCTGTTATCCCAAAGCATGGAATTTGGAGGTCATCTTTTCCAAATACCTTGCTACAGTCAAACATTCAGCAACACAGGGTCAAGTTCTGCTGTACCACTTCCAACAGAAAATCCAGACTAAATAGTGCAAAGTCAAACCTCAAAAGGAAATGGAAGAGGATCTGCAGACTCTGATGAAAGTGAGCCCAAGTCTTCTTGGCAGGTTCCCTAAACCAGATAAATGCTAACATCTCACTCAAGTCCAGATCCCCCAACACCCTACCTCATCAAGAGTGACCTGAAGCCCCCAAGCAATGCTAACAGTCTCTTTTTATTGTATCATTTCAATAGAACAACCACAGAACAGGGAACCGCTGACACATTTATATCACTGATGATCTAATCCAAATAAAAAGCTGCTAAATCCAAGAAAAGCAATAATTTGAGAGAAAGCTAAGTGGCACAAAACAGAAAAGGAAACAATTCTGGTAACATTTTTCAAAGGTATTACAAAGGTTTAATGCTCAACTCATACCTGAGGGATAATCTTCTTTTTCTTATTATTTGCTGCATTGGGTCCAGAAAACAGCTTCTCCAGGGCAGCTAATGCTGCACTTGCCTTTGCCACTTTCTTATTTGGACCTGCACCTCTGAATTTCTGTCCATCCACTTCTACCTAAAATCAAGAACAACACTCTGCAGTTACCCCACGCAATTCCTCTATGCAGCTTAATTCAAATGGATCGTAACACAGAAAGCACCAGAAGTCAAACAGCGCCGTGAGAAGTGCATCGGTCTATTCTGAGCTTACGTATGAGCTCAGGCTGCCCTGTGTCCTTGAGGACAAAGCAAGGCTGGCTCGCATCCAAGTACACACCTCCATCACGAAGCGTTTGTCGTGGCTCCCACCAGTCTCCGAGATGAGTTCGTACTTAAGACCTCTTCTTTTCTCATTGAGCTCCATTACAGGATTTTTGCCACTTGCTGTGAGGATAGGGCCCTGAGTTCTGACCTAAAAGAAGGTTCAGTCAAATAAGATTTCAGAGTATTAAATTTCTTATTAATACGATTATACTATGCCTCTGTTGAAAAAAGAGGCTCAAAAATTGTACTTTGAAGCATTTAGAGGCCAGGGTGCATGCTCACTCTCCACACACGAAACCTGTGGAAACTGCAAGGAGTAGGCTCCTGGCCAGGCTGCCTGTGAAGGGGGCCTGCCCCCAGAGAGGAGCAGCCAAGAGCAACGCTGCCTCGCCACCACAGGGCTGTCGGAGGTCTGATCTGGACAAAGTGGATGACACAGCTGAGACCCACATGACACCTGAGTGTTCACCATTTTTTCGTCGTCAGGGTTAGGAAAAACAATAACTCAATTTAGGAAGTGGGAAGAAAATGCCCCTTCACACCTCTCAGTCTCTCTAAAGACATTTAAGGGAACCTAAAGTAAAAACGGTGGGCTACAGACTACGGATCCTGAAATTTAAAAATAACAATAGAAGTAGTTGTTCCCTGTTCTCAAGGAGCCAGAGTGGGTGGGAGGGTCGGAAACAGCCACTGTGGAACAATGTGCACTACAGATCAGATGTAAGCTGTAGAAACACAACAGAAGGAATCACTTTCTTGGGCCATCAGGAGAGTTTTCCAGGAAGTGACAACACGAGTTCACCCATAAAAGGGAAGTGCCACACCGTCATAGGGAGGAAACAAAGGAGAAGGGAACTCTGGACAGAACAGATAGCAGGGTGAGGAGAGTAAGGAAGAGCCCCACTGGAAATGCCCTTGATGGAGCCAAATCATAGATAAAGGACTCTGCACCATGCACATGGGCTTTGACTTTACTGTGGACAGTGCGGAGCCACTGAGAAGACATTAACCTACAGGAGTTCATAATTAGATTCGTGCTGTAAAAATTACACTAAAAATAATAAAATCAAATACAATAATAAAATAATAAAAGAAAATTACTCTAAGAGTGGCAGAAAAAACTGACTTGCAGAAAAGTAAGAGTTGGAGGTAGAAAAGTAATTCATGTAAGAATATGAAAGCTCAAACAACTTCCGGCCACGATGGAGGCGTAGGTAGACACACTGTGCCTCCTTGCACAACCAAAGGAGGACAACAATCTAAAAACAAAAAACCAGAACTGCCAGAAAATCGAACTGCATGGAAGCCCGACAACCAATGAGTTAATAAAGAAACATTCATCCAGAACAATAGGAGGGGCTGAGATGGGCCACCAGGAGGAGAGGACTCACAGCAAGGTGGCACCTGGTGGACCCAGCAAGGCAGCAGATTGTGGAACAGGAGGTCCCAGATTCGAGTGTGGATAATCTGGGAGGAACAACTGAGGAGCGTGACTGAGTGTGCAACCCAGGGCTCCAGCACTGGGAAATAAAGCCTCAAACCTCTGATTGAAAACATCTGTGGGGGCTGAGGCAGCAGCAGCAGGAGAAACTCCCAGACTCACAGAAGAGTTAGTTGGAGAGACCCACAGGGTCCTAGAATGTACACAAACCCATGCACCCAAAAATCAGCACCAGAAAAGCCCAATTTGCCCATGGGTATCAGGGGAAGTGACTGAAATCCGGCAGAGAGCTCAGTAAGTGGCACTGCTCCCTTTCGGACCCCTCCCCACATACAGTATCCAACCCAGCAATGTGGGTTGCCCCGCCCTGGTGAACACCTAAGGCTCCACCCCTCACTATGTAAGAGGTGCATCGAGACAAAAAAAAAGTGCCCAAATGAAAGAACAGATCAAAGCTTCAGAAAAAAAATACAACTAAATGATAAAGAGATAGCCAACCTATCAGATGCATAGTGTTCAAAACACTGGTAATCAGGATGCTCACAGAAGTGGTTGAATTTGGTTGCAAATTAGATGAAAAAAATGAAGGCTATGCTAAGTGAAATAAAGGAAAATGTACAGGGAACCAACAGTGATGGGAAGGAAACTGGGATTCAAATCAATGGTGTGGACCAGAAGGAAGGAAGAAAAACATCCAACCAGAAAGAATGAAGAAACAAGAATTCAAAAAAATGAGGAGAGGCTTAGGAACCTCCAGGACATCTTGAAACGTTCCAACATCCGAATTATAGGGGTACCAGAGGGAGAAGAGGAAGAGCAACAAGTGGAAAAGTTATTTGAACAAACAATAAAGGAAATCCAGATTTCCCCAATCTGGCAAAGGAAAGAGACTTCCAGGAAGTCCAGAAAGCTCAGAGAGTCCCAAAGAAGTTGGACCCAAGAAGGAACACACCAAGGCACATCAGAATTACATTAACCAAGATTAAAAATAAGGAGAGAATCCTAGAAGCAGCAAGAGACAAGGAACAGTTACCTACAAAGGAGTTCCCACCAGACTGTCAGCTGATTTCTCAAAAGAGACCTTCCAGGGAAGAAGGGGCTGGAAAGAAGTATTCCAAGTCATGAAAGGCAAGGACCTACATCCAAGATTGCTCTACCCAGCAAAGCGTTCATTTAGAATGGAAGGGCAGATAAAGTGCTTCTCAGATAAGGTCAAGTTAAAGGAGTTCATCATCACCAAGCCCTTATTCTATGAAATGTTAAAGGGATTTATCTAAGAAAAAGAAGATAAAAAATATGAACAGTAAAATGACAGCAAACTCACAATCATTAACAACCACACTTAAAACAAAAACAAAAGTAAACTAAGCAAACAACTAGAACAGGAACAGAACCACAGAAATGGAGATCACATGGAGGGTTAGCAACAGGGGAGTGGGAGGGGGAGAGAGGGGGAAAAGGTACAGAGAATAAGTCGCATAGACAGTAGGGAGAAAACAGATAGGAGGAGGGTAAGAATAGTATAGGAAATGTAGAAGCCAAAGAACTTACATGTATAACCATGGACATGAACTAAAGGGGGAGAGTGTGGGTGGGGGGTGTGCAGGGTGGAGGGGAGTGAAGGAGGGAAAACGGGACAATTATAATAGCATAATCAATAAAATATATATTTTAAAAAAGAATATGGAGGCTCAAATGATGAGAGAAGTTAGCCCAAAAATAAACCACAAAAGCTACAACTATAATTTTGAGAAAGAAAAGACCCCAAAATTGAGTGCTTTTTGAGGTCAGAGATCATGCCTTTAATTCCACCACAGTAACTGCTCAAGAAATGCTGAAACAATGAATGCCCAAAGAATCACTGTATGTAAACCCAATGGACCACAAGCCTCTTAATGAATACTCTGTGTTGATTTGATAAGTGCGTGATGCTGTAGAAGTAAAACACTGGACTATTGTTAAAGACATATTTAATAAACATTTCTGAGTCTTCTGCAATAAATATCACTTCTTGAAGAGTTTTCATAATCTGTATTTTTAAAATTTCAAGGCAAATTTCCAATCTCCAGTTTTAAAAGATAAATATTTTAGGTCCATGGTAATCTCTCTCTGCTTTTCAAATCTGAAATCACTTTTATGAAAATGAGCCAAGACATAAAAATATTTGCCTTTCTGATCACTGCCACGTTACATGAAGAACAGGGATCTGTCCCCTCCCCGCCAATACTGCGTCACACCGAAACAAAGCACTGATGTGTTCACCACCAAAACGTCCACAGACTCATGGCTGCTGCTAGTGCAGCCCACACTGCTCTCCCTCCTAATTTCCTTTGAGATTTAACTGTCTGAGCCTCGTAAGTAATGGGCTCGTTCTCTTCTGAGTGTCAGTATTTCTAGCACTGCCAGCAAAACACCTTGCCCTGCCTGAGACGACCACCTGTGACTGACTGGTCCTCTGAAAAACCAGGTACGTCTCTGTCCTCCACACCACGCAAAGAGTCAGGCACGGTTTTTGCAAGTCTCAGGCCCCACCAGGACCCCCAAGCTGGCCCACCTGGCACGTCTAAACATTTTCTTTCACAACTCCTTTACACCTACAATGCCTCTGACCTAGAATGCCTTCTTTCCACCTCTTCCCTAAAAAATCTTACTCATCATCTAAAACCTAGCTCACATTTTACTTCCTTTGATTTGCATGTGTGTAAGTTTGACAATCACTTGCTCCTTGGAAATTTTACATTATACTCATTTTGCAATCAGAGAGCTTATCACACTACAGTATAATCAGTTACAAAATGTCCTTTGCCCTTCCAGCCTGGGGGCATCTTGGAGCTCTGGGGACACTTTCTGCAGCAGCTGGCAGTAAACAGGTACTAACGGGGGATTTATAAACTGACAAAATATATAGCCCTTAATAAACACTCATTCTTACAAATGACACATTTTTTAAAAATGTCAATGTAAGCCCCTGCTGTTACCTGAAAGCCAATTGTTCTTACATAGAATGCAACAAACAAAGGCCCCACGAGTTCCCAAACATTCTGTCACTGCTCAGTGCCCAGCCTGTGTCCCACCCTGCTGTCTCGGGCAACAAGCTCCCCATCAGGACCTCCCCAGAAGATGAGGGACGCCCAGGTCAAGCTACACCTTCCGCAGGGTCGGTCCACCTCAGTGAAGACCCACTCCCACCAGTTTAGCACAGACTCCAAATAATCCTGAATCTCTTCCACGAGATCTTTTGTTTTTTTGGTCTTCAGTTATTGTTAGTATACTTGTTAAATGCAGCAAAAGGGAAATGCTAGTTAAACATGTTGTGTAGTACATAGCACATTTACAGATATTTTTAGAAATGGAAAAAAAAACTAAGATGTAAAACTGCATAAAAATGACTGCCTTCGGAAAAAAAAAAAACCCACTTAACACAAAACAGCCTGGGTGGAAATAAACTAAAATATTAATAATGGCTGCCTCTGGAATATATATGTTTGAATACACTTTTGATTTTATTTGTATTTCTCCACATCTCTCAAATTCTCTACAATGGATATTGTTTTCTAAGGAAAAAGTACGTAAGTATACCTCTAAGGTACTGGAGGTTTCAGTTGTAGAATTTCCAGTATTATTGCTTGAGTTTGAAGACACGGTTTCATTTTTGCTTTCATTATCTGATTTTTCATCGGAACTCATACATTCAATGTCTGCATCAAAGCCTGTTGGGTATCCCATTGCCTGTAACACCTGTACAAGTGACATTAAGATTCAGTTGTATTAAAAAACCAAACACCACAGAGAAGAGATGAACTACTGAGAACAACAGTTTCAAATTCACAACATCTGAAGCCGTGAAACACCTTATAGGAAGAGAGGGATGGTACACAATCCTTGTTCTTACTGACCAGGGTATCCCCACTGAACAGCGATTTTTAAGCTTTGTCATCTCCTGGCACACATAGAGTAAATGCTAAAATTCTGTAGCACACCAAGAAATATATTTTTTTTGCCAATCTGACAAAACATAATAGGTATAATTTTGATTCATTCACAGCAGATGGCTATTGTTGTATTGGCTGTTGTCATTTTATTTGACAATCTAAGAGAAAAGAGGTCAGTGCCCCTGACTAAGTAGTCAGGAATTTCATGTTTTAAAAGTTCTGTGGCTCACCGGCTGAAAAATGCTGCCATAGAAAATGGGAAAAGCTCTCTCAGAGTAACTAAGTTTATATAAAGGATGATGGAAATGCAAACCCAAGGTTGCTCCTGGTTCATTTAACTTGGAGGTAAAAGGCAGAGAAAGTAAACAGCACAGCCAAGTTCAACCAATGGCGTGAGGGAAAAAGTAAAACAGTACATTGTAAACAAGTACCCTGGACTGGAAAGGAAAAGACAGGAGGGTCTAATCCTGTATTTCTCCACTGGTCCTCGATTTTCCAGTTTGCAAGAATGGACTTCTAGATTCTATGATTCAATCCATTAGGAGAAATTAGCACAGAAGGCAATCAAGAAGTTCTCTTTACCCTGGAACAAATCTGCTGGTCCACCACAAAACATCTAAAGCTTTCTACTACTGACCTCTTTGTTTTTAAGTTAAAGCACAACTGAGACCTGGAAGAGAAGATGCAGTCTCCAGGTGCACTCTCTATACCGAGTGCCCGGGAGCAGTTCCGGTTCTGTGTCTCCACCCCTGCCTCAGAGGGACCTCCACGGCTCTCTCCGGTGGTCGTTCTTCTTGCAGTTCCACTCAGTGCCCAGCCTTTTCAAAATATGCCTCTTTTAAAATAAGTTTTCAGAAATGTGTGTGTGTTTACACACAAGCAAGAGAATTTGTTCTCTGGCATTTTTATAAGTCTCTTTTAAACAGGTTGATACTGGACTGTCAGTAATCTAAAGGTTTATATCAGAAAATGTAGAGATAGGTTCCTAAAGGGTTCCTGTATTTGTTTTACTTTTCAACTGTTTTAAGTTGCTGGAATGTAAAAGCACATCATATTTCTTTACAATCCCAGCTATACCTAACAGGGGTCTCTCAAAAAACAACCCTGAAAACTGACACAGTGGTGTCCAATCTGTAGCCAGTGGGTCAAAATGTGGTCCAGGATGGCTGTGAATGCAGCCCAACACAAAATCATAAATTTATGTAAAACATTACGAGATTTTTTTGTGCTTGCATGTCACAATGTATTTAATGTGTGGCCCAAGACAACTCCTCTTCTTCCAGAGTGGCACAGAGATACAAAAAAGTTGGACACCCCTGGTAGAGAATGCCAGGGGTAGGGACTTGGGGAGGAGATTCTCCACAAAGGGACATGAGAAAACTCTTTGGGTGAGAGAAATATTTTATATATTGAGTGAGTTGGTGGTTACATGATTATAATCGTACAAAAACCATTTACCAGTTACATGTATAAGTTATATCTCAGTGAAGTTGGTTTTTATAAGGGAAAAAAAAAACACCTATTTTGATAATCACACAAATGACTAGCCAGGCAGGCCAGCCTTTATAAACAATGTCATCTTATCTAAATAAAATAGTTATTACTCTAAACAAAAAATAAGCACAAGTAGAACTCTGCACCAAGAGTACTTGAAATTAATTCATATGGAAAATGTGCCATTCTGTTGAACACTTCGAATCACAAATAAATTGCTTGTATTAAATGAGAATAAAGTCAGCTTCTAAAAGTAGTCAGGTAATACATCATTTGGTTTTATCCTTATTGATGTTTTAGAAAGAAAACACCTTTTCCAGTGAGTACTGCAAATATGCTTTCTGCGAAACCTCATCTCTGGGAGAATACTTATTAGTCTAACACCAGCTAACAAGCTGCAGGTCAAAAGCCGAGAGTCATAGGTAAATGTGATTTGTTAATTCCCAATTTAACACAGTTAAATTGTCACATAAATTACTTAATACCACTTCTATCTGCCCTTTTCTCAGATATCAACTTTCAAAAACATATGTTGGAAACTTTCTCAAATTCACCCAAAACCTGTAGTGTGGTATTTACTTGTTACTGTAGTAACTTATTTCAATACATTTGTAAATAATTTATATATGAAGGGGGACCCCCCAAAAACGGAATTATCTTCCAGAGGGCGGGCCCCTTGTAGTACAGGCTTCCCCGACTAGGTGAGTGTTCTAGGAACCCTCTGTATCAGTGCACCAGCTGGTGCTGTTCTGAGAGGCTGCATTCAGCTTCAGTGAATTTTTTTTTTAAGTCTTTTTTTTTTATTCCTGAATTTTTGTGACTTTTTTTTTTTTTTTTAGAGAGAGGGAAGGGAGGGAGATAGAGAGAGAGAGAGAGAGAGAGAAACATCGATGTGCGGTTGCTGGGGGTTATGGCCTGCAACCCAGGAATGTACCCTGGCTGGGAATCGAGCCTGGGATACTTTGGTTCCCAGCCTGTGCTCAATCCACTGAGCTATGCCAGCCAGGGCTGAATTTTTTTTGAAGACTCCATCAACACACTTGCCCCTTTCATGATGGGTGATTTAGGGGTACACCTGCCCACACTGCACTGAGTGTTCAGCAGTTTTTGACCAAACATGGCATGACCCCTGTGCCCCACACTCCCTAATTCTATCTCATCCCAAATGACTGTTTTTTTGTTTCCCCCATATGAAAAAAAATCCTCAAAGGAAAACGTTTTGTGGATGTGGAAGAGGTGAAACAAAAAACGGCAGAAGCACTAAAAGGCGTCAAAATCAATGAGCTCAAAAACTGCTTTGAGTGGTGGAAAAAGTCCCGATAGGTGTATTGCATCAAGTAAAAGAGGACTTTGAAGGGGACTGAAGTTTAAATATGTAACACAATTTTTTTTATAAATAATCCAGGGTTGTTTGGGGGGTTACCCTCATAGCTGATAATCTCAAGGGATACAGTATACTTGTAATGCAGCTCAACTGACAAAAATTTCAAATTCATTTTTTTTAAATATACTTTATTGATTATGCTATCACAGTTGTCCCATTTTCCCCTTCACTCCCCTCCACCCTGCACACCCCCACTCCCACCCACATTTTCCGCCTTTAGTTCATGTCCATGAGTCATACGTGTAAGTTCTTTAGCTTCTACATTTCCCATATTATTCTTACCCTCCCCTCTCTATTTTCTCCCTACCGTTTATGTGACTTATTCTCTATACCTTTTCCCCCTCTCTCCCCCTCCCACTCCCCTGTTGCTAACCCTCCATGTGATCTCCATTTCTGTGGTTCTGTTCCTGTTCTAGTTGTTTGCTTAGTTTCCTGTTTTTGTTTTAGGTGTGGTTGTTAATGATTGTGAGTTTGCTGTCATTTTACTGTTCATATTTTTATCTTCTTTTTCTTAGATAAATCCCTTTAACATTTCATAGAATAAGGGCTTGGTGATGATGAACTCCTTTAACTTGACCTTATCTGAGAAGCACTTTATCTGCCCTTCCATTCTAAATGAACACTTTGCTGGGTAGAGCAATCTTGGATGTAGGTCCTTACCTTTCATGACTTGGAATACTTCTTTCCAGCCCCTTCTTGCCTGTAAGGTCTCTTTTGAGAAATCAGCTGACAGTCTGGTTGGAACTCCTTTGTAGGTAACTGTCTCCTTTTCTCTTGCTGCTTCTAAGATTCTCTCTTTATTTTTAATCTTGGGTAATGTAATTCTGATGTGCCTTGGTGTGTTCCTTCTTGGGTCCAACTTCTTTGGGACTCTCTGAGCTTCCTGGACTTCCTGAAGTCTATTTCCTTTGCCAGACTGGGGAAGTTCTCCTTCATTATTTGTTCAAATAACTTTTCCACTTGTTGCTCTTCCTCTTCTCCTTCTGGTACCCCTATAATTCGGATGTTGGAACGTTTCAAGATGTCCTGGAGGTTCCTAAGCCTCTCCTCATTTTTTTGAATTCTTGTTTCTTCATTCTTTTCTGATTGGATGTTTCTTTCTTCCTTCTGGTCCACATCATTGATTTGAGTCCCAGTTTCCTTCCCATCACTATTGATTCCCTGTACATTTTCATTTATTTCACTTAGCATCACCTTCATTTTTTCATCTAATGTGTGACTAAATTCAACCACTTCTGTGAGCATCCTGATTACCAGTGTTTTGAACTGTGCATCTGATGGGTTGGCTCTCTCTTTGTCACTTAGTTGTATTTTCTCTGGAGTTTTGATCTGTTCTTTCATTTGGGCTTTTTTTTTTTTTTTCCTCTACATGCCTGTTACATAGTGAGGGGCGGAGCCTTAGGTATTCACTAGGGTGGGGCAACCCACCTTGCTGGGTTGTGATGCTGTATATGGGGGAGGGATCCAGAGGGAACAATGCCACTTACTGAGCTCTCTGCTGGATTTCAGTCACTTCCCCTGCTACCCACAAGCAAATTGGGCCCTTCTGGTGCTGATTTTTGGGTGGGTGGATGGGCTTGTGTACATTCTAGGACCCTGTGGGTCTCTCCCAACTAACTCTCCTGTGAAGCTGGGAGTTTCTCCTGCTGCTGCCTCAACCCCCACAGATGTTTTCAATCAGAGGTTTGAGGCTTTATTTCCAGTGCTGAGGCCCTGGGTTACGCACTCTGTTCTGCTCCCCAGGTGCTCCTCCTGCTTTATCTGAGCGAGAATGTGCGACTGCCTAGTCTACAATCTGCCCCCACCTCACCAGGTCTGCCCGCTGCTGCCTTGCGCGCCCCGCTCCACAATCTGCTGCCTCACTGGATCCACCAGCCGCCGCCTTGCCACGAGTCCTCTCTGCCCAGCTGCTTGTCTCCATCCCTCCTACTGGTCTGGATGAATGTCTTCTTTAACTCCTTGGTTGCTGGACTTACATACCATTTGATTTTCTGTCAGTTCTGTGTTTTTCTTTTTAAATTGTCCTTCTTTTGGTTGGGCAAGGAGGCACACTGTGTCTACCTATGCCTCCATCTTGGCTGGAAGTCCCGGTCATTTTCTATGAACACGTTCTAAGATTATTAACTACTATATGGTATAAAAGTAAAATTTTTAAAAAAGTAGAGTTTTCAGACCTGTGGAACCAAAGTTTGTTTGGAATGAAGATTAAGGCCCAAAACCTGCTATACCAAAGAAAAGTCAGTTTCAATGTCTAGCAAAACAAATTCAAAGGGGGTTGAGACTGAGAAAGATGACCCCCTCAAAGAACAGGGTCCAAGAATGAAAACACCTAAGAATACATTCTACCCCATGGCTCTCCACTCAAAACAAAGTCCCATTCATGACTCCTAACAGAAATTGAATGGCTTCCAAGGACCCCTCCAAGGAGCCTTCTCTCCTTGTCCTCTTCTAGCTGATCTTTTCCCCACAATGAATAAAATTCATTTCATGAAATATGGTTGATTTTGCCCCTAAAGGTGCTCTTTATGAAGGGCTCTAAGGAAAAAGAACTGGAAGAGGAAAGGGAAGACTGGCTACTTTAGGTTGCCTTTTGCTGAGCAGCCAGGCTCTTGTGGCAGAAGCCGATCTCTCTTCGTTTTGTTTTGATTCTGTGGTGTTATTTGTCTTAACAGATACAGACACCTACCAATCAACTGAGTAAGGAATGCAGGGACTTTTATCAACTGGGACCTACTTTCAAAGAAACATGTTGGATATGAAATTCTCTCAAACTTATATAGAACCTGTAATGTGGTAGAACCTTATGGATGGCAATTTGGAAATATATGCCTGACATTAATAGAAATCCCACTATATATTTAATGAATTAATGGATTATTAAAATCTGCTTTCTTCTTGACCTAGTAAGTCTAGAATATATTTAAGGAATAATCAGACCAGTTCAAAAAGATGTAAAGCAATCAACTGGAAGCATCTAAATCTGAAAGGATTAGTGACATTGTGATAGAAGGGTAATAATGATATATTAGGCCATTAGTAAAAAGGAGAAGAATTTTTGTGATAACTATAAAAAGCTTAATAATTTTTAGATGAACATAAAAAACACAACTGTATTTTAAGTATGTATTTTGTAGGTCCCGTCATTCCTTACCTGCAACCCTGGGGGCCAGATTGTTTTGAGAGTAACTTTTCAAAATTTAGAAAGCTACTACAATGTATTTACTACATATTTTCAGAATCTCCAGTGGTATCTCAGGTGCTACCCCATGTTTGGGCAAAGAAATATATAAAATATCCACAGTACTTAGAATACTAAAGACTAAAAATAGCCATATGTCAACATCAACAGTTCAGGTTTTCCCATCTAGTGAGCATGCATGAAACTTAGGAAAGTATTTTTCATTTTCAGTGCTTTTGGATTTTGAAATTTCAGGTTAAAAGTGGGAGGGGGGAGTACATACTAAAATGTTAATGCTTGTTATGGAAACAAACAGCATCTAAATTTTGTCACATTGCAAAATTTCCCACTCTACTAACCTGCCTGAACTTTACTGAATTGCAACTTGCTATGAAGCCACTATCTTATATTAAAGATTATTATAAAAACTCCACAAACTCTATCTCTGTATCACAGACACCTTTAAAGACTATCACTGCTATCCCTTTTTATGAAGACCTCCCCAAGGAGAATGACCACCTGACCTTCATACTGAAACAACTGTGACTCCCAACTGACTGTCCATTATGCCACAGACAGCGTGTTCGTATCTCACATGCGTTTTGTGTGAGATGCTAGAGAACTTAGGTCTGTATCTGTTACTTATCCGCAGCATCCATTATAGCTAAGTTATCAAACTGTATTTTTAGCCTTATTCCTGGATTCACTTTTCCCCCTCATTCTTGGTTTTCTTCTTCTGCTTCATAAGTTCATACTATTTCATCATATCTGAAATACCCCTTTTATAAACAAGACAGAACATTAAAAATATACTCTTATATTTTTAAAGGTTTGTTATTATTTTTCTGCATTGTTCTTATTATTACCTGGCATGTAATTTATTCATTTATGTTTACATATTTGTTGTCTGTCTCCCCATCCTATCACACTGGAATCCAAGCTCTAGGAGGGCAAAGACTTTGTTCACTGTTGTATCTTAAGATTCTAGAATGTTTGCATCTACACTAATAATATTTGCAAGATGGAATCATTGTGAAAACAGACCAATTATATCTTATGCCATGCTTTACATAACAGAATTGTTCTTAAGTGAAAATTGATCCTCATACTACATGATTTTTGAGATTTTCACATTTGTCAGCAAAAGGTCAAAGGTATCTTAGAGAGATTCTACTATTTAGGAATTTTCTACAAACCTACAAGAATGACTAAATGGTTCGGTCCTGGACCCTACTCCCTATGGAAATACTCTGAAATGCAGAAAAGGCACCACGCACAAAAATGATGATCAAAATTTACTTATGACAGAAAAAATCTGCAAAGAGCAAAATATGCAATGATGGAGAGATGTTTAAACATAACAGTACATCCATACCATGTTACTCATAGAATTATAATACTATTTATGAAGCATTTAATACATAGAGAAACACTCATGACATTTTAAATGAAGGACAGCAGAGGATAAAATTACATATACTCTATAAGCTCAACTTAAAAAAGAAACAAAACAAAAAACCCTATATGTGTGTGTGTGTGTGTGTGTGTGTACTAATCATCTGCCTCAGAGATATGCAGCTGACGTTTTTATCTCTTCATTTCTGAGTTTTCCAAATTTTGTATAATCAACATATATTTCACAGCCAAAATATTTTGTGGCCCAGAGACAACAAAACTACATTATTAAAGTCTTTAAGAATTCTGCTGATTTCCAGTAGGAAAATAACCTCCTTACTTACAACATAAAACAACAAAGCACTAGTAAGTAAAAGACATACAATACCTTCACTGCTACGTGAAGTTTTGCTGTTTTCTTGGATGGTCCTGAGGCTTCGTATGTTGTGCCATCCACATCTACAGACATTGTAAAGACAGGAGCATGGACGGGGCCAGACTGAGATAAGAGCTTGTACTGAAGCCCTGGCCTGATCTGATTTAGCCTCATTAGTGCATTCATAAGGTCTATTGCTTTACTATCCAGAACTGTTAAAGAAAGAAGAGATCAGAAATCAAAACATTTTGCTTTAATCTATGCATTTGTCGAGTTCTAATGACCACTATAAATTCATCAGATTTTTTAAAAGCAAGAATTTAAAAACACCTATAAAAATTAACTTCACTTCATAAATAGTTCTAAAATCACTTTTTAAATTATGATGCTAACATCACAGTAAAAGTAATATGCATTATTAAAGCTACACATTCATTTTAGTTTGCCAATATTAACATATCCTAAGCCAGCGATTTTCAACCAGTGTGCCAAAGTATTATTAAAACATGCAATACCTGACTATTTAGGCAGGTGCACTAACCTCTTAGATGGTCAAATTAAAAAAAAATGACAATAGCCAACACAGCAATAGCCGTCCAGTGTGAAAGAATCAAATTATACCTATTTTTCTGTCAGATCGGCATGAAATAAAAAAGGCTGAAAATCACTGTCCTAAGCAATGAAGCTTGGGAAGAAAAGAGGTTATGTTATTCAAACACTGATTTCTCAGTTAAGACCTATTCTAACTACCTCAATTCAAATCAATCAAATTCTTCACTCTGTAATTTTTATTTTCCTGAGACTAAATGTTTTCTAGTTAACATCTATAAGAATAAAGATTTTATATACTTTTCCTTAAATTTCGTTTCATCTTCTTATTTGGATCTTTATCATCCCCTAATCCATCTTCAAATGGCCTCTTCAGAGCTGAAGACCCAGCACCTAAAGAATTACAAGAGACTCATTAGCAGTCAAAACAATGATTTTACTTCTACCAAATGTACCCAATATGTTCAAGAAGGGAAACCCTAAGAATCACAAGGAACAGAGCACTCTCCACTGAACAATTAAATTACCATATTTATAATCTTGTAATAGCAAAAACTTCTGAAGTGAATCTTTATGAAACAATTTAATATTACTCATTTTTATAAATATTTATTTCTCCCATTCATTCACACAGCAAATACAAGTACCTATGCACATATTCACATCTGTATATGCATGAACAGAAAAAAGTCGGGAAAGATATCAAAATGTTGAAGGAAGCAATCTCTGGTACTAGAATTTATTTTTATGTCTTTTCAAATATTTCTATAATTTAATATTTTCTACTTGTATACATTTTTAAAGTTCACATATTCAATCTTAGGCCTTTGGAAATCTGATTATTTTTCACACTACAAATATTCTTCTGTCTGCCTATTTGAATCTTATTTAAAATTTTATTTACAGTTCATCTCTTCCATGAAGTTTTCTTCAACTTCTCTCTAATCTCAGCTTTCTAAATCAGTTTCTGTAGTATCAGAAATATAAAGTATCCTATGTGGTGGTATGTCATTGACTATTTCATACATAGAGGTCTTGTGCTTCCTCAGCACTCTATGAAGATCAAAAATATTCTGTCCCTGTCTTTTATCTTAAAAACTAATATAAGACTTGAACAGTATTAGAATCAAAAGAGAACCAACCATATAGGAAAACATGTTTGCAGGTACCTCGGACAAGGATCTAATCTCTAAAATACATATAAAGAAGTCACACAAGTCTACTCCAGGAAGACAAACAACCCAATTTAAAAATGGGCAAAGGACCTGAACAGACACTTCTGTAAGGAGGACATACAAAGAGGGCCCAGAGACATATGAATGGATGCTCAGCATCACTAGCCATCAGAGAGATGCACATTAAAACCACAGTGAGATACCACTTCGCACTGGTCAGAACGGCCATCATAAATGAACAAACAAGTATTGGAGAGGTTGTAGAGAAAAGGGAACCCTAGTGCACTGTTGGTGGGAATGCAGAGTGGTACAGCCACTGTGGAAAACAGTATGGAATTTCCTCAGAAAACTAAAAATGGAACTGCCTTTTGACCCAGCAAGACCACTGTTGGGATTATACCCTAAGGATCTTGAAACACCAATCCAAAAGAACCTATGCATCCCAATGTTCATAGCTGTACAATTCACAATAGCCAAGTGCTAGAAGCAACCTAAGTGCTCATCAGTAAATGAGTGGATAAAAAAAACTACAGTATGTTTACACAGTGGAACACTATGCAGCAGAAAGAAAGAAGGAGCTCCTACCCTTTCCAACAACATGGATGGAACTGGAAAGCATTATGCTAAGTGAAACAAGCCAGGTGGTAAAAGACAAATACCATATGATCTCACCTATAAATGAAACCTAATCAACAAAACAAGCAAGCAAGCAAAATACAACCAGAGACATTGAAATAAAGAACAATCTAACGGAGAGGAGGAGGGAGATGAATAATAGGGGATAATGGTGGGGGAGGAGGCCATCAAGGAACATGTATGAAGGACACATGGACAAAGCCAAAGGGGGTGGGTTTGAGGGCAGCAGGCAGGGACAGTGGGGCAGGGGGGTGTGGTGGGGTGAAAATGGAGACAAATGTTCTCCAACAACAATAAAAAAAATAGGTATTTTAATTAAAAAAAACTAATAGAAGACTTAGAAACAACATAATGGGTCTGAAACAAAACTAACTGATATTATGCAATTTCTTGGGTAAAGCAGCTATTCATACTGTTGTCAGGCATAAGCCTTTGCTGTCCAAGTTAAAGCCAATCAGAGAAAAGTTCATCAACCTGTCCAAGTATTTTAAAGAACTCTGTGCCTTCAACTTAAAAACTGGTTGTTGGGTTTTTCCTCAAGGAAAGTTATGTTCAAGAGATTCATGCCACAAGACTTCCAGATGCTCCTAGTGAAACCTTGTAATAATACCGACAATAACTACGGATTCTCTGATCATCAAGATTTATTGTCCCTTGAACATTTGACTTCAGCACTTGCTTGAGACAATGCTTATCACTCAGGTCAATAAATCTTGATGTTCTCTTCTACAGAAGGCACTATCTGTTTATATCTGCTTAGTATTGTATTTCACTCGCATTACATAAAACTGAGTGTGCCAGTCTCCCTGAATGCCATCTTTAAGAGATAAAAGTTCAAAGGGAACAAAGTATACTCAGTCATTCAATCACCCATTAAGTTACATTAAAAGCTGCTCCCTGATTGTGTGGAAATCACAAACTGGCTTAAAGGCACAGATCTATTCTCTAAATCCGCCAGGACAGAGTTCATGGATTAAGCTTCAGTCTCCCACCCAGCCATTGTAAAACAGCTGCAAAATCTGGAGGAGGGGAATGAGAAGTGATTATTTGAGAGGAAACAATTTTTTAAAATAATATGGGCGCTTACCATATGCCTGGCACTGTTCTTAACACCTTATATGTATTAACTTAATCATCACCCTTTGAAGCCTGTACTTTTATCATCCTCATTATAGTACCATTCATGAATTCATTCAGCAACAAATATTAATTGAGCATTTTCTATGTGCAGGATAATTTTAGGTGCTGGACAAAGAGAACAGATCAATGTTTCAAAGAGCTTATGCAAGGTGGCTGGAAACTATTACAACACGTCCCACAGTTCTGAATACAATGAAGAGAAATAAGAGGCTTAAGGGGAAGGAGGTGTTGCTATTTTATTTTTAGTGTTCATCAGAAAGGTCAAAAAGGTATTGCTGATCAGGTGACCTTTTGATGAAGACTTGAGAGAAAATAAGATTGAGCTATTCGCTATCTGAGGAATGAGCTCCAGGCAAAGATAACAGCCAAGTACAAGGGTCACAGACAGGAACTAGCTGGGAAATAGCACAAAGGCCTGTGTGATTGGAGTGACAGGAACCAGGAGGGGAGGGTAGCTAAAGAGGAGGAGAGGCAGTAGTTCTGAACCCCAGCTGCCACTAATTAATTCACTAGAGGAACTTTTACAAAATATCGAAGTTCCATTTCCAGTGTGACAAAATAAGTATATTGAAAAAGCCTTCCTGATGTGAGTAATGAGCAAAAATATAGAATAAATATATAGTCCTAGAAAAGAACGACTATAGAGTTAAGGTCTGAGAGATGAAAGAAACCCTGCTTTGCAGGCAACATTTCCTCTAGGGGCATCTTCCAATTCCAGAAACATCAGTAAGAAGGAGTACTTTTTAACAGGCACCAAGCTCTCACTCAAGGGGCCAGAAACTGAAGTTTGAGGACCACCAAAGAGCGGAGGCCTGATGAATCTGTCGCACTGTGCCTGGGCCTCCACAATGCCATACAATAGAAGTAAGATGAAGTAAGAATACACAGTCTGGATCTCCTAAGGACTGAAGCCCAGCTTCAGGTCACCTTAATCCCTGATGGCATTATAATGACCCAGGATTGCCAATTCCACTAGCCAGCTCCCAGAAACAAATATAAATCTGCCCAAGGGAAGGCATTACTACTTTAAGCTTTAAATTCTCTACACCTTTTGCATTTTAAGTCTCTAATATTCATAATAATCAGACATATAAGATATTATTATCAAAAATCAAGTGAAGGAGCAGACAACAGAAACAGAACCAAAAGAGATTCAGATGACGGAACTTTCAAAAACAAATTTTATTAAAAATAATAATTAGAATGCAAAAAAAAGTTAAAAAAACAAGAATTTCTGGATGAAAATCTGAACCTATAAAAGAAACAAAATTTTAGAAGTGAAAAATATAATATAAATTAAAACTAGCAGACCCGCAAGGGGAAAGAGACAATCCACTATAGAAGGAAATTGATATACCTCTTTTAGTAATTAAAAAAACAGTAAACAAATATATATATATAACAGGTATATATAAGATTTGAACAACACAATGAGCAAATGTAACCTGACATGTAAAGAACATTCTGACCACCAACTGTAGAATGTACATAATTTTCCAGACAGAATCACTTACAAAAACTAAGTACTGGGACATAAAACATGTCTCAAGAAATATCAGAGTAAAAATACACATCGAAAGACAGAAATCAAACAAAACATGTTCTTGGAGTAGAGAAGAGTAAGTGGGAACTCAAAAATAAAGATAACTAAAAAATCCTCACCTGTCTGGAAATTAAGCTATGACAACATTGAAATAGCTCCTGTGTCAAATAACTGATAATGAGGAAAAACAAAAACTGTTTTAACTAAGTAATGATAAAAATGCTAATGTTGAAAGAGTGTAAGACACGTAAGTCTGGGCTTAAAGGAAGACCTTGAGGTTAGAAAATTCAGTAACATATTCATCAATCTCAAAAAGTTAAAATAATAGCAAATGAAACCCAAAGAAGGTAATAAGGAGGAAAAAACAGAGGATAAGAGCAGAAGTCAATGAACAGATGCAAGCACATGCCAGAAGACAATCAACAAAGCCAAAGTAGGTTGATTTTTTTTTTTTAAAGACTAATAAAACCGATAAACCTCTAGTGAGAATGCTCAGGAAAAAAAGGAGGAGCAAAGTATAAAAGAGGACATCATTACAAATACTGCAGACAATAAAAAGATAAGAGGATCCATAAGTTTATGTATGTTTATAAAACTATCTTTAAGTTTTCATGAAATGGATAAATTCCTAGAAAAACACAATTTATCAAAATTTTCATAAGAGTATGCCTATTAAGTAAATTAGACCCATAATTTAAAACCTTTCCACAAAGCAAACCACGTGCTCAAATGTCTTCACTGATAAATTTTTCCAAACATTTAAGGAAGAAATAAGTAACATCAATTTTACACAAACTCTTACAAGGAACAAAAAAAGGGACACTTTCCAACTCACTTTACCAGGCCAACATAACCTTAGAGGCAAAACCTGACAAAACATTACACTAAAGAAAAATTGCTGGCCGATCTCACACACAAATATGTGTTTTTGTGAATTGCTTACAAAAGTCTATGCAAGGTTGTTCATGCCAGCTTTATTTGAGAGTCAAAAACTAGAAATAAACAAAATTCCCTATAAAGACATGCATGGTTAAATGAACTCTGGCTCATCCATGCCCTGTAACACTACTTAGCATAAAAAAGAACCAACTACTACTGACCCATGCAACAATGTGGACGGGCCACAGGGGAATTACACGGGGGATGGGAGGGAAGATCTCAAAAGATCACACCGTGTGTAACTCCTCAAAATGACGAAAGTCTATAAAGAGAGAAAAATCAGTGGTTTCCAGGGCTTAGGGGTGGTTAAGAGGCGAAAAGAGGGCACGACCATAAAGGGCAGCATGCGAAGATCTGACTGGTAACGGGACAGTTCCTGTTTGCGATGGTGGTTCACAAACTACACATGTAATAATGTTAAGAAACATATACACACACAAGGTACCAATGTCAAGTTCTTGCTTTTGATACTGTACTACAACATAAGATATAGCTATTCAGAGAAACTGACTGAAGGATGGATGGGGACTCTCTTCACTAATTAGGCAACTTCCTGTGAGTCTGTATTTTAAGACAAAATACAGTTAAGAAATAAGAAAAGAACTGCTGCTTGTTGAGGACAGACAACCAGGGCCAAGTTGGAAGTAGAAAGACCAGACAGAGAAGTTACTACAACAATCCAGGTGCGAGATGATGGCAGCTCAGGACAGGGTGTCCGCAGTAAAGAAGTTAAAAGAAATAGCTAAATTCTGGATACACTTTGAAAATAAAACAGGATTTGTTGATAATTTGGATATGGAGGAAGGAGACAGAAAATTCAAGGGTCAAAGTTTTTGCCTGAGTACACAGGGGGATGGAACCTCCAATGACTGGCATAGTGAACACCATGGAAAGAGTGGATCAGAGGTAGTGTAAGGACAGAAATTTGGATTTTAGACATCTTAAGTTTGAGATGGCTGTTAGATATCCATGTGGGGAACTGAGGAGGCATTTGGACAACTTGGTCTGAGGCCAAGGGCTGGCAGTCTGGAGGGGAAATATAAATATGGGAATCTTCAATAAACAGAAAGTATTTTAAGACAGAATGAGATCTCCTAAAGGGTTGATTTTTATATCATTAAATGATTAAAGAGGAGTGGTCTGAGGCCTGCACTTTAGGAGACTTTAGGACACTTTAATACTCAGAAGTCAGGAAGATGGGGAAGGGCAAAGACAGTTGAGGAAAGGACAGTAGGGCAAGAAGAACTAAGAGTCTGAACCTAGAAGTCAGATGAAAAGTAGTACTTTGTGTCAAAAAAGTGTCTTCCAACACCAAATGTTGTTGGGGATATATAGCAACAGAATCTTTTATACATTGCTGGTGGGTGTGTAAGTGATCACAGCAACACTGTGGGTGGTTGCCAAATAATGAGGAGAACCCAAATGTCCTTCAAAAGAAGAATGAATAAGTTATAGTATATTCATTATGGATACTATACAGCCATTAAAATGAACAAACTGTAGCAATATGCAGGAACGTGAGTGTATCCCAAACAATACTGGATAGAAAGAAGCCAGTCCCAAATGATTAAGCTAAGTACAATTCCTTTTCTATAAAATCCTTTTCTATAAAGTTGTAGGCAATATCAAATTAAATTGTTCAGGAAAGCATACACAGGTTAAGGAAATTATTATTAAAGAGTTCTCAGGGCCCTGGATGGTGTGGCTCAGTGGACTGAGCACGGGCTGTGAACTTAAAGGGTCAAGTTTGCAAGTGTTTTTAATTTTTTTTCACACTTCAGCACATACTAGTAACGTAAATATCTCCTGGACACATGTAACCTATGCTGTAATTTTTCTGACTAAGACCTCCATAAAAAAATATAAGCCACACAACAATAGATATACTTTTTACATCTAGTGAAAAAAAAAATACAAAACCAGAAGAGCTACTATGAATTCAGTGACTAGAACAAACTTTCCATTATTAATCTTAAGATTCTCTATACATTTGAATTTTTTATTCAACATTCATTCCACAGACAGTGCTTAATGTCAACTGGCCATGGGAATCCGTTTCAGAACTTCTTCACTGCTCTGTGAATACCCCCTTGAAGAAAATGGTGTTCATTCCACAAATATTTCTTGAGCACTGGCTTATAATAATGACCTGGAGGACTCCTTACCCCTAAGAAGTTTATAGTGTAATGCAGTGATTCTCAAACATTCTTTTCTTTTTTTTTAAGATTTTATTTATTTACTTTTAGAGAGAGGGGAAGGGAAGGAACATCAGTGTGTGGTTGCCTCTCACGTGCACCCTACTAGGACCTGGCCCATAATTCAGGCATGTGCCCTGGCTGGGAATTGAACCGGCAACCCTTTGATTCACAGAGGCACTCAATTCACTGAACCATACCAGCCAGGGCTGATTCTTAAACTTTTTAACTTCAGGACCATTTTACTCTCTTAAACACTGAGTTCCCAAAGAGCTTTATTTTGTGTATAATATCTATGAATAGTGAACATATTAGAAATTGAAGCAAAAAAATTTAATATAAGAATATACAAAAAAAATTTGCCACTACCCATCAGAGTGATGATGCCATCACATGTTAAATGCAGCCTCTCGAAAACTGTACACTCATGAAAGAAGGAGTGAAAAAGACCAAACAAATGACTCAGTATTACTATGAAACGGTTCTGATCTTGTGAACTGTGAAGTCTTCAGACCCACTGGCATGCTGTTGTCTAATAAATAGATTGGGCTAGTACACTTCTTTTATCATATAAAAGTTATTAGAGTATCAACTGTGGGAGGTGGGGTGGGTCCCAGATGAAGAGTAACTGGTGGTAAACATCCCACCTTCTAGTACAATACAAGATAAAGGCAGGTGGGAGGAGGTTTTTGTGGCCTGAAGAGGGTGAGTACATTCATGCTGGAGTCCACTGTATTCAAGGCAATGAGTCAAACATCTTAATCTGTCAACAGCCAATAAAGTGGGGGTAATTCTTATGACAGAGATAAATTAAGTACTCAAGGACTAAAGCTAGTGAATAGTGGAGCAGACAGGAACCCAGGTCATACTGACCCCAAAGCCTATGCTATGCTCCTTCTGCTGAAATATGAGTTCAAACAAACTAGCACAAAAGGAAAATAGTTCCAAATTTTCCAATATACTTTTCTCTTCCTTTATATTTCTGTTTTCTCTTTCTTGGTAACCCTTCTATGTAACACTTCCAAGCACAATGATAACATTTCCTCCCAGTTTATGGCTCATCTCTTCTCTTAGACCAGGGTTCTCAAAGTATGGTCCCTGCATCTATGCAACAGTGAAATCTGGCCAACACAGGCGAATGAATTCATCCCTAATAAGAATAAATAATAGCAAGTCATAGATGGGACAAAAAAGCAGAAAGCCAAGAGGTAAAGCAGTAAACTTCCTTATATGTGACTTCTATTAACAACTTTTTTAATTGGGGTATAACTGACAGACAATATTGTATTAAATTTAGGCATACAACATAATTCAGTATTTGTAAATACTGTGAAATGATCACCACAATAAGTGTAGTTAACATCAAATTAACAATTATTAAGTTCCCGCAGCTCTAACAAGAGATTCATTCCATGACCATCCTACATCATCATGTCCAACATCAATAAAAAAAAACTTTTACACTCACCTTCTTTATCAGTAACTGACCAGGAGTATTTCTGAAAAGGCTTGCTAGATGGAAGGGGGTCCATCTCCAGTACTTTATAAATTTGGCCAAAGGCTGACAGTCTTAGTGCATGCTGAAGAACAAAAGATTATATTTATTCAAATTTCAACAGCCATTTATAAAGCCCTTACAACATCTACGTAAAAAGACTATCCATTAAATGTTCATGTTATGATGGAAAAGTCCCTAACAACAGGCAAGAAAAAAGTATTTAAATGGAACAATTAAGAAAATAAAGTAACAATATCCCTCTAATACAGTGGTGTCCAACCTTTTGGCATTCTGGCTCACACTGGAAGAAGAGTTGTCTTGGGCCACACATTAAATACACAAACACTAAAAAAAAAACAACTGATGAGCAAAAAAGAAAAAAAACTGTGCATAATTTTCATATTTGCCATCACAGATAAGCAAAAAAAAAAAAAAAATCCTCACATAATAAACCTAATTATGCAGCAGTCCTCTCAATAATCTTTTAAAATTGTTGAGCAGGTCCCAAGTTTGTGATCACTAATACAGAAAATGTACATATCTAAGTAATAAAATGTCACTGATTTTTAAAATACTTTTTATTATAAAAGAAAAAGAGGGCAACATAAAACTAGTGGGATTGTATTTGAGAAACTAGTGCACCAATATCTCTTTTGACAGAAGTAGTTGCAATTCTCAGTGAATTCTCAAGGTACTCATCAGATATTTCAGTTATTTTACTCTTAATGTATTTTATTCTTGAAATTAATTGCTCACAAATGTAGGTGCTGCCGAACAGCAATGACAGGAATAAGGAGTGACTGTGAGGCAAGGGATATTTGTCTCTGGAAGACAGGACCTATAAAAGTCTAATAAAGAGAGATGATCAAATTTTAAGTTGAATGTCAGATTGCAGCTCTATACATTCCATTTGAAAACTAGCAGGTAACATATTTATGTCGACTGAAAATGGAGTCACAAATATAGCAAAATATTATTTTCCCAGAAATCTTAAAATCTGTTTTCAAATTCTTGTATCAAATTGAAAAGCAAGTCTGCATATTTTTTGCTGTTCACAGGACTGTGTTTAGCCAACATGTTGAAATGCATAAAATTGTTTGCCTTAATTTGAGCTTGCCATAATTTCAGTTTCATTTGGGGTGCTGCTATGGTTTGAAACATGATCATCGTAAGTTGGTTTTCACCTTAAAGATGCATTTTTACCTCATTTAAATGAGCAGTTAAATCCACTAAAAATGCTAAATCTGTAAGCCAGTTTTCATCATCAAGTTCTGGCAAAAATGTGTTTTTTGATACCATAAATGACTTGATAACACATCACAAATCATAAAATCTTTTTAACCTTTGGCCTTGACTTAGCCATCTTACTTCTGAAAAGTAAATGATGTTGCCATAGTCAGTGTCAGTACTTTTAAGGAATTCCTGGCATTGGCAATGATTCAGTCCCTTGGCTCTTATGAAATTCAGTCTTGATGATGAGTTGCATGATGTCATCCACTTTTAAAGTTTTTGTGCATAAATTTCCTTAATGTACTGTGCAATGATATTTCACCACACATGAGTTTTGGGCAGCAATTGCATCATCTCCTATTAGTTTTACAAGCCCTCTCTTTTCCCTACTATTTCCAGGTCACCATCAGTAACTATACCAGATATGTTGACAATGGACAAAGGAAATCACTTTAACATATTTTTTACTGCTTCATATAAAACTCCTGACTTAGTTGTGTTTTTTAATGGCACTAAAGGAGCCATTTCTTCAGTGACATTATGCTCTTCATCAATACCTCTAATAAAGATGGCAAGTTGAGAGCTGTACCTATAGCATCAGTGCTATCCTCCATCGCCAAAGCATAAAATTTAAAATTAGCAGCTTTATTCTCTAAACTTCTTTCAATAGATTTTCCAGTTTCTTCAATTTGCCTGGCTATAGTCTGGTGACACAAACTGATTTGAAAAATATCCCCCTTTTTACAGGGCAAATTACATCTGCTAAGCTGTAATTACATCTACACATTGCTTAATAAACCTTCCATCAGTGAATGGTTTTAATTTTTTTACTATTAAATATGCTTGCCCTGGCTGGTGTGGCTCAGTAGATTGAGTGCTGGCCTGCAAACCAAAGGGTCACTGGTTCAATTCCCAGTCAGGACACATGCCTGGGTTGTGGGCCAGGCCTCCAGTAGAGGGTGCACGAGAGGCAACCACACATTGATGTTTCTCTCCCTGTCTTTCTTCCTCCCTTCCCTTCTCTCTAAAAATAAATTAAAAAAAAAAAAATGCTACGACACAACTAGTTTTTACAATGGAATCTACCCAAGTTTAACTTCTGGAAAAAAAATTTTGTTGAGAAGAGACTTTGTTTCAGTTCTGCTATATTTTGTCCTTACAACACAATCCTTCATAGGTATTGAATGTGGCAGCATGTTTTTGCATAAAATGCCTTCTAAAATATAGTCTTTGAAAACTTGCACAAATTCCCTACAAATTAAGTAGAGTGCCTTACTATTTGTCTCGACAAAAAATTAGTCACCTGTCCACTTTTCATCAAACAATCTTCCTTCATCCATAATTTTTCTTTTGGGGGGTTCTTTTTTCTTTTGAGACATTGTAGAAGCCATGTTGGGATTTAAAAAATAACAATAGATAAAGGACTTTATTTACTTCTATTATGAAAATTAACTGACAGGAAGATAGAAAGCAAGGTTTGGGCCCATCCATAGCCCTCTCAGTTGCTGATATAAGGCAAGGTAGAAGGTCAGTCGTAAAGCATGGCAGGCAATGAGTGAGATGCTGCTGAGGTGTGGAAGTACCTTTAATAACCAAGTCAGAATGCTTACCTGACTTCTAAATAACATTAAATGCCTAACGTTGCAATGGCAGGTTGAAATATTATCGATAATCGCTGCCCCGCTACGTCACCACGAGCACATGTAATGTGTGATGGTGTCAAAGCCACTGTCTGCACTTAGAAGATAACACACTGGAAGCCGCACATCACCGTAAAATGGAAGGCACACGTGGGAACAAATAGCAAGAGCGTATGTACGTTTTTTTCATGACACTGAGACATGTAATCACCAAAAAAAAAAAAAACCAAAAAACAAAAAACAAAAAAAAGAAAAAAACCCCACCCTTCAAAATGTTTTAGGTAAATTTGTGATTTTGTGTTGGGCTGCATTTATAGCCTCTGTGGGCCATAAGCAGCCCACAAGCCAAGGGTTGGACACCCCTGCTCTAATAGATCACAGTGACATGCCTCATCCTCTACCTGGGCGCTGTGGGTAATATCTTCCTTTTGCTGGATGGTCATATAGCTCAGAGCATCTGTTGGGTCTCGCTCACATGGATCATGAAGACCAGGACCCCCTTTTGCAAAGGCAAAAGAAAAACACAAATGCCATTTAGAACTGAGTTTAAAAATTTAAAAAATCTAACATGAGAGAGAGGAAAGAAAGAACAAAGAGGGAAAAAACTGAGAAACTACATAGGCCTAATTAAATAGAGTAAAAAGAACAATCCTCATTTTCAATATGTTAGTACTTAAATGTTCTCATTTAACTGGAAGTCACTTCCATGTCTAAGGCCAAAATTGGGTCTTACTCTGAAAGTTTAGAAACAGCATGATAAATCATCCCAAATCTTTAAAGGGATTACATATGGAAAATAAGACCAAATTTAATTTTTCAAAATTAAACACCAGACTACAAATAGAGTGAATATTACATTTTAACCAAATATCTGCATTTTCAAATTCAGAGCTCTAGATAAAGCAAATTCATAAGCAGACATAATACCTTATTAGTACCACTTATGTTAGTATATATAAAATATAAATTACATTTACTGAAAGAGTTTTATAGCATTATTCCAACATTCAAACATCCTCTTTCCTAAAATTTTAAGCACAACAACTTGCACACATCACTTTCCTGTGCAAAGGACAAATTTAACACATATTTAGAAAAATAAACCAAAATGAGATTTTTTCTGATTCTTCTGCCTCCAGAGTTTGAAACCCTTACCAGGAAGTAGTATTCCAGATGCCAAACACTCCATTACTCGTCTCAAGGCCTCCCCAGCGCCCAAAGGTCTATTACAAGTACCTATAGACTTTTCACATATAAGCTCTAGTGGCTAGAAGATATTAAATTACAAATTAGTACATGCATCAAGTGTTAAAAGGATTCCAGTTAAAAGTGAGCTGACATTTCTATCTACAATGAAGGCCAAAAAGGTGAAAGTCAATTTATCATTTAAGGCTCAATTAACTGTTTCCTCTAATGATCAACTTTTACCCCAACTACTGTTTTAAAATCAACTATTTTTGACAAAATATATTCAGAGGACATTTTGTTACAAAACCCTTAAGAACCCTGAAAATGTCACTTAAGAAATTATGGTCATCTAACTGATATAACAAAGATATAACAAGCCTTCATATACACTAGTAATAGCTAATAACTAATCAATGTCCAAACCCAGCCCATCTACCGCCCACATGATGTAGGAAGCATGCACACAGCAGGAAGACTTCATTTCAGACAGCCTGCCCAAGCCCTAAAGACTGATATCATTTAAAAGTAATAACTGCTATATTAACTTAAAATTACCCTTTATAGCTTTGTTTGTTTTATAATGTTCTTAATTTTGGTCTTGAGTAGGTCAGGCACAATGATTTCCAAATTAAGTTTTGAAATACATATTTATAAGCTATGCCCATAGGTAAAATGTACTGTTCATCTGACTTTAATTCCTAACGAATTTATTTTTAAGTGTCTGTACTTAAAGAAAAAGAAAAAGAAGGTGTGGGAGCCTTATACCAACATATCATGTCATTTTTGTCTTCAATGGAAGCAGCATGGGAAGAGAAATGTGCCAGTCAGGGAGGCTTTCCTGGGCAGTAGTGACTAGTGCAGAGCAAAGTGCCGAAGACATTCACTTGTAATAGGTATAGAAATTTTTTGTAAGAAAAAAAAATATCTGAGCCTCTGTGAGATGTATTATAAGGTAAAAGGGACAAGTTATATGCATAAAAAAGAATTCATATAAAAAGATGCATAATTCTTCCAGAACAATAGGCCATGCACATCTCAGCTAACTCAGAATATAGCCACTTCACAGTTGTAATTTCTACAGTATAGCTTCAGAATTTGCTTTTAACTAAATTTAAGTACTTACCCATCCTTTCAATGGTGCCCATGTGGGGACTCTGTTGCACAAATCACGCAGAATGCGAAGGACAATTACACATGATTTTAATCCATTTGCCCTTGCCTACAACAAACAAAATGATTCCAGTATCCCTGTTGAAATCCATTCCGCCCTAAAGCAACTGATCATGGACAGGCTCTTTAGAGTAAATACTAATTAGCCAGTCATTCATCAGTTGTCAAAAAAATATTTTAATCAAGTTATTAGAAATCATAAAATTATAGTTAAGAAAGGCAGGTTTTAAAGTAAAGGAAGCATATGAATAAAATTGCTTTTAGAGCCTCATGGCAACCTCATTCCAGGCAACTATCTAACCTTAACATTTAACTTTTCTCATACATGTCTGCACTTTATAAGCCACCATTTGAAATTCAGAGTACTAGGCCAAAAAGGGTTACATGATAATTAAACATCAACTATAACAGAAGTTATACTGGGCATTTTGCCTAAATTAACTCATTTATTCCTTCATTGACCCTAAAGGTAGAGAGTACCCACATTTCATACTTTACACAGAAACCATTAAGTGGAAGGTCTTCCAAATGAAACCTATGCAAAGCTACAGTAACAGGAAGATAATAGCAAAGAGCTAACCTGAAACCATTTGGCATGCCGGAGAGATGCCAAGGCGTTCAGACACTTCTGCCTGTCCAGTAAGTCTGGAGGGTCCTTCATCGCAACCTTTTCTAATGGGGAAATGGAACAGAGAGAGAGAGAGTCATAAAATTTGACCAACGGGTTCCTGTCATATTACCAAGCAATAAAAATTTTAAAAGAGCAGCATTTGAGTGAACCAATAAAACTCCCAGAAGATTTCATGATCTGGTTTTGTTGTTTTTTAAACAAAACTACATGCACTGTGATTACTTAGGTAAGAAGTCCTTAGAGCCATCCCGAGCACGAGTCCCACAGGAGCCCGAAGGCAGTCCTCGCTCAGTGAACAAAGCAACGGCCACTGCTACGCACGACCTGGGATCTCATCAAGCATGTGCAGAACATCAGGGGCCACAAAACAGGCACACGGCGCTTTTTCCTTTGGCAGGATGCGAAGAGTAGAAAGCTGGGACCAATGCAATAGTAACTCTTCTTTATAGAAGGAATCTTAATCACTAATCAAGTCTTAAGGAAAACTGGGGCTGTTTTATGCAATTAATTTGAGATCTACTAAGATTATACTGCACATGGAAATTTTATTTTTTTACAACTAAATAAACTCATCCAACAAAATAACCATTAATAGAAACTTTACCCCACTGATGAAAACTGTTCAAGTGTCATCTTTGAGCTCCCTCATTATTTCTTTTCTAAACCACAATTACCAAACCTACAAAAGGGAAACACACTGAAGTACATTTTGAGTTTTATATTATATACCTTTTTTAAAGGCTGCAAAGAATATTACTTAATTACAGCTATTTGACTTGCTTAACATTTTAAAGATGAATTAGATGGCCCAAGATAGAAAAATCAAACATGTGATTATTGAAAAACATCCATAACTGAGAAAAATGTCACATGATACTAAATCCAAGTTTAGTAAGCCAAATATATTCCCTCTAAGCTATTACAAAGTGGGTTTTTCAACATTTTGAAGACTTGTTGCATTATTTAAATGCACAAGACATATACAAATGTTTCTTAGGGAGTACTTCTTTGTTTAATCCAACTAAGTCAGATTCACCATTCTCTTTTAAGAACTGTTAGAATCAGGAAAGCCCACCAACACTTCTCACTAGTATAATACTAATTCAGACTTGGCCGTATGTTTGTATGGCCAACTGATGCAATGTAAATATTTTAAAATAAGAGACAGATGATACTTTTTGGTTTCCTGATTTACTACAAGATTCTATTATGACAAATTTACTATATATTACACTTGGTAGCCTGCCATTAACTAAAACTGAAGGCATAATGCCCAACAGAGAACAAATCTATTAGAGGAAAAATTGGGGTTCTCTTTGTAGGCTGCAACACTCTAAAGGCTGAAATGCTACACACTTATTTTCTGACCAGGCAAGCTCTACACCAGACATTCGAATTGTTTCACATTAACCTCTGCCAAAAATTCCCAACACAGGGTCTCACTTCACTACCCCTTTTTACTGACAATATGGGAAGCCTCAAAAAGGATTAATGTGGGTTTTCTTGTAATCATAAAGAAATATACTATAGATATTCACTTCATAGGTGTTCTTGTTCCTGGATTTGCTCAATTCTGTCTTTATATGACAAAAAAACATACAACTCACTCACTTTAATGCTGTTATATCAGAATGTGTAACTGTGATCAATGCAAGCGCCTGTGTAAAGCTCACATAGCAGATCAAACTGCTATAAATTATTAGAATCTCTTAAAAGTTAGACATGACAAAGGTTGACTGACTACTAAGTGATGTAAATCCCAAGAAAAGGTATGAACTGTACTTCGTTTTCAAGATCTCAGTCTTTAAGTTAAGAATAAGGCAAGCTTACTTTCATTCTATCATCTTACCAAGTAATGTTGGGAAGGGGGGCAGTGGAAGAGAGGAGTGGACAGAAGTTTGAAGAGGAAAAGACAGGGCAAACCAAAATTCTCTTTGAGATTTCTGGTACTTTCGTCCAATGGTCAAAACTTACAACAATAACATCTTATGCTCACTGCAACACAGATATTTTTACAGGGGGACAATGACAAAAATATTCACATAAGTCCTTTCATCCCCAAAGTCAGATGATAACCACAAACTCTTATTTTAAAAACAACAAAGATATCAGCTTGCTACAGACAGTCAACATGTGGAGGCAGTAGCTTCTCCTAAAAACAGATGGGGGACAGGCAGCGAACAGGACCTGCACCAGATTCTCTATCATATATCACCATGTCTCTTCATGCTCTGACAGTCAAAAGCCAGAAGAGCCAAAATGTTTCCATAGTTACAAGATGGGACACAGTAGAGAAAATGTAATAATTCATTTTATCTTCCTCAAGGTTTCTTATTTTAAAACAATGTAAAAAAAGTTTCATATGGTACCATACAGTACTACTTTGTAAGTCCTGCTTCCCTATTTCCTTTATATATTAATAATACAGAGTTTTATATATTTTCTCTTCTTTTAAGATTTTGTTTATTTTAGACAGAGGAGGAGGGAGGAAGAGAGGGAGAGAAACATCAATGCATGCATGGTTGCCGCTTGCACACTCCCTAATGGGGACCTGACCTGGCCCGCAACCCAGGCATGTGCCCTGACTAGGAATCGAACCGGCGACCCTTTTGTTCACAGGTCAGCACTCAACCCACTGAGCTGCACCAGCCAGGGTCAGTTTCAAATATTTTCATTAAGAAAAATTACTCAATGTGGCAATCACAGAAATGCTGCTGTAAAAAACACTACTACTTCCCATAGCGGAACCTCAAGTTTAACATTTTTGTATGAACTTCAATGTAGGTGTTTCAATTTTGTGGGGAAGCAAAGCTTTTCTGATAAAAGGCATCTTGGAGTCTTTAAATTAGAAACAATGGAACTGTGGGACATTTCATTTTTTTCCTTCAGTGACCAGTAATTCAGGTAAGAAATAGTATAGGGGATGGGCTTGAGGAGTGACAAAAAAGCCAAAAAGCAAAGAAAAACAGGTTTTAAAAATTTATTTCTCAGTAACTGGCATCAGGGCATGAAGGTACATAAAACATTCTGAACAAGAGAAGCACTGGAAAACAAGCATATTATGCCTAACTTTATTTGGTCAGAGGTTAGATCAGTGACCAGAAACACACTGTACTACAGGAAATGGTCAGTTTCTCTCAATTTATTACATGAACGCTAACTGTCTTCCCATTAACAAAAACAGCCTGGACATGGGGCGGAGAAAAGCCAGAACATGACTATTAAACAGGAGTTATATGTCTGGAACCTGGGCTCTTCAAAGGTAAAATAATGAGCTGGGTTATCACGAAGGCCTCCTTGAAAATATGGATGAAACTGAGCTACTGAGTACATGCTGATAGAACTTTCTAATTAGCCTGAAGATATCCTAGCAGCCCCTTCTTTCAATTCCTTGAGGCTTTGTGGAGAGCAGACATTATTCTCCAAGCCACGGCGCATGCAAAACACCAGGCCACAATAATGTGTACAGGTAAATAATGCAGTACTAAAGTAGATCAGAAAGAGCTCTGTTCTCCTAACTTACAGCAGAAACGTCCCTCAGTACGACTTTTTTCAATGCCTCAGAGTAGAGAGTTGGCCACCGAAAAGATAATGACTAAAGGTTTTGCACTGGATAACACAGGTCTAGCAGCTGGGGAAGGCAGGAAATAAAGCCTGCAGCATTGTTATAATCCCAGTTGTGAGACTCCACCTAGCAGGACTCACACCAGCGAACTTCTGTCCAGATGCATCAGAAGTGTGCACTGGTACCGACACGTGAAAAGGGACTCTTGGGCAGTTTCTCTGGGAGCCCCCCAAGGTCTCCCCCAATACTCCCCCCTCCAAGGACAGAGGTTTGTCTTAGCCTCAGCCATGAGAGTGTCTGTAGTTTCCCTATCCACCTGGTTTCAAACTGCACTGTAAACATAACAAACGGATTTATCACCCTCACAGCAAACATACTTCTGGTTTAAAATCACGAGCACCAAAAGCAGCTAAGATTGTGTGATGCTCAGAAGAACCAAAGCAGCAAAGGCATTCCTAACACTCATCCTAGGCACTAATAGGAGAGTGGGCAGCACTCCGAACTTATAGGAGCTATAAGTGTACAATGTGATACATTCCTCATTCATAAAACAGGACAACTGCCTACCTCAGATGGCTGTCGTGAGGGTTAAAGTAAGTCATGTAGGAAAAACTGCTTATAAAATAGTAAGTTATTTTATACCTTAACAGAGCTTGAATTCTGCAATGTCTATTGTTAATGCTTCTTACATACTGGACAGTCCTATTTAATCAAACAATATGCTAGCTACAATTTTTTTTTATTGCCTACTATGTATTAGGTAGCATTCCAGGTGCTAGAGGAAAAGGATAAGGTAGGGAATGATACCTGCCCCCAATGAATCATAGGCTACATAAACCAGCCCATTATTAGCACTGCAGCAAGTATAGAATACTGATTCCAATACTGCACTTCATGGGGTTCTAGGTTCAGGTCTTCAAACCTATCATGCACACACTACTATCACTATGAGCTCAAGGAAGGGTGAGTAGGCGAGTTTGCACTGTAAATCTTTTTTGTAAGCTAATGCTATTTACTGAGCAACTAGTTTGTGCTGGGTATTGTAACAGGTCACGTTACATAAACTCATTTAATTTAACCTCAAACAACTTTCTCAAGTATTTATTACTCACATTTTTAAATGAAGAAATTGTCCAAAGTCACACAGTAATAGCAACTAATGGAATTAAGATTCATACACCTGACTGCCAGGCACTAAGGTCTGTGCTTTGTCCCCCATGCCTTCTTTAGCAGGAAGCATGTAATTATGGGGAAGCATTATTCTACAGGACCTTCAGGAAGAGGGTTAGGATATGGAAATACAACTGACAGCACAGCGGGGATCTTACCTGTGAAATACTAAACAATACCAAAGAGATTCACTGTGTACTTTGGCCCCTGAAAATGTAACTAGTCTGCAGAGGCAGCCCTGAGAAGAGTGTGATAACCTCACCTGTCCCCATCCTCCAGTTCTCTCTGCTTTCAACCACACTTTTTTGTCCCTTTTTCAATTTTTACCCAAATGTGTGGCAAGTGAAAATGGGCAAGAGAAGGATGTGACAGACATACATAAAACAGTCCATTTTGTGGGACGATAGAAGTTGAGATTCTACAGAAAAATACTGTGAAAAAAGTTACAATGTATTTTTTTAACTTTGAGAAAGAACATGAGTGGAGATTTTTTTAAGGGGATACCTCTCAGTCTTAAAAATTCCTGGGACCCTAATAATCTTGTGTTTTCACCTCATGTAGCTGAGAACTGCATCAAGAGGGGGAGATCTGTCTGGTGTGTGGAATCACGTCCCACAGAATTATACAGCCCAGGTCTCAAATGTTCAGTTACGCTGGATCCTCAAATTTGAGGAGTACACAAAACTGCTAGCACATATGAAAAAGCAAAACAAAACTGTTTTTGACAAAGCCCAAATTAGACAAAATGAGCAACTCAGAGGAGATAACAAGTAAGTCAAAAGCGCTGGGAGATTAAGGAAAACAGTAAAGCAAATCTTCAGGCCATTTGAGAGAATAAGAAGTAACGTGTATAGAAGAGTAGAGCCACGACGACTCTTGCACCTTGCCTATGCCACGCAACAACGGTGACACCAGCCAGTGAGATTCAGCTCATAAAGAGGTCTTTGGGAGCTTGAATAACTTGACCGCAAATTCCATCCTATAACTAAAACTGGTCTTCTAGTAAGGATGCAATACACTAAGAATCTGTTTTCAGTTTCTCTAAACCAAATTAAAGTAACAAAAGCACCAGACTAAACTTAAGGGTTATCACTGAAAACAATGACAAAATCCCATGTAAGTACACAAAACCCTAAGAAAAAAGAAGCCTGACATTCTCTTAATTCTTTCAAAGACATAATAGAAGGGATGCCTACAGCTACAAGCAAACATATAATTAATATAATCTTTGGCAATTTCTGCCTTTTTCTCATCTCTCTATACTCAAATAATTTTTAACAATACCTATAATTATAACTCTACTTAGAAATTGTTAGTTTTACACTAGGTGGGTCAAGTAGAACACAGCTTACCAGAATTAAAAGAATTATCTTGATACTTCAGAAATCATTTATAGTTCTACAGTTAATGATGAACTGAAAAGCTGTTAAAGAAATTAAGCCATTTAAGATCGGTTCTGCAGAGATGTTAGAGATACTATATACAGCAAATAAAAAATAAAAAAAACACACACGCATAAACCCAATTATAGACTGGATGCACTTTAATTTTAAACTATAACTCACAAGTGTATCTAGTTTATTTTCTTAAGTTTGGTACAGCTAACTTGAGTTGCCTCAAAAGCTTTTTTAAAAGGAGTCTATCACATGTCTGCCAAAACTCAAAGTTCTTACGTTACTGATAAATGTCTTTTTCTACCTTTAACATCAACTTGAAATAAATTAAGAAACTGACCAATACTTCTTACTGCACTGGTATTTCAGGTAGGGGAGTAAGCAGGACTTATTAAATGTCTAGTGATGAAAAGTAGCAACAGGGAGTCCCCAGCGGCCCAGAGAGACCACCCTGCCCCTAAAGTGTTGTGACAGAGAGGGGCCAGCTGGTCAACGGTCTGACACAGGAGAAGTATCACGTGGCAAGTCTCTAAGGACAGAGCTGAAAGGCAGAACAAGCTAACACGGGAGGATAAAAACCTCAGAAAAAGAAGCTCAGCTGCATCATTACTTCTCAAAACTGAATAGGTTTCCCACTCTACTTTTACAAGGATGGCACTGCCATACAGGAATTCTTTTTAACTTCAGAAGAAGTTAATTTAAGGCATGATTCCCACATATACCATATTCAAAATGTTAACAGGATCCCAAAACTCCTGGGAAAATAATTTACTAAGGATTATTTATTTTAAAAATTCAATCCCCCAATTTTGATCTCTTATACTATAAAACATATTTACACATGGGCAATTAAGTTAAGAATAAATCTTGTAATGTTATATATAGTTATGAGTCAAGAGTAATGTACAAATGAGTAATTTGAATACTAACTGAATAAATCTGAAAATACTGTTTTGGTCCACATTTAATCCTAAAATCACACCTAATAGCCAAACCATATAGAATAGGTTGAATGACACCAATAGCAATGCAACACTAGACAATGTAAGACAGAACACCAAAATAGTATAAAAGTTAGATGTTAAGCCCGACATAAGCACAGATTTTTAAATTAGCATATTTTATATCTCAAATATATATTTTTGTAAAATACTGGGAGAATCATTTAAAATGCTGTAGTAACTTTTAAAATACATTTGTAAATGGCATAAGATAAACAAAGACAGTTCCTTCTTAAGTCTATAAAGCACAGTTAACACAGCATTCGAGAGGTTCTCCAGGAACAAAAACAAAACAAATATTCACATGTATGTACCTCCATCCTTCTTCTCCAATTCATCCCTAATGAGAGGGGACGTGAGGATCACCTTCAAAGTCAGCGTGGGCTCCTTGGTGTTCCGGATTATAATGGATGCCTCATCCACACACTGTTCCACTTCATATTTCTCTTCTGTGAGTTTCTGGAAGTCACCAAGATTTCAAAGACACCCAGTTAATTAGATTAAAATTTCAAAAAGTGAATGATTTCCCCTTAGTTTTCAAGTGTTATAATTAGAAATGCTGTGCCAAGAGAGTAAATAAAGTAATTGCTAGTCCTTTAGAGATAACATTTCTTTCTCCTCCCAGCTTACCAGCAGACTCTTTCTCCATGCCTCAAAAAGCAACCCAATGTCAACTCTCTATACAATTATAAACAGTATTTAAATTCATTCTTTCTAATATTTGAAAGGAAAATACCAACAGCAGCATTATGTGATAAAAAGTAAATTATTATTTGTTAGATTATTACAGAGGACTATTGTAGAAAAATAAATGGCTGGGAATGCTCTTTTAATCGATATCTTTGTTGACAAGACAGCCTAAAAAGGAACTCCTACATACTAAGGACTTGTAAATTTAAGTTAAGTAGATTTTTACATAGTATTATGTAAATGTCTAAAGAGAATCAAGTTAGGAATGAATAAAAAAGAATCTCTGCATAGTCACTCACCAGCAACAATTAGTATAAACAAGTAACTTCACTTCTCTCACGTGGCCTCAGAGGTCATTACAGTAGGCCTGTCACTGTGGGACACATCATCTGACACCCACAGGGACATGTACATTGCTTCCACATACAACTATACACAATTTAAGGGCAAAACTAGAATACAGAGAAAAAGCACAAATCTGCTCACATTCATCCCGCCGGTAGTAGAGCATTAAAGATATCCATCAGAGAATGAACCAAGCTAATTTTTTTTATCCTGACCAGTGGATATGTTTATTGATTAGAGAGAGAAAGGAAGGGAAAGGGGAGAGGAACAGTGGGGAAGAGAGGGAGGAGAGAGGCGGGGAGAGAGAAAAAGAGAGAGGGAGATATCAATGTGAGAGAGAAATTATCAGCGGCCTCCTGTTCAAGCCCCAACCAGGGATCAAACCAACAACCTAGGTATGGTACCCGGATTGGGGATGGATCTTGCAACCTTTTGGTGTATAAGACAATGCTCCAACCAACTAACCACTTAGCCAGGGCACTAAATTTTTCAATTATGCATGCAGATCACCGTAAGACACATCCAAAATAATAAACTCTTTGGTAAGAGTTTTGAACTAAAATAATTATAAGTGATTTCTAGTTTTAATCATCTTTCTCCATCCTTGCTCAAGGGAGTTCTAAAATTGCCCTAGAAAAGAATACGTAGAGAAGGCTTGGTACAACCTCAATAAATTAAGGTACGTAGATAACTGAAAAGTTTTGCTGTGGTAGATACTCAAAAAAATTTTTTTCTTTTTTTTTTTTTTAATCCTCACCCAAGGATATTTTCACTAATTTTTAGAGAGAGAAGAAGGGGGAGAGAGAGAGAGAAAGAAAGAGAGCAACATCAATGTGAAAGAGAAATATATACCAGGTGCCTCCTGTACATGCCCCAGCTGGACTGAAACCTGCAGCCTAGGTATGTGCCCTGACCGGGAATTGAACCCACAACCTTTTGGTATACAGGATGACGTTTCAACCAAATAGCCACCTGGCCAGGGCCCAAAAAATAAAAGATTTTTAAACTTATAGGAAAATAAGATCATATCAGAGATTGGTTTTCCACACAAACAGCAAGAAAACAAGGGGGAAGCAGAGAGTAAAAGTAGAAAATCATCCTTAAAATAATTTTCTGGAAAGTGATTAGTAGTAGTAGTAGTAGTAATAATAATAATGTATGCATGTGCTTGTATGTATATACTTGAGCATATGTGTGTGTACATGTATACAATTTAATGAGATGGATCTACAGTTAGAGCCCCATTTTATCTGGGCACCTTTTCCCACCTCCCTATAGTAATGGATCTAACAATCATACAAAGCAGCTGGTTTCACTGTTGGTAACTTCATCCGCTATATTTAACTGAAGCGTTTCTCATCATTTCCCTTATTGATCTTACGAGTTCAGGCCTCTTTTACTTTCTCCAAGAAGCCCTTCAAAGACCTAACGCTATTTGTGTCTCCTTTAGTCTTCTCTTGCCTAAAAAGGCCCACTGTCTTTAAATTTGAACTGGCTTACACAGCCGGCACTCTCTCCTGCACGCCTCCCTTGAACACTTGTTAGCTCGACAACAGCATTTCAAAACTGTGGTGCCCAGAAATAAAGACCCTCACTGAGGAAGGGGGAAAAGTGCATAGTTCTCACAGTTGTGGTCTGCACAGAGAAAGCTCTGTTTATGAAGACTGAAGCTCCCGTAGCTTCAATACTGGAGAAACGTGACAGACTTCTCGAATAAGAATTTAGATCTATTATAGCACTGGTTGTCAACCCCTTTTCACTGACACATGAGGAATATGACCAGTCTCATGAGAAAGAAGACTCACTTTTTGAACTTCTGGTCAAGATGGAGGCATAGGTAAACATACCTCACCTCCTCACACAACTACAACAAAAATTACAACAATAGCCTTGGCTGATGTGGCTCAGTGGATTGATTGCCGGCCTGCGAACCAAAAGATTGTCGGTTTGACTCCCAGTCAGGGCACATGCCTGGGTTGGGGGCCAGGACCCTGGCTGGGGGCATGTGAGAGGCAACAGATCAATGTGCCTCTCACATGCTAATGTTTCTCTCCCTCTCTTTGTCCCTCCCCCCTCTCTAAAAGTAATATATAAAACCTTAAAAAAAAAACAAAAACTACAGTATACTACAAAACAAATATAATCCAGAACTGGCAGAAAACTGAGCTCTATAAAAGTCCGACAACCAAGGATTTAAAGAAGTCACATTCATCTAGACAGGTAGGAGGGGTGAGGTGCAGAGACACTCAGAGAGGCATGGTGACAGAAGTGGTACAGAGAGGTGTGGAGACATGCGGAGATGTGGTATGAGTGACCCCACATCTACCTGTGGTGGATAAAAATCGGGAGGGATACCTCAGGAATGAGGAAGCCCAGCCCCAGACTACACCACCCAGCTCAGGGTTCCAGTACCCATAACTTCTGATTGTAAAAACCAGTGGAGATTGGGGTGAGGGAAGAAACACCTCTTAAAGGGCCCACAACAGACTTAGGACTTACACAGACTCACCCTCTAGAGGACTTACACACCACCCTCTAGAATTCAGGACTAGGGCAACAGTTGGAAGGGCACAAGTGGAATACAGGGAGAAATTGAAGTGACTGCCAACAGGGCAAGTCCAGGAGGCAGCTTCCTCCCAGGCAAAATTCTAGAGGCCAGGCAGCCGCAATGTCCCCTCTCTGAGCTCTCCCCGACGCAGAGCCAGAGAGTGGTGACATGGGTTGCCCCGCCCTGGAGGTCACCTAAGGCTCTGCCCCATACAACTTACAGGTGTGCTTTTCTACAATAGGCCATGCTACTAAGACAGTGTGTCAAAGCAGCTCTACCTAATACAGAGAAACAAACACAGGAAGGCTGCCAAATTGAAGAGGCAAAGAAACAGGCCCAAATGAAAGAACAGAACAAAACTCCAGAAAAAGAACAAAATGAAATGGAGATAAGCAACCTATCAGATGCAAAGTTCTAAACTGGTTATCAGGATACTCAAGGAACTCATTGGGTACTTCAACAGCATAAACATGACCCAAGCAAAAGTGAAGGTTTACAGAACATGAAATAAAGAAAAATCTATAGGGAACCAACAGTAAAGGGGATGAAGTTGAGAATCAAATCAATGACCTGGAATATAAGAAAGCAAAAACCACCACACACAGAAAAACAAGAAAAAAAGAATTAAAAAAAATGAGGATAGGCCAAGAAGCCTCTGAGATATCTTCAAATGTACCAACATCTGAATAATAAGGGTGCCAGAAAGAGAAGAGGAAGAGCAAGAAATTGAAAACTTATTTGAACAAATAATGAAAGAAAACTTCCCTAATTTGATGAATGACATAGACATACAAGTTCAGGAAGCACAGACAGTCCCAAACAAGATGAACCCAAAAAGAACCAGACCAAGACATATCATAATTAAAATGGCAAAAGTTAAAGATAAAGACAATCTTGAAAGCAACAAGAGAAAAGCAGATAGTTACCTATAAAGGAGTTCCCGTAAGACTACTAGCTGATTTCTCAAAATAAACTGTGAGGCCAAGAAGGGGCTGGCAAGAAGTATTCAAAGTGATGAAAAGCAAGGGCCTACAACCCAGATTACTCTGTCCAGCAAAGATATCACTTAGAATTGAAGGGCAGATAAAGTGCTTCCCCAACAAGGTAAAACTAAAGGAGTGCATCAACACCAAGCCAGTATTGTATGGCATGCTAAAGGGAATTATATCAGAAAAAGATTAAAATTATGAACATTAAAGTGGCAAGAAATTCACAATTATCAATAGTTGAATCTAAAAAACAAAATAAGCAAACAAGCAGAAGAGGAACAGAATCATAGACATAGAGATAATTTGGAGGGTTATTAGTTGGGTTAGGGTTAGGGGGAGAATAGAGAAAAGGTGCAGGGATTAAGAAGTATAATCAGTAAGTACAAAATAGACAGAGGGGTGTTAAGAACAGTATAGGAAATGGAGTAGCCAAAGAACTTACATGCATGAACCATGGACATGAATTAAGGGTGGTGGGGATTGCTGGAGGGCATGGGGTACTGGGTGGAGAGGGAGGCAAATGGGGAAAAGTTGGGACAGCTGTAACAGTGTAATCAATAAATTTTTTTACATGAAAAAAAAAAAAAGAAATAAGACTCACTAAAGGGAACAGAAAGGGGGATAAGATGGTTGAAAAAGCCTCTAATATCCAATCACTTGATTACTACTTTATGATAAATTTAAGAGTAACAATGTTCACTTTACCAAAAGCAGAAATACAGATTAAATTTTTAAGCATTAAAAAAGACCATGGAAACAAGATGGATTTTATTAACATCCTACTAACAAAAAGTACAGTTAGCCAGAACCCATTACTGAGCTTTCTGTTTCCTAAAACTTTATTGTACTCCATGTGGCTTACTGCTTTCCCTCTTCTAAATGATCACAAAGGGCTTAAAAAAATTTTTTTTAAGAAATAAATTTAACCCTTGCCCTGGATGAGGGGCTTAGTTGGTTGAAGCATCATCCTGTACACCAAAAGGTTGTGAGTTTTGATTCCTGATCAGGGTACATCCCTAGGTTCCAGGTTCAATCCCTGGTCAGGGCATGTACTGTAGGCAACCAATCAATGCTTCTCTCTCACATGGATGTATCTCTCTCTTTCACTTCCCCCTCTCTTCCTCTCTCTCTCGAAACAATAAAACATTTCCTTGGGTGAGGATTAAGAATAAGTACACAAACAAATAAATAAATAATAAAAAAGAAATTTAACCTTAAGAAAGACCAGAAACATTTCTTCATCAGAATCAAAAATGGAAAAGCCAAATGTTGTCAGTCAATTAAAAAACAGTATCTTGGCTGGTGTGGCTCAGCAGATTGAGTGCCAGCCTATAAACCAAAAGGACACTGGTTCGATTCCCAGTCAGGGCACATGCCTGGGTTGTAAGCCAGGTCTCCAGCGGGGGTTTGGCAAGAGGCAACCAACTGATGTTTCACTCACATATCATGTTTCTCTCTCTCCCTTTTTCCCTCCCTTCCCCTTTCTCTAAAAATAAATACATTACCAAAATCTTTTAAAAACTGTATCTTAAGATCTAAGGCAGAATGATAAAATAATAGCTCCAAAAATTAATATAGGGGAGGGTGTCAACAAGTAACACAATTGGCCAGGTGGTTCAGTTAGTTGAACTGTCGTCCCATACACTGAAAGGTTGCAGGTTCAATCCCTGGTCAGGCAGCATACAGCAGGCAGCCAATCAACATTTCTCTCTCACCTCAGTGTTTCTTCCTCTTTCTCTCTCTCCCCCTCCCCCTTCATCCTATCTCTGTAAACCAATAAAAATATCCTCAAGTAAGGATTTTTTTTTAATGCTAGATTCAAAAAACAGAAAAGATGGTTCTGGCATTCAGGTCGTAAAAATGAAAGAAAATGACCCACTAACAAAGCTAATAAAAACAACTTCAAAATTTCTATTACTTGAAAAAAAAAGGAACTGTTTCATAAAATACAAATTAAAACACCAACTAAGAAAAGAGAACTTTCAACAACTCAGAGTTTGGACCTTGTGCACTGATATCTATTTACTTCACATGGACATAAGGACTAACTGATATAAATCATCGAAAAGCTACAATCCAATGCAATCACAGATAACACATTTGAAACTGAAAGATGATCTTGGCTTCCCAGTGTGTGATGTAACTGGTCCTCAGGGGAGGCTGGCAGAGCAGGCTGGCAGAGCCAGTCCTAGCGTTGCCTCCAGCCCTGAGGAGCTTTCAGCCTCTACCTGCATCCTTCGAGAACCATGCTAACATTAAAATTTTCTACATGTATCACATGGTGTGAAAAAGGTTTGAAAACAAGGAATTAACAGTGACTTTCTATTAACAGATGAATGGATGACTGTTAAATCAACTGAGTGTTCAATACTGAAAGTTATCTCCCTGACTGGTGTGGCTCAGTGGATTGGGCATCACCCTGCAAACTGAAAGGCTGCTGGTTTGATTCCTGGTCAGGGCACATGCCTAAGTTGTGGGCCAGGTCCCTGGTTGTGGGCATGTGGGCATGTGAGGCAACCAATCAAAGTTTCTCTCCCTCTCTTTCTCCCTCCCTTCCCCTCTTTCTAAAGGTAAGTAAATAAAATCTGAAAAAAAAATATTATCATCTATGAAAAAAAAAGTTATCATCTATGCAGATCTCCAATTGTCTAGGCTTTTTTTTCCCCTTGCCTTTGGTAAAACTGGTTTCCTTATATATCATTTTTCTTAAAGTCCCAGTAGGCTCTTTTCGATCTTTTAATTCTTTTCTGCATTACACCAACCCTTCCAAGAGTTTCACAATGCTGAGAGACCTGGTCCAGAAAACAACAAGACTCTCAACAAGATACATCTGGAAAATTTAAGACTGTACCTTAACAGCCATCTTAATTTTGATGAATGTATCCAGAGAACTAGTCACCAGGAAGTTGCTTTAAATGAGATGGAAGAGTCACTGGCCCAGAGCAGCCGTATTCCTTTTGTCTACACTCTTCACCAACCAATTTCTTGTTGTTGAATTCAAAATCACTACCTATTTTCACCTTTTTACAAATTCTCCTAGAGATGTAATTAAACTGTACTCACCTGAATCTGAATGGGAAGATTATCTTTGACTGTATTTAACAGGGTCTCTGTGGGTTTGTCTTTGCACATTAAAACCAGCTCCAAGTCCATATCATCTTTAATCAGCAAGCCCTTTGCAACCAGGCCAATCCTCATTACACCACACAACGTCCGACCACCTTGATCCCTAAAAATAAAAGTCTGAATGATTACTTTCACAACCCATTTCCCAAGAAACTTAACGTAACTTGGCTTCCTGGACATCCACGTGAATTGGTAAGGGGGTACATAAATCCAGATATACAAAGTTCCAGAAAATTAAGTCTCTGATTTGAAGCTCATAAAATATCTTCCCCAAGGAACCAATGGGGAACATACTGCTGACTACAAATTTAAATTTTTTTTTCATTATTATTCAGGAAAATCCAAAAATACTACATCTCCTTAAACACTGTTTCAAAAAACCTATTATCTTTTAATTGGTAACTAAAGGATCTATGAGAAACATGATCACACCACATCATGGTGGACTAAGAAAGCATCAGGCTGAAAATCCAAACGCCCTGGACTCAACTCCCAGTGATGCCTGCTGGGGCAGCACCCACAAGTGGCTGTCGGCTAGATGAGCCTTCGCTCGTCCCTTCTAGTTGAATCATTCTCTGAATACACAAAGGTTTATGGGGAAAGCAGAATAATGGGATAAAAAGCAACAAGACGAGGAAAGAACAGACTAAAGATAATCTGCCAGGAATACATTTCGAACCCAGCAGCAGCTAAAAGAAAAAACACTCAAGAACATCAAGTCATGAGTGGTGCAAAGAACAAGGATAGCATCTCTCCTTGATTTTAAGTTTCTACTGATTCACTTTCCATAATCACAGTGAAACCCTAACTACGCTGAGCAGTCAATCAACAAGTAAGCAAATGTCTGAGTATAGAAACCATGCTAAAAGAGATCCAACCACTCCTGCGTCCGAGGCTTACACTGTGGTTAAGTACAAAAGCAGTAACCTGTTTAAAAGGGGAAGAGGAAAGTAACATCTGAGAACAAACTGCATGCCACAATTCTCATTTCAACTTAAACAAGCCTTCACCTGAAAGACAAGAAGTGTGAATCTCAGAGAAGCCAATTAATTGTTTGGGCTCACACAGAGAGAGCAAAATGGTAAAGCCTGGATTCATACTCAAGTTGGTCTGACCACTGCACTCAGGTTCTTTACATTATTATGGTTGAGTCTCAGGTATAAGGAGGGAGAAGTCTAAATTAGAAAGGTCAAACGAAGCAACCTGAAAATCTGACTTCGCCTAGTCTTGACTCGGTTAGATAGAAAAAAGGTCATTCCAGCTGGAGGCAAAGAATCAGCCGAGTTGGGCGAAAGTCAGCAGAGTGAATAATGAACTAGAGGAAGGAGAGAAAACAAATTGTGGAAATGGAAACAAGGCAGTCAATTATAAACAACCCAGTCACTGGTTCAGAGCCTGGCATACCTTACAGATTTAATAAATAGTAAATTAATAAAAAAAGTTTAAAAATGGTAATAAAAGTATACAAAAAATAAAAAGTATTTTAAAGCAAGTGACCCAAACATAGGGAATTATTTAATATTAAGAACAGAGTCAGTCATTTTTAATTTTTTCCCTAGGTATCCCTGTCCTCTCATACTCTCATTCTCCCAAATCTAGTAACAGTTTATAAATTCCCCTCCATAACCACCTCTGAACCACTGCTTTCAAATCAGTTTCTTTTCAGCTGTTACAGTACCTCAATTAACGTCCTTTTATTGGTCTTATTGACTAACCTCTGCCATCTCCAACCTACTGTATACAGTGTCCTGCAACCAGGATGATCTTCCAGAAACAATGCACAAATGGCACCTTCCTTGTTACTTTCTTGGCGTCCCACTGAACACTTAGACATTTGGCATATAGAGAGGCAGTTTAAAAGACAGTGTGACTTCCCAGTTTGAATCCTGGCTCTGCTACTTACTGTTTAACACTGGACAAATTACCAATTCCTTGGCTTTTTGAGCCTGCTTTCCCATTTGTAAAAAAGAAATAATACCTTACACTCAGACTAGTACTGAGAATATAATTTAATTTAATGTAAGTAATGAGCCTGGCATATATTAATAGCTCAACAAATAGTATCTGTTAACCCTTCAACAGTCCCTATACTTTCTCACACCTAGATCTCTGCTGACATTTTTTTCTTCTACTTTTACCATCTGTGCCAAAGCCCTACCCATCCTCTAAATCAACTGCAAATGCTACCTCCTTCATAATGTTTTTTCTGATCTCCAAAACCAGCATATAATCTCTCCCCGCTGTGTACTTTTACATTTTAGTCACAGGAAATCGAAGCAAAGATGCTAAGAAACTGCATCTGGAATTGACAGACTTAAATACGAATCCTGGCTCCACTGCACACACTCATTAGGTGACCTGAAGCATGTTAAAGTTTGTTAATGATTCTACATCACTTTTTTTGTAAGCAAATCTGAAGCAGTGGAAATTTCATAGGTAAAATAGGGGCAGAGTAGGGGGGTAACAATAACAGGGACCAGTAGATTTATTGTATAGTAATGTGGAAAATAATTGGCACTCAATATATAGTAGCTATTATTAACTAGCCATTATTAGATCACTTATTCTGTATCATAATTATGATATACTTGACCTTCTCATGTAGAAGACAGCATGACTAAGCAGGGAAACTAAGTCCTAATTCAGTCCTGAAGTTGAATAATGAATTTGAATATAGAAGGTATTGTAAAGCAAGCAACCCAAACATAGGAAATAAAATTAAGAAGAGAGCCCCGGCTGGTGTAGCTCAGTGGATTGAGCTCCAGACTTTGAAGCAAAGGGTTGCTGGTTCAATTGCCAGTCAGGGCACATGCCTGGGTTGTGGGCCAGGTCCCCAGTGAGGGGTGCACGAGGGGCAACCACACATTGATGTTTCTCTCCCTGTCTATCTTCCTCCCCTCCCCTCTCTCTAAAAATATAATCTTAAAAAAAATCAATTAAGAAGAGAATCCTAGTATTCCTCATAATACAAATAGTGGAACCCTGTGCAACTCAACTTTTGAGTCAGATTGTAAAAAGGTAAAATAAAAGCTGCCTGACAATAGAAGGTTCTTAATAACCAGCTAGCCCTCACCCATCTTGCGCCCTCTGCAGTACTCAGCACATACCAGGAGCACAGTGTGTGTCTATCATCAAACACAGCTTTGTTCCTGGGCGATATGCCTGCCTCTAGCGTGTACAAAACAGGGGCACAGTCACTCCGCACAACTCGAGTTTCACCAGGTGGGAAGAAACACAGACAAGTGCTCTCAACCTGTGACTACTCCACAAAATAGAAAGACTTTACAGACAGCCAAGAGCATCCACACAGAAAACTATATTTAAAAATCCAAACGAACGTGTGGAGCACATTATCTTTTAAAAACCTTTAAAACAGGGACCTGATCCAGTTAGGCAAAAGTCTACTGGAGCACTTTCCAAAGGTCTCCTGAACCATGAGAACAAACAGAAGATGCATTAAAAAGGCATGAATTCCACTAAAAAAGGAAACAACTTAAAAATGGTAAAAATGGTAACCCTTATGTTATATATTTTACAATTTTGAGAAAGTTTTAAAAGGCAACATTCCAAAGTACAATGTAAATATGGAGTGTATGAAGATTTAATTTACGCAGAGATGGGAAATGCAGAACTAGATCATTAGATAATATTACTAAGTAACATGAACCCCATAATTTGACAGTGTCTTTTTTAAAGCCATAATATGTGAGAAAGACTGAATTACTGTCAAGAACCTTGAGGCTGACAAGACTACAACTAGATACAATGTATATATTACCTGTAAACCATTAACAAAGTCAAGGAATTAATGTTCTTCAACTAAAAACTGATACAGATTATCTTTCATCTGAAAATGAAAAGGTTACACTATCTTCCTGTGAAGAAATCAATTTGTCAATACTTTCCTATTATTATCGACTAACATACTGATTTAGAATTAAAGCTGGGAAAAAATTCTATAACCTCTAGTCTCAACTTACAAATATTAGCCAAAATACTGTTTTTAAGTCTATTAACACAGTGCAAATGAGCTTCACCTCTCTCAGTCAGTCATACACTCACTCCAGGCAGAACGACACCGCTCCAAACAGTAACTCAAAGCCCAGCCCAGCACGAAAAATCCCATCGTCAGACTCCAGTTATCATCAGCGTCTTCTCACTTGTCTCTTACTATTATCACAGCACTGAGAACACTCCACTCTGACTGTTGAAGGGTCTGGCTCCCAGCAGGCATTCTTGCATCTACAAATATCCACTGAGCATTTATTATCTTGAACACACTGTTGGGTCCTGGGAATCAATTTCCCTGTACTCTTTCTTCTGCACCAGGATTTTGAAAAACCTGACAAAAATAACATTTTATGATTTCCCCAAGCAACCAAAAACACTACGATTCATGTCCAAATTTAAGAGGGTGAAGCAAAACATGAGCAACATGACATATCACAACCTCCAAAAAGAGGAGATTTCAAAGGGCTTGGTGCACTCTCAGAAAGCATCCTGACAAGTCCTTCTTTTTCCGGTCTTATCATTATTCCTTTCAAATTCCAAACTCAAGAAAATTTGCACACTTACTTCCTTGTTTACATGAGAAAACCCAAAGAACACCATGTACCAACTGTAACCCGGGGGAGGGGACCTGGGCTTTTCTGGGTGCTGCAGGGAAGCGCCACAAAGGTCAGGCCACACTCACTTGGAATAGGTGTCTATGGCCTCATCCTTTTTCACTTCTGTCTCGCCCTCTGTTTTTGTTCCTTTATTTGTTTCATCCAGCCAATCTGAGACATGTTTAAGAGCACATTCAACAGTAGACACCATATTCTGAACAGCTTCAAGTTCCTCAGGAGATGGGTAGATTGTTGAATGTTTCACCATCACATGGCGATCATCATTGGCAAAAGATCTAATAGATCTCTGTCAGAAGGAGAAAGAAAATAATTACTTCAATTTAGAAAAGAAAGTTACCTGAGGTCAAGTCATAGCATTAATTGTCAAACCACTGTGAAACAGTGAATGCTGAAATAGTAAAACATTCCTCAGGAATAAGAAGTAAAACCTCATTCTACTTAACACACCAGAAAATTAGAGACTTTTTCATTCCTTTTCGGTAAGGTTCACCCAGGTAACACTCAGTATTATGTTGATGCTACCTTTTATCTGAACCTATGTGTTCTGAACACCACTTCAAAAAAAGCCACCCACATCACATATCATCTGCAAGAAACAGATCCTTCTGAGCTTTGAGAGAGTGTCTGGAAATGCGTGATGGTGACTCATGACACCCAGTCTCTCCTTGCCAAACTGCTGGAAATTGTACACCTTGAAAAATTCAGATTTCATAATACAGTCAAAACATAAAATATATTACATATAAACACAAGAAAAACTACAGACACATTAGGATACTGTTTATAATTCAATCTTTACAACTTTAGTGCAGGGCTTTAATTTTTAAAAAAGATTAATAGGGAACATTTCAAATTCCAGGACGAAGAAAATATATACAGGATGGGGCAAAAGCAGGTTTACAGTAGTTCATATGGAAAATAATATAATAATTAATAAACAATAATACACAAATAAATTCCAAATGTAATGCAAAAGAATCAACTTCCCAAACTAATTTACAAATGTACTGCATTCTCAATCAAAATACCCTCAGGACAGATTTATTTAATACTTGAAAACAATTTTAAAGCTCATTTGAGGGGAAAAAAATCAATAAGAAATACTCTACAAAGATGGATGGGTGGTGCCATTATGCTAAAACAAAATATCAAAAATTTAAAAAGCAATAATTAAAATGACATGCTGGCCCAGAAATCAGTGATGCAGATTAAAGCCTAAAAATAGAATGAACTTCATGAAAATATAATAGGATAGATCCTTCACACTCATGAGTCATACATCAAAAAACTTTGAAAATTTCCAAGTTTACAATTGCCATGAAGACAGGTGTACCATACAAAGCAAAATGAACAAGGACAGCTTGCTGCGCTTTCATAAAGCCAAAGTATTTTATTTAAAGGGTAGCTACAGTGTCTTTATTTGAAATTATACACACTAGCAAATGGTAAATATTTGTTTTAAAGTCTTTACCACAAAACAAAATATTCAAAATTTTATCAGTATTTTTTGTTTGGTTTTGTTTGAATATAAAAATTTTAAAAATCATATGAGGGAACTAAATGGTAATGGAAAAAATAAAAAATAAATTTAAAAAAGGGAAAGAAATTTAAAAAATCATAGTAATCTGAACACTAGTAAATTAATACCATAGTATAACTGTTCTCTATAAAATGAAGCAAACTACAACTTGAAAGGTAATAATAATCCTTTGAAACCCTGAATTATTATATAAAGGACTAAAAGCAATAAAAAAATCTTTCTCTTCTGTAGGTAAAAATTATCTGTGTAGATTTCTTTCTTACTCAAAGTCCACACCTAGTTTTCCAACTGGAGTCTTTTGCCACAGAGAAACAAACTTTAAAATTACTTCATGAGATTTACTCATATATCCCAAAATAAGTAAAAAGAAAAAAAAAGAGCCATATAATGAATTAGAGCTGCTAGGTTGTTCTAGGGACTATAACTTCATTGACCTGCTCTTAAGAGAAGAAATTTTACTAATATATTTTAGTTCTGGATGATAGATAGGAAAGAAAATGTTAACTTGAGACTTTCTCTGTCATTCAGTTTTATGGTGAGTTACTAAATTACTTCGTTAAATTACTCAGTCCCGCACACTGACCTCACCATAGTAAAATTACGAATTGCTCTGTAACACAAATCCTTGGTGTCTTTCTCACAAGTAACACCGGCTGCCAATGTTAAGTCCAAGAGTCAGCTGAATGTGACAGGACAAGCATCGTGAAGCAATGGTGAAAGGAAGAGGTAAATAAACAGTGTAACAGAAATTGGAGGATGATCTTATTTACCCAACTACGCTCCAAATAGATTTTTTAAGTAATAAAAAATTAAATTGTAAGAACGATGCAGAAACAGGAAGTTCTTATTCAAATTTGAGATCTAACAACAGGAGAAATTGAGAAAATCTACCAACCAATTAAATTACATAAAAACACAAAATTCCTACATCAGAAAATCTAAGTTAAATTTAAAATAAATAAACTAGAAAAGAAATTTCCATCAACTACAACCAATAATATATATAAAGCATTTCTTTAAACTAAGGAGATGAGGAATATAATAGATAAAGGAGCTGCAGTGTTGAATAATTCACGAGAGGAAACACAGGTCAGTGTCATTTTTTTAACATCTCACCATAAAACCAGTGACAGAGAAAATCCCAAATTAACACTTTTCCCCGTCATCCAGAAGTAAAATATTGGAATTTCTTCTCTAAAGAGCAATTCAACTAAGTATAAGTACTAAAACACTGTTTTGAAAAATCAAGTAACACTTAAAGAAACACCATCAGACTTACTAAACAATGTATTTACACATATTGATGGTTAATATTTTTTTTTGCTTTTTCTCACATTTATCTTTTTTAAGCCTTTTTTCCCCCACCTATACTAAAAGAGAAAATTCATACAACATCCTCCGGAAACAAAATACTAGGGGAAAAAATTCAGCACATTTTACCAGTTAAAAAACTAAGCACCAGAAGTTATGACCTCATCTGCCATTTCAAATTCAAAAGTATGAACCTTCCATAAAAAGCAAGATTTCCCCCAATACACTTAACACATGATCCTATTCCCTTAAAAGCATGTGGGAGTGTTAGCAGCCGCCATTGCTCTCTAATGCCAGTGCCTCCTCCAGCTCTCCAAGCTCCAGCCAAAGGTTGGAAGGGGACAAGAAAAGAGGTCTCTATAGCATGGGTCCTACAAAGTAGACTGCCTGCAAATTGACCGCTGGTAACACAAATGAAGCAACCGGCTACCAAAGCTGCTCACAAGAGTGCGCCCTCTACTGGAAGGGTGAAGAAACCTCATTGTTATAGGCCTGGTACTGTGGCACTTCCTGAAATTAGACATTATTAAACGCCCACTGTACTTCTGATTCGCAAACTTTCCTTCCGGCATCTGATCCAAGAAATTGCTCAGCACTTCAAATAGATCTGCGCTTCCAGAGTGCAACTACTGGTGCTTTGCAGGAGGCAAGTGAAGCCTACCCTGGCTGGCCTTTTGGAAAACAACAACCTTTGTGTTATCTATGCCAAACGTGTAACAAATGTGCCAAAAGACATCCAGCTAGCACACCGCATACAAAGAAAATATGCTTAAGAATCCACTACGATGGAAAACATTTCATTCTTTAAAAAAAAATCCTGTTATTGGTAGTTCTGTACATTATTTTTTTCCCCATGGGGTCAAAAGGTACTAAGTATATGACTGACTACAAGTGGAAACTAGGGGACAGAAATCAGGTATTTGTGGTGTTTCCATTTTCATTTGTGTGTGAATTGTTTTAATATAAATGTGGGACATAGGGCATTAATGCAAGTCAAGATGCTTCAGTAAATAAGTTTCAGCAGTTCAACTTTATAACAATATAAATAACCCTGTTAAATTTTTACGGACAAGGCCAGCATTTGGATTTTTTTAAAACAGGTAAACTTCTTACTGATAGCAACTAAATGGTGTTTGTAGCATTTTTATCATACAGTAGATTCTATCCATTCACTATACTTTTCTAACTGAGTAGTCCTACATGCAAGTACGTTTTTAATGTTGTCTGTCTTCTATGCTATCCCTGTAAGTTTGCTATTAAAATACATTAAAATAAAAAACAAAAAAAAAATAAAAGCATGTGGGGAAAGGTGGCTTTTCGAGTTAAATACATACTTCATAAATTCCTATACCATTCATATCACTAGTTAAAAAACTGGTTCAAAATTTTTGGGAAAAACTGAACTTCAGGTAGAAAGCCAGAGAAAATAACACAATTTCAAGTTCAAGGTCGCATTAGCCATTTGTATCAGTCTGTTAATGCCAGTTTTATTAGAAAATAGTATTTATGAGCAATCCCTCATTTGTAGTTAATAATGTATGGCCTGTAGGCTCATGGGGCTCCATCTTGTGGTTTAAAGGGCTCATAATAAATCTGAACTCATCTACTTTACCTAAACAGCAGCGTGCCTTTTTTATCTGAGGCATTAGAGCCAAAAATTAACACCCTTGTTACTCACTTGGCTTCACTGTTAACACGTCTAATTTTAAACTTTTGGAATCTTTTGTAACTTTATTAAAGTTAACATAAGCAATAACCTACCATGGTTTTCTATAGTGTTTTAGCTTCTTTTTCCGATCCTTTCCCCTCTTTCTTGTCGTCTTCACTAGACACTGTTTTGTGTGACAGTACTTCCTCATAAGCCTGAGTCCCCTGACAGCTCAGAGTCAATACAGCAAAGATGCCTGAAGACTGCTCTCTGGACTACACCTGCAAGAGAAAAAGAAAAACAACTTTTCAAAAATGCTTCATATCTGAATGTGGAATCTATAAACATGTTATTAACAAAAAAGAAACAATCTTTACAACGAAAAACTAACCCATTTCAAACAAAAAGCTAACACACTGTTTGAGGACCTGGGCCCAAGAAAGAGTCTAAGTGATACGGCCAGAAAAGTTAGCCTTCCTGGTAGCTGCTAGCCCCTGGCTGACTGACTCTCAATGAGATACTTTACAAACACAGTGTCACCACCTGAAAAAGTAATACTTCTATTGTTAGCAACCATTTTGTGATTAACCTTGAGATTTTTCTATTGGAAATTGGCATTAACCAAACCTATCCAAAAAGTAGATAGGACTCCTGAAAATGTACCACCAGCATTGACTATAACCATGGGGCTTTTCAATTTGATATCACCACCAGACAATACATGTTGGCACAATGTTTTTTCTTTGATCATTTTTAGGCCTAAAGTTCAGAATGCTTTTTTGGCTCTGTTCCCCTAACTCCCGAGAGATCCTACTTCTCCCTCAATTGATTATTTCCTGTTATGTCAAACTCCTGAATATCCACTAGGTCCTGACTTCATTACCCATGGATGACTCTGGCCAGGATCCCACGGTATGTTTTTGGTCAGAGGTCTGAGCACCCCTCTGTTCCACCTATATGAGATTTCACTCCAGATAAACATAAACTCTTCTGAGCATTGATGAAATCCTTACACATCTTTTTTTTTAAAAAAAAGGTGGTGGCCAAAATAGGATGCATGCTTTAACTACATGGCTATCAGAAGTAATTTACACACCACAGACTTCCAGCCAAGATGGAGGTGTAGGTAGACATACTGTGCCACCTTGCACAACCAAGAGGAGGACAACAACAATTTAAAAACAAAACAAAAAAACAACCAGAATTGACAGAAAATTGAACTATATCCAAGTCCAACAACCAAGGAATTAAAGAAGACATTCTTCCAGGCCAGTAAGAGGGCTGGAGTTGGGCAGCTTGCAGCAAAGCAGCAGCTGGGGGACCCAGCGAGGTGGCAGGTTGTGGAACCAGGTTGTCTGGGGAGCCAGACAGACCACACAACCCATGGTCACAGCACAGGGAAATAAAGCCTCAAACCACTGATTGAAAACACCTGTGGGGGTTGAGATGGCAGCAGAAGGAACACCCAGCCTCACAGGAGAGTCTGTTGGAGAGACCCACAGGGTCCTAGAATATACACAAGCCCACCCACCTGGGAATCAGCACCAGAAGGGCCCAGTTTGCTTGTGGGAAGTGGGGGAAGTGACTGAAATCTGGCAGAGAGTAGAGCAAATGCCATTGTTCCCTCTCAGACCCCTTCCCCATGAACAACGCCACAACCCAGTGATGTGGGTTACCCTGCCCTGGTGAATACCTAAGGCTCCGCCCCTCACTATGTAACAGGCATGTCAAGACAAAAAAATGGCCCAAAAGAAAGAACAGATCAAAGCTCCAGAAAAAATACACTAAGTGACAAAGAGAGCCAACCTATCAGATGCACAGTTCAAAACACTGGTAATCAGGATGCTCACAGAAGTGGTTGAATTTAGTCATAAATTAGATGAAAAAATGAAGGCTATGCTAAGTGAAATAAATGAAAATGTACAGGGAATCAATAGTGATGAGAAGGAAACTGGGACTCAAATCAATGATGTGGACCAGAAGAAAGAAAGAAACATCCAATCAGAAAAGAAGAAACAAGAATTCAAAAAAATGAGGAGAGGCTTAGGAACCTCCAGGACATCTTTAAACATTCCATCCGAATTATAGGGGTACCAGAAGGAGAAGAGAAAGAGCAATAAGTGGAAAAGTTATTTGAACAAATAATGAAGGAGAACTTCACCTATTTGGCAAAGGAAATAGACTTCCAGGAAGTCCAGGAAGCTCAGAGTCCCAAAGAAGTTGGACCCAAGGAGGAACACACCAAGACACATCATAATTACATTAACCAAGATTAAAAATAAGGAGAGAATCCTAGAAGCAGCAAGAGACAAGGAGGCAGTTACCTACAAAGGAGTTCCCACCAGACTGTCAGCTGATTTCTCAAAAGAGATCTTACAGGCAAGAAGGGGCTAGAAAGGATTCCAAGTCATGAAGGGCAAGGACCTATATCCAAGATTGCTCTATCCATCAAAGCTTTCATTTAGAATGGAAGGGCAGATAAAGTGCTTCCCAGATAAGGTCAAGTTAAAGGAGTTCATCATCACCAAGCCCTTATTATATGAAATATTAAAGGGACTTATCTAAGAAAAAGAAGATAAAAAATATGTACAGTAAAATGACAGTAAACTCACAATTATTAACAACCACACCTAAAACAAAAACAAAAACAAACTAAGCAAACAACTAGAACAGGAACAGGACCACAGAAATGGAGATCACATGGAGGGGTATCAACAGGGGAGTGGGGGGAAGGGAAAAAGGTACAGAGAATAAGTAGCATAGATGGTGGGTAGAAAACAGAGCAGGGAAGGGTAAGAATAGTATAGGAAATGTAGAGGCCAAAGAACTTATATGTATGACCCATGGACATGAACTAAAGGGGGGGAACGTGGGTGGGAGGCAGGGTGTGCAGGGTGAAGGGGGGAATGGGACAACTGTAATAGCATAGTAAATAAATTTTTTTAAATGGGGAAAAAAGAAGTAATTTACACACCACAGAACACACAAACTCACAAAGAACAGCTTTCTCTTCATTTCAGTGTCTTTTCTTTAAATTAAACTTCCTTTAAAAAAATTCCTCTTATTCTTTTTTGTTGCTGTTGTTTGTTTGTAATAGTTTCCTAATACTTTCCAATTAGTCCCTTAAAGGAAAAAAACACATCCTTTTTTTATTTTGGGGACCAGGAAAGTTACAGGTGTGACATTTAACTCTCCCAAATACTGCAAATGAAAAAGCAGACCCATGATTATAATCAAGTGATACTCATCTGTGACCTACATGCAAAACTCTTCACATCCTGTAACCAGCTCCCCTACTCTGGTTTACAAAATCCACCAGAAACAAGCTCCTAAAGCTTGACTAAAACAAACAGAGTGGGAACTGACTGTTAGTTCAGTTATGTAACTGAACTAACAAGTGGAACTTTGATTATGTGCACATATCACATCAAGGTAAAGCGGGAACGTGTACATGCTACAACTCGCAGGGTCCTTTTATACAACAAAGAAATTAAAACTTGACCCCATGGTATGAGACATCTCAGATTCTTTTGTCACTGAAGTTATACATTCTGTAGAAAGATTATAGCACACAATTTAGAGTCTGGCATTTTCCTTTCCCAACTCTACTCCATTCTAGGGGATTCAACCATTTAACACTTAGCTGTGAATCCAGCAACCAAAAAAGATTACTATGTGTTCAGGTGAGAACTGAAAACAAAGTCCACAAGCTTCACTCTGAAAAAAGGTAAAGGCAATATATCAACATACTAAGAAAGCAGACTAAAAGCAGAAAAAGCAGCAAGAATGTTAAAAAAGAGCTGATACAGTGGATAAAGTGCGGATGGCCAAATAAAAGTACAGCACTCTTTCGTCACTTAGCACCCCCTACACATGTAACCACCCTACACATGCACGAAGGATCTCCGGGAACTTCCAGGTGTCATAACACAGTACAGTAAGTAATTCATGATAAAAGCAATGTACCTCAGGATCATGCTCTGTTGGTACTGGAAAAGGAACTTTGGAATCATCTGGCCCAATTCCACCTACCCTTCAGTTTACAAATGAACTACAATCAGAAATATTAAGGTCACACAACTAATCAGGGACAAGGCCTGGTCCAGACCCAAATCATAACCCAATGCTTCTCTCAATTATATCAATCTAAGAAGAAAAGTTAAATTATATACAGTAGACTGTAATCAAAAAGGAAGAAACTCCAACACATTTTTAAAGTTACTTTATTATTGTTTAATTACAGTTGTCTGCATTTTCTCCCCACCACTCCCTGCCCACCCCAGCCAAACCCACCTCTCTCCCATGCTTCCACCCTCCCCCTTGGTTTTGTCCAACACATTTTTTAAAAGGTTTCTATTTTTAAAAATGGACAAAATTCTGACCTTCAAATTAAAAACCTCAGCTTTGCCACTTTATAGCTATTGTGACCTTGGAAAATTATGACTCAAATTCACTTAATTTACTTGGGTCTCAGTTTCCTTTATCTATTCCATTACTAATAGGCAACACTTATGGAATTCATATTCTATACCAGACACTGTTCTAAGAGCTTTTCATACATTGCCTCATTTAATCCTTAAAACAGTGTCAATGACTGTTTCTAACACATCAAGGAAATTGGGAGCTTAAAGAGGTTATATAATGTAATTAAACACACAAAGCAAAAGTATATAGTAGAACCTGGATTCAAACAGACAATCTCTTTTGATATTTTTGCTCTAAAGGCAGTCACACTTTAAAATATAGTTATGTAATTACAAAGGTTGTATAGCAACACATCCAGGCTTTGGAGTCAGACATGCCTAGATTCAAGCAGTCATGCCTCATTTTATTGCACTGTCCTTTATTGTTCTTCACAGATATTGCCTTTTTTACAAACTGAAGGCAAGACAATCGACAAGCCAGCTGCACTGCCCTGACAATACCACAGGCTCCGCCCCTTACAACTTAACAGGTGCACTGACACGGAGAGTCAAAGCAGCTCTACCTAAAACACAAAAACACAGGGAGGCTGCCAAAAAGATTACAACTTGCTTTACTGCAATATCCACTTTACTGCAGTGGTCTGGAACTGAATTTGCAGTATCTGAGGTATGCATGTACCAGCTTTGTTGCTCTACTTTTCAGAGCTGGAGTTTTCTCATCTCGCAATGAGATGAATAGTATTTACTTCAAACTAAATAAGACAGATTATAAAAATACCTAAAATTACCTGCCAAATACTATATATTCAATAAATGGTTGCAGGGGGAAGGAAAACCCTAGAATATCAAATAAAATTATTTGTTTATACATCTGAAACAAAACAGCGGAAAAACAGCTTAGAAAAATATTAGCTGTGCTCTACCTTTTAAGTAAGAACCAGTGGAGGTTGGGGTGGTGGAAGAAACTGCCAGTCTCACAGGAGAATCTGTTTAAAGGTCCCACAGGGTCACAAAACATACACAAGCCTACCCACTCTGGGAATCAGCACCAGGGCAGGGGTCAGAAGGACATCAGCGGCTTAGGGAAAGTAAAGTAGAGAATGTGAATGGAAACAGGTCCAGAGCCAAGCAAGCAGCATTGTTCCCTCTCTGGCCCCTCCCCCACATCAAGCACCACAAAGCAGCAAAGCCAGCTGCACTGTCCTGGCAATACCACAGGCTCCACCCCTTACAACTTAACAGGTGCACTGACATGGAGAGTCAAAGCAGCTCTACCTAAAAGACAAAAACACAGGGAGGCTGCCAAATTGAGGAGACAAAGAAATATGGCACAAAAGAAAAATAGACCAAAACTTCAGAAAAAGAACTAAGCAACACAGGGATAGCCAACCCATCAGATACAGAGTTCAAAACACTGGTGATAAGGATTCACAGAGAAATGAATGAGTATCACCACAAAATAAAGGAAGAAGTAAAGGCTATGCAAAGTGAAATAAAGAAAAATATACAAGGGACCAACAGTGAAGGGAAGGAAGCTGGGATTAAAATCAAGGATTTGGAACAAAAGGAAGAAATAAGCATTCAGTTGGAACAGAAAGAAGAAACAAGAATTAAAAAAAACAAGGAGAGGCTTAGGAATCTCTGGAACAACTTTAAACATTCCAACATCTGAATCATAGGGATGCCAGAAGGAGAAGAGGAGGAACAAGAAATTGAAAACTTATTTAAAGAAATAATAAAAGAAAACCTCCCTGATCCAGTGAAGGAAACAGACATACAAGTCCAGGAAGCTCAGAGAATCCCAAACAAGTTGGATCCAAAGAGGGCCACACCAAGATGCATCAAAATTAAAATGTCACAGGTTAAAGACAGAGAATCTTAAAAGCAGCAAGAGAAAAGGAGACAGTTAACCTACAAAGGAGTTCCCATTAGACTATTATTAGCTGATTTCTTAAAAAAAAAAAAAAAAAGCAAAAACAACCTTGTAGGCAAGAAGGGACTGACAAGAAGTATTTAGAGTGATGAAAAGCAAGGACCTATACCCAAGATTATTCTATCCAGCAAAGCTATGATTTAGAATAGAAGGGCAGAAAAAGTGCTTCCCAGACAAGGTAAAGCTAAAGGAGTTTATCATCACCAAGTCCTAAATAAGATGATCAAAACTGTGAACAGTAAAATGACAACAAACTCACAATCTAAAAAAAAAAAAAGCAAAAACAAACTAAGCAAATAACTAGAACAGGAACAGAATCACATAGAGGGGTATCAGCAGAGAGGGGGAAGGGGGAGAATGGAGGAAAAGGTACGGGAATAAGAAGTATAATTGGAATACAAAATAGACAGGGGGATGTGAAGAATAGTATAAAAATGGAGAATCCAAAGAACTCGTATGTACGACCCATGGACATGAACTAGGGGAGAGAACTGCTGGAGGGAAATAGGGCTAATGGGCAAAGGGGGTCAAAGAGGAAAAAAATGGGACAACTGTAAAAGCATAATCAATAAAATATAGTTAAAAATTTATGGGCAATGAAATGTCAATTTCATACAATATTCATGTAACAAAGTATCAATTTTTAAAATTTTTAACCATTTAAAAACATATTTTAGCCTACAGGTCATACAAAAACAGGCAGTAGGCCAAATATGGTCCATGGGTCATAGTTTGTCAACTCCTAATATACAAGGTCACTTTAAGGAATGTGGCTTTTACTTTGGGTGAGATGGGGAGCCCTTAGGGAATTTTAAGAAGAGAAATAACAAAATTTGACTCATTTTTTCAATGTCACTATGATTTCTATGTTGAAATACATAGCACAGAGGGCAAGGGTGGAAGGAAAGAGGCCACTTAGGAAGCTTAATGATTAGATTCTGGATATAGTCTGAAGGTTAAGATGACAGGACATCCTAGCAGAATGGCTGTGCAGTGTGCGTGAACTGAAGGCATCAGGAGTGACTTCAATGTCTGTGGCCCGAACAACTGAGTTAGGGAAGGTACAAGGAGAGCAGGTTTGGGGATTAAAATCAGGCATTCTACTTTGGACATGCTGAATTTGAGATATCAGATATCCAAGTAGGTAACTAGGTATGAACCCATAGTTTAAAAAGGATTAGGATAAAATCTGGCACTTTTCAGGCTACAGGCAGCATGTAAAGCCACAAGGTCACCAGAGAAGTAGGTATGCCAATGAATGGGAAAAGCCAGAAGAGGCACAACTACAGTCACAGAAGGAGTGGCCTGAGAGGAGGAGAAAAACTAAGACTGGGCTGTTGTGAAAGCCAGATAAAGAAAATTTATCAGGCAAACTCTTTGAATTAAAAACAGGAAAAGGGATACAGCATGAGAATGGAAATCCTGAGTTTCAGTCCTCATTTTACTAAGGATGTTTATGATTCAAAGATACCTATATTTGGAATTTTTGCATACTACCATGTAAAGTAGTTTTGCCAAGTTTTACCATTTACAGGAATCTATCCTCTGCTATACTACCCTATCCCCACTTCAGGCTATCTTTGGAGAAAACTCTACCTTGAGAATATGAGGTAAAAACCTTCAATGACTATTCATTACCTAAGCAAATAGCATCCCATTCATATTCAGTGCAGTACCCAAATTCCCCATAATACAAAACTAATGTAATTTTTTCCCCCTGGCAGTGGTGCTCTGACCACTGTAGTTACAGCCAAAATGGGAATAATGACTCTTCCCCAAACACTCTGCAATGTGCTAAGCTTCAAGTTCAATCTTTTCCTTACTAAACAGACTACCATGACTTGTCATTACTCTAGCCATTAGATGTCCATCACAAATCTCCCCCTCCTTGAAAGCTTTACCTAATACTCGACCACTTCCTAAGTGGTCTCTTAATAAAATTTCTTCCTTCTGATCCATCCAGCAGTTTCAAGTTCCTTTACAACATTTTTATTACTCGGTTTTATTTATTTGCATTATAAGCTCCTTATGAAATGACTTAACCTTTACCCCACAGCACCTTGTACAATGCCTCACACTCAAGAGAGGTTCAAAAAAATCTGAATTCAACTCTAGATTTATCTTTCCTTAGACAGTTCCATTAACTGTAGAAATCTAAAAAGGTTCATCTGAAAGGCCACCATCTTCTCCCATATATTTCCAGGGCAGTCATCATCACAGCTGACTTATAGGGAATTTCTGACTTTTCCTCCGTAAGTAAAAATTCCAGTGCCATCTATCTGACTCATTTCACCCATCTTGGATTAACCCCTCAAACCACCTCTCATTCCTTCAGGACTTTACTACTTATACTTTGCTCACTGACACATGTTCCCTCATTTCTGGCATTATCTTAGTAATTTCGGTAACCATATAGATGACCCTTATAAAATTCCTGTCTTTCCATTACTTATAGTCCTTTCTTACAACATTCTCATCTTGTTTCCTACCTTGGACGCCACTCCTTACCAGGGTTCATAACCTGTTAACCCTACCACCTTTCACAGTCTCTCACCCTTTACATGCCTTCACTCCTGTCCTTAACCAACTGAACTTACACAATTCATCATTTGTCATTCACACCAGCAACTGCCTTTGTTACCCTCTCCTGGAAAAACCCCAACCAACCCACACCAGTAACCGTGGACAATAGAATAGGTCTGGAAGGGATCACACAACTGAGCTGATGGTTTTCCTAAAGTCATAATCTAACAATCAATAGTTTTCAAACAGCAGTGGTACTGCAACCCTGGGGGATTTGAAAATGTGAGGTGGGGTTTTCTGGTTGTCACATGGTTGGTAATCCTGGCATTTGGTACTGCAGGATGCTGAAGATCCTACAGTGTCCAAGAAGCCCCATTAGTACATATATTATATATAACATATACACCCATTCACTTCCCCGCTTCCCTAATGATTATTTCACATCTCCTCCCATATCCTCACATTCCCCTTGTCATCCTTTCTATTTCAATCAAAACACCAACCTTCCTGCATCTTTTCCCATATATTCTACATTTCGTACATTTATTATGAATAAATTGTCCCAATTTCTGTCTAATCCAAATCTCTCGACTCAAACCCTACTAGATCCTCATCCCCTTTGCTGCTCCAGGATATCACTCCAGTAGTCACCTCCTCTCCTTTCCTGAGTAACTTTTCTTGACCTCCTGCCTCCCTACAGCCTGATTCTCTGTCCCTTTTACGAAGCACATAATTGAGTTAACACTTCTGTTTCCATTTCCTCCCTTCCCATTCTCTCATAAATTTACCGCAATAGGCCTCTCACCCCCAAAGATCCACTGAAACAACTCTTGTCAAGGTCCTCTAGACTTCTACGGTGTTCAATGCTGTGACCAGTTCTCAGTACTCATCTCAGGGCCTCTCAGCAACAAGTGACACAGTCAACTGCACTCTCTTTGAACACTTTACTTCCCTTGGCTTCCAGCCAGTACACCACTCTCTCAGATCTCCTCCTACTTCATAAATTACTCTGCCATCTCCTTCCTTTTTTTTTTTTTAACCTCCACAACCTATAAGTGCTGGAGTGCCTCAGGACTCAGCGCTCACGCTTAATCTCTTCACTGTCTCACTGAGTTTCATCCACATTGGTATCCTTGATATTTCTCAAACAATTCACTCATGCTCCCATCTCAGAGGCTTGCTAGTTTACCCCAGATATCCATATAACTTCTTCTCTTCCTCAGGTGTCTGCTCAAATGTCACCAAACCCTGAGCCCATCATCACTGATCACTTAAAATAGCAACCCCTCTTCCAGCACACCTCTGACCCTGTTCTAGTTCTCTCAATAGGATTTGGCATATCTTTGCTCATTCTTTGTTTTGTACACCTAGAATAATGCCTGGCACAAGAGAGAAACTCAAACAAAGTTTCTCATACAACATCACATTCAATACTTACAGCAGCCCTAAAAAGTAGTGAAAAAGAAGAATAAGTGGTATAAGGTTATTTTATAATCTTTTAAAATATGAAAGCACAAATATAACAAAGATGTTAAGTGATCTGTCCATGATCACACACAGGCAGAGCTATCCCTAGCACTGGGGTTGGGTCTCCAGCATCAGTTCTATTCATAATTTACATCACTGTCTTTACAATCAAGTCAAAGAGCAGATGTATATTTAATTTTGCACAGTGATCTTTAAAAGCTCAACTTGAGATCTAGTCCTTTAAATCACAACCAGACATGAAGTAGCACCTAAACTGTACATGCTTCAACAGTATTTATTTTCTTCTCACTAAGAAGCTGTGATGGAGGGATCAGACTATCTTTAGAATTTACAGATCTTGTGACAATTCTGATAAAAAGAAAACTGGGGTGATGTGCCAAGAAACAGTTAAGTATTCAAACTATTCTCTGTCCTTCTGTGCCAACTGAAGCACACTTAACACCAAAGGGTAAACCAGCACCTTGGTAAACAAGCTTCAAACCGTGTCTCTGGTTCTCAAGATTTTTTGTTGCCATTCTACAGAACAGAGCATGCAAAGAAACCGTATCTGGACACGATAGACTGGACATGATTATTTCTCTTATTTAGGTTTCCAAAACAACCTCAGAAGCTACAATCTAGTTAATAAACAAGCAGTATTGTTTAAAAAATCATCAATTTTAAAACAAAAAGTCATTTTGTTTCCACCTTGACAAAATGAACAAGCTCTTACTGCAAATAAAATGCATAAATTCACCAAGTATGTCAATACAGAATTTTTTTAATATGTAACAGTGCTAAAAATTAGGAACTATATTAGATCCTTCAGTAATATCATAATTTAATTTCCAGACTCTTGCCAACACTCATTCTCCTCTTTCTGGCATCCTCTGCCACAGTTGGAAACTGTGTATCTAGGTCAGAAAAGACAAGTACCTTTTCAGAACAGCTCAATATCTTTGGCACAAGTGTTGATATTACAATTCAACCCCTTCACAAACTCCTCTTAAAATATACCCTGATGTAAATTACAAGATTAGTACTACAGATATTTATGAAAAGTCACTGGAAAAAAATACTTAAATGTTAGATTTAGAAAAGTGATAGAAATAATGAACTTAAGAAAAATATGAGATAGGCAATACAATGTAATTAGTATAAGAGCAATGGATTTAGGGTCAGAAGATTTGCTTTCTAATTCCAGTTCCACAACTACTGAGCTGGCCAATTTTAAACAAATTTAAACTCTGAGCCTCTATTCCTTCATTTAAAAAAAAAAAAAAAAAAAAAAGGAACCCTGGCCTCTAAAGCAGCAAAATACTTAAGTTCTGGTTTTAGCCTTTGGGGATTAGCAAATTTTTCAATGTATAATAAATACTGACATTGGATAAGATACAAGAAACTTCCCTCATCAAAAAAGACTGTATGGTTTTCATTTAAAAGGAATGAGACATATTCTTACATGGAGTTATTCATGGGTTATAACCAAAGAGCTTCAAAGTGTTAGAGTGCTGGATAAAGTCACTGTCACTGCAGGTGGTAACACTGCCCAGAAACATTCTAATTTTGTCAACTAATACTTATGTTAGGGAAGATCTATGGCAAGCTTTATTTCTCCAATCTCTCTAATCTGGCAGAACTCAATCTCCAAACTGTCTTCCCTGTAGATTTTGTCAATATTTGATTATAGGCTTTGTTATGGGAAGGAAGGTCTAGAGTAGGCATTACTCTAGGGAGAAGTCAGAAAACATTTACTTAAAGGGCCAAATAGTAAATATTGTAGGCTTACAGGCCCTAAGTCTCTGTGGCAACTCCTGAACTTTGCCACTATAAGGTGAAAGCAGCCAGACAATGTGTAAATAAATGGGTGTGGATGTGTTTTAATAAAACTTTGAAGACATAGTTTGCCAATCCTTCAGTCTTTCTAGTGTTTCACCCAAATACCAGGGGTCTCTCAATTCTGTCTGGACCATAACTTTAATATCCACCAGCCATACAACCCCTAGTATCTCTGTTCATACCCAACCCAGGGACAGCCACTGTGGTAAACCCTCCAGTCCTTCTCATTCATTGACAGCCCAGCCCTGCACCTTGAATTCACAAGGGGCCCACAGGCAAACATTTGGAAACCCCTCCTACACAACTTCCTCTTCTCCAGTGTCCTGCCCAGAAGATTCTAGCCACTTTAGCTGTCCTGCATTCTGAGCTGGGCACAGTGAGGCCACCATGGCCTTGGATTCCTGATCAGGAAATTGTTCTCAGGCAAAAAGCAGGGGCAATCAAGGGGCTCATTTCATAAATTTCAAGATCACAGGCCTCTTGCCCAAAGTCTGAAAGAACTGCCTCATAACAAGGTTTGCTATGAAGAAGGCTAATCCAGACTAGCTGCTCCTTGATAACCAGGAGCAAATGCCGTAGTCAATAAACATTCCAGTTTCCACTGTGTATCAAGACTTCTTCTGAGGTACAGCTCAATCTGAAGCTATGGGGCAATCCAAAGGGCACTATGGTAAGAATGAGTAGCCATTCATCCATCCATCCAACTAATACTTACTAAGCATCTTAATGTACCAAGAGAGTCCTGATTTCTGTCTTTAAGCCTCGGTAATAGCACAGCCTAAAGTAGGACTATAATCTGCCCTGAGAATCACACAGGTTTCAGGTAAAAACTGAAGTTGAGAAAATGCACATAAAAACACTTGATAAAGCACTACACAAATCAAAGTTATTTTTGTGATAGCAACAATCACCCCTTATCAACAGCACGAGTTCTCTGTGTACACTTTCCCTAGAGCAGAAACAAGATGTGAAAGGATGGCTGTGAAAGAGCATGGTGCGTGTGAGTGCATGCACCCTGGAGAGTCAGGGAACTATCATGCAGGAGACCAGTGACCCTACTCAGGTACCTGAGGTGAAAGCACAAATGTGAATCCAGCTTTTAACAAAGGCTTGTTTTCTACTGGGGCTTGGAGGCTAATGAGTATACACATCAGTATATTCTAACATATGTCTCGTTCTGCTTTCATTTTCTTGAACCACCTTCTTCCTTCTGTTTTCCTATCACTGCAATTTCAAGCCTTTAAATAAATGTCAGCTGTAATGTTAACAGATACTGGCATATAAGAAAAAGAAAGGCAAATGGTTCCTTAAGACACAAATATTGACTATAAAATATATTTGAGTATATTAAAATCAAGAACTTTCAGTCTTCAAAAAAGACCCTAAAGAAAGTAAAAAATAAGTTATAAACTGAAAAGATTTTTGGAATACATACATCCAACAAAAATATCAAAAATATATAAGGATAACTTAAAATCCAAAAGGAAAGCACAAACCACCCAGGAGAAGAAAAAAGAAAAAGGAAAAAAGTGAATGAGCATTTCACAAGGAAAAGAAAGAACAAAAAGAATGTGAGGGAACATTAACATCAAACGTTATCAGAGAAATGTAGTAAATATGAAATATCATTCCGTATGCATTCAAGCTGAAAAAATGTAAAGTCTGGCAATACCAAGTATAGGAAAGATATGGAGTCACAAGGTCCGTTATAGATTAAAGGCAGGTAAAATGTTTGGTGTTAATTTCCACAATGTGAATAATCCCATCTATTACCCAGGGATTTTACTCTTACATATACACAAAGAGAAACATACACAGGTATAGGACATGCATTATTAGAACGTCCATAGCAAATCTGTTCCCAGTAGCAAAACCCTGGAAAACATGCAAAATGACCCTTCTCAAGAAAATGGATGAATAAACTACACTATATTAGTGGAATGGGTTATTAATCAGCAATGACATGCAACAACCTGGATAAATCTTAGCAATACAATGTTAAGTAAAAATACTAAGTCCCAAATGATTGCATACAGAATATCTTTTTTGTAAAACTAAAACTAAAAGCTATACGTTCTAAGAATCCATAAAGATATGATACTGCTATACAAAAACAGAAAGCAAGGGAATCATGAACACAGAATTCAGGCTGTGAGTTCTATACAGAAGACATGGAATAGGATGGTCAGAGAAACCTGTAAAATCAGATGCTGGTTACTAAGGATCTACCTGTTGTTCTAGTAGTGGGTTCACAGGGGCTTATAACATTTTAATCACATTTTATTTTAAAAATAAAATAAAAACAATCTATACCTGGATCAATGAGATAATGCTATGAAGAAATATTCTGGCGGATCCATTATATAAATCTGTGCACATTATATCCAATTTTTAAAAAAGCTTCTTAGCCTATGTTAAATTTTTTCCTAAACTGAGTTTTGGTCTTCTTGGGGTATATTTTTTTATGTTAAATCTACTCAACTATAAATAGTTGTTAAATTATTTTTTCCTAATGTGGATTGGTTAAAAACTATGAATTTCTGACACAGCATGCTAGAGTACAAGTCACATACTGTGATTTGACTCATGGAGTATTCGATACAACAGTATTCATGAAACTGCAATTTAATAAGTACTCTTCACTTGCTACATACTGGGAAGGGAACAAAAACTTCCATGTTCCATAGAAAATATGCTTCCATTTTACTAGATGACTCGTTCCACACCTAACCCCTAAAATAGATGCCAACTCAAAATCTTCTTACTCATAAGTGACACTTTGAAGTCAATCTCAGTATTTTTTCCCAACCTTCTGTTGAGAAAAAGAACAAGGATACTGAAAAAAATATTTTCTTAATGCAGATTTTCTTAGTAATTAGAAAAGTTAAAATTAGGGTTCTCATAACAACTAACTCAGTCAGTTAATAAAGAAATGCTTAAGATATATATATAACACTTCATGAAAAAATGAAGACTATAAAAATAATTTGTTGTACTCACTTTCTGTATTTTATAATTTCCATTTAATATGGTATTTACAAAGCTATTCTATTCACCTACCTTTAGCAGTTTACAAGGAAAACAGTAAAGTATAAATAAAACACTCATAGAGAATGATCTTTGTATGTAAAAAGGGTCTAAATTTCCAGTGGGAAACACACTTCAAACTTCAAAAGTAATGTACTTATTAGCTGGAAAGTTTTAAACTGTTCAACCATCTGGGTAATACAAACCCTCCCCCAAACTAACCCCCCCCCGCCAAAAAAAAAAGAAAAAACGGGAAAGCCCAAGCAACACAGTAATGTGAAAAATGGATTCAGTTATTTTGTGAAGTGTTATTATTTATCTACCCAACACTCCCAGATCTCCTGTTTCCCCAAAATAGAGCTCTCACATCACTATTCAGGGTATTACCTTCAAATAAGCAGGATAAGAACATTAAAGGCAATATAAAATAGGGATATTTCCTACCTTTATTATCACAATGCAGATAAGACACCAATTAGTGCTTAATACACATATCCCTATATTATACAAAGCAGTTCTAATAAAGCACTACATGAAGTACCATGTTTTTCAGACTATAAAACGCAACCCCCAATTTGGGGGAAATGGGGGTGCATCTTATAGTCCAAATGCAGCTTACCTGGCTCACTGTGGGGGGCAGCAGCAGAGGAGCGGGGTCACAGGTTATTAAATATTTTACCATTTTTTGCTTCAAAATTTTTTTTCCTATTTTCCTCCTCTAAAACCTAGGTGAGTCTTATGGTCCAGTGTGTCTTATAGTCCTAAAAACACAGTAAATTCAGCATCATAAACAATCCTGTAAGTCTCATCATTTGACAGATGAAAAAACAGACTCGTATTAAGCAACTCTTATAAGATCACACAACTAGTAAACAGCAGCAATTAAATGCAAACTCAGGTCTGCTGATGGACTTCTAGTCACAGAAAATTAAAGAAAAAAACAGAAGTCAGGAGACCAGGGCTATAATTATGTTGGAATGGCCACTAACAGCCATAAAGGCCTTTCGGCTGGCCCTGTGGATTCTACTTCCTGAAAAATAATGCCTCTCACTCGATGTGCTTCACAAGGCTAGTGTGAGGATCAACTAACAGTCATGGAAGTATTTTGAAAAGTACACTGTTATATAAACAGGGGAGAGATTACTCTTCCAACCTTCAACCAATTACAGTGAGTCCTGAACTCAAGAAACAGCAATCCAATACCATGAGCTTGTGACTGGTGTTTTTTCAGACTGCAACAAATTCTGCAATTCAAGAAGAATCCTGACTAAATCTCAATTATTCAGTGTGTGACTCATAAATGGAAAAATACAACCACTAGGTTCACTTATCAAAACTTGATAGTTTACAAGATAGAAGAGAGTAGACTAAATTCTCTATGCCTGAAAAGGCCTCTCCACCAACACCTATCAGTAACAGTGATGATGCCACAGTAATAATAGCAAGTGCTTGTTGTTATGCTAAGCACTCACAGATAAAGCATTTTACATGCATAAATTCATTTAATTCTCAAAAACCCTCTGTAGGGGATACAAGTATATCAATTCAACAGGAAACAACAGTCTAAAGGAGTGAAGGAGCGTATCTGAGATCAAGCGGCTAGTCAGTGGGCGAAGCCAGGATTCAAACCAGACAACCTGTCTACAGAGCTGGAGCTATTTGTGACTCGCTGCATAAATCCTCTGCCAAAAAGCCCACCCCTCTCAGTGCCTCTCAGGAAGCCCTCCTTCATCCCAACCCAAGTGTAAAACTCATTCTCCCTTCAAAGCACCATTTCCTTTCCTTTCCAGTGATATTGCTACCTACTTATCATATATAATAAATGAACAAACAAAATCTATTAACGTTACTAACCCTGGCATACGCAAACAAGAGCAAGCATGTAACTGATCTGAGTCTGGCTCCTTATCCCTGAGGAGCCACCTATTTCAACAACACTTGTTTTAAACTAAACAAGAATGTCTTTAAAGTGCTTAAAGAGACATTAGTTATTTGTACAAAACCACAGGGTAAGTGACAGAGTCAAGATATAAATTCATTTTTATGTTTAATAACCCTTGTTACTAAGCCAGCCACCTGATTCCAAAGCCTCTCAGATGTTAATTCTAAAGGTTGGAGGTGGGGTGGAGACCAGAACCATGCCAATCCCATTTGCTAACTCAGTTAATAAATATTTATTGTAACGAAATTTAAAAAAAATTCAATCAATACACTGTGGCTCATATTGTAAACTTTCATGAAAGAGAATGCCCTCCGCTTCCAAGTGAGATTCCACTGTTATCTTTCCAGGGCACGTTAGGTGTACTCCCCATTTCCAATAACAGTGAGAAAGAAAGGATTTTTGAAATCTGAGTTCCCACTGTTTTGCTGGAAATTAGACTCAGGCCTGCTTACTCAGTCACCTCTACTCTCAGAAATAAAATACTTAACTCCTGAAATAAAATTTTCAAACTACTCTCCTTAACTCCTTAAGCACTCCACCCGACCATGCACTCAGCTTGGACAACACCTCTACCTGACCTCTACACCTTCACAACCCTTTGCCCAGCTTGCACTGAATTAGCCCTCCCATACGCTCCCATCCCACTGCACTAGTTCTGCCTTACGTCTTCATCACTTGCCAGTCTGTAACCACATGCGTTTTGAAGGCAGATACTGTGTGTTATTCTCTGCTGTATTACTACTACATATCACAGTACCTGGATAGTTAGCACTCAAACATTGGTGAAATGAATAAACAAATGAATAGATGACTGGTGATCCAATAAGGACTCGGTGTTCTTACTTCTGGTGGGACATATGAGCAGCTCCTCATCATTCCCCAGAGCTGCAGCACAGCCAGACTGGTAACAGACAGTCTTGCCATAGAGCTGTCTCTCTACCAGGCTGTAGGCAAGAAGGTGCTATGATCACAGCTACTGTGCACCATTAATTACCGAAAAGCAAATTCAAGCTCATGAAAGTATGCTTCAACTGAGATGCTGTGCATCATTCATTCTAAAAATACTTTATTACCAGATAATTCACTTCAGGAAACTGCTCATATAAATAACAAACACTGCTGCCATATCACACACAATTACATGACCAATCTTGTAAAATGATCACCTTTGTAGATAAGCCTCCATTTTTGATCCTCCATGTTCCACAGAGTATACACCAGACACTTTAATCCTCCAAGTCAGGATTTACATCAGCCCTACAGACTCAATAGTGTATGATCAGTCTCCATCTTAAGGATGGAAAACTGAGACTCAGATGGTTAAGTAACTTGTCCAAAGACACCACAAAGGCATATCTATAATTTGAACCTCAGTCTGCTCGGTGCCAAAACCTGTGGATCACTACCCTAGAGAGCCTTCGAGTAAAAGGTAGGTGCCCAATGGGCTTGACAAGGTAGTGTCAACCAACTAAAATCGAGTTAAGGGGTCAGGAAGATATAATCATTCAATAACTTAAAACGTAAGGTTAGGCTTTTCATTTAGTATTATATACAGATATAAACTCAACACAAAAAATTAGAAGAGCTTCAAGAATCAAAACTGGCAATGAAAAAGTTATACAATCTTAAATAACACTGTCATGAGAAAACTTAAGTCACAGTCAGAAGTTGCCTTTTTTGAAACAGTTATTCAAAATGATGGAGGAGAAGCACACTCCATCTCCAGCATAATGACCATCTGTCAACAGGGTAGTTAAAGGTTAGGAAAGCAGACCAGAAATAAAGAAAGAGAAAAGTCTCATATTCCAAGAAAAGAGACCATATGCAAAGTTACTTCCTTGCCAATTTATAAGAAATGCAAAGAATATGGGAAAAAGGAAAAATGTACCAGTATTTACAGGAATTCTTTTTAAGAAAAAGTTGCCAATTAAAACAAAAAGGTTCAAGTCATTAGTAATTAGACTACTGTATATCTGAAATATAATTTATTAGATTGGCCAGAAAGGTTTAGTTTTTGTCTATACAAAGGCTCAGTACTGTTGTCTTTAACTTCATTTGAAACCATTTTGTTAGATTGTATTGTGACAGCTGTCATTTCAGCACATTTTTTAATTTATCAAAATTGGTGAATTTTTGTACAGCCATTTTAATATTAAAGATGTAAGAAGATACACAACATTGTCGGCATATTATGCTTTATTATTTCAAGAAGGGTAAAAATGCAACTGAAATGCAAAAAAAGATCTGTGCAATGTATGGAGGAGGTGCTGAGACTGATCAAATGTGTCAAAAGTGGTTTGCAAAGTTTCTTGGTACTACTGACATTCTGGCCAAATAATTCTTTGCTGTGGGGCTGTCGCATGCACTGAAAGATGTTAAGCAGCACCCCTGGCCTCCACCCATTAGAAGCCAAAAGCAGAAGATAGCTGACATCCTCAAAATATCCAAATCAATAAAGTGAGTGGTGAAAATTTTTAAAATGTGTCATTTATTTTATGGAAGAAAGGTAACAGACTTTTTGGCCAACCCAATTTGAAAAAAAAGGACGATGTGTTTAGTGCCTCTAGATTTACATGTGCACTGAAAGGCAACTTCACTAGTGAAATCATTCCAGTTAGAGCAAATCTAATGACTTTTAATAGTCACTAAAGTTAAACCTTGCTTAAAGTTACAATTAGCTACTTGTTAAGGTTACTGTCACTAAGGCATCTAATTTAATGCTATTTTAACTTTGAAAGAAATATACTTTGTGTCCATTCTTAAATTATTTTCCATTCACCTTTATGACAATATTTAAAGACAATGGTATTTTAATATTGCAAATCCACACTGTTTCCCTGATACATGTTTGCTTTTCAGCTTCTTAAAGATTAATGAGACTTCACTTAAATGCATTTCTACCTGTCAGTCCAAATACTTCAATGACTTCATACAATTTCCATTGGAATAAAATTTTAACAGAGAAGGCAGTTTTTTATTCTTTGTAACTATGGCAGAAGCTGAACTAGCATCCTTCAGTAATACACAATTTCCTAAAGAGACCAAATTAAATAGAGCCCAGAGGTAATGTTTCTAAATTCAAAAAAAAGCAACCAGCCAATTCCTACATCTTCCCTGTGGCACCTGTATAGCTAGCCTCCATCTATGACACACTTTTTCATCACAGATTAGTAACATCCTTCCCTCTTTTCTGACTACACATGCTTAACATAAAGTGTTTTCTTCACTATTATTTTTATTGATAAAATTAATTAACTCAGGAGTAGATAGGAATAATGTAATCAGAAAACTGAGGCAATGGAGAAATAACCTATGGGAATTATATAGCTATGCATACATTAATAGAACTTTAAAGATTTTACATCTCCTATACCTAGGTACAGAAGTATGAAAACATAATTTATAATATTTATCCTATACACATTCTATTGGTGATTGTGATTAGCCATGTGCTAGGCATTGGTTACAACATGCATAATCTCATTTAATAATAACAATCAAATGATACCTAACACATTATGCTTACTGTGTTCCAGGCACTGTTCTAAGTGCATTGCACGTATTAATTTATTTAATCCTCACAGCAACTCTGTAAGGTAAGTACTATTATTTCAAATTCACAACTAAAGCTTTGAAATGTTAGTTTACCCACAGTGTAAGTGAGGAAGCAATAGGGCTATAACTGAAATGTAGGTTGGAATATGAAGACAAACCAAGCTCTTACCCTCTTAAGTAGTACTTTCGACTTTCATTGTGTCACCCCACCCCAAACAACTCTCCCTGAGACCTGAGAGAGAGAGAACAGGAATGTATGGTTCCTACTGAGGCATCACCTCACATACAATCCCATCTTCAACATTTATAAACTTCAGCTAGAGCTAAATCAACCTTGTTGCCATCTCCCAAATCTATCATTCAGCACTTCCTGCTGTTTTCATATGACTTATCCTTGCCTAAAACAGCCTCTACAATCTCCACACTCAACAAATTTTGCTCAGGTTCAAAGTTTTACCTCCTTCACAGGACATTTTCTGATTCAGCCAATATCGAAATTCCCTTGTATAAACTCTTTCAGTAATTAGTGTAGTTATCACCATTTTAGCTAGTAATCACATACTGCCTCATACTGCCACATGAATATTTTGGCATGCTCTTCCCCAAACTATAAGTTGAAGGTCAGAATTATGTCTCAAAATCTGGTATCCACTTCAGTCCGTACCATAGTGTTATACATATAACAGGAGCTTGATAAATACTGTTGAACAGATGAATATATACTTTTTATTTAGTGAGAGGCAGTAAAGCAAAGAAAGTGTTTCAACAAAGTACAGGCATTGGTGTCTGACAAATCATAATTTTAGTCTTAATTGCTAAAAGGAATGTAAATGCTGTCATTTTGGAAAACAGTTTGATAGTCCTTCAAAATGTTAAAACACAAGCTTACCATAGGACTCCTAGGTATGCACCCAAGAGAACTGAGAACCTACATTCACACAAAAATCTGAACATGAATGTTCATAGCAGCATATTTCATAATAGCCAACAAGAGACAACCCAAATGTGCATCAGCTGATGGATAAACAAAATGTAGTACACGTCCATATAATGGAATATTATTCAGCCATTAAAAGGAATGAAGATATAACACATGCTACAACATGGATGAGCCTTAAAAAAATACTAAGTAGAAGAAGTCAGACACACATTGTATGACCCCGCTGATATAAACTGTTCAGAATAGGTAGGTCCATAGAGACAGAGACAAAATTAGTGGGGTTCCCAGGAACTGAAGTACGAAAGGAACAATGAGCAACTGCTAAGGGGGGTGAGGTTTCTGAAGGATGATGAGAAAGTGCTGGATTTAGACAGGGGTGATGGATGCACAACTTTGTAAATACACTAAAAATAACTGAATTGTACACTTACAATGGTGAATTTTACAGTATATGAATTATGTCTCAATAAAACATAATAGAGAATAGGAGAAAAGAAATTAGAACAGCTGAATATAGACAACTGTTTTCAGAAGTTTTACTACAAAAAAAGGCAAATAAACGGGACAGTACCTGGCAGTGAAAGTGGGGTCAAAAGAAAGTACCTTTAAGGTTGAAAAAATAATATGTTTATAGGCTGATGAATGATCCAGCAGACAACAAAATTGTGACACATAAAAACTGGAGTGGGGAAATTCCTGAAGCAACACCCTTCAGTAGTTGAGAGGGGATGGTATCCAGCACACAAGTAAAGGACTGTCTTGGATACAGACAGATTGCGCATCCATGATAACAGGAAGGCAGAATACATGGGTACAGAGTGCTTCAGTTTTCTTAGTGAAGGAGGAAGCAAGGTCATCAGCTGAATGGGAGACAAGGTGTTACCTGGGTTTAAAAAGAAAAAGGGAGTGTAAAAAAGAGCTGTCTGGGAGAGTGACAAAGAGTGAATGGATGAGGTACTATGACTGCCTGGCAGCATTAAGGACCCACTTGAGGTTCAAGGTCCTGAATTTAAAAATAAGATCAGTTACCATGGGTGTGGGAGTGTGTGTACACATGCACATGTGCTTACCTGCTATGTTCAGAGGCACAGGTACAAGTGTAGAGTAGGAGTCAGACTTAACCAGGGTTATAAGTTTTGTCAAGTGAATATAATAAAGAAGGGCATGGAAGTTGAGAGTATATGCAGATAAGTTTGCATAATGATGGACTATGGAATTTAAGCAGGATGAGAAAGAAAGTGAGAACATCGAGATAAAAGGCAATGAAAAAATGGGAGGACGGAGGGACCTCAGGTCCATGGTCTGACCGAGGACCACGGAAAACAAGATCTCTAGAGAAGGAGGGTCCAAGTAACCAGAAGCCAGTGTGTTGGAATCAGCTATGTATAAATCATCCCTAAATGTTCAAGCTCAAGAAATCATCCCAGTTCCTGAACAGCAAATGGATCCTTATTATTATCAAATAATTTTTGCATTCAGCTGTCATTTTTATGTCCTCCCCAACTCAAGTATCGGCAGCTCCCATGCATTGTTATCTATTTTACCTATTTAGTTAGAAACTTACATAAATTTCCTAATATACTCTTCAGCAATTTCCAGGTGCTAATAAATATTTATTGATATATATAGAACCCTGGTGAATGATAAAGTCATGCAATAAATAAATTTTCATTTATTGATGAATGATAAAGTAATGAAAACAGACAAGTTGTCCTTTCCCTGTCACATGCATCAGAAAAAATGTCTCACCATTCACAGCTGTCTGCCTTTCAAACTACAACACACACACACACACACACAATTAATTTACCAATCACTGTCCTTTGTATTTACTATTCAAAGACACTGCAGCTGGTGAGGCAATCTTCTATGTTTGGCTGCAAGGACTATACACTATTAGTAAATGAAATTAGAGGAGACACAGCCATTTCATCAGAAGAAAGCTTCTGTTTTTAAATTGTTTTAACAGTTTGTATCTTCCACACATTTTTCTTAAAAAACACATGTACATCATTATTTTAACAAAAAGCATACTTTTTAAAATTTCAGGTATTAATAGGGAGGAAACACAAGGCAGAAGAATTATGTCCCCCCAAAAAGATAAAACTATATTGAGTTCTAAAGCAAATACAAAATCCTCCGCAAAACCTACTCAGTTACTGAATATAGGTAATAACTGACCTCCCTATATAACCCAGTAGTTAGATCTCTGTGTTCAGGGACCTTTTCAAGCTAGATGCTATGCCCTGCACCCCCAGAAACCAATTTAATTGGCCTGGTGTGGGATCTAGGTTATCAGTATTTTTCATTTTATTTTTCAACATATTTTATTGATTATGCTATTATAGTTGTCCCATTTTTTCTCTTTATTCCCCTCAGCCCTGCACCCCCCTCCCACCATCATTCCCCCATCTTTAGTTCATGCCCATGGGTTGTACATATAAGTTCTGTGGCTTCTGCATTTCCCATACTATTCTTAACTTCCCCTTGTCTATTTTGTACCTATCATTTATGCTTCTTATTCCCTGTAACTTTTCCCCCATTCTCCCCTCTCCCCCTCCCCACTGATAACTCTCCATGTGATCTCTATTTCTGTGAATCTGTCCCTGTTCTAGTTGTTTCCTCAGTTCATTTTTGTTTTGGGGGGTTCGGTTGATGATAGCTGTGAGTTTATTGTCATTTTACTGTTCATATTTTTTTATCTTCTTTTTCTTAGGTAAGTCCCTTTTACATTTCATATAATAAGGGCTTGATGATGATGAACTCCTTTAATTTGACCTTATTCTGGGAAGCACTTTTTCTGCCCTTCCACTCTAAATGATAGCTTTGCTGGATAGAGTAATCTTGGATATAGATCCTTGCTTTTCATCACTTTGAAAACTTCTTTCCAGCCCCTTCTTGTTTGTAAGGTTTCTTTTGAGAAATCAGCTGATAGTGTTATGGAAACTCCTTTGTAGGTAACTCTCCTCTTTATTCTTGCTGCTTTTAAGATTCTCTATCTTGAACCTTTGACATTTTAATTATGATGTGTCTTGGTGTGGCCAACTTTGGGTTCAACTTGTTTGGGACTGTCTGAGCTTCCTGACTTGCATGTCTGTTTCCTTTGCAAGACTGGGGAGGTTTTCTTTCATCACTTCTTCAAATAAGTTTTCAATTTCTTGCTCTTCCTCTTTTCCTAGCACCCCTATGATTTGGATATTGGAACATTTAAAGTTTTCCTGGAGGTTCCTAAGCCTCTCATTTTTTTTAATTCTTGTTTCTTCATTCTGTTCTGGTGGAATGTTTCTTTCTTCCTTCTGCTCCAAATCATTGATTTGAGTCCTAGTTTCCTTCCCTTCATTGTTAGTTCCCTATGCATTTCCATTTTCCTTTATTTCACTTTTCATACCCTTCACTTTTTCCTCTATTTTGCAACCATACTCAACCATTTCTGAGAGTATCCTGATTACCAGTGTTTTGAACAGTGCATCTGACAGGCTGGCTATCTCTTCATTGCTTAGTTTTATTTTTTCCTGGAGCTTTGATCTGTTCTTTCATTAGGGCCATATTTTTGGTCTTGGCCCACCTGTTCCATAGTAAGGGGCAGAGCCTTAGGTAGTTGTCAGGGCTAGGCAGCCCACTTTGCTGTGCTGTGGCGCTATACGTGGGGGTGGGGTCCAAGAGGAAAGAATGACACTTGCTCAGCTCTCTGTTAGCTTTCAGTCACTTCCCCCACTTCCCACAAGCAAATTGGGCCCTTCTGGTGCTGATTCCCAGGTGGGTGGGTTTTTGTATGTTCCGAGATGCCCATGGGTCTCCAATGAGCTCTCCTATGAGGCTGGGAATTTTTTCCACTGCTGCAACCCCTACAGGTTTTCTCAGTCAGAGGTTTTGAGGCTTTATTTCCCCATGCTGGAACCCTGGGTTGTATGGTCTGTCTTGCTCCCCAGTTGCTCCTCCCAGTTTATCCACATGCAAATGTGGGACTGCCTCCTCTGCCAACCACCACCTCGCCTGGTCTGCCAGCTGCCGCAATACCGGGAGTCCTCTCCCCACTGCCTACCTATCTGGATGGATGTTTCTTCTTTAACTCCTTGGTTGTCAGACTTCCATAGAGTTCGATTTTCTGGCAGTTCTGGTTATTTTTTATTTTTAAACTTGTTGTTGTCCTTCTTTTGGTTGTGTGAAGAGGCAAAGTGTGTAGGTTATCAGTTTTTAAAACTCTCCAAGATTCTAATATCCAGCCACGCTTGGGAACTACAGCTCGAATCTAATCCCTTCCTCTGTATCAGCAGCCTATAAGTCCTTCCTGTACTTCAGATTTCATATCCAACTGCCTTCTACACATTTCTATTTGAAGGGTCACATGGACACCCCTAATGCAAATGTCTAATCCTCAAGTCAGGATTTTTCCCAAATACATTTTATTCTGTGCTTTTGTCCTTTAACATTTTAGATTGTGAAATATAACTTACATAGAAAAAATGCATAAAACATATAAGCACAATTTAACAGTTCTGAAAAAGTACCCTTGTAATTTACATATCAGGCAGATCAAGAAATATACCACTAATAGCACCTCATTCTTCTTTATTTCTTATCTTGGCTAGTATCCCAAGTCACCTAGTCACCCAGGTCAGAAGATCAGAGGGCTTCATCTTAAGATTTCTTCTCCCACTACAGCCAGTAAATCCCAAGCAGAGAAGATTTTACTGCCTAAACATCTTCCCTTTTCTTTTTTGCTACTATTTTCTTGGTCCAGGATCTCAAAAGGATGAAAATGCTTCCAGTTCATCCAATGAAACGATTTCTTAAAAACACAAATCTGATTGCCACCTACTTTTCCTGGCTCCCCATACCTTAGCAAGGTAAGGTTCTCTATGAACTGGCCCTGAGCTATCTAATATCTCTACCTCTCTCTCCTTCTCTCCCCCACCATGGCTCTCTCTCTTCCCTCTACAAAACTTGCTTCATTTCAAAAGTTATACTACAAATCTACTAATGTGCTTACAATTACCTAAAAACTCTATGCCATTTCCTATCTTTCTACTGATGCTCTTCTGTAAAGCATATCCTCCCTTACTCTGCTGTACTAATCTTTTAAAACCCAACTCAGCCATCAATTTCTCCAGGAAGCTGTGCCTGACCCCCACTTCATCCCTAAATAGTGATTCATTCTCCCTCTATGCTATTCCTATTCTTGTCTATAGAATTATTTTGCACACTTGTAGTTAGAAACATTTCTCAATGTCAGCCTCACTTACAATAGCCCCATACTTGTTCTGGTAACTGTGTCTTCTATCCCTCTTACTTTGCTCTATCACAAAAGTAGGTTTCCAACAGGAGATATGTACTTCAAACCCTGCCCTCAAGCATAGCTGGATCAGGGCTGGGCCAATCAGATTCTACCTCCCAGGAACTTGGAATCAAAATTAGAAACTTAGTGTCTGTGTGGCTACGAACTGTTAGCTTTAAAAGAAAAGCTGAGGGTGGGAGGTATATTCCACCATATGTACTACAGAAATGAGAAAGAAGATCCTCAAAGAGAAAAGAATGAACAGATGGGCAGAGTGAAAGAGGTAAGAGGAGACAGTCCTGTGGGCTTCCAGTTCCTGGTTCCAGTCCTTCCTAAAGCCCCTCTGAATCCCTGTCCTTAAGTTCTGAAAGAAACACCTGTATCTTTAGAGACTACTAGTTTCTATTATTTGCAACTTAAAGGTCCAAGTACAATACAGAATTTACCTTCTTACACATGTCTATTTATCCCATCAGCACCATAAAGGCAGAGCTGTGTCTTCATCTATCTGCCAGACTAGCACACACCCTGGAAAATGTCAAGTGCTCAATTGGTAACTGCCAACCATGTCACACTTTTTAAAAAGTGTAAACAAGTACTGAACTCTAGCTAATTATTTGCATGTCAAAGTGTTTAGGAGTAAACTGCAAGGATGTCTGCAACTTATTTTGAAATACATCAAAATTAAGATAGATTGATAGACAGATTGTGGGATGAATAGATGGACAGATATATGATAAAGCAAATAAAAGAAAATGTTAATGGTTTAGACTACTTGGAGAATGTGTTCACTATACAACCTTTTTGCATGTTTAAACTTGTTAATAATAAAATGCTTAGAGAACATAATAGCAATTGAACTTATATGGATAAAGTCCATATACAATATACTCAGTAACTGATTTTATTGCCCTTTGTCTTAAAATGGAAATTCAAAGGACTTTAATAGGAAGATAGGTACCAAGGTGATTTCCTTTCTCTGATTAGGTTTTCAAAGTGTATTTGTCTATCTTCCCAGTTCACAAGCTTGTTTCACAGTAACATCAGTGAGATACAATTAAAATGTAAAACTAAATACTTCCATTTCATGCCTCCTTTAAAGCTAGTTTTAGAAAGTGTATTACAGTTAGATGGAATAATTCAATACATGTTTTCTAATATCAAGACCATTCATCAGGACAAAAGAAAAAATGCTGGAACAGCTATATAGTTAACTTTCTCTTGACAAGTCAGAAAAACACATCAGGAGAAAAAGAATGAGGAGATGAGAATCACAGACTCAGACTGCTAAAACTGGTCAAAAGATTAAACTACAGATACTTATTTTTCAAAGAGAAAACTAGGAATCAAAAAGCTGAAGTATCTCGCTCAACGTCACCAAAACATATTAGCATGGCTCAGACACAAACCCTGGACTCATGACTAAAAGTGCCTGGTGCTCTTTCCATTCTCTTTGCAGTCTTAGATACCCCACACCCCAGTTACTTAAGAGCAATACTACATGAAGTGCCTCATCTCAGCCTATATATTTGTATTTGCCCAATGAACTTAATTTTGGGGGTACTAGGCATTCAGATTTTAAATACAAGTGAACACAAGAATCATATTAAGATCAGGGTTTAAATTATATACCTCACTGTAAATGAACTTCATTAAAATTGCCTGAAAGTGCTGTCCTATTGTTTTAGGCAAATAAAGAGGCACAAACAGAATTTTAGCAGGACACCTGTCTGCATTTCTTGTCTGTGGTAGAAGGGCAAACTTTTATAAATATTCTTCCAAAAAGTGAACAACTCAAAGCTGCAGAAGTAGAAGAATAAACACTTTTTTAAAAAATTCAGTCTATATTTGTCTATTATTTAATTCAAAGTGCATATGCTAAAATAATGGATTACAGAAAACATACATAACTGCATTTATTCTTACAAAAGCGTTCAAAGAATGCTAGTCTGTGTTTTATAAAGACCTCAATTAGGCTTTAGTAAATTTCTTATGTAGACACTGTATTTCTATTGATATCTTGTCAAGACAACAGAAAATCTAAGAAATAACTGGATCACTTAAGGCACAACTTCAGCAAAATACAATGTTATCTCAGAGAGCCATACAGAAGTCACAAACCAGATGCAATGGAATGGTATTTCTTTGAACTTTGTCCCTTTCATGGCAAAACTAAAGTTGTAAGGGATGATGGAAGGATAGTTTGCTACATGGAAAATAAATTTAAACCATGCTACTTCTATCTACTAAAATTCCACCATACCAAAGTCATCTCTTCTGAAATTTAAAAATGGAGTACTCAACAAGATAGTTTCGAGAAAAAAATAAATAAATAAGTCAACCAGAAGGAGTTTGCTGCTTTTGTTACATTAAAATGGAAATGTGCAGAAGTGTCCACTTTACTTTCTGATTAATAATCCATCTGTACAAATATTTAACATTCTGCCAGTCCACAGCTTCCAATCCTAAATAAGATTTACCACAAAATCTGCTGCTAAAAATGCACTTTCACCAAGAACATTGATGAAATACCCAAAATATTAAAGAATGGCACCTTACCTCCTAGTGTATGAGCAAGGGCCTGAGATCACTAAATGCCTATATAAAAGTGAGCCATGTATTGATGTGGACAACTGCTCTGGACTACTAAGCACTGTCTTTTGGGGTTTTAGCCAATATATTATAGGGCTCTAATTCAACAGCTAGGGTTACATAACTAATACAATGCCAACCCCTCACACAAGGTGATGACTGCAACTATAAAATCCCTAACAGGAACTTAATAAGCTTCCAATGCCCTCACACAAGGTAACACATAAAAGATAAAATAAAACTCACAATATGGCAGTTCCCCAGAAACATATTATCTGAGAAGACTGTAAAACAAAGTGGATAAGAGAATATGCCCTAAAATCAGACCACCAGGGTTCATATCCCTGCTCCATTACTTTCCAAGTGTGTAAACCTGAGATAGGAAATTAATCTGTCTCACATGTAAAGTGGGAATAAAAGCAGTACTTACCTCGTTGAGTTACTGTGACATTTAAATGGAAAAATTCCATGTTTTAAAGCTGCTTAGCAGAGTGCATGGCATAAGAATATTCAGGAATTGCTAACTTTTACTATTAAAATTATAAAATTCATCATAATACTGCATGATTTCACTGAGCTGGTCATGTGTCAATAAAGATGACTACTGCAATGCTTTGAACCACATTAACTAGTGGCGCAAAGTATTCTAGTAGAGGCAATTAAACCGGATTCCTTTAAAGGAAACTGAAAAGCATCTCATTTCCAGTAACCAAAAAAGACAGCTGCAGAAAAGAGGCATGACCTAAGGTCCAGCTATTTACAAACCATTACAGTGACCAAAAGAGAACAGTGCATTGTATTAAGACAACCCAATTCCAGCACAGGCTGTACAGGAACTCTGATGGCACTGTTTTCCAAAACAAAAGGTCATCCTCGCATCCCACATATGCACATGAATTCATAAACAGATGAAATTCAAGTAATCTAAAGATGTGACAGGAGACTAACGAAGGAAATTTCAGAAAATCACCCTGCCTTTCTAACAATAATTCTTACAGAATAAAATAGAGGGAGCCTTGTTATTTATACACATAAAAGAGGAAACCCATAATGGACATTAAACCTAGGTATATCATGAAAGCAATTTCGTATCTTAAAAAATAATCCAAAATTAAATTCTACACTGTAATGCCAAATGGAGAATAGGCACAATTTCAACATATTGTATAAGGAGGAAGGTAAATTCAATTATAACATTACAAGGTTCAGAATGAGAATCTTTAAGTGTTACTAATGATTTCCTCAGCAGGGGCAATAACATCTATGCTTTGCTACCCCTAAAAATACATACATAAAATAAATAAAAAAAATAGAAGTTCTCTCTGTATGGAATGCCTATCCTGCCTTCCCTGCCTATCCAAATCCTACCTCTTCTTCCTGGGGCACACTTAGTTTCACTGCCACAGTGGGGTCCACAAAGACACCTATCCTGACTTCTCTAGTTGTATCTATACTACAAATTTAAGCACTAGGGCACAGAATACTTTGCATTCATTTGAGTAGGGCCAATCACTGAGAGCAAAACTCCTAAAGGGCAGAGATTGTCACCTCCTTCTGCTTATTCTTATAGCTGAAGCACAGTAATAATCTAACAGGGATGCCCAATTTTTTGGCGTCTCTGGGCCACACTAGAAGAAGAGTTGTCTTGGGTCACACATTAAATACACAAATACTAATGAAAACTGAGGAGCAAAAAAAGGTTTTAAGTAAATTTATGATTTTGTGTTGGGCCGAACTCATAGCCATCTTGGGCCCCATGTGGCCCATGAGCCGTGCATTGGACACCCCTGAACCAAATGCCTCATGCTGAGCTAGGCACTACAGTAAGATTTTATGAAGCAAGTTCAAAAATGAGTATCTGTGAATCAGCCACCCAACAGGACTAGTACATTACCATTAGAGATAAAGCAACTCAGAGTCTTCAACTTCACAGCAGCCCTGAGAGGCAAGCTAAGTATGCCCCGGGGTGGATGCAGGCTCACAGGGACTCAACCAAGGTCACAAAGCTAGTGAGTGATAAAGCCCACATTCAAACCAGTCCTTCTGACTGAAAAGCCACTTTTCTTTCCACCACACCTTATTCTATTGCCTGGACTTATTCTTCTTCACCTCTGCCTACTCAAGTCCTACCTATTCTTCGAGCCCCACCCCTCCATGAAATCCTCTCCAACTACCATAGCTTACATTTTGTTATTCCTTCTTACTTCTCTTTTCACCAAAGTTCAATGAAAACAAGGTCTATATTTTGTTATACTTTTGTTGGCTTCCCTAATTTCAGCATTATGCTAGACCCAAAGTACTTACTCAATTACTCTATATATGGTGAATTTTCTTAACGAAATTATTACACTGTTACACATATACAAATTCTAAGTATGGTTTGCCCAACACACCACACAAAATCTAGGGGTACTGCATTTTCTTTAATATTATCAAGTTTATGAATTCAAGGGGGGCAAACTAAAAACAGGCACCGATGGCTAAACCTTCTTAAGTCTCTAGGGGCTCTGCCTCCACTTCTTCCAGACCTCATACAACTCCAGTGGTCCGAGGCTCTCTCCTAGGTCCCCTTGTTTTTCATCACACTTTCTTCTAAGTGGCCTATCCCAGTTCCATCACTCTAAATAACGTCTATATATAGCTCACCATATTATACCTACAATCCTGTCCTCTACCTGGAGTCGAGACTTGCCTATCCAATTATAACTGCCATCAATGAAAACAAAGTGATCAAAACACAACTATGAATTTTCCCCCCGAAACCTACTCTGCTCCCAAGTCTTACCCATCTCAATGAATACCAGTAACCATCCACCCAAGCTCTAAAAGGAAAAAAAAATCATCCCTGAAACAGACTGTTGACATATTCTATTAATTCTACCTCTCAAATATATCCTGAATCCTTTCCTAGCATTGTGTTTCGCCTGTACTGAAACAGCCTCCTAATGCATATTCCTGGCCAATACACACACTCCTTTCTCCATACAACTGAGTCATCATTTAAAGCATCAAACCTTTCATTCTCCTACTCAAAATCTTCCAATGGCTACTTACATCATCCTCAGAATAAAAACCATACTCCTCACCCTGGCTTATAAAGTCCCAGCTGATCTGGTTCTCGCTTACTCACCTAACTCATCTGTACACCCTCCTCTCTATCTATCTATCTATCTATCTATCTATCTATCTATCTCTGTATTTATCTGTCTGTTCCTCCCTCCCTCCCTCCCTTCCCTTCCCTTCCTCTCATTAAACTCTAGGCACTGGGTCCTCCTTTTCCTTCCTTCCACATGCCAACTGTGTCCCTGCGCTGTACCTCTGACTGGAACAGTCTTCTCCCTTTTCTTTCTGAGACTGACTCTTAACATTCAGATCTAACCACAAATGAGATCTCAATCAAGCAGCCTCTCCCTCACTCTCCTATTTTAATTCTCTGCACACCACTTAACTCATTTATTTGATTATTTATCTTCTCCCCACAGGAACATAAGGTCAATGAGAGTAAGGACATTGCCTGTTATTCACCAATGTATTCCAGTGACTAAAACAGTACCTGGCCCACAACAGATACTCATAAGGATATTAAGTGAATACATTTATGAATAAATGAACTGCTTCCATTTCCAGTGCTCTATTAATGGTGTTTTTTTTAGCACCAGAAAGGTGGGGGAGGGTAAGTTGACATTTTGCTAATTATAAACAAATGTCTCTCTCCAATTTAAGTACAATACTTTGACTATTTCCTCTATAAAACTACTACTCTCTAATTTCATTCCAAGCTATTAAAATACAATGGTAGAGATACACCATGGTAAAGCTGTCAATTCTCCCCAAATTGGTCTATAGATTTAATGAAATTCTTATAGGATCTAGAACTGCTAAAACAATTTTGAGAAAAGAAAAGGGAGGAAATCACTCCACCCAATTTAAAGACTTCCTATATAGCTACAGTCATCAAGACTGTGTGGTCTTGGCAGAAGGATAGACACACAGATCAATGGAATAGAAGAGAATCCAGAAACAGATCCATACAATACGCCCAACTGAGTTTTGACAAAGGTGCAAAAGCAATTCAATGGAGGAAGGATAGCCTTTTCAACAAATAATAATGGAGGAACTGAACATCCACAGGCCAAAAAAGACAGAACTTCAATCCAAACCTCATAGCTTATACAAAAAACTATTTCAAAAGGAACAAAGACTTAAATATAAAACTGTAAAAACTTTAAGGAAAAAAAATAAAAGAAAATCTTCAGGACACATAGGTTAAGTCTACAATTGTTACACGACACCAAAAATGAGATCCAGAAAAAGAACATCTAATAAACTGGACCTCATCAAAATTAAAAACTCCTTGCCCTGGCCAGTGTGGCTCAGTTGGTTGAAGTGTTATCCTGTAACCAGAAGGTTGCAGGTTCAATTCCTGGTGAGGGCACATACCTATGTTGCAGGTTCAATCCCTGGTCCAGGCGAGTACAGGATGCAACCAATCGATGTTTCTCTCTCTCCCTTCCTCTCTTTCTAAAAGCAATGAAAAAATGTCCTTGGGTGAGGATAAAAAAAAATTTTAAACTTTTCTATGAAAGACCCAGTTAAGAAGATAAAAAGGCAAGCTAAATACTAGAAGAAAGGTTTGCAAACCAAATATCCAACAAAGGACTTCTATCTAGAAAATAAAGTACTCTCAAACCTTAACAGTAAAAAAAGCAAACAATCCAATTAGAAAATGAGCAAAAGACATGAACAAATATTTCACTGAAAAGGACATATAGATGGCAAATAAGCACATGAAAAGACGTTCAATGTCATTAGCCATCATAGAAATACAAATTAAAACCACAATGAAATATCATTACACATTTATCTGAATAGCTAAAATAAAAAAAGAATCCATTGTTCATGGGAATGCAAAATATCGTAAGCTGCCCTGGTCAAGTGGCTTAGTTGGCTGGAGCACCAACCCCATACACCAAAAAGGGTGCAGGTTTGATCCCTGGTCAGGGCATGTATGGGAGGCAATGATCAATGTTTCTCTTTCACGTCAAAATGTGTGTGTGTGTCTGTCTGTCTCTCTCGCTCACTTTTTCCCTTTCTCTCTAAAATCATTAAATATACCCTCAGGTAAGAATTAAAAAAAAACACAAAACAGTACAAGCCACTTAGGAAAACCACTTGAGTTTCTCATTAAGCTAAGCATACAGCCCTGAGCAGTGTGTCTCCACTGGCTGGGTTATCACCCCACAAAGTGAAAGGTCACCAGTTCAATTCCTGGTCTGGGCACATGCCTGGGTTGCAGGTTCAGTCCCCAGTGGGGGTGTGTACGAGAGGCAAAGGATTGATGTTTCTCTCCCACATCAATGTTCCTCTCCCTCCCCGCCACCTTCTCTCTAAAAAATGTTAAAACTAAATAAATAAGATCAAATCACCTTTAAAAAAAAAAGCTAAGCATACAACACAGGAATCACGCTCCCAGGTATTTATCCAAACGAGTACAAAATTTATGTCCACACAAATACCTGTACACAAATGTTTATAGCAGTTTTACTCATAATTTCCAAAAACTTGAAGACACCAAGATGTCTTTCAATAGAATAAACTGGGATATTTCATATAGTGAAATATTATTCTGCAATTTAAAAATGCACTATCAGGGGACTTCCGGCAAGATGGAGGCATAGGTGGACGCACCATACCTCCACACACAACCAAGATTAGAATAACAACAATTTGGAGGCACAATTAACACCCAGAACTGACAGAAAATTTATCTGAATGGAAGTTGGACAGCCAAGAAGTTGAAATAGACCTATTCATCCAGACTGGTAGGAGGGGCGGAGACAAGCAGCTGGGCTCAGGTTGCGGCGCAGAGAGCAGAGAGAATTGGGAGCCTAAGGCAACCAGGTGCGCATAAGGCATCTGGGGCACACAAGATCGCAGCGGGTGGACCCTGAGCACGCAAGCGGCAGCTGGCGGACCCAGTGAGGAGGCGATCGTGGAGCAGGGCAGAGCTCACACCCAAGGATACCAGAGAAGGGACTGAGGTCCAACAGAGAACGAAGCTACCGCCATTGTTCCCTCTCGACCCCGCCCTCACATACAACGTCACAATCTAGCAACTGGGGTGCCCAGCCCTGGTGAACACCTAAGGCTCCACCCCTCATATGTAACAGGAGCGACCAGATCAAAAAAAAAAAAAAAAAAAAGGGAGATGGCTCAAACAGAAGAACAAATCAGTGCCCCAGAACTCATTCTTTTGAGCTACTAAGAGATAGCTAACCTATCAGATACAAAGTTCAAAACACTGGTAATCAGGAAGCTCACAGAATTGGTTGATTTGGGTCACAAATTAGATGAACAAATGCAGGTTATCATAAAAGAAATGAAGGATACACAGGAAACCAACAGTGATGGGAAGGAAACTGGGACCCAAAACAGTAGAGGGGACCAGAAGGAAGAAAGAAACAACCAAACAGGAAAGAATGGAGAAATAACAATTAAAAAAAAAAACGAGAAGCTTAGGAACCTCCAGGACATCTTTAAACGTTCCAACATCTGAATTATAGGGGTACCAGAAGGGGAAGAGGAAAAGCAACAGATTGAACACATATTTGAACATATTTCCCCATTCTGGCAAAGGAAATAGACTTCCAGGAAGTCCAGAAAGCTCAGAGAGTCCCAAAGAGGTTGGACCCAAGAAGAAACACACCAAGGCACATTATAATTACATTAGCCAAGGTAAAAATGAAGGAGAGAATCCTAGAAGCAGCAAGAGATAAGGGGACAGTAACCTACAAAGGAGTTCCCATCAGACTGTCAGCTGATTTCTCAAAAGAGACCTTACAGGCAAGAAGGGGCTGGAAAGAAGTACTCCAAGTCATGAAAGACAAGGACCTATATCCCAGACTACTCTATCTAGCAAAGCTTTCATTTAGAATGGAAGGGCAGATAAAGTGCTTCTCAGATAAGGTCAAGTTAAAGGGGTTCATCATCACCAAGCCCTTATTTTATTAAATGTTAAAGGGACTTATCTAAGAAAAGAAGATTAAAAAAAAACATGTATAGTAAAAGGACAGCAAACTCACAATTACTAACAACCACACCTAAAGCAAAACCAAAAGAAACTAAGCAAACAACTAGAACAGGAACACAACCACAGAAATGGAGATCACATGGAGGGTTAGCAACAGAGGAGTGGGAGGAAGAGAGAGGGGGAAAAGGTGCAGAGAATAAGTAGCATAGATTGTAGGTAGGAAATAGGGGGAGGGTAAGAATAGTATGAGAAATGTAGAAGCTGAAGAACTTACAAGTATGACACATGGACATGAACTAAAGTGGGGGGGAGTGGGTGGGAAAGGGTGTACAGGGTGGAGAGGAGTGAAGGGGGGAAATGGGACAACTGTAATAGCATAATCAATAAAAGATATTTTTAAAAATGCACTATCAAATCACCGAAAGACATGGAGGAACTTTAAATGCATATGACTAAGTAAAAGAGGCCAACCTGAAAAGGCTACATATGACATTCTGGAAAAAGCAAAACTGTAGAGACAGGAAGAAGATCCATGGTTGCAAGGGGTTAGAGGTTGGGGAAGGATAAACAGGTGGAGCCAGGAGATTTTTTAGGGCAGTAAAACTACTTTGTATACCATAATGGTGGGTAACATTCACACTTGTCAAAACCCATAGAATACACAATACAAAGAGTGACCCTATGTAAACTATGGACTTTAGCTAACAATAATGTATGAATATTGGTCTATCAATTTTAACAAATGTACCATACTAACAGAAGATGCTAATAAAAGGGGGAACCAGCAAAGGAGGAAGGTATATTTGGGAACGCTCAGTATTACCTGGTCAATTTTCTGTAAATTTAAAGTACTCTAAATAACACAGTCTATTAATTTCTCTTGAAAAACCAATGGCACCAAATGCTGGAGAAGATGTGGAGACACTAGACCAGTCATACGTGGCTAGGAGAAATGTAGAATGCTACAGCCTTTCTGAAAAAGTACGGTAAAGTCTTACAAAACTAAACATGCATTTACCACCCAACCCACCAGTTGCCCTCTTGAGCATTAATCCCAGAGAGATGAAAACTTATGATCACACAAAAGCCTACATATGAAAATGTTTACATCAGCTTTATTCTTACTAGCCAAAAACTGGAAACAACCCAAGTTTCCTTCAATAGGTAATAATTAAACAAATGGTGACATACCTACATACCATGGAATACTACCCAGCTATAAAAAAGAACGAACTATTGATACATGGAACAACTTAGATGAATCTCAATGGAATTATGCTGTGCAAAAAAGCCAGTGTTAAAAGTTTCCATACTGTATGATTCTATTATGTAACATCCTTGAAATGATAAAATTACACAGATAAATTATTACTGAAGTTGAGTGCAAGGTTCATTTAAATCTGTAAAACTTCTGTAAGTATAAAAATAAGAATTATAAAAATAAAGCTATTAAACTGGCTTTTCCAAAATCTCAAGCAAAAAGACTACCATACTCCATTTAAGATTTAACCTAAAATCAAAAGGGTTTTAAATAATCTCATGATTTACACAAACTTAACTACCTACACACAAACCACAAGAACAAGGTACAGAACATGAAGCATTTCAAATGAAGCGCTCTTTTCCACCTGCCTGTGAAACAGCCACAGTGGCAGCGTCACAAGAAACTGATTTAAAACTAAATGTCATGTGGGAACACTAAACACACCCAAACAAACCCACATACCACATAATTCAACATATCCGGGCAGCAGTGGTTAAGGAATGGAATAGCAGGGATACGGCAAGGATTTGGCAGACTGACTGATGTAGAAAGATTCCCATTTCCTGTGCCTTTAGCTGTTCCTATTAAATTACCAAAATAGTTTTTGGGTTTAGACTTGTTTGGAGTTTATTTAGGGGAGAGGTGGAGCATCATACTGTACAAATTATTAATTTAAAACAGAGTCTCAATCCAGGAAAATGAAGTAAAAAAAACAAGAACACTATAACATAACAGAATTCGACATCTGTATGTTACTTAAAACATTACAGTGATAAGGTCATTTTTAAATATGTGTAATCTTTTTACAAGTCAGAAGAACCACAAATTATGGAGCTACAAACCACCAGCTATTCAAAAGAAAATTGTAGCTTATAAAATACTGGCTGGCTGCCAGTACAAATGAATTTTTTCCTTAAACAAGCTTTGCAAGCCATAATACTCTTTCAAAAGACTATACCCATATTATTCAATCAAAGAGCAACATATTAGACAGTAAAGGTAAGTCAACTCTTGGCCTAAAAGCAGCTGTAAAAACCCACAAACTGTTCCTTACCAATATAGTAAAACATCACCTTGGGAGGAAAACCCTGGAAATTTTTAATTCATTACTATTTACCATAATTTCATCAAGGAATTAAGTATATTAAATGTTTCAATAATATTATTAAGCTTTGGAATCAAAACACCAATAAATATATTTAAAAGTGGAGAATAGCCCTGGCCAGGTGGCTCAGTTGCTTGGAACACCACAGCATACAACAAAAGGTTGTGAGTTCAATTTCCAGTCAGGGCACATACCTAGGTTGCAGGTTCAATTGCCAGTAAGGGCACATATGGAGGCAACCAATCAATGTTTCTCTCTCACATCAATGTGTGTGTGTGTGTGTGTGTGCGTGTGACTACCCTTTGTCCCCCCCTTCTCTCTCGAAAATCAATAAATATATCCTAGAGTTAGGATTGAAAAAAGGGGGAAGATAGCCACCACCAAATTCCCCCCTCAAACATACACACAAAAAGCTATCTTTGAAGAATTGTAGATCTTCAGGTCAAGATAGCAGCATAGACAGGCATCGCTCACCTCTTCACACAACCACATCAAAATCACAACTAAAATATGGAACAACTATCACTCAGAACCATCAGAAACAGGACTGAATGGAATCTGACAACTACAGAATTAAAGAAACCACATCCATCCAGACTGGTAGGAGGGTTGCAGGCACAGAACAGGCTAGTCCCACACCCACGTGTGGTGGATAAAAATTCAGGAGGGATATCTGGGGAGTGAGGAGACCCAGCCACACACCAGGCCCTCCAGCCCAGGGTTCCAATGCCAGGAAAAGAAGTTCTCATAACTTCTGGCTGCAAAAACCAGCTGGGATTGACTCGGTGGAAAAAACCTCTGGAGCCCCAAGCAGTTCCTCTTAACCCACAAACATACTCACTCCCAACTCAGACTCACTGCCTCTGAGTTCCAGGACCACGGTAGCAACTTGAAAGGTACCAGTGGCATACAAGGAGAAACTGCAGTGTCTAGTATCAAGGCGAACAGAGGCCATAGTCCCTATTCTAAGCCCTGCCCCCACAAAGCCACAGAGCAGGCAAGCTGATGCCATATCTGAGACTCCATCAACCTGGCTAACACTGCTTGACCCACCTTGGAGATCCCAGAGACTCTAACCCACCCAACTTAAGGGCCCACCCAAGCTGCTTTTCCATATGAATGGCTGGTCTTGGCTCAAGTTTCACAACTTCTTAATTCTTCTCAAAGAAGCAATAGCCAGCCGCAGTGAACCCCAGGCCCAGCACTAGCAGGATCCAGATTAGAATCACAGCTTAGCTTTGTCTGGGAATCTCTGAGCCCAGCACACAGCAGCCATCTCAGACAGCTTTATAGCTTGGGCAGGGTGGCCCTGGGAAAAAGCCAGATTAGGGGCTGATCCTGGCCTGCACCATCCAGAAAACCCCAGGGCCAGCTCACCCAGTGGACAGCTATAGCCCGCTCCGGAGCACCATCACCCTACCCCTGCACAGCTGATCCTCCATGGAGAGTGGAGGCTGGTAGTAAGTGGTCACAGCCAATCCTTGCAGCTGACTGGCCTGGGTAATTCTCTCCCACTGATCTGCCAACAACAACCAAGGCTCACCTATAGGAGAAGAGTGTACTCAGCCCACACAAACGGTGCACCTTGAGTACCAGCTTGGGTTATAGGGGACACTGTGCCACTGGACTCTACAGGACACCTACTACATTAGGCCATACTGTCAAGGCACAGAGTCTAAGCAGCTCTGCCTAATACATAGAAACAAACACAGGGAGGATGCCAAATTGAAGAGACAAACATGACCTAAATGAAAGAACAGATCAAAACTCCAGAAAAGGAGCTAATCAAAAGGGCAACAGGCAATCTATCAAATGCAGAGTTCAAAACACTCGTTATAAGGATGCTCAGGGACCTTAGTGAGGACCTCAGCAGCATAAAAAAGAAATAGTCAGAAACAAAGGATACACTAATTGAAATAAAGAACAATTTACAGACAAATGACAGTAGAGTGAAGACAAGAATCAAATCAATGATTTGGAACATAAGGAACCAAAAACCAACCAATCAGAACAAGAAAAAAATTTTTAAAAAATGAGGACAGTATAAGCACCCTCAAGGACAACTTCAAGAGGGTCAACATTCACATCATAAGGGTGCCAGAAGGAGAAAAAAAAAGAGCAAGAAATTGGAAATCTATTTGAAAAAATAATGAAAGAAAACTTCCCTAATTTGGTGAAGGAAATAGACATGCAAGGCCAAGAAGCACAAAGAGTCCCAAACAAGATGGATGCAAAGAGGCCCACCCCAAAATACATCATAATTAAAATGCCAAAGGTTAAAGATAAAGAGAAAATCTTAAAAACAGCAAGAAAAAAGAAGTTAGTTAACTACAGGGGAGTTCCCATAAGACTGTCAGCTGCTTTCTCAAAAGAAACTTTGCAGGCTAGAAAAGATTGGCAAGAAATAGTTAAAGTCATGAAAAGCAGGGACCTACAGCCAAAATTGCTCTACCCAGCAAAGCTATCCTTTAGAATTGAAGAGCAGATAAAGAGCTTCCCAGGCAAGAAAAAAAAACAAAAGGAGTTCATCATCACAGGACCAGTATTGTATGAAATGTTAAAGGTATTTATCTAGGAAAAAGATCATCAAAACTATGAACAATAAAATAGCAAAAAATACAAATCAATCAACAACTGAATCTAAAAAACTAAGCCAACAAGAAGAACAGACACAGAATCATGGATACAGACAGCGTTTTGATGTTTCCCAGATGGGAGGATGGTGTGGAGGAACAGGTGAAGAGGTGAGGGGATTAAGAAGTACAAATAGGTAGTTACAGAATAGCCATGGGGATATAATGTACAGTACAGGAAATGGAGTAGCCAAAGAACTTATACACATGACCCATGGACACGAACGATGGGAGTAGGGAACTGTCTGAGGAGTGGGGAGGTGCAGGGTGGAGGGGGGACAAAAGGGGAAACATCATGACAACTGTAAAAGCATAATTAATAAAATATAATTTAAAATAATGTGATTATTGATAAGTGAAATAAAGCAATTATTAACATTAAAATAAACTCATTCCACTCAGCACAGTTCAGCACGTTTGTTAAAAAGAACACTGTCATTAGTTATCTTTTCAGGAAATTGTTTTGCCTCTCCAGCCAGTCTACAAACTACTGAAGGGAAGGAATCTTTTTTCACATAGCATAGCTTTAGTAACACCTTAATACAATGTCTCATATATAACAAGCACTCAGATAGTCGATGACCAATTTTCAAAATTGGGCCATTTTATTCAAAGAATAAGATGGTTTTCTAAGACTTAGACTTATACAACAATCCATTCCATTATAATTTCCAGGTTATCCACTATTAAGGCTGCAGTTTGCAAACCTGGTCACTACCTTTAGTTTACCCATTTGTCTAACTCCACCATTCTTTAACAATGGCCCAGGGACTCCTAGAGATCTTTTTCACAGTAGTGCTAAGACATTATATGCCTTTTGAATTCTCATTCTCTCCTAAGTGTAGCATTTTCCAGGGGCTACATAATATGCAGATTACGTAATGAAATGTGTCACACTAGGAAGTTCAACATAATTCCATGCAACATCTTCCAAATGACAAGTGCATGATGTTATAATATCACGTGTGGATAAAAGATCCATACACACTGTAACAGACCAATGGACTGCAATGTAACAGAATAGGAAAACTTTACTGATCTAGTTTCAGATTCCATTAAGAAATTACCATTTGTTAAGTTTTGGTATAGTATCAAAGAACAATACCCAAAATTATATTAAAAAGCTATTAAAATACGCTTTTCCAACTTCAAATCTGTGTGAAGCTGAATTTTCTTCATTATACTTGGACCAGAAAACACCCCACAACAAACTGAACGCAAATTAGCTATCAGAAACTTAGCTGTCTTCTATTAAGCTACACACTGAGATTTGCAAACATGTAAAGCAATGCCCAATCTTTTCAATGTTTTCATTTTGGAAAATAGCTATTTTTCATGAAAAATTCATCACGGTTGGAGAGTGAGGAAAATGGGTAGATGCTGGTCAAGGGTACAAAGCTGTAGTTACATAAGATGAGTAAGTCTAAAGATCTATTGTAAAGCATGATGACTAATAATACTCTACTAGATACTAGAAATTTGTTTAAAATCTTAAATACATATTTATACGTGCATAAAATCTGTTAACATACAATAGTTTTTAAAATAAATTAATATATAGTTTTATCAGAAATAATTTCTAATATAAATATCAATAGATATAACTCACATAAATAAGAGATCTTTGGGGCCTTCAATAATTTTTAAGAGGGTACAGGAGTCCTGAGTTTAAAAGTTTGAGAACTGCTAGCCTAACCAAATGTAGGTTGACTTTGGTGTTCCACATACTAGGTCCATTTCACTTGGGGAAATCAGAGGTCTCCCAGGAAGGAACTGGGACAATGCTTACAACCTGGAGCAGTATTCACTAAGCTCTTGACGAGTGTTTTGCACTCATTTTGCAGTAAGTAGTCCTCCTATAACAAACAACTATACTTAGGTTTTCAGTGAGAGAATTTGGCAAAAAATCAACCATTCTCATTGATTCCCATTTCATAAAGAATAATCACTCAGCCACATGACCTGTTTTAAGTAATCAGGAAAAACAGCACAACATAACAGACAGCACTCGCTGAGCCCATGGCACATGTCAGGCACTGTGCTTTCCCACATCATCTCATAATCCTCAAGACCCTGGAAACAAAGCACAACAGCAAGAATGAGATTCAGATGTACTTGCTGAAGGTCACACAGTCAACGGTGGAATCAACACCGAAAACCAGAACTGTGTGACTCCACAGTCCAGTGCTCTCTCCATTCTACCAGGTGCCTTCACAGCACCAGACTAGAAACCAGACCTGACACTTATTCTGTGTCCTTGAGCAAGTCACAACTTCTCACAGCCGGTTTTCTCATCTATAAGATAGGTGGGGTTAGTGGAGCTGATATCCAAAGTCCTATCCATAGCTGATATTCTTGGATTATGATTCATCACAAGCTCAACCCCACTGTTTTAGAGTAAAAGGCCTATTGTATACTTTGCTGATCAAAACAAGTGATATAAGTAGTGAGGAACTAATGAGTAAAACCAACAGATTAGGATATAGTTTTTCATGCTTTAATATCAACAATCATAAGACATACTATAAACTATAATAAACAGGCATTGCATACCTCCTTCATACCAGGCAACCAGAGCTTCCTTCTTTAAAGTAAGCTTGGGCATTCAGCAAGCAGACCTCTCAGAAGGGGGTAAGAACCTGTTAGCAAGCAACACAGAAACACCTCACGAAAAGATTGCTAAGGGGAGCAAATGCCTCTTCATTAGCTTGTATAGGAAGCACCACCTATTCCTTGAGATAAATTATACAATAATCAATGGAGATATTTGCCAAGCACTTCTGAGAAAAGGAGGGTAAGCTGCAGGACACGGTGAAAACTGACACATGGCAACTCCAGCATGCACATGCACACACACACACACACACACACACACACACACAATCTAAGAAGAAATGTATTGACTGTAGGACAGTATACATTATAAAACAAGGTTTTACTGTATTTGCATTGTTGATATTTGTCTAGACTACCAAGATTTAGTCTTCCTACAACAGCTACAATTTGAACACAATTTATAATTGCACGTGCCAGACACTGTTCTGAGCCCTTTAAAGACATCACATTCTGCAGAGCTGTGAGGTACTACATTCACTTGAAAAGGTGAAGAAAGTCTTCCAGCTAGCAAGCGGCAGAGAACGGATCTACAACTACCTCACCAACACCAAAGCCTGTATTCTTCATGACACATTTCTGCTGATTCTAGAGAGAATGACACCCCATCTCTAGGTCAGAACAGAAAAATAATGGGTAATATTTGAGCCAAGTTACAAGGACATGTTTTAAATTTTAAATAAAAGTTTTTAAAAACTTAAAATCTACTTATAGAAATATGTACTATTTAGACATTAGCAAAAGTCACAAGGTCACTGTCAAAAATCTATTATTTCTTTGGGTAACTATCAATACACTTAAACTCTGAACATATGAGATGGCTGCTACTGCTACACAAAACCTGGAAAGATCTCTCTTGTTGAAAGTAGCCAGGAAGCTGTTCTTTATGTGACACCATCTTCTTACCCTAACCCCTGCACACTGAAACAAGTTACTCCAGTGTCTGTTACTGAGAAGATAACGTGGTGTCAGTCAAAGCAGAGTAGGAAAATCACAAGGTTTATGAGGTGACTTCTAGCCACTTTCCAAGAAATACTGAAAATTGGCCTACTAAAAGTTCTCTCAAACTTTGAAAAAGCTAAAATGAGCTTTGCTTTTTAATAGGGGCAAAGTGTAATTACAAAATCCTTGAATTTGAGTTCTTCTTCATTGGAAGTGAGCCACCACTTTTTAAAAGTATCTCAACATGGGAATTCAACAAGTTCCAGTACTGTTAAGACTAATCATTGACTACTCAATCAAATGAATGTATGATTTTAAAATCAAATCAATAACAATTCACTAAAAATAAATGGGAAGAAAAAACAGAACTTTTAAGAGCAAATCTCAGAAGCTACATTGCAATTCCTTCTGTTTGTAATTATGTCCATTAGAAACTTCCAAAGGTTATTTCCTATTTTAGCTTTTCCCCTACAGAATACAGATCATAACTGGTCAGGAGAGAGTGGCTAATACTACAGATACTATCAGCACCAACAAACTCAACTCCCCTTTCAGAGGTGTCCAACCTTGTGGCAGCTCTGAGCTGGTTGAGCCACATGCTAAATACATTGCAGTACGTCATCAAAAAAAAAATCTCATGTTTTAAGTAAATTTACAATTTTGTACTGGGCTGCGTTCACAGCCATCCTGGGCTGCATGTGGCTCATGTGTCACAGGTTGGACACCTCCATTGATTATAGCTAGGACAGTAGCTATACTAAGTCCTCAGATTTAATGAAGAGAACACCTAACTTTTGGAACCAACCAGACATGGATTCAAACCCCAGGTGCACAATTTACCAGTGAAGTGATTCTAGACTTACTGAACTAGGTTTAGCTTTATTATCTGAAATATAGTAGCCATTCTGAAAGGCTAGTATGAAGATTAGAGATAATTTGCATAATGCATGCCTGTTTTTAGTACTCTTAATCATTGTGTACCTGACACTTTCTTTTGTAATGTTGCCAGTGTTTATAAGTAACACATTTGCTACTAAATAATAATGAGGATTCTCTCTTCATCTCACTGGGAATCAGAGACAGGGGGCAGACCACTAGAGGTGACCTATAATACAAACCTGCTATCACTGACCTTGTCATAAAGATTCTTATTTTAATTGCTTAAAAATTCTTTCAAACTGCTTAATGGATCAGGGGCTTTAATTGCTCAACATTGTGAGTATATTAAAAATGTCACTAAATTGTTCAGTTTAAAGTGGTTAATCTAAAAAATCAATTTTCAGATGGAATGAGGGCCGTCGCAGGTATGGCTCAGTCTGTTGGAGTGTCTCCCACAGACTGAAAGGTCATGGGTTTAATTCCCAGACAAGGCACATATGCAGGTTGTGAGTTCAACGCTGGGTCAGGGTGCATGCAAGGCCGCCACCAATCAAGGTTTCTCTCTCTTTCTCTCTTCCCTCTCTTCCCTCCCCCACCCTCTTCTCTCTCTAAAAGCAATGGAGAGATGCTCTCGGGTGAGGATAAAAAAATAAAAATAAAAGAAGGAATGAGGAAAAAATATCCTAATTGTTTCTACTGAACATCATTTGGTGCCAGCAATGTGACCAGTCAAACTGAGTTTATTCAAAGTTTTCAAAGTTTTAAGAAAACAGCCTGACATGGTGGAAGGCATCCAAGCCTGGAGGTCAAGATACCCACATTTCACATCCCAACTCTGCCACTAGTTAGGTGTGTTATTTTGGATAAATCCCTCAACTACTCTAGGTATTCCTTAAACTCTACAACTATCAAAGACCAAAGCAGGGCCAAAAGATTCTGACAGGTTCCTCACAAGTTTAAGATGTTATACTTTATATTCTTTGCAAACTAATTTATGTGGCAATAAAACTGCATAGATTAAAAAACATTTTTTACTACAGTATATGCTAAAGCTGACAAACGAAACACCACCACACCTCCAGTGAGCTGAAAATAAAAGTTATCCTAAAATGGAAAATTTTCTTGTTTCAAGGTAACTGCTCCTACTGCTGTTTACTGGAAACAAAAAACAGACCCTATAATGTCAGTGCAAAAATCATTCACTGACATTATGAGCTAAGTACAAAGAAAAAGACTTTGTCAGAGATAACTAATGTGGTTAAGTTCAAGGTCACTATTCTAAACCAAGCTGGTGAGAACTATAAAATTTTAACTAATAAACTAAGTGTCTTTTTATTCAACTATTTAAAAAGCATTAAATGTAAAAATAAATATAATGCATCATTAGATAGCCTATACATAAAAATTACATACATTAATCAACATAATTTTGCAAATAATCTTTAGGTTAAAAACTTCTGCTACAAGGCACTAAACAGTATATATGAATCCAAAACAACCTTAATCTATTCTTGAATTTGTCTGGAATAGAAGGTAAATCCTCTGATATCTTCTGGCACTTTGTTTAGTGCAAGTTGTTAAATGTTTTGGCAACAAACACCTTAACTACCATTAATTAGGGTAGAAGGTTTGTCTTCCTCCAATGTGCCTCTAAGTCCTAAGGGGCAAAAGAAAGTATGGCATGATTACAGTGACCTCAACCGTGATGAAGGTGACTAGATGGGACTCTGATCTATCAGTTTCAAGAAATAAGACAGACGGTGCTTAGCTATCCATAGCCAATGGGCAGCTCAAAGGATAACACTTAAGTTGTATCAAGCTGCTGAGAACACATGAAGGGCTTTACAATGCAGAGCAATTTATCTAACAAATTTAGTAAAACAAGTGGAACCACTTACAAACCAAAAGAAAAGTTTGGATGCCTTATCGGAAGTTTCCCAAATCAACTGTCTAGATTCAGACCTCGTTAATAGAGTTGGCAATTAAGTCTCACTTCTTCTGAGAGTCAGCTGTATGAAGGCATGAAGCCACAGATGCTCAACCTTTCCAAAAAATTCCTGATTTTCTCTTCATTAGAACAAGCATCACCTGGATGTCACCACCACACTTGCAAACTCAGTATCAAAACTAAACTAAACTTGCTCTGACTGGGATAGGTCAGGTTGGCTGGGCATTGTCCCACAAAGCGAAAGGTTGTTGGTTCAATTCCCAAGTCAGGGCACAGGCCTAGGTTACAGGCCAGTCCCCAGTCAGGGCATGTGCAAGAAGCAACCAATCGATATTTCTCTCCCTCTCTTTCTCCCTTTCTCCCTCCCTTCCCCTCTCTCTGAGAATAAATAAATAAAATCTATTTATCTGCCTCTCAACCCCAATTCTCTTGGGTTCCCCAGGTGCCTGATGGACTAGGCTTGAAACCTAGTAGATTTGTTGCTCACAATAAGTTACCAAGTTTCATTAGTTCCAAGGTATCCTTTCTATACCCATTTCTACTACCTTTATCACTTTTTTCTCAAACTATTCAACATAATCAGTGTATTCATTTCAGCTTCTCTTTTTACACAAAGTTGTAGAATTCATAGATAGCCCTAATAATGTCATCCCTACACTTTTGCTCAAAAACCTTTCACAGAAGCCTCACTGTTGACAGACCCAAGTTTGAATTCCTCATTCTGACATTCAAGGCCCTCCATCAGTGGTTCCAACATTCCTCTGCAAACTTACACTCTACCAAGGCCGTTCACGTTCCCTTCCTTTAACTAAGTGAACCACTTGTTCTTTCCCACAGCAATCTTGAGCATTCTTACTTTGCTAAGGCATTTCTATCCCCTCCATATGGAGTTCTCTTCCCCATTTTCTCAGCGTCTAATCCCACTTATTCTCTCTGGCTCAGGACAGATATCACAATCCACATTCTCTCTGAAGTCTCTTCCTTAGTATCCTTACCTGGAAATAATTTCTTGCTCTTCTGACTTCCTAGACCATTTTATCTCTTAAGTACTTGCATACATAATTTATAAATATAAGTATATTTATATATACACATATGTATATAAGTACTTACATCTACTTATAAATATGTAAATATCTATGTGTATATATGTAGGTAAATATATTACCTACATATATATGTAAGTAGCTAAGAGATTTTATACACACACACAACACCCCAAAAGCTGGAACTATCTTCTGGAGGGTGGGCCCCTAGTAGACCAGGCTTCCCCCACTAGGTGAGTGTCCTAGGAATGCATTCCTATCAACGCACCAGCTGACGATGCTGTGAGAGGCTGCACTGGGCTTGAGTGAATTTTTCCGTAAGACTCTTTCTACGTGTTTGCCCATTTCATGACAGGTGATTTATGAGTGCACCGGCCCACACTGAGCTGAGCGTTCGGCAGGTTTTGACCAAAAACGGCATGACCCCTGTTCCCCCACCCTCCCTATTCACCAGATCACACTCAAGCAACTTTTGTTTCCCCAGATGAAAGGAGTCCTCAAAGGGAAACATTTTGCCACTGAGGTGAAACAAAAAAACAGAAGCACTAAAAGGCATCAAAATCAGTGAGTTCAAACAATGTTGTGAGCAGGGGAAAAACATCTCGATAGGTATATTGCAGCAAATGGAGAATACTTTGAAGGTGCCTGAAGTTTAAACATATAAGAATAAATGCACAATTTTTTTATAAATAACTTCCTTTTTTGGGGGGGAGGTATGTGTATGTGTACCTCCATCCATCACTTCCCGACAGACTGTAAGCTCTTAAAGGCCAGGGTCTATGTATACTTTATCTGTATCCTTCAATGAAGCATAGATTATGCACAGTACATAAGGACTCAAACTCATGGTGAAAAATTAATAATAAAGCCTATCAGAAGTCTTAAGAAAAGATACTCATGAAGGGAAACAGGAACAAATACACCACAGACTTAAAGGTGCATAGTATTCTCTATCAAAACACTACAGCTATTGCATCCTTTACAGAGCAACAGACTACAACTAACAAAAGAACAACTCATTCAACAAATATGCAAGTGCCTACTTAGTATCAGGCACAGAATACAAAACCAACATTAATCCTTGCCTTAATGGAGCTTATACTCTAGTAAGGGGAAAAAGGCACTACACAAAATAAAACAGCAAAATATAAGACAAATGGTTTAGACGGTATGGAGAAGAGGAGGGTGGAAAAGGGAGCCCGGGGAAGGGCCGACAAAGGAGGAGCTGCCCTTTCAATAAGGTGGTGGGGGAAGGCCTCCCTGGAAAGAGGAGATATGCGCAAAGATCTAAAGAAGATGGAGCCACACAGATCTGAGACACAGCATCCTCAGGCGGGGCAAAGAGCAAATGCAAGAGACTTGAGACAGGAATATGCCTGACATGTTAAGAAACAGCAAGGCGGCCACTGTGGCCAGAATGGACTAAGCGAAAAGCTAAGAATAATGAGGTCAGAGAGGGAAAAAAGGGACCCAAGCACGTTAGGACTTTGACAGACTTGGCCTTTTACTCTAAGCAAGATGAGGTATCATTGGAGAGTTCTGACCATGGGGACAAAAACCTGACTTACCTTTTTAAAGGACCACTCCTGCTATAGTACTCAGAACAGATTGTGATTCTGTTCACAAAAGCAAAAAAGGTTACTTTAATAACTCAGAAGAGCTCGTGGAAACTTAAATCACTAAAGGTGATAAAAAGTGATCAGAGTCTGGTTATATTTTGATGACAGAACTGGCAAGACGTCCTGATGGCTCAGATGTGGTGTGTGAAAGAGAGTCAGGCATGATTCCAAGTTCTGGATGAGCAAGTGGAAAGATGGAGGAAGATGCTATTTACTGTTTACTAAGATGTGGAAGACTACAAGACAGGCAGAGGGAAGATGGGGCAGGGTAAAGATCAGAAGTTTGGTTTGGGGAGAAGTTCAGTTTGAGATGCCAATAAAATATATAATCTGAATATACAGTAGGACATATGAGCCTGGAGTCTCAGAGATAAAAATTTGGGAGTCATCAGCACATACATGGTATTGAAATCTGTGAGATGAGACAGGACCACCGAGAGAATGAGAATGAAGAGCAGAGATCCCATGGGATGGTCCAGGATTAAAAGGGAGGAGTAATGAGGAAGAACCAAAGGAGACTGAGGAGAAGACAAGGAAGTAGGAGGAAAAGCAGCAGAGTGTGGTGTCCTAGAAACCACAGCAGGAAAGTATTTCAAGGAAGGAGGCATCCACTGCCACAGATGCTGTCAATAGGTCAAGTAAGAATTAAACTTTGTGGTTCTGATGAGAGCACTCTTCGTAGAGGGATGGGGTTGAAAGTCTCATTAGAATAGGTTCAGAAGAGAAAGGGAGAACTGAAGATGACTAGAAACAGCTTTTTCAAGAAGGTGAAAAACTGGATTGTAGCTGGAAAAGACGGTGTGGTCAAGAAAGGGTTTAAAAAAAAAAACCAGACTCATGCTGATTGAAATGGGACAGTAGACAGCAGCATAACGTTGCAGGACAAGGGGGAGAATGGATATGATTTTAACTGTTATATTGTAGAACTTAGAAATCAACTGGCCTAATGAAGAGAAATTTCACTAGGTTAGTGGGCAATGATTCCAGAGTAATGTTACTCTTTATGATACTAAAGAAGGGAGGAGGGCAGCCCATAGTTCTTATTCACATGCCTTAGAAGGCTCAGAAGACAGGCTGGGTCATTTACTGAGAATCTTCATGTTAAGCATTTTATATATTATTTCATTTAAGCTCAAAATAAATTCATAAGGTATCATCTTTATGTTACAGATAAGAAACCAGAAGCTCAGCAAGAGCCAGTAATTTGATTAAGACACAAACCTGATGAGTTGTAGAGCTGTTTCAAACACAGCTCCTCTGAGGATTAGAAAAATTGTTCATTGTCGGGGGGTAAAAGTTATTTTTTAGGTTCTTATCTGTTAGAAATACATATTGAAGTATTTATGGATGAAAGTATATGATGCCCAAGATTTGCTGTTAATATTCCAGCAAAGACAAAAAGTAACTGTAAGCAAGGAACAGATAAAATAGCCAAGTGCTGGTAACTGCTGTGGAGTTGACAGGTATGTGAAAGTTTACTGTACCATTTCTGTTTTAAGCACATTTGAAAATGCAATGATAAAAAATAAAAACCCAGGTCCTTATAAGTTCAATTACTTCAAAGCCTACACTTAATTTCTGCTCAATCCTCCCTTTAAAAAAAATGTTATGTGCTTCACAATTTACAATTTTCTTATCTTCTTTAATCCTCCCTATAACTCTGTATATTAGAGGTTTTATTCCAATTTTACACGAGGAAGGAGAGATCTACAACTAGTAAACAGTAGAATCAGAGCTCCAAGAAGCCAGGTCTTCTAGTGTCAAAACATTCTTCTACTACGCAATACAGAGACCAAGGTTACACAGGGTCATCTCTGGGCATACCTATAAAGAGACTCTTTCCTCAGAATTTTTGCTATTGAGTAACCCTAGGACCAAATTTCATAGGAAGGACAGGCTTTTTTCCAGTCTGTCTTTGAAATGACTTGTACGTACTCAATAGCTCAACTCAAAGAGGCAGGTTTCAAATGTGCCCAGCCATCAACCTACCTTGCCACATTCAGGGACTAACGAGTACTTGAGATACAACTTCTGAAGGGGTGTTCTGAAAGCCTGCATAACTCTGGTCTGGAGTCAAGTCTTTGTGCCTCCATTTCTCCAAATGTAAAACTCTGTTATCCCCCTACATTACATAGCTGTCATAGTGACTGAAGTTCCGGTATGTGAACCCTGAGCTGTAGCAATAAAGAACACTACTAAACAATAATATCGACTAATTTCAAAAGCCAATTTTGTCTAGTTCCACATTACCACAAAGCTGGCATATCAGAAAGCATGAGTTAATACTTTTAAAGATACCATGTTTTTAAAAGCCTCATCACTAATATGTTTGAAATTTGTTCTTCCATGCCAACCTTGACATTAAAAGCTTATTTACAGCTTACTCCAAAAACTGAAAATACGCGTACTAAGGGCTCCAGATGTTTATACTCGCCAGCTGCTAACCTACATTATCAAAGTTGCAACACCTTTCTCCCCTACTTCACCAGCTTTCCTTGACTAAAACTAAGTTGTCTAAAGTCACTTAATTAAGAGCTACCCAGTCAGTATCTAATACTTCCTTAAGTTAAAATGCTCTTTGCCTAAGCTGTACAAAAGCCTACGATTACTTGCAATGTTTGAGGAATTTCAGACTTACTTGGAATTAGAAACATCGTAAGAATGAACTGCCTCCATCTTAACTTTTTTAAAAACAAACCACTTCTTTATCAGATCACCTTTCCAGCTGTCTTAAAATGTACTGCTTTTCATTTAGGCTGACTGAACACAGGTGATCAAAGTTATAGACTTCATTTTCACATTAAGGGCCTATCTACCTACAGAATGATCTATTCTTCACTCAATATATATATATACACACATATATATTGAGCCCTACTAAGAAATCTTAGGTCTGGCACATAACACACCTTTAAGCCTAAAGTCAGTGCATGTTTGCTGGATGAAACTGGCAAAACAGGTTAAAAAGCATACTTTAAAACACTTTCTTTTATGTCAATAGCATTAATATGGTTAAATTCAATTCATAAACAAAATGTTGATCTGCTCAATAGCATATTGTGAAAAGCTCTGGCACCTGGAAAACTGCAAAGAACAGGAGATTCTGCAGGTGCAGTAAGAAACTACAGCTTACCCATGACCCAGAAACACCTCAGGATTTGTTACACAACCTGCTGCAGAATTCTCACTTTTCAAATGGAAATGAACCATGAAGTCACACAATGCAATCCTGTGACTTTATCACTGATATAATCACCTGTGCCCTTTTGAAGTGTGCTAAAGTTAACAAAAGCAGACGTTCCACATAGTGTTAGTTATGTCAGAAGTTAAGAGAATTTGAATATGAAATAACTAAAATTTAGGACTGCTTCATTCATCAGCAACACATATATATACTGTCTTTTGTGAAAACGACACCATACTTCTCAAAAATGAAACACGTGACCCTCAGGACAAGAAAAACTCAAACCAGGCACGAGAGTGACCAATGAGGTCATCTGGTCACCTCACTGTTCAACACAAGACCTAAAAGTTAAAGATCTGCAGAGCTTTCTGGCTCGAACACTTAAATATTTTTATTAAATAAATATTTTAACACCATTAATCGGGGCTCATTATTCCTTTCTGTTTTGATTGACACAAATTTAACTTACATCTCTCAATAAACAGTTTTACAAAATTAGACTGTATTACAAAGCCTCTCATAACTACCTGTCAGAAAGTTTTTCCACAGCTAAACAAATTTTCAAAACAATCCAGTTTTCCAATAAGCAGAATGAAAAGCAGAAGAGCAGGGAGATGGGTAATGGTGTCCACAACGTGTTCTGTAGGAGTACGTAGATCAGCTGGCACAGAAAAACTATCAGGGCAGTGTGTTACCAAGCTCAAGCAAAATAGTATCTAATAGAGCAACTAACTGTTTACATTTTTGCAGTATCTATCGTCACCAGCATCTGGAGGCTCTTTACAACTAATAAACCAAACAACAACATTTAAAAAACATTTAAAATTCATTCCCCCTTAAATAGAGCACAGCCTGTCAATGGGCTTGCAAATATCAAATAGATGAGTAATATTTAACAACTAAAACTTAACAAGGGAAAAAAGCATTCAATATATCTGAAGAAGGGGGCTTAATGTCACTAGAAGGGATAGCGGTTTTTCTGTTCTAGTCATTCAGAATTAATCACTTTTCTGCAAAATACACAGAAAAATATATCGTGTTTATTATGCCTGACTTAACAACTGAATTCACTAAGTGATAGAAATACTTTGTCTCTGGAAATTCAGGCTTAGAAATAATCTTGGGCTACAGCTAGAACCCAGAATGTCTGTCACAAGCTTCTGCTCTACACAAGAACTGAAAGACAACAGTCGGCTGCAGAAATGAGCAAGGAAAGGTAAGCAGACAGTAGAGGAAAGAATGAACAAACTTCAATTCACAGGCATCTCTGATAGTCACACAAGTTCCACCTCTATCCAAGTTCCTCGCTACAAATTAACCTATTTAATGTCAAAATCTGAAGTACTAATTATTTGACCAGGTTTAAAGGAAAAAAAGAGACTAAAGAAGTAACATCTCTTCTCCATTTTTACATAGTTCTAATCTACCTGAAAGACTTAAACTTGTTTTATATAAACCATCTCAGTTCTCATGGGAGGTAGATAGAGAGTCAGGTTTCTGGAGGAGAAACAAGCACAAAGGGATTAAGTATCTTGTCCAGCAAGCATCAGTGAAAATAAAACCAGACCCAATTATTTAGCCTACAAAATCTAAATAACCTTCTTTCCTTGGTTCATAAACTTAGCATAGTATTTTGAAGTGCCTACAACTATCTCAAACCACAGAACTTCACAGAACAATACATATGATCAGAACATTATGCCAGAATTGAGTATTCTGAGGAAGAAAGTATTGCTTGCCCGAAATCATTAAAATGAACACAATGAACTTAAAACACACAAGAGAAAACAAAAGCCACACTGGACAGAATTTTCAAAGGTCACTCTATTCATCTCATATCCAACTACTCAAATTCTCTGCCAGGGAGCCAAAGGGGTCAGACCAGACGTGCTACTTGTAATTATATTTGTTACATATGTCAAATCGCAAAATACTGCTAAGAGTTTCAGACGAGACTGGGCGCATTCAGGGTGGTATGGCCCTAGACTACTGCTAAGAGTTTCAGTCAAAGGCATATTATACCCTAAAAGCTTTTCCCTCCAAAAATGAAATCTTACAGCAGTGCCTTCACAGTATTGTTTTGCTGCCTTCATAATACACTTCAAATTTGCATTTCAAAAATTATTAGCTTCCAGTTTATTTTGTATTTATATTTTCAAATTACTTAAAATGTGCTATTCTGCTCAGCCCTCATTAGGTTTAGACAAGATTCCCACTTACACTCAAACTTATTATTTGAACATACTTATAATGGCTGCATTAAAATACTTCCTAAATTAACAAAAGAAAGCTAATCAACCCAGAAAGCTTTCCAATGCACCAAAGCAGACCTTTTATTTGAAACGTACTAGGTACCACATTACACTACTTGAAGTTATTTCTACAACATGATAATTTTTTTTGCAAAATCTGACAAGACTGAATTTTCAACTGTCAAAGGGGAAATCATTTTCCAAGATTCTAAAAACCCCTAGAATCAAAGTCTCAAAGCAGCTCCTTAATCCTTCCAAACCTCAAAGAATCTAACACAAGCCACACAACACTGATTGAGATCTGCATTGAAAAGTCTGTGCTCAAACCCTTAAGGGTTATTTCCTATGTGTTTGGCAAGCTGATGGCCCTATGTCGACACAACCCCAGATGAGTCTTTCCTCAATAAAGCTAACACTACACTCCCAACTCAAATCAAAATACCAGAAAATCCAAAAGCCTCCAACTAAATTTTACTTGAACTATTTGGGGAAAAAAGCTGACATCCCAAGATCAGCTATTCACATCCTGAAGGAAAGTTCCTGCCACTTCTGGGTGCTGGATGTGTTGATTACCGGTGTCTGCCTCTAGAACAGGACTCAGATATTACATCACGCAATGTCTGAAAACTGCCCTGTTACCCAAAAAGCACCAGGATATCTGAGACACTGCACCAAGGTATCCACCCTTCCTCCCTAATACACAGCCCCTGAATGTTCCTGATGTGACAGGGGCCCTGCTCTGTTGCAGTATCGTCACAAAACCACCTGCCCCACACCTGGGGCAATCCTATTTCCATTCACACTCAGCGTACTCCTGCTGACCCTGCCTGCCTCTTCTATCTGCTCACTCATCAAGCCAATGTGCTAGTACAATACCCCACCACCCACCTCCTCCAAACTCAGGAATGCGTCCTCAGCCCTCCCTTATCCCTTCCTCATCCACTGGGTCCTGGAAGGGAAACCAGGCTTCATGATCTCCCTGATCCCAGAAGCATGAACTTTCAGATACCGTACAAAAATTAATGTCCTCCGTATTCCATTACCGTCATTCCACGATCCACACTCTCCAGTTTCTCTAAACCTACAATTTAATCCCCTCCCTTCAGATTTTTTCCCAACTTCTGCACTCTGCCCTTTATTATACTTCCAGCAACCTGAATGTTGGCCTCTTTAATCTCCAAGTTTTCCAATCTCTCCCCCACTTCAGCACCCTGCTCCTTCCCCACTTTAAGCAACCTGTTTTCCTAATTCTCTTCACCTGCACAGTCATTGCTGCCCTTCACCTGGGGATCCTACTTCCCCCACCCCCACCCCCCTACTCAACAGACAACCTATCCCGCTCTAGCCACAGACGGACCCACACACCTCTCTACCTCGCCCCTCCCTTAGCCCCTTACAGGTACCATGCATTCCTCTACATCCTGTGCCCCCACGTATCTCGTCTCCCTCCCTCCCTTCCCTCCGCTCCTGCCGGCCCGCTCGCCTCTACCAGACAAAATCCCGCACCCCAAACCACCCCAAACCGGCGCTTCGCTCCCTCCGCATGCCGTCCTCCAGACCCGTGCACCTTCCCCCGCAACCTGCCCCACTGCCGCCCTCCGCCGATTTCCTTACACACACACCACCCCGCTCTCCCTCCCCAACTCCCCCCACGCCTCCCGCTCAGAAACTCTTCCTTCCACCTGTCCCCACGGCTCACCTGCCGCTCCAAGAACATCACCCCGGCCCCTCTGCCCTCCATCTCACGCACGCTCCACCTGCCCCCGCCGACGACCCCAACTCCAAAGTCCCCCTCTTCTGCTCCCGGGACCCCCCTCCACCCTCCCTCCAGCGAGGACATCCTCCACGTCAGCCGCTCGTCCTGCTGCTGCGTGCCAGCGTCCTCCTCACCTTCGGCCCACACGCCGTCCTCCCTCCGCCCCATCACCTGCCCCACCGTCCCCACTTCCCTCCCAAACTCCTCAAACTCCGGCCGCTCCCCGTCCCCGTCCCCTCCCAGCACCTCCCCAGACGGGCACCTGCCCCGTCCCCCCACGGGGTGCCCGGTCCGTCCCCGGCCGCCCAGCGCCCCGCCGCCCTCCGGGCTCCCCGCACGCCTCCCCCCGGGGCTGCCGAAGCCTCCGGGCCTACCTCGCACACGCCTCCTCCCCAGCGCCCTCGGCGGCCGCACCACCGCGGGGCGACCCCTCGCACCCGCCCTCCCTCCTCCCCTTCCCCGCTGCCCCGGCCCCTGCGCGGACCCCTCCTCGGCACTCCCCGCGCGCCCGCCCGCCCGCCCGCCCGGTGGGCTCCGCCGCACCTGCCCCCACCCCTGCCCTTCACGCGCAGCCCGGGGCCGGGACGTCCGCGTCTCCCACTCCCGGGGCCGCGAATCCCCAGCCTCCCCTCCGCGTCACGCCCGCCCGGCCCAGCCCGACCCCCGGGCGCGGCCCCCGCCCGCCGGGACGCCCTCCGTCCCTCGCGCACACGCCCGGCCCCGCGGGCGCCCCGGCCCGGCCGAAGGCCCTCGCGCTCGCGGGACGCCCCGCACCCCGCGTCCCCCGCAGCCCCGACCGCGCCCCCGTGCGCCCCCGCCCGCCGCGCCCCGGGCCCCGTCCCCAACGCCCTCCAGCACCTGCCCCGCGCTCGCTCTCTCGCCCAGGCCCCCGCGCCGGCGCCCCGCACGGTCCACACCCTCCCCTCGCGGGGGCCGGCGCCCCGTCCCCACGAAGGTGAGGGAGGCTGCCCGCTGCCCTTGTGCGAGGCGGCCGGGGCGCCGCGGCGGCGGCGGCGGCCACAATGCCGGAGCCCCGGGGGCCGGGATCGCTCGGCTCCCCGGCCGCCGCCGCCGCTGCTAAGGACGCACAACAAACAATGCGGGGCCCGGGCCGGCTCCGCCAACCGCCTCAACCGCCGCCTTAACCGCCGCCCGCCCGCCCGGGACGGCCCGCCGCGCAGGCGCCTGCCCCGCCGCCGCAGCCTACCCGCGCCGCCGCGCTCTGCCCGAGCCCGGTCCCCGCTCCCGCTCCGCCGCCGCCGCCACCTCGTCAGCCCGCGTCTCCAGCTCCTCAACCCAGCGGCGGCGGCTGCGGCGACTGCTGCCCTGGTGGCGCTCGCGGCTCCGGTCTCCTCTTCGGCGGCAGCGGCGGCGGGCACGTGACGCCGCCGAGCGCGCCCATTGGCCGGGCCGGGGGGCGGGCCCCGCGGCTGCTGGGGAACGGAAAGCCCGCCCCCTCGCTCGCCGCGCGCCCCCTCCACGCGCACTCTGCCGCACCTGAGAGCACCGGCCAGCGCCCGCTGCCACGGTGCCGCGCCGCCGCCTGCGCCAACTGCGCACCTGGGGACGCGCAGGGAGCACACGCTGATGGCGGCTGCATGCACCTGTGAGTGGACGCTTACGTAAACTGCGTCCCCGCCTTCCTCCCTGCGCCAGGCCCCCGCCCGCTGCAGCACCTGAGCCCCGCTGCGCTAGCGGCGTAGCTGCTGCGGAGCGGTGACGAGCTGCGCAGGGAAGCGAGCGAAAAGCACGGAAACTTCGTAACTTCTGAATCTGGGAGCGGCTCCCGGCCGCCGCGGCGAACCGGTTCCAAGTCCCTACTTCCCAGAGCGGGATGCCCCCCCAACCCCAGCGGCTATGCAAACGGAGCAGGTGCCACAGTGCCTCCCCAGGTGGAGGAGGGGAGGCCAATGGCTTTTGACTTGTTGAAAGGTTGGATCCCAGCCTCCGCCCCTCTTACACTTACCAGCTGTGTGACCTTGACCAATTACAGAACCACTCTGATCCTCAGTTTCTTCGTCGGGGAAACTGAGACAATGATCCCAGTTTAAGAGCTGTTGAAGAGACGACAATAGGTATGAATTCTCCTAGCGCACAGCAGCCGCTGAAAAGAAGTTGCAGCTTACTCAGTAACCACCTCTCCTTCCTTCCCGAACGGAGCCCCCACCCCCCACCCCGCATTGAGTTTGGGACCAGGGCCTCTCTGACCTCTTTATAGTTGGATCAGACTTTGGCTGATCACTACCAGGCGGTTCTGAGGAAGATAGGAAGACTCGCTCTTTATTTACAGAGTCACTAGCCAGCACATTCTTGGCACCTAACATTCTGCCAGTTCAGCCTTTACTGAGTACCTGCTGTATGCCAGGTGCTGTGCTGGGTGCTAGGATACAAGAGTGGTTGAGACAAGTCCTTGCCCTAAAGGAATTCCCAGCCTGGGGCAGAAATGACCTGACCACACAGTGTTGGGAGAGCTGGGGGTCGGGGAGGGATCTCCAAGAACAACCCACTCCAGGCCCCTTCCTCTCTTTCTAACACACCAGATTCAAATATTTTAACACCTCTGCTCCATTCACAGAATAGAGTGTAAACACCCTAACTCAACTTACAAAGCTTTGGTGATCTGGCCTTAAGTTTAAAGGTGCCCACCTTTCCCTTTGCCCCTCCTTCAGGCCATTTTAAACCCTGCAGCTGCACAGAACTTCAGAACTGTAGTTGCTGGAGTGCCCAGGTCTGTAACATTTCTGAGCCTTCTGAGCCTCCTGAGCCCCAAATCCCTTTCTACACCCTCTCCTCACCTCCCACCACCCACACTTTTAACACTCCTAAAAAAGTCCTTGGGGTTCTTATCAGTCAACTCGGAACATTCTCAGGAGCTCCTTGACTGCCTCAGACACCGTCTGAAAACTCCCTTTGCTTTGCACATAGCCCATTAAACCATGTGCTCTGTGGTGCAACATTGTAATTGTTCAGCTGTCTGTCTCCTCCCTGAACTGTAAGCACCTTGAGGACAGGGTCATCTCTCACCTGAGTGGGTTAGGGGGCACTACACAAGTACATGAGATGAGATCATTAAAGTTGGGCTTTGTAGAAAGAACATGAATCTGCCAGAGGGAGGAGAGACGCCATGGAGTAAAGGTCTGGGTCCGGTGCACACCAGCTGTGGGACCTCAGAAAATCAGTCTAGGTCACAGGTTCTTCATTCATCCAGTGGGACCATAACACTGCATACCTCATAGAATTGTTACAAGCATTCAATGAGACGATATATCTCAGGCACTCAAAATTATATAAAAAAAATTTAAACAGGAAGACTGCACAGCATTAAGCATTCAATGCTATCTCTTATTCCAATATCTTTGTTGAGTTTATAACTCTAAACATCCCTGACAAAAACATGGAAATGATACAAAAGTAAAAAAAAATTAGAATTTCAAGTGCCTCTCCCTTCCTACCCAACTCCCCACTCAACTCCCTCTACCCCTAATCCCACCTCTCAGAGCATCTACTGTTAAGCTTTTCATGTCCTACAATGTATGTCCAGAGAAAGAAGAAGGTTGAAGAAAATTAGTATTTATAATGGGTATGTAATTCTTGGATTCTGCATAGAAAAAGGTTAGAAAGGAGTAATACCAATTACTACTGTTATGCCTGGAAAGTAGAATTGGGTGTGGGATTGGAGACTTTAAATATTTCTGTTTTATCTTTATTAAGACTACCTAAATGACAAAGTCTGTCCAGAAAAAGTCCAAGCATTGTTTTTGTTTTTCAAAGATTTTATTTATTTATTTTTTAGAGAGGAGAAGGGAGGTAGAAAGTGGGAGAGAAATATCAAGAGGGAGAAAGGCAATGTGGTTGTTTCTTGCACACCCCCTACAGGGGACCTGGCCTGCAACCCAGGCACGTGCCATAGACTGGGAATTGAACCAGCGACCCTTTGATTCGCAAGCCAGCACTCAACCACTGAGCCACATCAGCCAGGGCAAAAGTCCAACCGTTGTTGATACAATGAGAACGGTTTTTGCAACATTGATATAACCTGGCAGCCAAGGGAAATGGACTGAAATGCGCATGCATGAACAATGACAACTTCACTGTACTAGGTAGTGGGGATGGTGGAGACTGTTAAGTGAGCATGCATACTGTGTGGCCATCGTATTCAAAATGACTGAGTACAGCAACAAATCTGCATAAAATTTTGTGTTAAGCTTAAACATTCCTCCACAGACACTATTTGGATGATTCAGAAGGCCACAGCTATGGGCAGCTGGTGATTGGCAGTTTCATCATGACAACGCGTCCACTCATGTATCATGTCTCGTGCAGAGTTTTTGGTGAAACACCAAATCACCCAGGTGACTCAGCCTCCCTACAGCCCAGATTTGGCACCCTGTGACTTCTGGCTTTTCCCAAAACTACAATCACCTTTGAAAGGGAAGAGATTTCAGACCATCAATAAGATTCAGAAAAATATGAAGAGGCAGCTGATGGTGACTCCAACAAAGAATTCTGCAGAGTGTTTTGAACATTGGAAGAGACTCTGGGAGAACTGTGTGAGGCCCCAAGTTGCCTACTTTGAAGCGGACTGAGGCATCATTGTCCTGTGTACAATGTTTCTTGTATCTTCTTCAATAAATGTCTCTATTTTTAATATTACATGGCTAGATATTTTCTGGACAGATCTCATTGTATAATACATCTTTAAAATTTTTATTGAGGTATATTTATATATCATAAAATTCACACATTTCAAGTGTACAAGTCAAAGACTTAGTAACTTGACCAAGTAAAACATCAATATAAATCAGTTTTAGACATTTTACAAATTCCCCATAAAATCCCCCGTATCTATTTATTGTTAATCCCCATTCTCATCCCCAGCCATAGGCAACCACTAATCTACCCTCTGTCTCTCTATTTTTGCTTTTACTGGATGTATGAAATACATTTTTTTTTAAAAAATCAAATAGATGTTTTAGGGAAAAAATAATAAAAGTATCACCTCCTAATCCCACCCAGCAATAGTATCACTGTTAATATTTGTATCTATTGTTGCCAACTTTTCCTATGCAGATATATAACTTTTACAAAATGAGATTATAGTACAACTTCAGTTTTGATTTTTTTTTCACTTACAGTATAATGTAAACACACCTCTTTATGTCACCTAATACTCTTCTGCATAATGTTGTATCTTAAGAATCATTTAATCAAGCCAATCCCTTTTGTTAAATATGTGGCTCTTTTCCAGTAGTTACACCACTATAAACAGGGACATTTACAGGGAAAGGTAACAGATCCCGTAAAGCTCTGGAGCTCAGTGAGTGTTGAAATCACACCTAAACTCAAACACTGGCACTTCCTGTTCCATCCATTCATTGCACAAACATTTACAGAGAGCCTACTATGTACTAGTCCCTAGGGATCCAAAGGCAAGCAAACAGCTATGCAGCCCTACCCTCGTGGGGTGAGAGGTCAGTGGGCGAGATGTACATTAATCAAATAACCTTGAATAGCCTACAGAAAAGGGAGCAGCCAACAGCAGGAAAGGCAGGGCTGTCAAAGGTTGTCTGAGGAGTCAGAGCATGTCCTCAGCCCAGGGCTGTGTGGTTCTCACAAAAGGCACCTGGTAATAGGAGGTGAACTGGCCCCACTGCATGAGGAGCACAGTCTTTCACGCCCTTAGCTCATTTGACCCTCCCATCTCCCCACTAAAGAGAAGAACACAAGGGGCATTAAGGCCCAGAGGAGGAGGAGAATTGCCCAAAGTCACCACGCCCAGAAAGGGCCTAGCTGATATTGAACTCTGATCTGACTCCATAGTCCAGGGTTCTTGGCCCCAAATGACACCTTTGAAGAACCACATTGAGACAGAGGCAGAAAACACATCGAGTTCCACAGTCCAATGCAGTAGACACCAGCCACATGTGGCTACTTACATTTAAATCAATTAAAATGAAATAAAATTTAAAATTCTGTTCCTCGGTTGCACCAGGCATGTTTTGAGTGTGCCGTAGCTACACGTGGCTAGTGACTACCATGGTGACTGAAACTGATATAAAACATTTCCATCATTGCAGAAAGTCCTATTGGTCAGTGTTGACCTAGGAAACCAATCACAATAATTAGTAATACTAATAATGATGATAACTTACTTGTATATTATTTTCCAAAGCACTTACCCTGGGAGGTAGAGAGTTCGATATGGTCTCCCTGTTTTTCATTTTCCCACTCCTCGGCCGACCATAGGCCAATTTTATAGAAAGAAGCTGAAGGCAGAAAGGTGGCCTAGGCCTGCTGTGGGGGGGCGGGGGGGACAGAGGGGATGTGACATCCCTCGACGTACTGCCGTCATGTTTCTACATCTCCCTGCGCCTCCAGCCATTCTCTCCAGTCCTCTCAACGAAGGCCAGGTCCTTCGACTGTGCCTAGACGCCCTCCTTTCCTGCCCTGTCAGGAACTCTGCTCCTAATCTGCCCCCTCTGGTATGCTCAGCCTCTCCTTCCCTGCTGGATTCTTTCCATTATTACCCAGACAGACTCTTCCATTTTTTAGGAAAAAACAAAGGGAGGGAGGGAGGGAAAGTGAGAGGGAGGGACGACAGCCAGGTAATCACCCACATCTTACCGTTTGAGAAGCACTGACTCAAAACCAACAGCTACAGATGCCGACTGGAGACACGAATACCACGGCAGAATTGCTGTTGCTGACACAATTTTGTGAAATGGTAAATAACTCTCGGTCGAGTCTGAATACAACAAGGTATAATCTTTATTCACTTTGCAAAGGATTGCCTCCCTGGAATATTAAAATCATGTTAGAACATACTTTGTCTTTATATCAAAAATGAATGCAGTGATCAGGCGCAGATAACTGTATGCAGGACTTTAACCTACATAAATGTTCAGTGTGACATTCGAAAGTTGTGCAATACTGTGCACACATTTCAAGGCCTCTAGCAGTCCTGGCTTTCCCCCAGTGTCATTATGACTACCCAGACTCCCTTGCAAGCGTCTAAAAGCCCCAGGTGAGAACTACAGCTCTGGACTCCCATTCAACAGCCTATTCACAGGCTCTATTTGGATGATTCACGTGCCTCTCCACTGTCCATTAACTGCCAGCTCTCTCTTCTAAACCCCAAACCTATTCTCCCTACTGTGTTCCCAGTTCAGTTCTCTTATTGAGGTTATGATAGCTACTAACTAATACTGCATGATCGGTAGTCTGAAGGTTTCACATGGGCAGAATATGTGTTTTTTGTTTTCTTTGGATCCCATAGATTGGTGCCAGGCATACAGTAGTCACTTAACAAATATTTATTGAATGAATACCCAGCAAATTTTCCCATTCCTCTTCCTGGGGTAACAAGTCTTAAAGCAATTTGGATAAAGAGGAAAGGACAAGAAGAACAGGGATTTCTGGTCAGGAATTCCCCAATTGCTACAGAATTTCTTCTAATATCTAGTTTCATTTTTTATTGATTTGAGAAAGAGAGAGAGGAAAGGGATCAGAGAGAGGGGAAAAAAACATTGATTTGTTGTTCCACTTATGCATTCATTGGTTGATTCTTCCTTTTTTAATATTTTATTTATTTATTTATTTATTTATAGAGAGGGGAAGGGTGGGAGAAAAAGAGGGAGAGAAACATTAATGTGTGGTTGCCTCTCGCGTGCCGCCTACTGGGGACCTGGCCCAAAACCCAGGCATGTGCCCTGACTAGGAATCGAACTGGAAACCCTTTGATTTGCAGGTCAGTGCCCAATCCACTGAGCCACACCAGCCAGGGCCATTGGTTGATTCTTGGATGTGCCCTGACCAGGGCTCTAACCTGCAACCTTGGAGTATCTGGACAATGTGCTCTAACCAACTGAGCCACCTGGCCAGGGCCCTTCTAATACCTAATTTCTATTGTCAAATATCAAATTTCTATTAGTCCAAATACAAAATAGCCCAGAGCTGCTGGTGAAACTGTCCCTCCGAAGTCTTTCCATCAGAGGAGCCTGAGAGAGTCTCCCTGGAGTTCTGGGGATGAGGCCCAGATTCATCATCCTCAAGCATAAAATTTCTTTTGAAGTCTCACAATTTATCTTTAAAATCCATGCAAATTTCACCATTTATTTCCATGCTTGTTTTAACATGAAAATAATGTTTTCAATTACTTCCCTTTATGAGAAAAATTTAAAGGCTATTTTTCTAACTCTTCTTGTAATAAATTCACCCTCCATGAAGAAACACCTTATCTATCCTGATTCTCCAAGTATTTTCTGGCACACCACCACCTAGACCTGGTGGTGGTGATACTGACAGACAACATTTATTAAGCACTTATTACAAGCACAGTATAGTATGCACTTAACATGCATTATGTCTTTAATCCTTGAAACGATCCCATGAAGCAAGTACAATTTTCACCTTCACTGATAGTTGAGGGGACTGAGGCTCTGGGAAGGTGAGTACATTGTACTACATTGTAGCGCTGGTAAGTTGAAGACCTGGGATTCAGCTCGGTGCTCTCAATCACTGTGCTGTCCACCCCAGTTTGAAAACCCAGCTTCTAGACTTCTAGAATAAGAAAGGTTTCAGACAGCAGGAAGGATTTCCAAAATCACCCAGGCCTAGTATTCTGCAACACAGGGAAAGTGCTGAGGTGTCTGGGTCTCTAGGTGGACATATTTTCAAGGCCTACAAGTTCTCTAAGAGTACCTTCTAAATGTGTGTCTTGGTTTCAGTTACAATCTACAAATAATAATAATAATAGAAGCATATTCTGGATCCCTGGGACAACCACCTTGCAAATGAATCCTGACACCTAAAATTTAGTTCTCGAGTTGGTACACAGTGATTGCCTAAGATGACGAGTTTCACCTTAAATGCAGACATCTTAGACTGGGCATCAAATTGTCAAGCCAGTGAGAAATTGTTTCCCCCCTGGCTGGCGTGGCTCAGTGGATTGAGCATGGGTTACAAACCAAAGTGTCGCAGGTTCCATTCCCAGCCAGGGTACATGCCTGGGTTGCAGGCCATGGCCCCCAGCAACCGCACATTGATGTTTCTCTCTCTCTCTCTCTATCTCCCTCCCTTCCCTCTCTAAAAATAAATAAATTTAAAAATCCAAAGAAAAAAAAAGAAATTGTTTCCCTTAACACAGTGATTCTGATCTAGAAGTACTTTTGCGCCCCACCCCCTACCCAGGGCATTCAGTGATGTCTGGAGGAACTTTTAGTTGCAACTGGCACCCAGCGGGTAAGGACCAGAGATGCTGCTGAACATCCTACAATACACAGGAGCCACACACTCCCCCATAACAAGGTATCCTCTGGCCCAACATGCCAGTAGTGCTGGGGTTGAGAAACCAAGCTTTAAAAGGACTTTCCCGTGGCCCTGGCTGGTGTGGCTCGGTGGACTGAGCGCCGGGCCTGCAAACCTATAGGTTGCTGGTTGGATTCCCAGTCAGGGCACATGTTTGGGTCGTGGGTCCCCAGCTGGGGGTGTGTGAGAGGCAACCAACTGACGTTTCTCTCTTTCTCCCTCCCTTCTCCTTTCTCTAAAAATAAATAATTAAAATCTTTAAAAAAAATTTTTTAAAATAGGGCTTCTTTGGGGAAGAAAGAGAAGAGTAGAGGGAAAGGATTAGAAATACAGCTTCTCTGAATGAGCCTGGTTAGAGAGCTGTGGCTTTGGCGTCACATGATCCATGTAAATATTTAAATCGTTAAATCACGTAAGTTTTAAAATAATCCCTAAAATGAAAAATAAGCGAAAGCATGAATATGAAGTTGACAACATGACCACACCGGAAAAAAAAAACGAATTAATCCAACTAACCTTAAAACAAAGTGTTTTGGACCACACATCTTCCCTGAGACGTATTCTAAGGAGGGGGAGGGGAGACAACAAGGAAATCTTCAACTTCTCTCAGCAGTCTTACTCTTAGTAATAACTTTAGTACTGCTTTTAAAAAACGCATATCATGGGATAAAACATTTTAGTAATTACACCAATGTTGTTAGGATCTAAGATTTTCAAGACAAAAGAGTTACAAGTATAATATCAAACATGTTAAGTAAAAAACAATTTTAAATCTGAGTTGTAACTATCAACATTGCTATTTAATTCTCTCCTAGAAATTTCATAAGAATGGGAGAGTTTCCTTTAAAAAAAAACAGAATTAAGCATTTATTCTGTTTTCCATTATGCACTATATTTCAGGGGACCCAACCGGCCCTAGAGGCTAAGGAAAAGTTTCTTACACAGTAGAATTTCAGCGAATAAGTCGGAAGGAATTTTAAAATTGGATCGGTACCATTTTGCAAACCCTAAGAATACACCTGATTTAGACAACAATCATCAATGCGTCGTAAAACCTTGGAATGAAGGATCGACAGGAAAGTTTTCAAGAAGAAATAAGGGTGTCATCCCTTAAACCCTCTGACAAATGTGAGCTTCACTGAGAGTGAGATGAACACACATTCTGTGTCTCCTGATCAAATGCATTCTAAAATACACTGCATCTCTGTCCCAGCCAGAAAGCTTTAGCCTGAATCCAGTGAATCCTTTAATGAAACAGCATCCGCAGTAAGTACAGGGCCCAGGCAGGGGTGTCCAACCCGTGGCCTGTGGGTTGCGTGCAGTCCAGGTGGCTATGAATGTGGCCCAACACAAAATTGTAAACTTACTTAAAACGTTATGAGATATTTTTTTTGTTTGTTTTCATTAGTGTTGGTAGATTTAATACGTGGCTCAAAACAACTCTTCTTCTTCCAGCGTAGCCCAGAGACGCCAAAAGGTTGGGCACCCCTGGCCCTGCAGCTACAAGTAAATGACACCATAAGGAAGCAATCAGCCAAATTTAGAATGCGGACTCTGCTAGGGACAACTGACCCAGTTACTTCAATAAGAAAAAGGAAAGTGGGATTACAGGAGAAGGGACTCTGCATTAAAAGTGACTTCAACATACTGCTAGTAGCAAGACATTTTTCAGGCAACCATGGAAATTTGGATCCGAACTACGTACTAGACACTATTACGGAATTATTGTCGGTGATGTTAGCTGTCCTGATGGTCTGGTAGTTATGTAATAAAATCCTCCTTTATAAAACCGCACACTGAAGTATTTGGGGCGGGGATGCAAGACAAAATACAAAGTCGCACAGGACATCCTTACACTAACAAGTCGCTTATTGTTATCAGATTTAACCGACTATCCCGTATTTTCATTTGCTGAGTCTGGTAACCCTCATTTAGGGATGGGATGATATGATGTCATAGTCAGTAACAACAAAAAGATGGGGCCATCAGTTAAAGCCTGGCAAGATGGAAATGACCGCTGAAACTGGATGAAGAGCATGAAGTTTCACTGTACTCACTGCACCTCTGGGTCTCTTTGGAAATTTTCACCATGACAGTTTTTAAAAGGAACTAGTATGCTACTCAGGTCTGAGAAGCAGTGATCTAGCCCAATTCCCTTATTCTCAGAAAAGTAAACTAAAGCCCAGAGAGGGCAAGCGACTTGCCTAAAGTCAGACAGTGACTCAGCGGCTGAGCTGGGACTCAGCTCCACGTCTCCTGACTCTCAGGGTCTAGGCTGTTCTCATTCCCACCGAGTGGACAGACAAAGGCCGTAACGGGCATTTCAGGTTGCAAGCCTGGGCGGTGTGAGCCCACTCTCCGAGCACCAGTGCTCAAGGAGCGGGGCAAGGTTGGGAGGAAGGAAATGAGTTGCATGACAGCAACGCGTCCAGCTGTAGCCCCTTTGGGACACATGCTTGAGCTGTATGTGGTCAGCTCTGGAGCCTCTCTGAGCTTTGTTTCATCTTCCAAAAGGAAAATAATAATACTTATCTCTAAGTTGTCATGAGCATTAAAACGAGAAATACCTAGCCCAGTGCCTGGCGTTAGCAAAGACTGATGACAATAGAGGATATTCTGGTTAGTTACTGACGTGTAACAAATCACCCTAAAACCTGCTGTCTTAAAACAATATATTGTTATCTCTCATGGGCATGGAGGCAGACTGGCTATAGGTGGGTGATTCTCCCTTGGGGTCTCTCACACAATGGCAGACAGATGTCTGCTGGGGCCGGGTCCACCTGAAGGCTCAGCAGGGCTGAACAGCCAAGATGGTGCACTCGCGCTGGCTGCTGGCTGGGAGCTCAGCTGAACGCCCACTGGACTCCATGGATGTGCCTCTTCACATGTCTTGGACTCCTCACAGCGATTGGGGTTTTTTTAATCCTCACCCGAGGATATGTTTATTGATTCGAGAGAGAGAGAGAAAAAGAGAAAGGTCAATGTGAGAGAGAAACATCTCTTGCTTGCCTCCCATACACGCCCCACCTGGGGATTGAACCTGCAACCTAAGTATGTGCCCGGACTGGGGATCAAACCCGCAAGCTTTTGGTATTTAGGACGATGCTCCAACTAACTGAGCCACACCAGCCAGGGCAGCAATCGCTTTTAAAGACTCTTAGAGACTACTCCTAGGACTGGCCCAGAGTCATTTCCCCTGTTTTCAGTTGGTCAAAGGCCTGACAAGATCCGAGGGGTGGGGGGTGGAGGTACAGACTCCATGGAGGAATGCTGTGCATGCTCAGGGATGGAAGGAATTGGTGGCCCATACAGGGAGGAGGTAAGCTACGTAGATGGGTACAGTGACACTTCCAAAGCATGAGAAAGTGCCTTTTCCCCTTGTTCATTACACCAGGGGTCCCCAACCCCCAGACCATGGACCGGTATCTGTCCATGGCCTGTTAGAAACTAGGCCACATAGCAGGAGGTAAGTGGCCGGCAGGCAAGCAAGTGAAGTTTCATCTGTATTTACAGCTGCTCCCCATCACTGCCATTACCACCTGAGCTCCACCTCCTGTCGGATCAGCAGCGGAGGCATTAGATTCTCACAGGGGCGGGAGCCCTACTGTGAACCGCGCATGCGAGGGATCTAGGCTGTGGGCTCCTTATGAGATTCCAATGCCTGACGATCTGAGGCGGAGCTGAGGCGGTGATGCCAGCACTGGGGAGCGGCTGCAAATACAGACGATCATTAGCAGAGAGGTTTGACCTCACCGAGACTGTAATAAATCAATTGCTTTGCAGACTCACATCAACAACCTATCAGTGAGTGGCAGGTAACAACTAAGCTACATCTGGTGGCAGACTTCATAGTGGCAAGTGAGTCAATGTACTTCAATTGTACAGCTGCCTCCGGTGGCAGGCTGACACTTGTTTTAGTTCCCATGTGGCCCGTCCATTATTTCATTTACCGCTTCCATCTGTGCCGCTTTCCCACACCACGCACTTGTCGCAGTCCCAGTTCTGGTAAGCCCACAAGCCAACCCTGGACAAAATAAGTAAAACACAAATGTTGCTGAAGAGCTTCTTTGAAAACGGAGAAAGACCCAATGATCACCCAGCAAAAGACTCTAAGATGGCCAACAAAAAGAAAGCTGCATTTAAAATTGCAAATTATGGGTTCATTGCAACAGGTGATTCACATTCCCCAAGCCCATTTTGTGTAATAAGTGGCGATCACCTATCCAACAAAGCCATGAAACCTTCCAAACTGCTTCACCACGTGGAGACCAAGCACACTGCATTAGAAGACAAGCCTTTGGAGTTTTTCAAAAGAAAAATAACATGAACACAAAGAACAGAAGCAATTATTGAAGGCCACCTCTTTATCAAATGTGTCTGCACTGAGAGCATCACTCTTAGTGGCTGACCACATGGATAAAGCTGAGAAGCCCTTTACTATTGGTGAAGAGTTGATCCTGCCTGCTGCTAAGGCCACTTGTCATAAACTTTTAGGAGAGGCTGCAGTTCAAAGGTGGCACGTTTCCAGCTAGCACCATAACTAGACAAGTTGATGAACTAGCAGAGGATACTGAGGCACAATTGTTAGAGGATGAATGAGTCACAGTGGTTAAGAGATGTTGACAACAAGGTAACAATGCTTGTTTTGTGCGATACATTTTTCAGGAGGAGGTGCATTAGGATACGTTATGTGCAATTTTGTTGCCAACCAACACCACAGCTGCAGAACTATTGGAGGCTTTCAATGATACATATCAGGAAAATTGAATTGGTCATTTTGTGTCAGTATATGCACAGATGGCACAGCTGCCATGATGGGCCGGCTTTCTGGTTCCATTACTTGGGTCAAAGAGGTTGCTTCTGAATATGAGTCCACGCAAGTGTCATCCATTGAGAATGCTAGCTAGCCAAGAAATGCACCTGAATTTAACAATGCTTTGGAGGATGTGATTACACTGGTCAGCCACACTAAAGTGCATGCCCTTAACTCACGTCTGTCTGCACAGCTGTGTGAGGAGATGGACGCAGAGCACACACGTCCTCTCTTACACACAGAAGTGGGACGGCGTTCTAAAGGTGGATCACTGGCCAGAGTTTCTGAGTTATGAGAGCCGCTCCAGAGATTTCTTTCCGAAGAGGAGTCACCGCTGGCAGCCCATTTCAGGAACATGGAATGGGTCACAAAACCTGCTCACTTGTGCGACGTATTCAACCTGCTCAGCAAACTCAGTCTGTCACTCCAGGGGAGAACAACAACTGTGCTCAGTCGGAAGATAAAGTGGCTGCATTCAAAGCCCAACTGGAATGATTGAGGACAGGGGGGACGAGTGAACATTGGGATTTTTGATGTTTCAAACATTAGCAGAGATTTTGAAGGAGACTGAGCCAGGGCCTTCTCTCTCCCAGCTGGGGTGTGGGCACCTACCTCAGGTTTCAGAAGAGTTTCAGCATTACTTCCCAAACACTGAAGACCCCCGAACTGGGAAGGAGTGGATCTGCGACCCGTTTGAGAACAAGCCAGGTGAATCAACCCTCTTTGCACTAGAAGAGGATCAACTGCTTGAGATCGCAAATGACAGTGGCCTTAGAAGTATGTTTGAGATGACCTCAAATCTCCATACGTTTTGGGTTAAAGTCAAGGTGGGATACCCCCAGACTGCTACCAACGCACCGAAAAGCCTGCTTCCATTTCCAGCATCCCATCTTTGTGAAGCAGGGTGACAGCAACCAAAGCAAGATCACAGAGTAGACTAGACATAAGGAACGCTGTCTCCCATCCCCCCCCCCCCCCAGATGGGACTGTCTAGTTGCAGGAAAACAAGCTCAGGGCTCCCCCTGATTCTGCGTTACGGTGAGTTGTATAATTATTTCCCTATAAAGTACACAATAAACGTAATGCACTGGAATCATCCCGAAACCATCCTCCCTCCGCTGACACCAGCCCGTGGAAAAACTGTCTTCCACAAAACCCGTCCCTGGGGCCAAAAAGGCAGGGACTGCTGCATGACACCATCAAAACCCTCTCAAATCCATCCGCTTTGCTCCATCCTTTCTACCACTTTCTCAGTCCACCTCTGAGTGAGAGGATAACGTTGCCTGCTCCCTGAGGGTTTTCCTGAAGACCAGATAGCCGAGATCAAACGTGCAGCTCCGAAAGGTGAAACTACTCACTGGCTCACTGAAACATTTAAAGAAGAGACTTGCCGAGTCCTCTGATTCTGCCACCGCTGGTCACTATGTTCCTTTCCAAAGCTCGCTTCTCAAAAACAGGTCACAGAAATCAGCCTTGCTGAGTCCCAGTGAGTCTGGACTTCTTTAAAAATAGCTTGTTCTTCAAGTGCAAAAAATAACATCTGAGACGTTTAAGTGTGAAACACACCTTTGTCATGACTCGGTACAGGCTGAACGGAAGTTTATTAAACTTTCCAAAAAGACACATTTCCTCTTGAACTTAGAAAGCCTGAGAGACGACAGCCTGGGAGTGGGGAGGGGGGAGGGGGAGAAGAGACGAGACAGGTGGAGCCGTGAGAAAAGCAGTGAAGGGACCTTTCTCATCTCTGCGGCTTTCTCGGCCCTCCTTTCCACCTTGACTGACCTTCCTCCCCCAGCCTGCCTGATACTCATCCTCCTTGAAGCCTAATTTAAATTTCACCTCCGTGGAGCCTCCTCTGACCCCTGCAGGCAGAGTTCCTCACACGCTCGTTGTTCTCAAAACACTTTGTACGTGTCTTTATTATTAGCACATTGTACTGAAGCTGTCAGTTTATACAGGTCCGTGTCCCTTCTCAGACTGCGAACTTCTCATCGGCAGGGGCACTGGATGAGTCATCTGTGAGGCCCTGGGCCTGGCACCGGGCCTGGCACCCGGCCTGGCACCGGCGGGGTGTTGGGAGAGGTTGCAGATAAAAGATGGTCTCACTGGGAGATGCTTTAAATCCTTTCATTCCTCGTTCTACTTTCCAAATGCCTCCTGACTCTTTCCACACTCCCCTCATGCCAAATCTTTCAATCTACCTGCGTCTGAGCCCATATGCTCTGCCTTCCCCCCGGATACAATGGAAGGACTGTCCCCGCTGCCACCTGAGGCCACCTGGCCCTGGGTCCACCAGATCACGTGTCCTTCGTTCCTGCAGTTGTCCCCCTTTCTCCCGCATCATTGATAATTTTACCTTCCTAGCGAATTATTTCCACAAACACTCTGCACTTCCTCTCAGCGGCACACACACACACACAGCGTCACTGTCCTGCGATCATCCTGCTCTCTCCAGCCCACTCCACTCTGCTCCATTCAGCCTCAAGACCACCGGTGACTTCCATGCTGCCAAACCCAAGTGATTAGTTCCTTCTCTGCCTCGGTTTACCTCACTGCTCAGCAGCGTTCAACACTACCGACCCCACTCTTCTGGAAACACTCTCTTCCTGGGTTTCTGGGATTCTACACCCCCTCCTCATCATTCTACCTCGCTGGTCCCTCCTCAGTCTCCTTGGCTGGACCTTCCCCCTCAAGCTACACCTGCAGGTTGGAGTACCCCAGGGCTCAGTCAGTCTTCCTCAGATCTCCTCACGATCCAAGTCCCAGACTGACCCGCCCAGTCTCAGGCTTTGCTATTGCCCTTGATGACCCCCAGATTTCTGTCTGCAACCCCAACCTGGACTCCAGACTCAATGGCCTACTGCCTACTCTGCAGCTGTACTTTGGAGGTCAAAGAGGCATCTGAATACAACATCCAAAACCAAACCTGTGATTTCCTTAATTCATCTATTCCTTCCTCAGGGCCCCCCATGTAGCCATAAAAATCACCACAATTCACCCAGTCACTCAAGCCAAACACTGTGGACTTCTTTATCTCCCTTCCCACACCAATATCCAATATGTTAGTAAATTCAGTTGGCTCTGCCTTCAAAATATACCTAGGATCTGATGTTTATTCACCACTTTTCCTGCTGTAACTATCGCCTAAGCAATGACCTCTCTCTGTCTCTCTCTTTTACTTTTAACAGTCTTTTGTATTGATTTCAGGTGTCCAGTAGGCCATGGCCTCTTAATTGGTCTCCAGTCTTTGGTTTTCCCATCTTTTTCAACCCAGTAGCTAGAACAAGTCTTTTGAAACAAAGGATTATGCTTGACCCTGCACACGATCTGCCTGCCAATGACTTCTCCCTTGACCCTTGGAGTAGAACCCCAACTCTTCCTCACGCTCTACAAAGTCTCACCCACTCTGACCCTGGCCTGCCTCTCCCACCTCATCCTGCTTCACTCCCTTCTTCACCCACGTGGCCCAGCCACACTAGACTCCCCGCTGCCTCCCACACAGGAAGCATGGTCCTGCCTCAGGGCCTTTGCACTTGCTGCTCCCCAGTCTCCAGCATCTGCATGGTTCACTTCCTTCCGGTTTCTGCTCAGGTGTTCCTTAAAGGGGCCAAAAGTAACCCACTCTAATCCTTTATTGCACTTTATGTTTCTTTAAATTTCACATTATATAGGATGTTGATTTGCATTTTATTGTATATTTCCCCACCCCTAGATTGTAAGCTCCACGAGAGCAGTAGCACTCTGCCACTGTCAGCTACAGCTTTACCCCCAAGGCCTAGACAAGCGCCTGGTGTACAGGTGTTCAATAAATTACTGAATAAATGGCTGCCTCACTGACTGACTGACTGACTGAATTCACTTCTGTCCACTGCCCCTGCCTTAGGCCAGGCTTCAGAATCTTCCATCTGTGTGGCAAAATATGGCCACAAACTTCTCCTATCAAGTGCAGACTCCTTTCAAATGTGACTTTGTCACGCCTCCCATCAAGAGGTGTGTCTATTGCCCCACCCCTTGAACTGTGCTGGCCTTGTGAGTTGCTTTGGCCAATGGAATGAGGAAAAGGTAACATAGATGGCTTCTGGGGCTAGGCCTTAAGAGATCTTGCAGTTTCTGCCTCTCCTCTCTCGCTAAGAAGAACTCTTCTAATGCTAAGCAGAAATCAAGAGTGCGAGACCACGTGGAGAGAAGTCCAGTTACTCCAGCTAGCCCAGCCCCCAGCCGGCCCTCCAGTTGAATGCAGCTGCATGAAGGACCACAGGCAAGACATGCATAAACACTGCCCAGCCAATCCACAGAATCATGGGAAATAATAAATCACGGCTTTAAGCCACTAGATTTGGGGGCTGTTTTGTTACACAGCAAGAGATAACCGGATACAGCTTGGATGGTTGCAGGAGCTTCCCCACGAGGCTCTCTTCCTCCCATCTTACAAACTCCAGTTCTCCTCCACAGGTCCCCAGAGTGGTCATTCCAACTTGAACTCGCACTGGAGGAACAATTTTGTTAAAAGTCTCCAGTAGCTCCCCATCTTACAGGATAACCATCCACGGTCCAGCCTCTGCAGACCTCTCCAACCTCACCTCCAAACACAGACGGCACCCTTCGCGGGCGAGGCCCCTGCTAGCAGGAGAGCTCTCAAGACTCTGCGCATCAGTAGGATGTGGGAAACTTCAAAAAATTCCAGTGCTCAGGCTCCTCCCCCAGAGACTCAGCTTTAATTGGTCTAAAATGGGACCCAGGCAGCGGTATTTTTTTTTTTTTTCCAAAAGCTCCCAGGGGGAAGATGCTAATGTGTAGTCAGGGCTGAGAACCACTGAACCAGAGGATCTAAAAGTGTTTTTTAAAATTGCTGATCTTGCCTTCAAGGAAATTCAAGAGCTTCAAGGAAAGATGAAATTATTCTCTGTGCCCTTTTAGCATTAAGTAAGCAATATTGTGTTCTAAGTTTTGGGAAACTGGTAACAGACTCTATGAGAACATTCTTTAATTATTTGAAACATTAAATTAAACAATGCTCTATTTTCTCCCCATCCTAAGACATACACTTCTCATATGGAAACATTTCTGAGATCAGGCTTCATGTCATTATTACATGCTTACATTTGATGTCATGTTATTTCATGAAAAGACAGCTACTAGAGTAAAGGTGTGTCTTACTGCTAGCGGCGATCACAGTCAAGGAAGCACCTTTCCAGGACACAGCATTGTCACGTGCAAAATGTCACAACCTCTTTGATCCCACCTGACTCACCAGCAACTGGGTAAGGTGGAATTCTGTAAATTTATTTTGTGTACAATAACTACCAGGATTTAGTGAGCATTTGCCTTGGCCAGACACTGTTCTAAACAGATTCATTACAAATACTCTCCCATTCAAGCCCCACCAACCTGAAATGCGACCACATGCTACACGCAGGGCAGCGGACAGCCAGAGGTGTTAAGTCGGTTGCCCATGGGCACGTAGCTGGGAGGCTTAGGCAATGTGACTCAGTCCATGGGGACTCTGAGCACGCCATGGGGGTTTCAGGAGATGGCCTCCCGGGCTCATTTCTCAGAATAACATGCAGATGTCTGAACGTGGCATTCAAGGCCTCTCACAATCCACCCCAAACCTGTATGTGAAGCCATGGAAAACCACAGAGCCCCCAGGCAGAGAGAACACTTGTCGGCTAAGGAGAATCCAAGTAACGAAGGGCCCACTGTGTGCCAGGTACTTGGCACAAGTCATCTCCGATCCTTCCAACAACCCACATGAGGGCATTTGCAGGGCATGTGGGTTGGTTTCGCTGCTGTGCCCCTCCCTCTTTCTTCTGGATTCTCCTTTGGGTATCACCTCCTCCCCATAGCTTGAGGTCTCAGTGAGGGGGTCAGTCAAGAAGCCCCACTGTCCCCTGGCCAAGGAGTAGGTGAATGACCCAAGCTGGACCCATCATACTCTCTGTAGATCTAAACCTTGAACAGAGCCAGGCACAGTCAGAAAAACTGGGTAGAGCTGAATCACCCCAGCGTCAAGACCCTGTCAATAATAATAATAATAACAACAACACTATTTATTGAGTTTAGAGTGGAAGGCACTGTGATAAGTGTTGTACAGGCATTAGTTTACCGAATCCTCAGGAGAGTTCTATAAAGTAGGGCCTAACACATGCTCTACCTTCTCTAGCTAGCAGATGAGCAAACCGAGGAGACAACTCAAGGCCACACAGCCCCTATGGGGGGAGCGAGCTTCAAACCCAGACAAGCCCGAGTCTGTGGCCATGCGCTTCACCAGCAACTCCACAGTCTCTCGATTATATGCTTCCTTCGGTTCTGTTCCCTGGACCTTTTCTTTCTGAGCCTGGTTCAATGTCCTTCCCCTAAGTCAGCCATCTACACAGCAGCCTTCTAATAAACTCCGTTTTTACTCATGAACCAGAGTGTTATCTGCTGCCTGGGACTAAGAAACCCTAGCTAATTAAAGGATCACTATTCCTCCTTATAGCTCAGGAGTTCAAAGCTCTGGGGAGGTTCGGGAACTAAAACCACCAGCTAGTACAGTAGTGATGAAAACAGTAATAGTAGCTAGCATGTATTTGAAATTATTTACCATTTAATGAGTGTTCACTACAATGCTGGCACTGTGCTAGGGAATTTACATAAATTATTTTGTTAAACCTCACAGCAATGCTACGAGATCAAGCTGTTTTTATTGAGATATAATTCACATGCCATGAAATTCATTCTTTCCAAGTGTACCATTCAGTGGTTTTTAGTATACTCACAAATCTGTGTACCCATCACCCCTATCTAATTCCAGAATATTTTTATCATCCCCAAAAGAAATCCCATACCCACTCAATCATTCTCCATTCTTTTAAGAGTCTTATTTCAGAGAGGAAAAGGGAGGGAGAAAGAGAGGAAGAGAAACATCAGTGTGTGGTTGCCTCTCGAGTGCCCCCTACTGGGGGCCTGCCCCACAACCCAGGCATGTGCCCTGACTGGGAATCAACCAGCCAGCCACCCTTTGGTTCACAGGCCAGCGCTCAGTCCAGAGCCACACCAGCCAGGGCTCATTCTCCATTCTTTCCTCTCGCAACCACTAAGCTACTCTCTGCCTCTGTGGATTTGCGTATCCTGGAGTGGCATTTGCCTATAAATTTGCCTGTTCCAGAAATGGAATCATAGAATATGTCACCTTTCATGACTGGCTTCTTTCATTTAGCATAACGTCTTCAAGGTCCATCCAGGTTGTGGCACGGGTCCGTACTTTACTCCCTTTGAGTGTGACATAAAAGTTCACGGTATAGATTTCGTTTATCCACTCATCAGCTGATGGAGCTCTGGGCTGTGCCCACTTCTTAGCTCTTGCAAATAATGCTACTATGAACATTTGTGTACACGTTTTTGTGTGGACACCTGTTTTTATTTCTCGTGAGTAAACATCTAGGAGTGGAACTACGGGGTCACATGGCAACTCTCAGTTTAACCTTTTGAGGACCTGGGGAGGCTCTTACTGTCCTTACACAAGAGGGAAAGAAACGGTGCTGGGGAGGGCAGGTTGCTCAGAGTCACACAGCTCGACATTGCCTCTGAGTCTGCTCCGGCACGGGGGTTGTCCCTGGGGAAAGCAACCTTTGTTCTAAAAACGGTGTGGGATTTTTCCAGAAACTTTGACACCAGAGGAACAGCACTTCAACTCTCAGTGAAACACATTTTTGTCATCATTGTGGTCATTGTCACCATCATCATCATCATCATCATCTGCTACCATTTGTTGAGTGTCTACTATGTCCCTTATAAACTATTTGCTTTAGACTTTAAAACAGGGAAGCCTAACAGGGGGTTGGGGGTCAGACATCACCTGGGTGTGTATCCTGCTCTGCCGTTTGGATAAGAAGCATAACGTCTCTGAGCCGCCCGGTGCTCTCATCTGTAAAATGGGGCCGGTAAGAGTAACTCTCTTTCAGAATGACTGGGAGGTTGTGTGAGTTAGCACAGTGCGAGAGCAAATGCCAGTTTTAATGAGAGCTTGTAAAAGCCCTCTAAAACCAATCTCCCACTCACACTGAGCAGACAAGAACATGGAGAAATCTGATGTAGCCTGTCGGGGTTCTCCGATAGGGGTAGCAAGGATAATGCTTTTTATTTCATCTCTGTCGTTTGTGTTATGGGTCCACGCCTTGCTCCTCCCACTCACTCCGTGGACCACTCTGATACCTGGGATTTCTCTACCCTTGCCCCTCCTTATAAAACCTCAGTAAGTGCTATCCTTTGAGGGCCCTGCAGATTCTCTGCTCACACCCCCGTTCCCTAACCTCAGACTGTGTTACCCAGGACATCTCCCCGAGAACTCTGGCTGCAGCTTCCACTTCTCAGGGCCCGGCTGCTGTGCATGCTCCAGGAAGACAGCCTGGTTCAGTGAAAAGTGTAGGCTTCGCAGTCCTGAGCTCCAATTCCAGCTCCATCACTAGGACACATGGCTTAGCTCCCCTGGTGCTCAATTTGTTACACTTTGAGGGATTGCTAAGATTCGAGAGTATATGTAAAGCATCTGGTCCAGGGGCCTGGTGCACCATGGGTGTTCAATAAAGGCTCACTGCCCTTCTCTAGCCCGCTTCCCTTCCCCTCTTGGGGTGGCAAGGAGAGGTGGAGGCTTCTGGAAGACAAAGCTCAAAGATGGAGTCCACAGGGCTGGAGAAACAGCTTGCAGCTGGAGTGAGCGCAGAGGAGGATTCCGGACTGGCAGAGATCAAAAGCTAAACTATGCAGATTATTCCTTTGTTCCTTGGAGTCTGCACTTGCCTGGGTACCTCCTGGGGTGTGAGGAGAGGCAGACTCACACCACATGCACACAGGTACACAAAAGCACCACGTGCAAACAGGCACATAAACTTAGGTGTACCTGAAATAAACCCTACCACCTCCCCAACACACACGTGACCACGGGCATGGATGTGTGCTCACAAGTGCGTGTGTCTATATTCCAAACACATACTCATGTATGTGCTCGGGCAGTCATTCCGAGGCTCATATGCCCCTGAACATGTGTTAATGCACAAGCACGCAGGTTTGTGCAAACGCATATGTTCCACCAGGCACACGCATGTTCACAGCCACAAATCCACATCGCCATGCACACAAATGCTTATCCATGTGTGCACCCTCTCTCTTCAAATCCCCAACTCTAAATAGAAGCAAAAGCTGCAACATATGTTCCTCCCTGTTGTTAGGAGAGAGGAGCTTTGCAAAGCTTTAGAAAGACAGCTTTGCAAACTAAAGTAGAGAGACTGGCAGGGGTGCCAAGCCCTGCAGGGAAGGCTGACGGGATGGGGCTTGTCCAGCTGCCAGGGTGAAAGGGGACAGGAGATAAGACGGGTCTCTTAAAGTTCAAGACCTGTGTCTCGAGGAGGTGCGCACTCTCTCTCTCTCTCTCTCTCTCTCTTTTTTCTAGCTTTGTTGAAGTATAATTAATCTGTGCCACACTGCACATATATTAAAAGTGTATAGAGTCTGGTGCATTTTTGACATATATTATACCTATAAACCACCATCACAATCAAGATAATAAACACAACCATCGTCTCCAAAAGTAGGAAGCGACTCTTAAGATGAAACACGAAGCAGAAGCTGGCCCGGTGATGGGGGAGTAAAAAGTGAGAGTGTCTCGGGGAGAAGGGACCCCTCCAGCTGAGGCTCTATGGAAAGAAAAAGCAAGTTTCAGCTGAGGCCCTGAAAGAATCTCTGAGCTGCTGCACAGCAGGGTTGGGGGCTGAGGGGGAACAAAATAAAAATAAAAACGATGCCAATCAGACAACCAGGAGCCCGCCCCTGTGGTCTAGGCCTCTCCCAGCCTCCCCCTCCTGCCCCAGGTTGAGCTGGTCCCAGAGATGAAGGCAAATGCAAGCATTTTTTTTTCCCCGTGGACCAAGAGAGCAAGCAGGCTGTCACCTGTGCTGGGGGCTGCCGTGGCCGGTGTCCAGAGGCTAACCCTGCAGAACCCACGGTCGTCGAATCACTCAGGGCTGAGCCCTCAGCCAGCCAGGCAACGGGTGGGTTTTTACATTGTTAATCTGTATTTTAAAAGCTATAAATATTATCAAAGTTGGTTTCAAAATTACTTTTTGAAGATGTTTAAAAATAGCGATAACCCCACCTACTCAAATTCCAAGATGTTCTAAATTGAAAGTACAGCAGCCAGAAAGAGGAAGAGACAGAAGGGTTACTCTGTGCATAGCCGGGGCCAGCTCTGACAAAGGACTGCTCACACTTCTGGATGGCTGTCAGAATGTAGGATTAATTTCCAAGTGGCTATTTCCGAGATCATCTAAAACAGGGAAGAGCCAGGCTCTACAGAACCCCAGGAGCCTGCGCTTTTTATTTACACGTGAACTTTCCAATCTGCTGCCCATAGCAAACCCACAGGGGTGGACACTTCCTTCTCCGGCTACAGATCAGACTGGGGGCGGGGGTGGGGGTGCGGTGAGTGATACACTATTCCTGAATGGACCCACCCTTGTGCTATGGGGTCCCCCCAACCCATACTAGGTTCTCCTTGCCCACCGCCAGGGAAGGACATCTCTCAATGCCAGAGACTGGTGAAAAGGAAAGGGATTATTTATTTAAAGAGTTACACAAACTTAAGAGTGACTTACTGTCTTTACCGAGATCCCAAAGTCCTTTAGAATACCCACAAACGCTCAGTTCTTCCTTCCCCCTCTGCCCAGTCCGGGGTACTGAATCTCAGAAAAAGAAATAGAAGTCCGTGGTTCTTCTCTACTCAAGCCTCATGGTCCCAAAAAGACACGTGGCCCCAAAAAGACGCAGCGTGGCTGCCACGCCTGGGTTTAAATCCTAGCGCCACTTCTGACTCCTCCCACAACTGGCCGCAGCTGCCTGCATTCCTGTATTTTCCATCTTTTCTGGGCTGCCATAGTAAGTCCAGGCAGGTGTGGCCCTGTGGTGTGGAGCCAATCATCTCCCAGCTCTTACGCAGGCTCTGTAACCAGGGGGAGCTGCCTCCCAGTTACATCATGGGTTGAAATCAGTCCCATCCCCCTGGCTCAGAGCCTGGCCACAGCTGTTTAACATATCTACCCAACCAGTTAAACGTTACAGATATGTTAAATGACCATTCTAGAGATTTTCTGCAAAACTGTTGCTATTCGAAAGAACTCTCAACAGCCCTGCTCCATGTGTCCCATCCCCCAGTTCAGACTTGTTGTGGGGGGGGGGGGCGTGAAGATATCATATATATATTATATTTTCTAATATTTCCTGAACACCCTGAGTTCTGGACCCCATTACAAACCCCTACTTGGGTCTCCCCCAGCTGCACCCTGTTACACTTGGACTCTGCACCTGTCCCACAACTAGCCCTGTTCCACCTTCTCCCATCTCTTTAGCAGTGCTTCACCACTTTCTCCCCCTGCTCGGTGTATAAAAATGCTTGTGAAACTCCAGGGCCATGGGCACGCTGTTTTTCCTACCCAGCCGTTATGCTGATGGTTTAGACTCCAAGCCCTGGGACCAGTCTTTTTATTTTATTTATTTATTTATTTTTGCCTAATAAACCCTTTCTTTTAACATTTTTTTTAAAAAAAGATTTTATTTACTTATTTTTAGAGAGAGGGAAAGGGAGGGAGAAAAACACGGACGTGAGAAACATCCATCCATTGCCTCTCACATGTTCCTCTCCACACGGGACCAACCCTTGACCCAGGCAGGTGCCCCGACTGGGAATCGAACCAGCGGCCTTGGCATTTCGGGATGACACCCGACCAATGGAACCATACCGCTCAGGGCATAAACCCCTTCTTTCAAAAATACTTTTAAACCATGGGAATTAAAATATTTTGTTGAACAGGTGTATATATTTTCCAGACCCTTTCTTTTTCTTTTCTTTTTTTAAAGTGTATTTTATTGATTATATAATACAGTTGTCCCATTTTTTTCTCCTCTTTATTCCCTTCCTTCCTGCACCCCCCTCCCACTGGCATTTCCCCCCTTTAGTTCATGTCCGTGGGTTGTACATATAAGTTCCTTGGCTTCTCCATTTCCCATACTATTCTTACCCTCCCCCTGTCTATTTTGTACCTACCATTTACGCTTCTTATTCCCTGTATCTTTTCCCCCATTCTCACCCCTCCTCCTCCCCACTGATAACCCTCCATGTGATCTCCATTTCTGTGATTCCGTTCCCGTTCTATTTGTTTGCTTAGGTTTTTTTTTTTAGGTTCAGTTAATAGTTGTGAGTTTGTTGTCATTTTATTGTTCATAGTTTTTGATCTTCATTTTTTTTAGATAAGTCCCTTTAATATTTCATAGAATAAGGGCTTGGTGATGAACTCCTTTAACTTGACCTTATCTGGGATATACTTTTTCTGCCCTTCCACTCTAAATAATAGCTTTGCTGGATAGAGCAATCTTGGGCGCAGGTCCTCAACTTTCATCACTTGGAATACTTCTTTCCAGTCCCTTCTTGCCTGCAAGGTCTCTTTTGAGAAATCAACTGATAGTCTAATGGAAACTCCTCTGTAGGTAACTGTCTCCATTGCCCCTCCCACCAGTCCAGATGAATGCTTCTTCTTCAGCCCCTTGGTTGTCAGACCTCCAAACAGTTTGACCCTCTCACAGTTCTGGTTGCTCTTTGTTTTCAAATCCATTGTTGTCTTCCTTTGGCATGTCAGGAGGCAAAGTGTATCTACCTACACTTCCATCTTGGCCAGAAGTCCCCAGACCCTTTCTATACCTAATTATTACATATATATTTGTAAAGGGGTCACATCATATTTTAAAATTTAACAATATACTATACACCTTTTCCCATCCATAAATATAGTTCTGTAACATTATTTGGAACAACTCTTTACTACTGTATTTTAAAAAGTACCGTGACAGGCTTTCTTGCTTACACACCTGTGCACAATCCCTTAATTACTTCCTTAATATAGTCAAGGAATGCAGTTATACATCTTTAAAAATCAACATTATTGACAAATTCCACATTTTAGCCTTGGCAGGGTAGCTCAGTTGGTGAGAGCATCATCCAATATGCCAAGGTTGTGGATTTGATTCCTGGTCGGGGCACAAACAAGAATCAACCAATGAATGCGTAAATAAGTGGAACAACAACAAAAGAAATTATTCATCTTAAGGACTTTGATATTGCCAAATTCCTCTTTGGAAAGGCTGAGCCGAACTACATTCAGAGCCCCAGTATGCGAGTGTTTCTTGTCGCCACACTGTTGCCAGTCCACGTTGTGCACCAGCAGGTTTTTCTGCTAAAAGTTAGCCAGTTAAACACAGGATCACAATGTGGCTTTAATTTGCATTTTTAAAAATTAGCAGGTTGAGGCCCTGGCTGACGTAGCTCAGTGGATTGAGCACGGGCTGCAAACCAAAGCATCGCAGGTTTGATTCCCAGTCAGGGCACATGCCTGGGTTGCAGGCCACAGCCCCCAGCAACTGCACACTGATGTTTCTCTCTCTTTCTCTCTCCCTTCCCTCTCTAAAAATAAATACATAAAATCTTTAGAAAAAATCAGCAGGTTGAGAATTTTTCATGTTTATTAGTCATTTGTATCAGTTCTACATTCATGGATTTCCTTTGCCCTTTTTTTAATGTAAAAAATGATTTCATTGCTTTTCTAATTATTAAAACACTACATTCTCATTGCAGAAAATAGAAAGGGACCAAAACCCTGAAGCTGCCTTTGGGATATTGATTTTAAGCTGGTTATTAAGAAACAAAAGACTGGGGAAGAACCTTTGCCCCTCCTTTCCTGCCTGAGACATTCAGAGGAAAGACCTGCTCTGGAGGGAACTCTTGGCCTTAGCATGACTTGAGTTGAGGACGGTGGCCGGGAGGGCTCCAGCCAGGGCCTGGGAGGCTGGATCACTCTCTGCGTCCCACCAAAGCAAGAATTTCCCTGCCCTGTGTGTTCTGCTCTTCCTCGTGACCTGGAAATTGCTCGTGCTCACTGTTGAAATCTAAGATCCCATTTCCCCCTTTTCTCTTCTGTCCAAAAAGACACATCTACCCGATTTTGCCTCACTGTCTTTGGGATTTTTGTGCTCATGTGAATTCCCGTGTGCACGTATGAAAATTTGATTTTCACCAGTTAAGCTGTCCCTGTTAATTTGACTATTAGCTCAGCTTAGGAAAATTTAGAAAGTAGGAGTAAAGTTGTATCCACGTGTTTCTCTTGCCACACTGTTGCCATAACAGTACGTTTGTTGCCACTAGCAGGGCTCTCTTTTAAAGGCGGTCAGTGAGAAGGTGGTATCACAAGGCTGCTTTAAATTGCTTTTTTAATAAGTAGCAAGGTTGGGCACTATTCCATGTTTATCAGGCATTTGTATGACTTCTACTTTCATGGATTTCCTTTTTATAGTTATTAAAACACTACATCCTCATTGCAGAAAATTTAGAAAATAATAACTGTAAAGAAGAAAAAATTAGTCAGATACCCACAGTTAATAATACTGTGTATTTTTCCCAGATAGAGAGGATTAGAGACAGAATACATAATTAGAAAAACAAAATAAAATTATACTCTCTATAGCTTTATATACTGCTTTTAAATGTACTACAGAGCAGTAATTCTCCTGCACTATTAGGTATATACTGTTCTTGCAAACATGATTTTAATGTGTGCAAAAAATATAGTTATACCATCATTGACTTAATAATTGCCTTGATTTAGCCATTTAGGTCCTTCCCATTCTTTGCTTTTATAAATCACAAAGTAACGGACACCTGACGCCTTCCTACCTGCTGTTTCCCATTCAAATGTGGGGCCTTTACCTACACGGCTCCCCTTCTTCGCCAGGGAAAGTCCTGCTGAGCCTTGGAAATCAAGCTTAACGGCCACTTTCCTGATTCCCCCCGAGAGAGAGGGCTTTGGTCCCACCCTGGTACCCCATAACACCACGTTCACACCTCCTCATCATTCTCTGCACGTGTTTCCAGCTCCTCCAAGACTCCGTGTCCTTAGGGGCAGGAACTTCATGCTCACAGGCACCTCCCAGGGCCCAGACTGTGTCTGACAGAGAGTCTGGGCTTCACAGGGGCTTGCTGTCGGAGGCCTGTGTCTCTCGGATGATTTAGTATTTGATTACAGAGTGCACGCTCTGACACAAAAGCTGTCATGGAAGACATACAAGTTAAAACACAAAACCTCATCCAGAAGTCTCCCAGGAACAGCTGGGTCAGAGCAGTTGGCTAGCTGCTAAGGTGTTTAATAAAACCCCAGTTAATTAACAAGAAGAAGATTCCTCTGTGGTTTGCTTCACAGCAGAGGACAGCAAGAAGCGAGGCTGGAGACAGATCCCGCCTTCGCTTCTGGTTCAGTTCCGAACGGTTAGAGTTAACAGGTAAGGGGGGCCAGGAGCTGCCTCTGACCCAGATCAGACTGCTGGAGGGCCGCCCTAATTCCCCTCAGTCTGGCATTCCCAGCCCTCCACACACTCCCCTTGTGATGCCGAGAGAATAAATTAACGAGTACAATCTCTTTGGAGAGCAATTTGACAGTATGACAATGTCTATAACCACTCTGACCTCGCATCCTGCTATGAGGAGCACGCACTATCGCAGCACCCGCTCAAGTGGGTGAGGGTATGCACCTGAGGACGAGCTGTTACTGCGTTCATTGTAGGGGAAAGAACAAGCCCATCGTGCTTCCTCCGGCCTTGAACCTGAGCAGACGTTCCCAAGAATAAGGCAGATCTGCATGTTGTGGGATGGCAGTGAATTCCTATGCGGGATTGATTACGTGTTGCACGACAACAACAAGGAATCATATATGAGGATGTCCACACAGACACACACAGACAGTTTGTAAAGGTGGGAGAAAACATCTCGCAGGAGACACACCTGCTCTCTGGGGAGAGAGCTGTGGCGACAGTGAAGCAGCACTTTTACTTTCTACCATCACAGACAGTGTGGGGGGGGGCGGGGCGGGTAGTTTCAGTTTCCACAAGAGTATACTAATTCTGCAGTTGAAGGGAAGACAAAGCCCTTCACAAAGCTGGCTTCCAGGGATCTCTTCAACCTTGGCTCCCAGGGCTTCCTCAGTCCAGGGATAATCATCGCGTTAGAATCATCACTAACTGATGCAAATCGAGATTTCTTTTGAAGCGGAGCATGCCCACGATGTGTTTCGCTCGTCGCAACTAACCCACGACAGACACCATTATTACCGCCTCCAATTCGCACCTCAGAAAACTTGGATTCACAAGTTCAGGTCTAGAATTGATCAAATGGACAAAGAAAAAAAAAATCCGTACCCACTGTTAGGAGAAAAGCCGGAAGACGGGCACCCTCCACTCCGCTCACGGGGAGGGGAAATTTGTGCACAGCTTCTGGGGAGCAATTTGACAATGCGTATTAAAATTCTTTAAAATCTGCATCCCTTTACCCTAGCAATTCCTTTTTCTAGAAATGTCTCCCAAGGACATAATTAAGAACCTGCACAGACTCTCAGACACAGGATGTTCATTTAAAAGATGCTTATGATATTGAAAAATTGGAAACCACTTAAATATCCAAGAATAGAAAATTACTTAAATAAATTATGTTCCATTCATATGAGAGAAAACTCTAAAGGCACTAAATAGTGGTGAGGTAGAATATCTAATGACAGGGAACACAGTTCATGATGCATTTTTAAAAGTAGGTCACAGGCTGCATGTATTGTATGAGTTCATTTCTGCTGCGGTGGAAGGAGGAGCAGGGAACACGGGCGATGTGTGTGCACAGTCGAAGGGCGAGGGACGGCGCACCGAACACTAGTGCTCAGTCCTCTGGGTGGCGAGACCACTGCAGATTTTTTTCATGGCTTTCCATTTTTTCCCCCTTTTTTCAAAGATATTGTATATATTTTATTTTTCACAGCTCTAGTATAAACATTTTTAAAATTTTATGTTATTCTTATTTATTCTATTACAGTTGTCCCAATCTTTCCCCTTTGCTCTCCTCCGGCCTGCCCCATCCCCCGCTCCCACAGTCTATCCGTACCGTGTCGTCCTTGTCCATGGGTCATTCACACATGTTCTTTGACTACTCCCTTCCCCTTCTTCCCACCCTGCCCCCTTTCCCCAGGCACCCGTCAGTCTGTTCCCTGTGTCCAGGTCCCTGGTTCCGTTTTGCTCCTTAGTTTATTTTGTTCGTTAGATGCCTCTTGTAGGTGAGGTCACATGGTCTTTGTCTTTCAAGACTGGCTTATTTCACTTCGCATAATGCTCTCCAGCTCCATCCATGCTGTTGCAAAGGGTAGAGATTCCTCCTTCTTTCTTTCTTTCTGCTGCATAGTATTCCACTGTGTAGATGAACCACAGTTTTTTAATCCACTCATCTACGGATGGGCGCTTAGGCTGCTTCTAACACATGGCTATTGTAAAGAGCGCTGCTATAGACATTGGGGTTTGAATTGGTGTTTCAGGATTCTTAGGGTATATTCCCATCAGTGGAATTGCTCGCTGGGTCATAAGGCAGTTCCATTTTGAATATTTTGAGGAAGTTCCATACTGTTTTCCACAGTGGCTGCAACAGACTGCAGTCCCACCAACAGTGCACTAGGGTTCCCTTTTCTCCATGTCCTCGCCAGCACTTGTTTTGTTGTTTTGTTTTTAGATAGAGAACAAGGGAGAGAGATACATCAATTGGTTACCTCTCCCATGCCCCCAGCTGAGGACCTGGCCCACAACCCAGGCATGTGCCCTGACGGGGAACTGAACCAGTGACTTTTTGGTTTAAAGGCCAGTGCTCAATCCACTGAGATACACCAGCCAGGGCTTCACTGCTTTCCTTTCTTAATTGTATTTTCACAATTCCCCCTTGCTAAATGTCTTACAACTAAAGTGTATCACAAAATTGTATTACATTTTTAAAAGGAGATTCAGCTCCTTGCTCTTACCCCTGAAGCAACCTTTGTGGTCCTGCCTTTGTGCCTTCTTCCCTCTGATCTCTCGCCTCTCTACTCCCTGCAAACCCTGCCCATTCTGCAAGACCAGCTCCTCTAGGAAGCCTGCCATGATCTCTGCTGGCTTCTGGGCTCCCTAGCTCACACTCAGCTTTCTCTCCCACTTGCAAGGGACATAAGCGTCATGTGATATTGCCAAAGCATGCTGGGATGCAACTCATCAGCCCAGAGAGCATAAGACACCTCCAAAGGGGCAGCTCAGTCCCTGATCCTTTAAAGAGATCTGGCTACTTCCACAGCAGATATTTGGGTGCCTAGGAGCCCAGCTGGCTTCAAAGCCCCCGCCTCTGGCTTGCACGGGAGGCTCTCCTCCTTATCCGGTCTCGCTCTGCTCTTCATGCTTGGCTCACTAATGCCTGGGCTTTGCCCCAAAGCTCCTGGTACCCTGTGGGCTTGCCTGGTTCTGCCCCTTTGGAGTTCACCTCCTGTTTGCATCTATGTCTGGGTAATAGGCAAGGCCACCTTCCTTCCAGTCTTCCAGCCCTTCACCAACAACCTGCACAGAGTCAGGGATGGTGACAACCACAGATCCCATGTAGCAAACATCCGTCAGGTGCTTCACACGCCAACTTCCTTTAATTTATGTAATAATAACCATACCTGTCCTTTGCTGAGTCCTTGCTCAACATTTGACAAACATCCCCCCATTCTCCAGAGTACGAAAGAGAGGCTCAGAGAGGTCAGGTGAGGGGCCCAAGGTCACAGGACTAGTAAGGACCAATCCTTGTCTGAGTACCAACTTCGCCCCCTTAACCAGGACCTGATGCTCACACCTAAGGGACAGGTATGAGAAATGAGGAAACCGAGTTTCAGCAAGGTCAAGTCGTGGTTCAAGGGCATTTCAGCAGAGCATCAGAGAGGGGCCCAGGAGCTCAGACATGGGCAGATGCTGGTCTGGACAAGGTGCTCGAGTGGGAGGGCTGCAAAGGGGGAGGGTCCGGCGCGGGTGAGGAATGGGGCTAGGGCCCCCAGGCAGAGATCCAGGGCTGGCTCCAATCCCGGCAGGTAGGGAAGCTTTCTAGGGCTCCCCTCCACCTCAGAAACACACCTACCTGTCTAGCACAGCACAGCCACTCCTAGGTCATACCTGCCACTGTTCCCCGTGGCCTTGGCCTCAGGAACTAGGTGGGGCTCTGTCTGTTGAGAGGAGTGGAGGTAGGGATCTTGGGGTCTTCTGGTGTCTCAGGGTGCTCAGATAAGCTAGGACAGTCACTGTTCACCTGCTAGACGGTGAGCTGTCATGAGCAGGGGCCACACCTCATTCCGTTTCCCACCAACCAGGGGCACAATAAATTCCAGGCAGTTGATCCTGGGGGCCTAAGGTGACATGGGCCTGGGCCCCAAAGTTCTTGGCTGTGGTCCTGGCTCTGCCATCATCTTCCCCTGAGACTCTGGGCACATCCCTTTCCCTTCTCGGGGCTGTGCAATGGTGGCATGCAGGAAAGTGTTTTGAGAATGAGAATCAAGAACAGCTGGTGTAGCCCCTCTGGAAACCAGTCTGGCAGTTCCTCAAAAAGTTAAACATAGAGTTACCATACAACCCAGCCATTGCACTCCTAGGTAGCTACCCAAGAGTGATGCAAACAGACGTCCATGCAAAAACCGGTGCACGGACGTTCACAGCAGCACTGCTCACAACAGCCCCAAAGTGGAAATAACCCAAACGTCCATCACCTGGCGAATGAACAAACAAACGATCCCCGCGACAGCAGAATATTATTCAACCCTAAAGAAGAACCGAGCACTGCTCGCGCGCGCTGCAGTGGGAATGAACCTTGGGAACATTGTGCTGAGCGAAAGAGGCCGGCACAAAAGGCCACAGAGACGTATGATTCGCTTTATAGGAATCGTTTAGAACAGGCAAGGCCACAGAGACAGAAAGGCGATCAGTGGTTCCCTGGGGCAGGAGAAGTCGGGAGAGTGTTTGCTAATGGGTGCAGGGTTTCTTTGGGGGTGAAGGTGATATTCTGGAAATAGTGGTGAGGGGTGCGCAACCATGTGAACACACTAAAACCAAGTGAACTGTACCCACTGCGAATTTTAAAAAGAAAACAGAATAGCTAGCATCTACTTGGTGCTTCCTTCCAGCTCCATGCTAAGCTCTTCCTGCGCATTCCCTTAATAACCTGTAAACAACCCAAAGAGGAAGAGCTCTCATTATCCCGACTCTGCGAACGAGGAGGCTGAGGCAGAGGAAGGTGTGAAGTCGCGCCTGAGGTGGCACAGCGACGGTGCTGTGCACCCACAAGGTCAGTGAGGCCTGCAAGCGCCTGCTCGGAGACCCCAGGGTATTCTGCACCCCCTTTCCGTGCGACCCGCCTCCCTGTCCATCTCCCCTGCTCGGCTTGGCCGTGGGGGCCGGGGAGCAGCTGTCTCGCCCACTGACTCCCAGCTCCAGGCCTGGCTCATATTATTGAATGGACAGAGAATTGTGCTATCTGTGCCCTCTCGGCTGGTTTGCAGAGAAATCGACTTTTCACAAAAGCGCAGCATCCGCTGTGGAACGTTAAGGCTGCCAGATGCCACTTCACACACCCTGAGGTTGCTGAATAGAAAGGCAAAAACCACCTCAAATCGAGACAAAATGCATTTGTGGTTTTGAAGGAAAGTCCTTAGAAGACAAAGTCTGTCTCCCAAGGCCAAGGTTGCTACAATTCGTTTACTTAAAGTAGAGAGAAGACAAGCGCTGCCCCATGAGTCTGGGTGGCTTGCCGGAAGCAGTGATTTTGCAGAGCATCCCCTGCTAACGGCAGGAGAGAGAGGGCAGGCGATGGCCGATGGCCGGAGCCAAAGCAAACACTCTGAAGGCAGCGATAATGGGGGAAGGCAGGAGGAATGGGAATAGGTTTGGAGGCCGAACAGGAAACAGGTCTGAAAGGAAGGGTGGGAAGGCAGGAAGCTCTCTGAGATTTTACAAAAAGGCCCTCCCCATCTGGAGGAGGAGCCCCACTGGCGCAGACGGGACTGAGCTGGAGCTGGAACCTCAGCTGGTGGGGGGGGGGGCCCTACCTACTCCAATGGTCTCCTCCTGGGCCTCTCCGTCTCCAGCCTCGCCCCCACCCCCTTGTCATCCTGCAATTGAGCCAAGGGATCCTTCTGACACACAGATGGCCCTACCCTCCTCTGCTCAAAAGCCTTCCTCGGCTCCCCACAGTTTAGAGAACCGTGAAGATGAGGCATGCCAGGCCTTGGCACCCACACGCCGACCCCAGCCCTCCGTGCCATGCCAGCCTTCACCCCTACCCCGCTCGGTGGCACCGCCCTGGGACCCGACGCACCGAACCACTTGTTCGCCCCCCTAAATGGACTCTGCCTTTTCCAGTGTTTGTATTTCCTCTTTTTCACAGATATGTCTTGCCTCCTCAAATAGTTCTTTGAGGGACTATTTTCTCCACTTCCTTGACTCTCCCTCTGTGTCCAGCCTCATGCAGCCAGTGGACCGAGGCCTTGGCGATTGCCAGAAGAACTCACTGAGTAGCCAGAACTGTGGGCAACAGAGGACTCCAGACAATTAACCTTTCTGGTCGGCTCTCGGGTAGCTTGATGTCTGCGGCTAGGAGGTGAGTACCAGCGAGCAGGTGCCACATCAAGCACCTGGGGCTCCATCCCTCTGGGACTTCTGGGAAACGGCATGAAACCCCACTTAGAGTTGTTCCGCCTGAGGGTCAAGGCCGCGGGGATATTTGCCTGCCCTCTCCCACTGGCCTCAGCAAGGGCGGGTCCTGAGGTGTTTAACCCCGGGCACCTATGGTGGGCTCCCAGCTGCGCTGAGAGGAGCCTGCAGCCCGACAGTCACTGCCACTTGGGACAGGACCCGGAGGACAGGCTCCCGATGAGTGGGAGGTGGTGGCGTGGGGCAGCGATAGGGGCTGCTCAGCTTGTCCTCCTTGTCTCCAAACGTGTGCCCCACTGTCCCAGCCTCTGTGTCTTTGCTTGTGCTGTTCCCACCCCCGACTGCCGTCTTCCAAGCCTCTTCTCCACCCGCAGGGACCCTCTACGACCCCTTCAGGGCCCAGCCACATGGTCTCTCTCCGTGAGGCTTTCCTGGCCCCACCCCAGAGGGGTCCATGCCTCTCCCCTCCAGTCTCCCACCTTCTCTTAGCTCTCTGTGCGGCCACTCCCACGCGCCCACCCTGTCATCGCCGTGTACAGTCACGGTCTGTGGTCTCGTGTGCCTGCCCCCTGGGCTGGGAGCTCCGTGAGGGCGGGTCTCCCTCCGGTTCATCTGAGTCCCCGGCACCCAGCAGGGAGAAGGTGTCCAGTGAGGGAGTGAGTGAGTGACGGACTGACTGAGCAACAATAACATCAAATATTTATTGAGCATTCACTACGTGCCAGACGCTGATCTAAACGCTTTACACACGATGACTTATTTAACCTGCACAGCGGCTGACGAGGGGGCGCGGCCATCACCGCCAGCCCACACTGGAGGCCTCCGCAGAGCGGGGGAGGCAGCTGCCCAAGGCCTGACAGAGCGGACCCCCCTGGGTCCCTGGAGAGCGCCACACCCCCCACGAGCAAAGTGAGAACGAGACTGTCAGCTGGCCCAGGGCGCCCCCAAAGCTGCCTCGGCCCAGAAAAAGGTCTGCTGGGAGGACGGCGAGAAAGCACAGTGAATGGGGCTGCAGAGAGGACTGCCCGCCCGAGAGCTGGGGAGCCCGGCCGGGTCTCGGATAAGTGAGCTCCGGAGGAGCTACGTGGGGGGTCCTGTGAGGGGCAGCCTGGGCCGGGCGCGCTGGCTGTCGGGTCACGTGACCACAGGGAGGCCAATCGACGTGCCGGACTCTCCCAGACACACCGCCCCTTGGGGGTTTCTGAGCTGTTTCTCAGCCATGATCCCTGGCGCTCCTGGCTTTGCCCCAACCCTGCGGACCTGGGAAGGTGTGACTTAGATGGGTCTGCCCAAGGTCACAGCCAGAGCTGGGTCTCTCAGGCGGTGCGAGGGATCCCGAACAGAGTGTCCGTCCCGGGGTCTCTTAGTTCTCAGTCAGTTGAGATGGACTCTGCTGGTCAGACCCGGCTTTCCTTGAGGGCTGGAGCAAGGAGCAGGGGAGAGGCAAAGCCAACATTCAGTCAGGCTCTCAGTGTGCCAGAAAATCCCATTTCCATCCTCATCCCAGCCCGATGAGAAAAAGGTCATTACGCCCATTCAGAGTTGAAGAAACTGAGGCCCAGAGAGGTTAAGCAACTCAGCCAAAGACACCCAGCAAGCAACGAGAGAGCTAGGATGGGCACCCGGTTTGATCAGGCCCCAAAGCAGAAGCTCCAGCAGGGAGACCGGAGAAGGGGGCCCTGGAGGGGTTGCCAAGTTGGACTCAGCAACTGCACTGCTCACCTACAATCTATTGATCTATGTGCAGCTCCGACCCAGAGATCCCTCACACTGCAGAACAGAAGACAGGCAGCCTGAGCGACCTGAAACTCAGTTCCCTCCACCATCGGCGTGAGGCGCCCAGCCAAGGTCATGAGTAAGGGGAGGACGCTCACTGCTCCTGTGGCCAGAGGCAGCTGAATGGACTGGCCATGGACGTAGCCTCTGTCTCTAAGAACAGTGCTTAGGGGATGCAAAGGCTCCTGCTGCTCCCCCTGGGGGTGAGGGATGGGCCGAGATGCCGAGATGCTTTTGTGAGCCCCCGATATCCTGCCTGTTCCATGACAGTGTATTTAGCCTCCGGGGAAAGAATTAGCTGGGATCCAACAGGAGCAAAAGCACAGATGCAGGGAAAAAAAAAACAACAAAATTCATCTCTTAAAATAGGAAGGCTCTGAGGTGCTTTGTGGAGATTGCACTGAGATAAACTCAGTGGTAAAAGAGACATCTGTTCAGAAAGGATGAAAGTTTCATGGGAATCACAGGGCAGGTTTGGGGAAGATGCTTTTCTAAGTAACCTGAGAGTGAGCCTGCAGTGACTGTGCAGGTTAACTTTTAAGGAGGGCTCTTGAAGTCTCCTTATTACAGCAGAAGTGCTTGGAGTCAATAGGGAAGTCACCATGTTGTTAACATAGCATGCACATAATGACCAAAGGTACTTAAAGACCGAAGGTTACAATTTTGTTTTGTGATTGCAGAGTTCTCCAACACACTCACTTCCGTTAGATCCTATGATCTGCATAGCCCTGATATGGCAGAAGAGTGGTCAGTATTATACGTTTTGTTTTTCTTTAAATAGTTTAAATTTTTTTTTATTGACTTAAGATAGAGAGAGACACATTGCTTTGTTGTTCTGTTACGGGAGAAATGTGGTTCTTCTTGCGGACGCGGTAAAGAATTACAGACCAGCAAGTCTATCAGCGTGTAAGCAGGGTTGATTTGTGACATGTTCTCATGGAAGAGAATGGGCCTCACTGAGGTGGGGGCACAAGGCAAGACCAGGAGTGACAAGAGCAAGGGTGGCAAGAGCCCCAGGTCCTTTGCTCTGAGTAGAGTTGGCAGATGGGGGTGAAGTTACATATTGATTGACAGGTAAAGGTGGTGCCAGCTTTCCCAGGGGGGATGTGACTACCCAAACCTAGGTATGTATGGGGGTCTGTTAGACTGAATCCTTATCTTGCTCCAGACCCCATTTGTTCATTTGTTTACTTGTTGTAAAACAGATACATGCCAGGAGGCAGTTAATTAAAGTTGAGGCAGTTACCCAAAGTTATTTATGGGCTCCTTTTGTAAGCATTAGGGACTCTTTCATAAACCAGATAGTGACCAGAGGTGGACAGTTAACCAAAGTTGTTTTATGGGCTTTTTCTTTGGGCACCTCTTCTTCCCCCTTCTAGACCTGGGGATGATACACAGTTTCAAAGACTTTCTATCCAAGATAGTGGAAACGATATGTAGAATTTCAAGGACTTCCCTCCTTTCATGTTAGCTATCCTGGTGTTTCTTGTGATGTTGGAACACCTGGCAATCTTACTGGACCAGGCTGAGGGCTGCTGAGTTAGTGGGTGAGACATGTCTCCCTCCTCCTCCATTCCTTGGTTTACTAACTCTCCTACCTAGGTGCTAAAGGGCATTTCCTGGCAACCAGGATGCTAGACTGGCCAGCAACAGCAGTGCAGAGCTCTTCCTATGCTATCTCCTGCCTCAGTTCCACTTATTTATGCATTGATTGGTTGATTCTTGTATGTTCCCTGACCAGGGATTGAACCTGCAACCTTGGAGTATCAGGACAATGTTCTAACCAAGTGAGTTACCAACCTGGGCTGAAAACAGCTTTTTAAAGGGTGTAACTCACATACCATACAGTTTGCCCATCTAAGTGTACAATCCATTGGTTGTCAGTATAGTCACAGAGTTGTGCAACCTTCAACACCATCTGCTTTCAGAACATTTTAAAAAATTAGCCCCGTACCCAGTAGCCATTCCAAATTCCTTCTTTTCCCAGCCCCTGGCAACCACTAATCTACTTTCTGTCTCTGCAGACTCACCTAGTCTAGACATTTCATATCAACCGAGTCATAAAATACATGGTATTATGGGTTCAATTGTGCCCCCTCGGAATTTATATGTTGGAGCCCTAACCCCCAAGCACCTCAGAATGTGGCCTGATTTGGAAATAGAGTCACTGCAGATGACCTCATGGGAAGGGGGGTGCTAATCCAATGCGACTGGTGTCCTTACAGAAAGAGGAAATGTGGACACACGGAGACTGCCATGTGAAGATGAAGGCAGAGACCGAGGTGATGCTGCCACGGGCCAAAGAACACCCGAGACGGCCGGCAGCCTCCAGACGCTGGGGGAGAGTCACGGAGCACATTCTCCGCCCCAACCCCCAGCAGCAAGCAACACTGCTGACCCCTGGATCCTGCACCTCCAGCCTCCAGAGGCTGGGAGACAATGCATTTCTGTCATGGAAGTCACCCAGTTTGCAGTGCGTTGCTGTGGCAGCTCTGGCCAACTAATACACACAGTCTTTTGTGACGGGCTTCTTTCTCTTAAGACGTTTTCAAGGTTCATCCATGTGGTAGCATGGCTCAGAGCTTCATTCCTTTTCATGGCCAAATAATATTCTATTGTATGGACAGACCGCGTTTCATTTATGCACGCATCAGCTGGTGGACATGTGGGTGCCATTTGCTATTAGGAAAAACGATGCTATGAACATTCTTGTACAAACTTTTACATGTATGTATGTTTTCATTTCTCTTGGGTATGTACCTCCATTTCTTCTTCACAAGTGTGGGAACTGAGGCCCCAAATACAACGTGATTTGCCTTAGGTTACCAGTTAGAATGGAGAAGAACTGTCCCACTAACCTAGACCTGTTTGCTTTCAAATTCAGAGGTTTTTCAACTCTACCTGGCTGCACACGCACACACTCGTGCCAATTCATTAACACACGTGCGCACGCCAGCACCCACATAATCAATACTTCTCTGAGCCCCCTGCTTTGCCCAGAGCGCAGAAGTTCCGCCAAAGCAATCACGCAGAAGTGACAGGATGCTGAGGGACAGAAAGGAGACTTCCAGAGAATAAATAAGTCAGGACATCGATTTGAATATTTCTGAGGGATAGAACGAAAACATTTAAAAGGGTATCAGGAGGTGAGTGGAGAACAAACGGCTGAAACTTAGCCCTCAGTCGTGCGCGCACAACCTTTATTGATCCCGACGCGATTTCTGGAAGCGAGAGCACTTTACCAGAAGAGCACTGTGCAAGTCGAGGGCGCTCCCGTGGAGAGAGCCGCAGAGGAACCCGTCTGGGGTGCTGCCGCAGCCGCCGCCCCGTCGCTGGCGGAGGGCAGGACAGCTTACATAAGCAGGGCTGCTGCCGATTGGGGCGGGTGCAGGGAGATTTGATTTCACTGTGTCTGTGAGTGAGCAGGATCAGAAGCTATTCTGAGCAGCCGCAAAGGAAAAGTGCCAGAAATCATAAATAAAGAAGTCGAGCGCGTCCAGTGGCCGTATCGAATGTGATATTCCTGAGGAATGTGTGAACATGGTGTCTTTCAAGCTGCTGATTCATGTATGTATGATATATATATATCATATGTAATACAACCTTAGTTCCCAGCAACAATAGTATTCACTACAGTTAAAACCTAACATAAGACAAAGTAATTTGGGACACAAAGAAAAAAGTAGCATCTTTATAGAAGGGTGAGACTCGGCCATTCATTGAACAAATATTTATTTTAGACACTCTCTGTGCTTAACCTCTCTCCACCCTGCTCCATTTTTTTCTTACTTTCTTATTGCTCCCTGGACACACATTATAAGTATACCATTTCCTTGCTTATTGCCTGTGATGGTTGGTCTTCTGTGTGAACTTGACTGGGCCTCAGGATGCCCAGACATCTGGCCGAACATTCTGGGCGTGTCTGGGAGAGTGTTTGGGACGAGGGTGACATTTGAACGGATACATGGAGTAAAGCAGATTGCCCTCCCTCATGGGCCTCATCCGATCAGTTAGAGATGCAGTAAGTGGAGCAAAAAGACGGAGGAAGACGGAACTTGGCCGTCCTGACTGTGGAGCCAGGCCGCTGTTTTTCCCCCTGCCCTCGGGCTGGAACGTACACCATTGGCTCCCGGTTCTCAGGCCTTAGGCCTCAGGTGAGAACTGTATCACTGACTTTCCTGGGACCTCGGCTTGCCAAATGCAGACCTCGGAACTTCTTAGCTTCCGCAACCGCATGAGCCAGCCCCTTATGATAAATCTAGATATAGATGTAGGTATATCCTACTGGTTCTGTTTTCCGGAGAACCTCAGTGCACGGCCCGCCTCCCCCACTGGAGTGTAAGCTGTCGCACTCACCTCACTCCCAGACGATGGCTCCAGCCTCCTGATTCATCTCCCTGGTTCTCCGGCCTCTCCCCTGTCCACTTTCCACAAACCGAGTTTGTCGTTCTCCTCATCGAAGTCTTCAAGGTTTCCTGTGGGACAGGGAGGGCCATGCAGTGAGAGGAGCCCGGGCTCCCTGTTCCTGAGCACCTGACATCAGGGAACCACAGATGGAGACACTTTCGGGCCCCCTCTGAGCCCCTCGTGTCTCAGGGCTGCTCACTCCCCTGACTTCGGCATTGCTTCCTGGGTGAGAGAGCCCCTGGCCGATTCTGACGCACCTGTCAGCCATGCTGGGTGGGCCGCTCTCCCCCTTTCTTCCTTGCCTCCCTCCAAGAAGGCAGTAGTCACATGGGCTCGGGCTCACCAACAGATCAGCCCTGTCCCCAGAGCCTGGCAGTGTGCTGAAGCGTGTACTCGGCTCCCTTGCTGGCCCTCTGGAAGTGCTTATAGACTGGTAGTACCGCCCTGGCCAGGAAGCTCAGTTGGTTAGAGCATCATTCTGATACGCCAAGGTTGTGGGTTGCATCTCCGGCCAGGGCACATAGAAGAATCAACCAATAAATGCATCAATAAATGGAACAATAAATTGATGTTTCTCTGTCTCTCTCTCTCAAAAAAAAAGGACTGGTAGCACCAATCTTTTAGAGGATGAGCAGGGAAAGAAGACCAGAGACAGGAGGTAGAACAGGCAGCAGCTTCACCCCTCAGCTCTGCAGGAAGGGAAGCAGCCACGGGTAAGGCTCTCAGGAGCCCACCAGGCAGCCTGCCATGCAGGGGGGAGCTCCAGCTCTCAACGCTCTACAAAACGGTGGCTAGCCACTAACCTTGTCCGGACACCACTTCCTCATCTCTGTGTTGATGAATGCGAGCTAGAAAGCTCCAAAGGCCTTTCAGTGAGGTCGAATTGGTGGAGGCTTGAGACTTTAGCAAAGCAAGGGCAGTGACGCCACTTCAAGGTCATGCAGGCAGCCTGGTAGAGGAGAAAGCATAACGTGCCTGCAGTTAGATGGTCCTGGCTCTGCATCCAGCTGCACCCCTCGCTGGACACAATGTCTCGGGCAAGTGCCTTAACTCCTCCAGTGTAATTTCCCTCATTTACAAATAAGGTTATTAATGCTTCTCTCACAGAGCTATTGGGAGGGTTGAAATAGATAAGAAAATATATGCACTGTTTCTAGATCACTCAACATATGTTGATTTAAAAAAAAATGTTCGTTCCCGTGCCCTGATTTTTGTTCTCTCTGTCTAGTGCCCGCATTTTAGGCGTTAGTCTAAATCACGTGCCCTTCTCCTCCGAGAAGCTGCAGCACCAGGGCTGAGCCACAGCAGCCATATTAACACTACAAAACACTCCCTGTTCCCTTGGCCATCGGTGATTGGCCCAGAGGTGGTTACCTGACCCAAACTGGGCCAATCAGATTGAATTTCGAATTGGGACAGAGACACCAGTCAGACTCTGCTGGGTGCTTGAGTCAGCAAGTTATGTGTTTGAGAGTCAAGTTTGCTTGAGAAAACAAAGAAAGAAAGGGAGGGAGAGGAGAAAGGAGAACGGGAGGGAGAGAGGGAGGGAGGGAAAAATGGGAGGAAAAAAAGGAAGAATTCCTTCATTATTGACTTAATTTGGTCACCTCTCCTGAGACATATATGCCCGAACTGTCCAGGCTGAAGGCAGGTGACATCCTGACTAATGTGCCCACATCACAGCCCTTGCCAGGGACCCCTGTGGGGGACAGAGGGTTCAGGGGCAGACACAAGGAAGGACCCTGCTGAGAGTGCTGCCACAGGCCAGGAATCACCCCTTCCTGTCAGGTCCGGCGTGATGAGCACAACTCTCAGGGGTCAGCTCCAGATCACCGCAATAAAGCAGGTATCACAATAAAGGGAGTCATAACCTTTTTGCTGGTGGAGGAGGGTCTTGCCTTCCATTTGTAAAAAATACTCAACACCTGTGAAGCACAGCCAGGCGAGGCGCGATAAAATGAGGTGTGCCTGTAGGTGGGGGCGGGGTGGGGCTGCAGTGAGGAATAGACTCAGGTGGCTCCTGTGGATGGTTCCTATTGAGGACACCGTGACAACAAGGAAGGCAGGAATCTCAGCCACGTGACTACGTTCTGTGGAGACCAGCATGGTGTCCAGGGCTGGCTAGTGTCCGGGCTATAGGGTGCCATCTGCCAAAGCTGCTCTGTTCCGGGGCCCCTCCACTGCGACCCTCCTGCTCCTTCCCTGCCAACCAAAGTCTCTCTCCTACCTTCCTCGCACCTCCTGGATGCTGCTGCCACTTCTCATTTATTCTTGGCTTCTGCTTACTGCCGATTCTCTGTGTCTCTTGGCTTCTGCCCTTGCAAAAGCAGAGCTCTGCCTCTCTCTGGAGGCTCGCTCTCAGACCCCGAGAGAGAAGCTGAGCTGGCTCAGTCTGTCACTGTCACCCGTGCTGGGTACCTGTGTCCTGCTGTGCCGCCTCCGAGGCCACAGGCCCACTGAGGGGGTGTCTACCTTTGTGCCGGGTGCACACCTTAATCCAGGAGGCAAGGGGTGGGCCATACCGGCAGCTTTACTCTGTGTAGAAGGAGATAATGCATCTTTCTCCAGATAGATGGGGAGAGAGCAAGTCAAAGGGGATTGTGGAGGTGGATATGCTTTGAAAAGTGTAATGGGTTCCGCTGGCACAAAATATTAATTATTGATAAGATTGACAAGGCCATTATGTCGCTATTTGTGGACATTTTGCTCCCTAGAACTTGTTGGCCAAGGGCAGTGGTTCCCGACAGCCATGGTCTTTGCTCCCCAACCCTCTCCAGAGAAGTTGCTGGGACACCCAGCCTCCTTCTGCTCCTTCCCATCAGTGCTCTTCTTCTGGAAACCTCCGTGCCTGCCTCACCATGGCTGCTCTGGGCACTCCGGGCTCCCCCACCGGCTCGCTGAGCTCCTTGAGGCTCCTGGAGGGCCCCCAGGGCCTCTCACTTTACAGCTACTTCCACGGGGAACTGAGCACATTCCACGGGGCTGAGGAACCAGCTTCCTCTTATTTTTATCTCTGCCCACAGGGAGTGGGGGGGAGGGGCAGTGCGGCCGTCCACAGCCCCCAAGCCCACATGCCCCAGAGAAGGCCTCTTCCTCATTCAAGATCCAAATTCCAGAGGGGGGACCGAGACCGATTCAGCTTGGGTCTGAGGTGCACACCAGCACAGCCAGCTGTAGCCAAGGGCCACACTGCTCAGACACGGCTGCCAGGAGCCCACCTCTGTGGACAGGGAGTGGGGAAGGCTGCAAGGGGTCACCGAGAGCCAAGCAGACACAGGTCCCCCAGGCCGAGGACACTGGCGCACGTCACAGTGCTGAACTCTGCCCCCAAGCCTCCCCCCACACGTGAGCCAGGGACCCAGGCTGGTGTCTGGTCACTGTGACGCCCTGCTTCCTTGTGGCATCTCCGGGCCACCTCAGGGCCTGGGAGACAGCTTTTCCTCACTCCCCTTTTTCATGCGAGCTTTTTCCTTTACTCCCCCAGTTCCTTCCACCTGTTTTGAAATCCAAGGGATGGGGGTTGGGAGGGGCCAACTGGTCAGCCATTGGTCCTGGTTTCCCAGAGTTCCCAGCTGACATGCGGCTTGGGCCCCTCATCTCCGACCTCCTGATGCATTCTTTTCTCTTTTCTTTTTTGTAATAATTTTAATGAGATATAATTCACATACCGTTAGAGTACAGTTCAATTTTTTTAGCATATTCCCAGTGACGGAAACATCACTAAGATTAATTTTCAACATCCTCCCACAAATTCCCCCATTAGCATCACTCCCTCCCCCTCCCCGCTCTAGCTATGGGCAGCTGCTAATCTCCTCTCTGTCTCTATGGGTTTGCCTGTGCTGGACACTTCGAGGAAATGGAATCACACAATATATTGTCTTTCGTGACTGGCTTCTTTCACTCACGAGGATTTTCAAGGTTCATCTGTGTGGCAGCAGGCATCAGTACGTTACTCCCGCTCACGGCGGAATGATACTCTGTTTATGTGGATGGACCCCATTTTTTTTTATCCAGTCATTGACTGATGCACATTTGGGTTGTTTCTACTTTTTGGCAATTATGAATAATGCTGCCATGAAGATTCATTTACTAGTTTTTTTTTCTTGAGTACATAGCTAGAAGTGGAAGTGTTAAGTCCCACACAGGCATACCTTGTTTTATCGCACTTCATACATGTTGCACTTTTTACAAATTGAAAGCAACGCCCTCTTCCAGCAAAAAAAAAAAAAAGATTCAACTCGCTTTATTGCAGTGCCCTGGAACCGAACCCGTGACATCTCTGAGGTTCAAGTTTCTGAGGACCTGCCAAGCTGTTTCCCAAGCAGCTGCACCATCTTACATTTCCCCCAGCCATGTGTGAGGGGTCCGAGTTTGCCACGTCCTCGCTAGCACCTGCAACTGTTTGTCTTCTTGATCACAGCCCTGGGAAGTTCCTGTTGCCCATCCTCGAAGGCCCCGCTCAGAGGCCACCTCTGCCATGACCCCTGACCTCCCTCCTTGAAATGCCCCACCTCCCCATTACGATTCCATGTGATGGCACATCTACGGCCCCAGTGATGCCACAGAAGGGCCGTGTGCTGGGGCCAGAGTTAGAACCAGATCCCCTCAGGCACGTGGTTTGATCTGAAAAAAGATGAAAGAGAGCCCAAGCGAAACCAGCCCTCCAGAAGCTGTTGCCACAGGTAGGAGTTTCCCTCAGGGCTGCTCCTCCAAGACAGGGAACTGGCCCTGAGCATGTTCAGGGCTTAGCTGGTTTGTAAAACAAAACTCACTTACTCCATGTTAGAGTTTTTCTTTTTTTTGCATATCTGGCATTCAACCCCATTGTTCTGAAAACAGCATTGTTTTTTTTGTTGCATTTTTTTTTTTTTCAAACTGGTCTTCACCCTTTCTGAGTCTATTTGGCTCAGGTGGGCCTGATCCCAAGCCTTAAATCCAGAGGAAATGTCCCACTGTTTAGCCAATCACAATGAAGTAGTTCAGGGTGGTCACGTGACCGGACCTGGGCCAATGATAATGAGTCCTGAAACCTTTTTAAAAAAAATTACAGTTTACATTTAATATTATTTTCTATTGTTAGCACAGGTAGCTAGATGAATAAATGCAGGGAGCAAAGGAAATCAGACATTATTAAGCATAATAAACTAGGGTGCGTAAGCCTGCCTAACTGGGAAGTTACAGCTTCACACACTCCAGGGAATAACAGCATTTCCCCGCCAAGAGGATGAACACCCCTCCCTTCCCCTGTGCCAGGAGCAGCCCACCCTCTGGACTGTCAGGCAGCAGAGAAAGATGAGCACATGGGCAGCAGGAACTAAAATGGAGACCACAGAGTCCTGTCGATCTGGCCCTGGAAAAGAATCAGATTGGATAAGAGATCCAGAACCCCAAAAGATCTAGGAAATACATTGGTTGAGGGGAGGATCCAGCACCAGCCCATGCAAACTTAGGCAGTTGATTGGTTAGTTTGAAGAAGTGCATGGTCCTTCCCAAACCCGAGATAATAATATAACCCTAATATAACCCAGCTTAACAAAGAAGCCCTCCCGCCCCACCCCCTATCTCTGTAACATGCATTTGTTTATTGGCCCTGTTTATTAGCACGTTCTCTCTTCACTGCAACCATGTGGGTGGGCCGAGCGCAGGCCTGGGCACGGCACCAGCCGGGAAAGGACTATGCTGGCCAGATGGGGACAGGCGTGCAGTAAGCTTCGGCATGGCACAGAACGTGTAGACCTTCATGTTGGGCTTGAAGAAGACAAGACTGGACTCTCTCCACGGCGGCACAGACGGAGACGGGACAATGGAAACCCAGAGGCAGGCCCTTGATTTGGCTTCTACAACGAATCTCACCACAAAGTCTCAACTTCCCATACATGGGTCCCCCGGAATGCTTTCCTCGAAATCCCATGAAAGAAACCCACTTCCACCGGCAAGAGGATTAGTTTCAGGTGTACAGAATAGTGGTTAGACAACCGTGTACTTCCCAAAGTGTTCCCCCGATACTCCCGGTACCCATACACAGTTATTACAGTATTACTGACTCCCGTTCCAACACTGTACTTTGCATCCCCGTGACTGTTCTGTAACTACTAATCGGTACTTCTCAGGCCCTGCTCCTTTTTCACCCAGTCCCCCAAGCCCCTGCCCCCTTGGGATCTGGTCTGGATGAGCCAGTGACTGGGCAGCAGCCCTGCTCTGCAGAGGCATACGAGGGAGCCGTGCAGAGAAAAGGCAGACACGGGGGACTGTACAGCCTCAGAGGCAGCCTTTGCATCCCTGTGATTTCCGGTTATACTTCCTGCAGTGGGTTCCGGGACGTCCCCCCTTGTTTTATAACAAGGCAGAATTCTCTCCTCCTCAGAATTCATTCCAGTTTACGTGACAGAAGCTCAAATCAAGTTAGCTTAAGCCAGAGGAGATGACTTTCTGGACTCACATAATTGGAAAACTCAATGGACAAATCCAGGTATGGTGTGATTTGGGGCCTCAGATGTCCTCACCAAGAAGCTGTCTTTTTCTTTGTGTTGGACTCATTCCTCGGTAGACTTTCCCATGAGGTGGAAAAGCTGGACCCGCCCCGCCCCCCGCAACTCCAGGATGTATGGCAATCCCCGAAAGGTAGCACCTCCCTCACAGTAGTTCAGTGAAGTCGGAAACACACTCATTAGGCCCAGGATCTGCAGCTGCCGGTCACTGCTGTTTACTTGTGGCCTGATGGGGCTGGGGTGGGAAGTGGCGAGAAAGAGGAAGAAGCACGTAACATTTGTTTCATGCTCACCAATGTGGGGTCCCACGTAGGCCTGTTCCCTGGTGACGAAGCATATTCACGACCTTGGGAACCTGTTCAGGGAGGGCAGATCCCTATTCCAAGGAGCTCCTTTCTGGGCCTGAGTCCTTCCTGGCTTGAATCTGTGACGATGGGCAGAGTTTGTGATCAGGCCCGAGCAAAGCTTGAATTCTTCTGCCTAGGACAGCAGGAAGGATTGGGTGGAGCAGAAGGTGAAGGTGGTGGCGATGGTGACGGCCAATGTTCTCAGTACTCCGCTAAGCGCTTCCCACGGGTTTGCTTTATGAGATGCTCACAACTAGTCCCATTCCACTTTTGTTATCCTCATTTGCAGACAAAACTGAGGTTCAGAGGGGCTAGGTAACTCTTCTAAGATCACACAGGGCATAAAAGGCAGAGCCAGGCTCATGGAGCCAGGCTGTCTGGGAGCAGAATTCCTGCATTTAACTACCGTACTATGTCACCTCTCAGGAAAGAAAGATGAAAAAGGGAGACGAGGTGAAAAGGGAGGGCAAGGCTGGGGAACTGTGTGTGGTTAGGGGGCCTGTGAAAACTCCCCAGGAGTGGGTGGACCAGGGCTGTCCAATGTCCACGTGAAGCTGGTTTAATTGTAGTACTGGAAGTCCTCACTCTGACTTCCATAAATCTCCCCCTGCTTGCCTTCTGCACAAATACCTCTGGCGGCGGGTGCTGGTGGAAAGCGCAGAAGGTGCCGGCTGCATTCCCCGCCTCAGGCGGAGCTGTGTAAAAACAACACCGCAGGCCTGGGTCAGCCGCCCAATCCAGATGCTCAACGAATTTAGCAGAAGTCGCACAGCTCCACTGCAGAGGGGAGTGTGAAAATGCAGACCATTCCAGAACTCTCCAAAGTATCTGGGATAGCTGTGCCTTTCCACAGGGTGTGAAACACGGACTTGAACTGGTATGTTTGGAATCATAAGGGACAGGAGGCGCCAGCTGACAAAGGGGTTACAGACAGGCAGCAAACTGAGGCTCAGAGAGGCCCCCACCCCTGAGAATATCAGCTCCCCTGTGTCCCCATGTCTCCAGGCTTGGGCTGGGGTTGAAAGATCAAGACTCCATGTCACGTACGGCCTGGGGTGGGCTGGTGACACATATGAGAAACAGACCAGACAGGGGCTGGGAGTCCGTGGGTCTTACTCTCTGACCCAGAGCATAAAACCCTCTTGTCCGAACTGGGCATGAGGACAGACACAGATGAACGTCTAAGGGGGAGTGGGCTGGCTTTGCTGCCTTAGGTGGGGAGGGTCCCAGGGCCTGGCCTGTGGCTACGTCTGCAGATGGGCCCCAACTGGCTCCCGCTACAAGGAGAGGAGAGGGGCAGAGAGCCAGGCAGAACTTGGCCAGGGACTCGGGAGAGGGAAGGAGCCCAGGCTGGTAAACTCTGATGAGGAGCCTGGAACTGCGGCCTGGAGCGGGAGGGCAGGGCTGGCTTGGGGGAGCTGCCTCTGAGTAGCAGCCAAAGCCGGGGGAGGGGGAGCACGAAGCAGGGAGGTGAACTTGTCCTGCTGCCCACCTGGGCCAACTCAAGGGCATTAGGGCTCCCAGAGCAGCTGAGAGATGCATCTTGTCGGCCTGGAGGATGGCCAGGCTCTGGCGGCTGCGGGGCTCTTAGGCGAGTTCCTGCCACTTTTCCTCCCTCTCTGAAATGGTGGCTTCTCCAAGGCTCTCCTGTCCTCACTGCCCCTTCTCGTCCCCTCTTGCTTTCGCTCCAAGGCTTGCAGTGCCTCTACCGTGGTACCTCCCAGATTTCTAGCTCCTGAGAGGACTCGCCCTCGTATCCATCACCCCCTGGAGTGCCACGGACCCCTCCACTCCAGAAGCCTGCATCTGCAGCCCTAAGCATGGGGTCTCCGTTCTTCACCATTCCTTTCCGAATCCCCTACCAGGAGAGGCCTAGGCCTCAGGGCTCAGGTCCCCGTGGGAACCATGTCTACCAGTGGGTGGATGCTGGGAAGAACTGGCCTCTCTTTGCCACCTCTCTGGGTCTCACGCGATGCTCTCTCCCTCCTCCATGGCGTCTGTACTCAGCTACCTTCTCACCCATGCGGCACAGGCAGTGGGTTGAGCGTGGGCCAGAGGCTTGCTTCTGCTGACTCCTGCCCCTCTGGAAGGTCATTCGCATGAACTTGCTGCTTCAGGCCTGTCCCACTCGTCTGCTTAAGGTGATGGGATTCTGAGATTTGGGTCTGGCCTTGGAGGGAGAGGCCTCCTTGGGCCTCAGACTGACCTAAGGAGGGCTTGGCACTGGGCTGGGGGCAGAGCCCACCCGACAACACAGTGACCCTGTACTTCACAGATGTGGGTCCCCCGGACCTTGCAGGGAGGGGTGAATGGAGAGAGACAGATGTGGAACTCCCTGGGTCCCTCTGCCTAATGCACCCGACACAGCCTTGTTGCCTCCTTATTTCCAACCGTCCTTCCCCTTCCAGTCCCGCCCCTTTCGGTGTTCCCTCTGCAAACAGCTTATTAAGGATGCTGGCTCATTGGATTGCAATTAGGGTGAAGTTTTATTTTTCTAACCATGGCTCCCCACTGTGAGCCCTTCTACCAGCTGGGAGCCACGCACCTCTGACAGTACCATCGCCTGTTTATACATTCGGACACTTTTGGTTATAAAAGCAATCTCCTTCTGGCTAAGAGCTGGTCATTTTAAAACTAAGCACAGATTTGACTTTGACTTTTCTTCTTCCACAAGATAAGCTCCACCAGGGGCTTGAAGTGTGAGTGTGTGGTGGGGTGGGTGCTGGGGAGGGTAGGATGGTCTCTCTGTCACACGCACACCCCCTTCTCTGGGTTTGTCAGCACAGGTAGTTAGATAGTTATTAATGAGAAAGGGTGCAAAGGGAATATGACATTGTTGCACCTAATGGGCTGGGAAGCACGAGCCTGCCTGCTTCACCAGGAGGCTACAGCTACAGCTTCACACACTCCAGGGGATCACAGCACTTCACACCAAGGATAACAACCCTTCCTTCCCTACTCCGGTATCAGATTGTTGGAGGGAGCAGGGGGAGGTGAGCCCACACACAGAAATCAAAATGGTGCAGGGGGAGGTACTTGACCACAGAGACCTGTCAATCTAACCTGGGGAAGAGATCAATTGGCTAGGGGGTAGACCCATCAGAAGCTCACAAAAGCTTGGGAAGTTGATTGGCTACTTTGAAAAAGCACCTGGTTTGTCCCAAGCCCAAGATAATATAACCCAGCTTGGCTAAGAAGCTCTCTCTTTCTCACTCTCAGGAACACGTGCTGGCCCCATTCATTTGCACATTCTCTCTGCTCTCTCCACAGTGATCACGTGGGTCTCACAGCCCTGCCGACTCCAAACACAGGCCCCGGCAGGAGCTGCGGTACAGCAGTGCAGCTGGGAACGGCACTGACCAGCCTGGAAGGGGCTGAGACCCCTTAGCAACTGCTGGGGCTCTGAAGACTAAGCTTTATTTTTTTTTTAAAGATTCTATTATTTACTTTTAGAGAGAGAGGACGGGAGGGAGAAAGAAAGGGAGAGAAACATGCAAGAAGTACATCGGTTGCCTCTCACCCACCGCCCCCCCCTCAACTGGGGACCTGGCCTGCAACCCAGGCACGTGCCCTGACTGGGAATTGAACTGGTGACCTTTCGGTTCACAGGCCGGAACTCAAACCACCACACCAGCCAGGGCAGGACCAAGTTCTAATATGAAACAGAAACTGTGGACACCGGCTGGCCTTTGCTTTGGCCTCGATGAAGACAAAGCTGGACTTTTTCCATGGCGGGGTGAACGGAGCGATGGGACACAGGGGCGGCCTTCTGTTCCCATCCGAATAAGCCTTACCACGCCACAGTCTCCTACGTGTGGGTCTGTGAACGCTTTTCTCGTAATCCTGTGAAAGGGCCCACTTCCGCTGGCAGCAAGTTCACTCCTAGGGCTGGGGTTGGGGTAGAAGAAAGAGGGAAACGGCTGTGGTCCTTGCTTTGTGAGTCACGGCTTTGGTGGGCTGAGCTCGAAGCCTGCAGGTCTGATGGTAGTGGGTGGAGGCCCTCCCCCCACTGACCAGAGACTCAGTCCCAGCACCCGCCCCAGGCACTGGCAGTCCCGCCCCAGGCAAAGCCGCACCTTCCACTTACCCCCCAGCCACAGCCTGCAGCCTCTGCCCCTCAGGACTCCCACAGCCACTGCTCCTCTAACCTCAGTGCCTCCAGGAGCCAGGACCAAAGGGCCTTCCTTCCCTGGGACTGTGCCACCAGGCCCCACTCTGGTGACCCTGGGCAGGTGGCAGCCCATGGCTGAGCAGACGTGCAACCAGAAAACGACAGGTCAGCCTCCCCTTCTTGCAGTTACCCCCAAATTCTCCTGGGCTCCCATTTCTCAGCTTTGGGGCGGGAACCACCGCAGGCCCCTCCCATCCTCTGCAGTGTCCTGTTTTGGGGTAGGGGGGAGCCATTTCTGTGAGTGTTTTCTTCAGGTTCTATCCTCTCCGTGTAAAAAAAACCCACCAAACCTGTCTGGCTTCCCTCCCCCTGGAGGCACAGAGTCTCAGTGGGCCTCTCCCGGTGACTCTGCCCTGTGTGATGACCTTCGGAACAAACATTCTTACCAGGACCTTCTACCACCTTATTCCATCTGTCTGGCCAACAGCATTTTCCCAGACTACGGGCCAGGAACCCCGAAATCCTAGCCGCCGGCCCCTTCCGCTCCCCCCCCTGCAGCTCAGTCTGGGCCCTGTCCTCACACCTGGACACCAGCGCCCACCTCACGGGTTTCTCTGCCCGACGTCCACCAATGACCTTCCTAAAACTCCCGAACGTTAGTTACCCTTAGTTTCTGCCCTCCCCCACCTCCTGTGACGGCTCCCTGTACCTGGAACACATCCCGACTGCCTACTGCTGTACTGCAGGCCTCTCTCAGTCTGGGCACCAGCCTCATTCCAGCCGAGCCCCTGGTGCTTAGCCCTGATGGCACACAGGTGTCATCTAGCGCACAGCGTGACAGCCGAGTGCTGCCCCCTGCACTGTGCCGAGGGCCCTGTGGTGGGGGATGTGGGGGGTCAGCGGGCAGGAGAGTGCTGCGGTCAGCCGGTGACGCCTGCCACGGCCCCAGGTTGCTGCCCCAGGTTTCTGGCACCCTGTTCTGGCTGTACCAAAGTGTCCACCTCTTCCCACCCCGAGTCCACTCTGGCCCCTCCTTCCACCTCTCTTCCACGGCCCACCGACCGGGTCATGGGCACCATAAACTCTCCCCTCGTCCCCAGACTTGCCACAGCCTCACCGGTGCGGCAAGACCGCCCGTCTTACCCGGCCAAGACGCCCTCCTTTGTCTTGTCTCTCGCTCCCCCATCCAGGGTGACCCTGCCCCTGAGCTTGCCGGGTGACGCTGTGGTCTCTGCATAATCATTAATAGCACCCTTTCACGTTCACACGTGCCCCAGTTCGCACCATGAATCACATGCGCTCCCCCAGACTGTGGCGCAGAAGACGCTGCAGGCACTTGCATAATTTTTAGGTCTGGGTTGCCAGCGCCCGGCCCGGTGTCTGGCACAGACAGGGATCTTGGGCTGGAATGGGACCGAACCGGTGGGAAGGAACAGAGGAAGCAGATGCAGGGGTGAGAGCGGCCGCCTGGCACTTGCCCGTGGAAAGGCCAGGCTTCCAACCAGCCCGCAGGCAGGTCCCAGCGAGAGGCGCCTGGAGAGAGACACCGCTGTGGCAGGCTGTAAAAATACTGACCGACCGCGGAAGGCCCGGATCCCGCTGGCTCGCGCACACGTGTCATCGGAAAGTGAGAGGTCTAAAAATACGGCCGACAGACCGAGAGGAAGTGGGCGCCGCGGAGCTAGCTGCCTTGCAGACCCAGAGGGGTCCTGCCAGGGGGCTGGAGCCGCGGCGTCTTGTGCTGGCGGTGCCTCCTGCTCAGAACGGTCCCTCTTCGCCGGGCTCTTCCCTCTCCAGCCCCTCTTCCAGAGGGACTTCTGGAAAACTGCCGCCCCTCCCCCCAACCTAGCCCTATGGTGCTTCCTGCTCCACTCGCTCCAGCCTCGCCTCCTCCGCAGCTCTGTCACTAGGTCGTTACTTACGCGATCACCCATCCCCCTCACCTTCACTGACTCCCTGCACCCCCTTTCATCACACAGGCTGCGAGCAGCGACCAGGAATCGGGCGCTGGGATTCAGACTCGGCCCCGCCCTTCACACCGGCTGGGGGACCTCGGGCGTGGTTTCCCACTTGTCTGCGCCTCGTCTGTAAAGTGGAGATGGTCGCTGCGGCGACGGCCTCGCTGGGTTGTGGTGAGGACAGTGCGCTCTGAAGCGGGTCGAGTGCTCAGGGCCTTCCCAGCGCATCCCAAGTTCCCTGATGGTTGTTGGGTCCAGGGCTGTGACTCCAGGGCAGGGCTGAGGTGACGTTCTGGCCTCGCCCTGCACCGGCCCAGCCGAGAGCCTGCCTTGTTCAATAAACGACGACAGGATGCACGAATTTTAACTTATGTGGTGCCCGGTTCTAAAGCAAACAAACAAACACACACACACACACACACACACACACACACACACACACACTTGAGGCCACACAATGATGGATGTCTTGAGAGCTCTGCAAATTTTAAAGCACACTTAAAATGCTCGTTCTCCCTCCTCCCGGAACTCCTGCTGGCTCTCTGCCTCCCAGAGTGTCTGTCTCCGGTTCTGAGAAAGGGCTGTCCCCCACACAGGGGAACTGAAATGTGCCTCAGGTAACTTCTGGCCACTGGCCCCAGTTCTGCCCTCGAGGCCCAGGAACCACTCCCCCCCCACCCCCAGAGACCTGAGGGTGAGGGAGCCGGCGAGTTCTGGCCCAGGTACAGGCTGCGGAGGAGGCGTGAGGGGCCGGGGCAGCCGCGTCGGCCCACGCAGGTGCCCTGGGCTGGCTGGCCCTCCCTGCCCAGGACTCAGAGGGAAAGTTGGAGGTGTGAGGACAACGGAGCCGTGTTTTAGTTAAACAGTCGCTCTTGGTGGAATCCCAGGAGCCTGAATAATTGACAGTGTGGTCAGCAGCTGACCGCTGACTTCCAAGCGTGGTGGAAATCGATCTGGTCAACAACATTTACTGCCCCGGCCCCTGGGAGGCCTGGGGGTCAGAGGTGAGAAACACTGCCCCATCCTTCGTGCTCCTCGGGCAGTGCACCCCAAGTCCGGCAGACTCACCTCTGGCCCCAGGCCTGCCGCTCTCCAAGCCTGTCTCCTCTCTCCCCGCGGGGCTAGGAACCCACCCGCACAGGCCGCTGGAGGGGGAGAGTGCCGGGTGGGTGCGTCTGTGTGGAGACCAGCAGTGGGCGGAGGGGAAGGTGAGGGGCCCAGTGCGGGGCATGCTGGAGTCGGAAGGGCCCGGGGCGCAGCTGGAGGGGAAGGACCACGCTGCAGGATGGCCCGGTCTGAGGCCGATGGCAGGTGGACAGTTAGGAGCCCCCCCCCCCCCCGCTCTAAGTGGTCCCTGAAGCCCCGGGCATGGCTCCAGGGCGAGTGGAGTGTGAGGGGAGGACCCCGCACAGGCACTGGGAGACCACTGATGTGTAAGGGTGCCAGGTGGGGAGGAACGGTGTGGGTCAGGGTCTGGCATGGAAAGGGAGGGTCGGGGCAGAAGAGGGTCTGTCTGTACGCTGGTCTGGCCACAGGGGCAGGCCGGGGCCCTGGCGGGGGGGAGGGGGGAGTTTCAGGAGAGTCGTTGGGTGGGGTGAAGAGGGAACTGGACTTTCCCATCAGCAAGGTCTCTACAAGCAGGGGCATGCGGGCAGCGTAGGGGCACCCCCGTATTCACCCCGGGGCATCACATGGATGACACCCCAGGCGGAGCTCTAGGATTTAGCCCTGGTTCAGCCAAGTACAATTGCATACCTACTATGTGCCGGGTTCTGCACAGCCCCAAGGATTCAGTGGGAACAAGACAGTGTTGAGTAGCCAAATTGCCTGGCATGGGGCAGGGCAGGATCACAGCTGGACCTTGGGCCAGGGTGCAGCCAGCTCCCTACTCCTCCCCTCCCCTCCGCTCCCCTCTCCTCCCCTCCCCTCTCTCCTTGTCTTTTCTCTTTCCCTCTTCTCCTCTGTCTGCCTCTGTCTCTCCCTTTGCAGCTTCCCTCTCCTACTCAAACGGGTTTCCCGTACTATGTGGAAAGTACAACTATCCTTACCTCCTCCAGAGTCCCCACCAGGGAGAGCGTTTGGTGTTCTCCCCCCACCCTCCCAGGTCCAGCTTGAAGAAAGCTGCAAGAACGTCCCCCTGGGCCTGCTTGGGTCAGGAGCCTGTCCTCTTTAACCAAGAGCTAAAGCTGAAGAGTGAGGTCCTATGGAAACATGGGAACGCTTGCTGGGACCGCCTGTCTCTGCAGAGGAGGGAGAGGGTCAGCCCCCAAAGAGGCAGGGATCTCTTTCCAAAGGAATGGTGTGGGGAGCATGAGTCGGGCCTCAAACCGGCAAGGGTCTCATAAGGTCAAGGACCCACATCATGGAGGAAAGGACCCGGGTACCCGCAGCCCAGAAGAGTGAAGAATCCCTTCCCTCCTCGCCTTTCGGTGCCCATGGTCCCTCCGGCAGCGAAGGAAGACAGCAGCCTCTTCTAAGAACAGCGGTTTAACTCTTATAAAATGAAGTGCACGGGGTCACAGAGAAAACCAGTCGTGCTGGCTCTGCCCACAGCGCTCCTGAGAACTCTGCACGCTGGAGGAGCCTGACGAGACAGGTCGGTTAGAGATTCGCTCAGAAATCTCCCGGAGGGGAGACATGGGAACCTGGGCCTTCCCCTTGAGGATGGAAGCTGGTAGAGCTTCCTGGAGTCGTCTGGGTGAAGCTGGCAGCAAAGCAAACCCTGGAGGCAGCGGTCGCTGGCCCAGGTGCGGCGCCAAGGCACTGGCAGGCAGGGATTGTGGCTGCCCCAGGGACAGACGGACTCGGATGAGCCCGAAGACGCCGCCCGGAGCGGCCTCAGGCGGTGCACACAACTGACAGGAACTGGAGGAACATGCTGGACTGGACGGGAAGGGCCCCCCGGGAGTGAAGGCCAGGTCGAGGCGTCACGTTGGAGGCTGCCACCTGCCGGCTGGCACCCCCGGCCACAGAGACTGTGTGTCTCGTGGCGTCACGAGGCGCCACGCTGCTGCAGCGGCTTTGCAAGGTCTGACGGACCCCGTGCCTCTGTGTCCCTCTCAGGAGTCAGAGTCCTGCGAAGACGTGTCCCACTGGCTGCTGCTGGGGCCACCCGCCCACGTCCTAGCTGCTGGGGGTGCAGAGCACGCCCCCCGTCGTCGGCGTCTGTGGTGGGAGGCTGGGCCGCTCCCCGTCTGGGGACTCCCCCTGCGTAGTTACTGGTTAACCAAAGCGGCAAACTCTGCTGCAGCTGGTGGGGGGGTGGGGGGGCGGTGCACGAGTGAGCTGAGAGGTGAGGTCCCACTCTCGCTCCAGGGCCATTCTCATGAGGCTGAGGCGTGTGGTTTGTGACGTGACATGGAGCCCGGAGGGGAGAGGCTCCCCCAGGAAGGAAATGCGCCCGGGCCTGGGGCCCAGAACGGGGCCTTTCAGGAAGCGAACCAGGCCTTCCAGTTTCTCCCCTGCAACCCCCGGGAAGCAGGGATTGCTGGCTCCTTTTGCACTCAGTTAGCAAGGACCCCCGGAGTCTTGGGCTCATCGTGGGGTGGGGTCTCTCTAAAGGGAAGCAGACAGACTTGGTCAGTGGGAGAGGGGCTCAAAAGCCACCCATATTCTGAACCTCCGGCTGGGGGCGAGAGCCACCCATGTCTCCTGCTGCCCCCTCCCCTCCCCTCCCCTCCCCTCCCCTCACTGGACTGGACCTGGCGAGGGCGGGTCTCCCATCTCCGTCATAGCGGTCCTGCAGCTTCTAGCCCAGGGGCAGGCGACGAGACTGGCCAGTAGTTCAGCAGTCTGCCTCTTCCCCCTCTGAGGCACACAGCCAGGCCACCTGCACCCCCAAGCCCTGCTGCAGTGAGGACAGAATGCAGCTCGACGTGGGCGGACGGAAGTGACGTGGGCCACGTCTGGGCCCGACCTACAAAGCCTTCATAAAAATCCACGTAAAAACCTGCAATGCTCTGAATTCTTCCCTATTCAGAGGAAAGCAGATGGCCATGAGGGTCTAGAGGACGGTGTGGCCACGAGGAGGAGGAGGAGGAGGAAGAGGAGGAGGGCGCCTGGGCCCCCAAGTCACCGCGTGGAAGCGCATCCACAGCCGGGAATGCCTGCGCGTGAGCCAGACAGACAGCTCCGCGGTGGCCCTGAGATCGGAGGCCTCTCTCCTGCAGCAGCCAGAGTCAGGAACACTCTCAGAGCGCGGCTGCTGAACCGCGCGGGGCTGCGATCCTGGACAAGGCCCCGCCCAGGCCCGGGCCTCCGACCCTCAATTACGTGGTAAGACCACGCCAGGCACGCACGGGCCCCTCCTGGGGGGGGGGGGGGAAGGGAGGGATGGGCCTGCACACACGCAGGTGCGCTCGCTCGCTTGCCCTCCTGCACTGGGGGCTGCTCCCTGAGGACAGGCCCCGGAATGCCGTCGGGGTGCTGTTCCTTCCCGGCCCCAAAGGAGGACAATGACGTCCCGGAACCCGGCTCCTAACAGATGTCCACATAACGAAAACACAGGCCAATAAAACGCGATGATCAACTCCAGCGATAAAAACGTGCTTGTTTATACGCAGTTTTACAGCCACCCGGATAATAAAAGGACCTGCATTCTGGCCGGATGCCTTTGTACGTCTGGGGGCAGCGCCGCCGCGCTCCCTTCCCAGCACGGACAGCGCTGCCGGGACCGGAAGTGGCCGCGACCACCTTATTACCTTGGGATCCTGGGGGGACGAAATGGCCATCTACCTTCGTCCTGGGCTCTCTCCACCTGCTCCGGGCGGCAGGGGAGGGCGTGGGCGGCGGGGAGGGAGGAGCAGTGGGTGTGGTTGGAGGCGATTTCTTCCCTGGCTCCTGGAGGGCCCCATCACCCTCCTTCCCTTTCCCATGGGGACAGCGGCTGCTGTGAGGCTGCAGCCCTGAATTGGGACTCGGTCTCACGGCCCGTGGGTGTGACAGTGGCTCACACTCGCGCACCAGGAGTTGCTCTAAATGCTCCACACACACGAACTCCTTGAAACCTCAGGACAACCTCTTCATTTTGGGGGGGAAGCATGTCACAAGTAGGGAAACTGAGACACAGAGAGAGTGAGAACTCGCCCCCCAGCCGGTGAGCAGGCAAGCTGACACCCTCACCCAGCCAGCTTCCGCTCCTGAGCTGCCCCCTCTAGGCTGGGAGAAAGAGTTTGATCTCACCCCCAAAGCCACCAGAACCAGAGGAAAGACTAAAGCAGGAGCTCTCCCCTGGGGGTGACACTACCCCCCCGGGAGAACCCCAGAGGACATTGGGCAATGTCTGAAGACATTCTGGTTGCCACAAGTGGGCAGGACATGCCACTTGCACCTACCAGGTAGAAGCCGAGGCTGCCACACACCCTACAGTGCACAAGACAGCACCCCCAGCCTTGTCCCCACCCCAGGAAGGAATTATCTGACCTAAAACATCCACAGCACCCAGGCTGAGAAACCCCGCTCTGCAGCCAGAAAGGCCTGCACCCTCTGCCACTTCCTAGCCGAGTGGCCCTGGGCAACTGAGGTCCCCCCTCTGAGCCTCGGTGTCTGCAGAAGGACACAGTGATGGCAGTGATGAGACGAAGCTGGACACATAGGAAGTGCTCCCGAAATACCACCGGCCACTGTTGTTGTCACCTCCTTCTCCGCCGCCCTTCCCCCACCTCTGGCCCTGCCGAGGCCCCGCCACACTTCCTGCCCAGAAACAGAACTGGGCCCTCTGCAGCAAGCAGAGCCCGGGAGAGCAAGAGTCCCTGCTTGCTCCCGGCCGTGCCGACGTCTTCAGCTCCTCTAATTACTTATTTAAAGGCTATCGATTCCCTGGCTGCCGCTGCTGGGAGGCCTCGCAGAATTGCATGTCTCGCAAATAGCAGAACCGCCTGGGCCTGGCGACTGGGGCTGCAGCCTGACATAACCAGGCAGGGGGTTATTTTCGCCCGGGATGCTTGTAAAATATTCATGTGCTGATTTAAATACCGGGGATATCAGAGCGAGAGAGGGCCGGAGAGATCAGATCAGCAGAGCCTGCCCTCGTCTAGAAGGAAGTGCAGCAGGACGAAGGGTGGAGGCGGCCCAGCAGCCATGCAGACGGGGCCCGTGCAGCTTCAAGACCAAGGCCAAGGCCTTGCGCTCCAGGCGTGACCTTGGGTGGGTTGCTCACTTGCCCAGGCCAGGCCTTTGGTGCCTTATCTGTAGTGAGAAAAATGCCAGGGTGTCGTAAGGCTGAAATGAAAAGGATATATATGAATAAACTTTGCACGTAGTAGGCCTGAAAAATTTAATTGTATCTGAAGCCTGAATTTCCTCCCACAGACATCCCCCACAGTTGTTAAAGCTACATGAGATGACAGAGGCGACTGCCTTACACCAGGCCAGACAGAGTGACGGCTTGTCAATGTAAAGCGTGTCCAGCTGGCATGCACTAGTGCTCGGGTGCTGTGCTAAGTCCCAGGTGCTGTGCTAAGTCCCAGGTGCTGCACTAAGTGTTCGCAGGTAATAGCTCCCTGAGTCTTCCAGCAACCACGGTGAAAGTTGTTGTTCTGAGTCACCATGGTGGGTGGGTCCCACCTAACTTTTCTGGAGGTGTGCATGGGCTGGGGGCGGCTCTGATCTGTAATGTTCACCCATATCCTTGGTGTACATATGCCACCATGGCCACTTTCAAACTACCAACGTGATGTCACTGAGCACAGAGACGTGCACACCCCTGGGTCTCTGTTTACAGGTGTGGGAGCTCAGAGAGAGGTTAGGTTGAGGGACTTGCCCCAGAGAACTGGCTGACCCAGGTCTGCCTGCCTCCAAAGCTCAGCCCTTAACCGCTTCTCGGGGTGGAGCTGAATGGGGTCACTGAGGTTCAGAGACAGGAGTGACTTCGCCGAGGTCACATGTATCCTCCCTTCCCACCCCAGGCTTGCTCAGGAAGACAGCAGGACCACATATGACAGAGTACCACGCCCAGGCCAGGCCCCGTGCCAGGCAGTCCAATACAACATGCTCTGGCTGATGGACCCTGACCTCCAGGGAGGCAGGAATTCAGGTCGCCCCTTAACAGAGGAGGAGGAAGAAACTAACACGCAGACGAGTGAAGTGACTTGCCCACGGCCAACGAGCGGGGACTCAGGAAAAATGGGATTCGAACCCAGGCCTCAGTGACCCCAGAGCCCATGTGCTTTTCTGTCCACCACCTGGCCAGGCCCTCACCTGGACCGCTAGCCCCCACCTGCTCCACAGTGGGAAGGGAGATGTGTGTGAAAACCCACAGGTATTCCTAGACCTATTCGTTTCAAAAACCCAGCCCCCTTCTCTGTCTCAGTGGTATATATTTTAATCAACCGGCATTTTTTTAAAAATCCATCATTGGGCCTCCCATCAGATCATGTGAATCAGAACCTCAGGGCGGGGAAGGGGTGGAGCCCAAGCGGCTGTGGTGTTTAAAGCTCTCCCGGGGGGCTCCGATGTGCCGCTCACCACCCCGGGAATCCCGGCCCTTTCCTTGTCACCCTTGCTGCCCCTCGGGCGAGCAGGTGCTGGTGGGGGAGCGCCCGAGCCTGAAGAAGGACCAACCGCCCAGGGCCGACGTGCACACGGCCCTGGAAGCAGCCAAGAATGTGTCGGTGTGCGGTTGCCCTGGGGCCCAACAGGTCAGCCTCGGCCTCCTCGTGAATTAGTCTCCTTGCCCAAGAACTGACCTCCAAGGGCTGAGGCCACCAGACAACCCCAGAGGCCAGCTTCTTTCCTCCCGCTGCCCAGTCATGTATTCATTCACTCGCTGCATGTCGAGGAGCTGCCCGCTGGCACCCCAACACTGGGCCGGGTGCTGGGGACGCAGCTGTGAGCAGGGGCACGGTCCCAGCTCTGATGGAGCCTGCACGCTAGGGGATGCCAGGAGAGGCGGCAAATGTGCATTCGCTGCTGCTGCTGCTGCTGCTGCTGGGAAGAGACTGGCTTTGTTCAGAGAAGTGAGTCACATGGCAGGAGGGAAACATCGATGTCTTGTTTCTGAGAAGGATGGACAGGTGGAGAGGAAGCAGGGCAGGAGGGAGAGCACCTGCGATGAGGTCAGAGGGCAGGAAGGCAGCATGGGCTCAGGGACTGACCCCGACGGCACCTGCTCAACCCCTTAGTGTGGCCGGAGTGGGGACCTCCTCTGTCTGTGGTGCGGAAGGCACGCTGCTCACGCCTGGTTGTTCGAGGGGCTCGAGGAGGAGCTGAGTTTCACGCTGGGGTCTACAGCAGGCAGCCCAGGGCCGAGCAGGAGAGGGTCTGTGAAAAGGGGCCTGTCAGCCGAAGGTCCGGGGCTGGAGGGCTCCGGCGGGACCCGCAGCGCCACGGGCCCCCGCTGCCGCCAGGTTCCACGGGGCGCAGGCTTCTGATCACGGAACTGCGACAGTGAGGAGGCAGGTGACAGACAAGCGTGTGGCGTCAGGGGGCACCATGGGGCTCCGCAACAGTCTGCGGAGGAAGAGGCCACAGCTCCCGTCGGTGGGGCACTTCTTATGTGCCAGACACTGGGCTGCACACGCCGTGCATGTCACGTCTCTGAGCGTCTTTGAATCCTCACCTATGGTTTGCCAGGCAGCAACGGCCACGCCCCTTTGACAGCCAAGGAGACAGGGGCTCAGAGCGGCGACGTGACTTCCCTAAAGACGAGCAGCCGTATGCTGCGGACCAGGATCTGGACCCAGGTCTGTGTATCTCAGAACCCCATGCTCATAACGCCCACCCCACGCATGCCGCCTCACCTACTGTCCCCTTATTTGAAGGGCGGCGGGCCTGTGGACAGGAGAAGGGACAGAATTTGCATGCATCCCAGGCCACCCGGCGACATGCACACAAGTGAGTGTTATCAGTCAGTCCGTGTTGTGGCTGAGGAGTTCCAGGCTCAGAGAAGGAGGGGAACCCAACTGAGGTCATAGAGGAGAAAGTAGCAGAGCTGGGATTGGAACCCGGGGACTTCCCTGCCTAGCACCTCCACACTGCCGCCACAGCTGTTTGAAGGCAGCGGCCTCCTCCTGCCCTCAGCTCGTGACCCCGTGTTACTCTGTCAACACTCAGGCAGCAGGCACTCCGCGTGCTGGGTCTCCGGAGCAGCCCCAGTGGGTCTGGGAGCAAGGCCATCATCCGGCAGCCCGGGAGCTCACCACCTCCCCAGCCCTGGGAGGGCGCCCACAGGGAGGCCAGGTTCACGGCCTCCGTGGTACGAAAAAGGACGAGGCACGAATGCAAGGAGGATGGGGCTGATTCCTGCTCCGCGCATCCCACTCCCTGTCCGGCTGACTCAGCAGCGCAGCCAGGCCTCCCTGGCCTCAGAGCAGACTCGCAGGAATCTGCAGATGCGCTGGAATTTCTCTGCACGGGCTGGCCGGGCGGCAGCGAGGACAGAGGAGCAACGGGCTGCAGCTCGGGGCCTCTGGTTCTAGTTCCCTTGTCTCCCGGCTCCCACCTTGCTCCCCGCCCACATCTTTGAAAGGCCCACTTGTCTCAGGCGAGCACGGCACTCGACAGTCTAGAAAGCCCTTGCGAAGAGCTCGACAGCCTCCCAAGCGGTTCGTGCTTCTGAAGTGCTTTTCGGATTATAAAAAGCTAATCTACAAAAGCCTCCTTAATGCGGCAACATTTACCAAATGCTCTGCAAGTCAGAACGCGTTTTACAGTTTGCAACGTCATTTGCAGCCGAAAAATGCTCGCCTCTCCGGAGAGGACTTCACAGTCAGCGCGCCCCGGTCACTCCCCTCGGCCCACGCGAACTGCAGGACGGCTCCGTGGTGAAGCTAACGCTCTCCGTCACCTGAACGGTGGGCACAGTGCACCTGGCACACTGAGGAAGGCTTCGTGGACGTTCACGCACAGCGTGGGCACAGCAACCCTATGAGGCTGGCATCGTCGTCCTCCCCACTCCCAGGTGAGGGCGTCGAGGCACAGCCGGGTCTGGGGTCTTGCCCCAGATCACGGGGCTGTTCAGTAGCAGAGCCCGGGCTTGAGGCACTGAGGTCCAGTAGGATGAAGGCAGGTTTTGTGCCCACTTTTCAGATGAGGAAAACAGAGGCCCAGCTCGCCCTGCCCACTGGGCCACCTCAGACTGGTCTTGGCACATCTCTGGGCCTTCCCTCCCTGCTCCGCAGAACCAGAGGGGGACGCCCTGCCCTGCTCACTCCCTGGCTCCGAACAAACACGAGGTGTGGGGGTGACAATGGTGGTGGGGAGGGCCAGGCCCGAGCACCCACCTGGGTGTTACTCCCTGTACCAAGGCCATTGTGTGGCAGGAGTCTGCCTCAGTTTCCCTCCTGGGCCCTGGCTCTGCTCTGGATGGAAGGTCACTTTGAGGCTCTCCCGAGAGAGAACTCCTGTCTCGCACACAGAAGGAGGGTGATGGGGGGAAGGGCTGGGGTGGGGCAGCAACTCCTCTGCGGGCCTGACTCAGGGAGGGGGCTGCAGAGATGAGGCTGGACTGCCCTTGAGAGATGCTAGTGAAAGCCAAGAAAAAAACCACACAGCCCAACCCCCCAATCCATGGTCCAGATGGGGAAGCTGAGGCCCAGGGAGGCAAAGGACTCACTTATGATCACATTGAGAACTGGCCCATGCTGGGAACCTGGCATTTGGTCTAATGGGGCCTCAGGCCGTTTGTTCATTCACCCACCCATTGAGCCAGTCAGTCAGCCAGTCACTCAACAAACATCCCCTGAGTATCTGTGACGTGCCACACCCCGGAGACAGTGGGCACAGCCACAGTCCCCACTCTCGTCAAGTTCACAGTCTAGAGCTGTGCCGAGCACCTGAAAGTTAGTGAGTCCAAACAAACCGAGGTGCAAGTATAAAAGACACATTGGGTTTTGGGGAAAGAGAGTTAAAAAAAACTCAGTAAGTTTTTATCCTGACTACATATACAAATAACATTTATGCATATTGAGTTAAATAAAACATTAACTTCGGCTGCTGCTTTTTTTTAAGTGGCTGGTAGAAAATGAAAGTTAAGAGTTACATAAGTGGCTCACACGCTTTGCTGGGCAGCGCCGGGCCAGTGGGGCCTGCAAGGGAGCAGCCCACCCCACCTTTGTGCCCCACGCCAGCCGGCCGGGCGACCAGGCCCAGACTGCTCACCCAGAGCCCACGTGGGACGGGAGGAGGGGCGGGGGGGGGGCCCACTCACTTCCCATTCTTCTCCTCCGCTCCTGGCCCTGTCGTCTTTCCTCCTCCGTTTGCCTTCCTTCTCCCAGCCCCCCTCCAGCCCCGCTTCACCCCCAGCCCCAGAGAGGAACCTTCCTCTGCAGCGGCACCTTCTCCCGCTCCCGGGCCCCCTGAGCAGCCAAGCACCTGGAGGCACCCACTCGGTGGCCACGCCGCCTGCACCCTTGCTGGCTCCATCCTCACCAGCTGCAGCCCGTCACACATAACGACCTGTGACCCGCGAGACTACAGTGGAGCCTCGGGCCCTGCGGGGAGAGCACAGGCGGCGCTACCCAGGGCAGGAGGCCAGGGAGGTAGCCCTGAGGCCCGGGGGACGTGGATGTAACGAGAGGGGAACAGCATGCCTGGTGGAGGGAACAGCGGAGAGCACAGCCCTGAGGAGGCCCTGAAAGGGGGTCTATGTGGCGTGGCTGTGGCTCAGACGGGGCGGTCTGTGGGAGCGGTGGCAGCGGACGGGCTCGTGAGTGGGCAGAAGCCAGGTCACAGGGCCCTGAAGGCCTCCCTCAGTTTGGTCTTCAGCCGGAGGGCACTGGGGAGCCACGGAAGGCTTGGCAGCAGGGGTGTGCCTGGAAGCCTGAAGTTCTCCCCGCCCCAAGCAAGGCCTGAGGGAGGCAGAGCCCCGAAACGGCTCTCCTGCCTGCAGACAGTGGGCGTGGCAGGGACCCCTGGGACCCCCGGTTGGCTGCCTCCCGCTGCGGGGGCCGCAGCCCGCCCTCGGCCTCTCCGTGCCTCAGCCTTCTTACCTGTGCACCGGGGTGAGGGCAGGGATTCTCGGAGGTTTTCGTGATACCGCTTCTAGAGCGGCTGGCACAGAGTAGGTCCACAAATGGTTGCCCCCTTCCCCTCTCCCGTCCCCGAGCGCCCCCCCCCCCCCAACAGCAGGCCCCCTCCGCTCGGGCGGCAGGAAGCAGGAGCAGGAAGCAGGATCGGAGGAACGGCTCCGCGCCCGCCAGATTATTTATAGCCGCGTTCTGTCAGCCGCTGTTGTTTTTCGGTTACATATATATTTTTACATTCTCCTCTGTCACACGCGGTTTCTCGGTGCGGTCGAGAAATGACGGGGGAGACGGAGGCAGAGGGGGGCGGGGGAGGAGGTGCAAACAGACGGCCCCGGGCAGCACCTGGGGCCGTGAGGGCCCAGCCTGAGTCGCCTCTCCCCAGCTCAGAAGCCACCCGTGGCTCCCCACCGCCCTCTGCCTGAGGTCCCGGCTCCAAGGCCCGCGCACTCCGCTGGGGTGTTTCGTGACACTTGCTCTCTCCGCTCCCTGCATCTCTGCACCGTGAGCGGGACCCGCTCGGCCACGCACCAGCGGTGAGACCCTGACAAACCCCTTGACGCTCCCGAGGCACCGTCCCCCTCCCGGGGAAATGGGGTCAGGGGTCACTCCTCGCAACCGGGCTGAGCTGCCGTGTGGATCACACGTAAACATGCCTGACCGTGAACAAACAGTAGCTGCTGTTCAATGGGCGCCCGCCTCGTGCCTCCGGGCCTTTGCACCGGCTGTTCCCTCTATCCGGACTCCTCCCCTCTGGCCGCTCCACTTGGGGAAGTCCTGCGGGCCCTCCTCTGCTGGGAGCCCCCTCGGCCTCCTGCAGCCCACCCTGTCTCGGAGGAGACTGAGAGTGCCTTTGCCCATATGCCTTCCCTAGAGACAGGTCCCACGCTCCTTGTTTATAAAAACAGCCCTCGCCCTCCCAGTGCAAAGCCCTTCCACCGGCCTGCTCTGTCCGCACTCTCCCCCTTGGGGGCGGGCGCCGGGTCTGAGTACAGATGGAAGTGGACTCGGAAACAGAAGCGACTCTCCAAGATCTCCTCCAACCAAGGACTTGGGACCCGAGGCCCCTGTGGCCATTGCGATGAGTAGTTGTGAGCATCCCTACTTCCCTGCCGGCACATGGTCTTCAAAGTTAATGGTTGGTCTGTGACTGGTGTGGCTCAGTGGGTTGGGCCTGGTCCCCCAAACTGAAAGGTCCCAGGTTCGATACCTGGTCAGGGCACATGCCTGGGTTGCAGGCCAGGACCCTGGGTGGGGGCGTGTGAGGGGCAAGGATCAATGTTTCTCTCCTACATCGATGTTTCTCTTTCTCCCTCCCTTCCCCTCTCTTTAAAAACAAATAAATAAAATCTTAAAAAAGGAAAGAATCAATGGTTGGTCCAAACAGCTCTTCCCCATGGGTCTCTTCTGCCAGTCTCGGAGCCCACGCAGGCCCACCTCTATGACCTCTGACCTTCTCCCCCCCATACCTGAGAGCCCACAGTTCCCCATTCCCTGACTACCATGGCCAGGGCTGGCTGCATACCCCAGTTCTGGCAGGCTGAGGAGGGGCGGGGCTGGGGCGAGGGCACTGTTGCTAGGCAACGGCCTGGCAAAGAATTCAAGATTCCCCAGGAGGAGGGAGAAGGGCCCTGTTCCTGGGAGCTGGAGGTGGAAGAGTGACAACAGCCTGCACCTTTCCTCCACTCCGCCGAGACCGACACCTCGCCTCTGCTCCCCGTGGTCCCTCTTCCAACACCTCACTTACCCACTCACCTGTCCTGCCATTCACCCATCCATCATGACTCACGCTCACCAACTACGGTAATTTATGCATCTGCCTGCTGCCCAGTGAATCACGGCTCCACCGCTTACTAGCCGCATGTCAGTTTTCCCACCTGTGAAATGGGTAATCACAGTACCTACATCTTAGGCTGGTGGCGATGTGGCACACGGCGGGCACTTTGAGTGGTTGCTCTTGGGGTGGTTACTTATTCCCATATTTTCTCAGCACCGATTCTGTGCTTCATGTTGTGCCCCAGTGAGAGAGAGACATAAACTCGTGGTTTGGTGGGAGACAGACGAGACCACAGGCGGAGCCAGCCTGGGCCTTCCCGTCCTGGGCCCAGATTTCCTCCCATTGTTTCCTGGGCACGAGGGCCGGGGGTCAGGAACACGGGCTGCGGCTGTAACCTGAGCCTGTCCTCACTAAGTCTGGATCTCGGTGATGGCGAGGGCAGCAGGCAGCACCTCTCCTGACTCCTGATACTTTGTAGCAATGTCACTGCTGGCAGTAGGGACCTCCCTGGACCCAGTGAGGCTGGAAGGAGATCACGGGTGACCCCCTCTGGGGCCACAGTCCACTTGCAGCAAGGGCAGCAGCCGCTGTTACCGGTGCATGGAGGTGGTCCGGGCCCCCAGGGTGCCCTGAAATTCCTGGAGCGGGGACCCAGTTTCTCCTTCCTCTTCCCCACTTGCCCCGCCCTCCTGGGCCTGCCTGCTGTTCCCCACCTCCACACAAAATGACCTCTCTTGTGTCTCCTGGAACTCTGCTACAGTTCCCAGAGGCCTCAGGCCCCAGCCGGGAGGGCTCACAAAGCAGATCAGGGTGCAGATTTTCCAAAGACCCCCCACCCTCCGCTTGCCTCCTGACTTACTTCCTGCCGCAGCCAAGTGTCAGGACGCCATTCGCTGGAGGGGCCGGGTGGGCTGGCTGCAGCCTCACCAAGCCAACTGGCTCAGCTGGGGCATTATTTCTGCTTTTCTCAGCTTCAATTCCCCCAGGGGCCGAGCCCATGGGACCAGCACAGCTGGTTTCCTGCCCACCAGCTCCCTGAGGCCCTGAGAACACTCCCAAGAGAGACCGTCCTTGCTACACCCACTCACAACAGCCTGGGTTGCTTCTTCCCAGCACTTAGCACAGTGGCGACACACTTGGGCTCTGTGGGCGTGTTTGTTTAGCATGCGGCTCCCCTACCCGCCTGCAGGAGCCGCAAGGGTAGGCTCTGCCCGCCCTTCCGCAGCCCTCGGCCCAGGCCCGGTCACAGAGGATGCTCACTGCATAGCTGCAGACCGTCGGGCACAGGGACGATGGAGAGACAGATGGACAGAAGAATCAAGTGTGAAGGAAGCAGGTGGGGAAAGTGGCCCCCTTGGCTGTTTGGGCCGCCCTAATAAAATGCCACAGACTGGCGGCACGTGAACGGCAGGAACTTCTCTCACCACTCTGGGGGGCTGGGAGTCCAGGTCGGGGGCTGGTGGGTTCAGTGTCTGCGTCTTGGTTCCCAGACCCGGGGACGGAAGGCGGGGGTCTCTCTCTGAGGGGCGGGGCCAATCCCATTCGCGAGGCTCCACCCTCAGGACTATCCCCTCCCAAAGGCCCCGCCTCCAAACACCCTCCCACTGAGGGCCGGGCTCCAGCACGTGAATCTGGGGGGACACACAGTCAGTCTGCTAACGCGGCCTTTGTTCTTCCACACGCAGGGGCGGCCAACGGCAGCCTTACGGTTGTAATACCGATAAATAACACAGAAAATACGAGCACGGAATAAACTCTGTTTCGCGTACTCACCACTGTCAACCTGCTGTAGCCCAGCCCCATGTGTAAGAGACCAAGGGAGGCAAAGCATCAGGAGTTCTCGCTCGGGGGGACCCCCAGCTCCGTGGGCGTGAGCAGGCGGGCCCCCGGCCCGGGCCTCAGTTCCCTTGAACGTGCCACGCCTAGGACAGCGGTGCCCCCTCCAGGGGATGGCCTCGGGGGGCCCTGAGATGACAGCGGGACGCGTGGGGGTGGACTGGCTCACACCTCCCCTGTGGAGTGGGTGATAAAAGGACCCACGGACCCACGGGGCTGCCGTGCGGGGACAGCAGGACCATGGAGGAGACTCCGGGGCTCGGTGCCCCGGACACACTGCCGCATGAGAAACGGCTGCTCTCCGGACGCATCGTCCTCGGTTCTCCGACAGAGGCCGCTCTGGGGCGCGAGGCCGCGGCTCTGGCTTCCCGTCCGACGGGGCTGCCAGTCAGGCGACCTCAGCCAGGTGGGGTGCGCTCCGGACCTGTCCTCAGGCTCAGCCAGGCTCCAGTCTGGTGCTGCCCCCCAGTTACCGTCCTGTCACTCTCTTAAGTGGTCCTCTGCCTCCCGTGGGGCACATGGGCTTCATGTGGAACCGGGATCCAGGCTCGGTGTGGGGCTGGGGTCGGGGCTCAGTATGGAAAGGGGATTGAGGGTCAGTCTCCGGTTGGACTCAGTGCTGAGCGCCGGAGAGACGGGGCTCTGTCTGCGGCGAATCCCTCTGCCTGGGCTCGTGGACAGCACCTCGGAGCTGCAGGACCGCACGCAGGTTCGCTGGGCTGTGCCCTTGGAGGACACACTTGCAAGGGAGCAGGGAGGCCGGACTGGGCAGAGGTGCAAGCTGACCTGCAGTGAGGCCGCCACAGAGGCGTCTGCGAGGATGCCTACAGCTGCCTGTGGTGGCCCCTCAGAGTCCAGCTCCTCACCGGTCGAGCACTGGCCACTGGTGGCCGCTGGCAGAGGCACAACCCCGCAGGCTGTCAGCAGTGGGGCTGCCCGCCGCTGGGATGGGGAGGGAGCACTCGGGACCCCGACAACCAGCCCCAGGGCTCTGACCTGGGCCAGGGGCTCAGCCAGCTACTGGGAGTAGAAGATGGGACGTGGAGACGGAAAATCCCCACAGGACAGCCTCTGTGTCCCCAGCCTGCAGCCTGGCTGGGCAGCACAGGCCTGGGCCCACGCAGGGAGGGAGGAGAGACAGTGCAAAGCGGGGCCCTCAGCCCCAGTGTGCAGGCCAGCCAGTCTGCCTCCCCCAGGGCCCCCCCCTCCCCCCGAGAGGGCAGACCACCTGCCTGAGGCCACACCGCTGCCGAGGGCAGAGCCAGGACTACACCCGGGACCGGCTGAGTCCAGGGCCGATGCTCCCTCGACAGCACTGGGCTGCGTGCTTGTTAGAAAGCAAGGGTGGGGGGTGGGAGGAGGAAAGGCCCTCCACTTGGTGCCGGTGCCGGTGCCGGGCAGGCTCCGCCGCCAGCTCTGGCCGCCTCGGGCCAGCCCACCAGGACCTGTGCCCAAGGGAGGGGCTGGCACCTCGTGGGCGGGTGGCCCTGCTCGGGTAATGAGGCCCAGCCGGCGGTTTGCAGGCCTTACAGTGTGAATAATTCATATGCAACCAAGTCTGGGAATCAGAAACCGTTACTGGATAATTTATTTAACAGGGGCCGCTGCTGGGGAGAGGGGAGGAGCACTTTGAACCGTGAAAGGGAGTGCGTGTCTCGTAAATGGACGGAGAGAGGCCTGCAGACCCAGGTTTCGGCTCCAGCTCTGCCTCCTCCCAGCGGCGGGACCTTGAATAAGTGGTCTCTGTGCCTCCGTTTCCTCGGCTCTAAAAACAACAGAGTTGTTGGAAGAATCGAATGACTCAGAATTTGGAGAGTGCTTAGAACCACGCCTGGCCCACAGCAGGGGCCCTGTACGTGTTAGTTGAGTGAATACACGAAAGCTCGCAAATACTAACAGGAACGGACTTAACCGAGCACCTCCTCTGGGGCGGGCCTCACTCCAGGAACTTAAACGTCGCTGTCCCACAGCTCTCATGTCAAGCGGGTGTTAGGCCTACATCACAGATGAGAAAGTTGGATGCTCAGAGAGGTTAAGTAACCTGCTCAGGCTCACACAGCGAGTCCTGGCAAAGCAGGGCTAAATAAAGCAGGGCTTTGGACCCAGCCAGGCCTCCCCGACTCCCGGGCCTGTGTGCGCGCCCACATCCCCTCACCAGGGGCCCAGAACACGGCAGGCGCCTCATAAACACCTGATTCTCATTCCACCAAAGAGACTTCCCTTTTTGCCCCATAATCAGGGGTGTCAGACTCCCTGTCGCCAGGGGCCACATCAGCCTTGCGGTGGCCTTCAAAGGGCCGAAGGTAATTTCAGGACTGCATTCATGGAACTTCTCCTTAACTAGGGGCAGGGAGCTCGGCGCTGCCGCAGGGCAGAAACTGGGTGCCGGGCCGGGTGAAACAAGGGGGAGGGCCGGGTTCCGCCTGGGGGCCTCGTGTTTGCCACCCGTGCCTTCAGTCCATCACTGAACTCAGTTTTGAAGACAAACACAACAGGAGGTCAGGGAGATCATGGTCCCTCTTCAGAGAAGGAGAGGGAGCTTCCAAGAAGGACGTGAACTTGATGTCACTCAGCTGCCGTCTCGCTGAGGCCTCACAGCCACTGTCACCCCACACTGCGCCCCGGGGGGCAGAGGCTAGGTCTGGGTTTTGCCTGATGCACAAAAGGTCCCCGTGAGCTATCAGAGGAAGGAAGGAACATGGAAGAAGGAAGGCAGGCAGGCAGGGAGGGAGGGAAGGAGGGAGGGAGGAGGAGGAGGGGAAAAGGGAAGGGTGCGGGGCAGCAGAGAGGAAGGGCACCTGACCCGCAGAGCAGGCGGACTGTCCCGTCCGCACACCGCCCCCGCCCGCACCCCTAGGATGGGCGCTGGAACAGCCTCTCACGCTCCTGCCGGCACGAGAAGGGCATGGGGCTGAGCCCCCCGCCCCTCTGAGCTGCAAGGGCCCTTGCTGGGAGCCAACCCTGGTTCCTCCCACAGGGTGCTGCGCCCTGGGTCTCCCAAGGAGGCAGTGGGGCAGCACTTGGCCCCCCTCAGGTCCCAAGGCCCTTGCAGGGGCGAGGCAGGGTCTCCTGGACATTTGTGCGACCTTGGCCTGGGCCTGAGCGATGTGGCTATTCAGCCCTGGGATTCGGAGAGATCCAATTTTCACGCATGTGTGTGAGCACCCGTGTATGTGAGTGTGTCTGTGTATGTATTTCAGTGCTCTGGGGGTGTCGCGTGGGTGTCTGTGTGCTTCCATCTGGGCACGTGTGTGTGTGTGTGTGTGTTAGCTAATCTGTGCGTCTGGGGAATCTTGTATGTACGCAGGTGTATGTGTATCTGAGTGTGGGAGTGCTTCCTGTGTGGTGTGTAGTGTGCTGTGTGTGCATGGTGTGCATGGTGTGCACAGCATGTGACGTGTGTGTTGCACCATGCGTGCAGGGGAACGGACAGAGGCCCAAGCTTGGGAGTCGGGAACCTGCTCCAGGTCCGACTTTGCTGTGTGGCTCTGGGTCAGTCCGCCCCACTGGAGCCTCGGTGTCCCCACGTGGCGTAACAACGGCTGTTTGAACGGGCACGAGATTCGAGATCCCCAGCTCAGCTGCGGAGGCGGCTGGCGGTTCTGTGGGCTTGTGTGTGTTGCAGGTCATCGAAACCCCGCAGATAATATGTGGGGCTTGATTTGCTCCCTCCACCAGATTTAAAAGGAAGTGGAGTTCTTGTCTCAGTGTCTGCATTCGCTGTTCATTTTTTGTTTTCACAGAAATTTAAAAGATGGTGCCACTTAGCCCCAAGTCCTTTTCCCAAGACTGTAGTTCCACCGCACCCCTCGCTGCAGCCGGAGCTCCCTCACCAGTGCCCAGCAGTCCGGCCCCTCCTCGAGCCACCCGCTGGCCTGCCAAGGAGGCTCCCTGTGCTGTCCCCTGGCCTCGGGCTCTCCAGCGGTGCCCCCTTCTCCCGGCTGCCTCAGGCCGCCCCAGCTCCCTGTGCTCTGGCCACACTCCTGAAGCGGCCAGCCTCTCCCGGCCTCCAGGCCTGTGGCCACCCCTCTGTCTGGAATGCTGTGTCCCCCACCTGGGGGCCCCAGGTGCCGTGGGGAGGTGGCTCAGGGGAGGCTGCCCCCACCTCAAGTTTTGTAGGAAAGGTGGCGGGACTAGAGATGTTGCTTGCACTCTTCCGGTTTGTTTGCTGGCCTCTGTGACTCGGGGAGCTCTGGTCCATTCCTGTCCCCTGCCGGGGCAGTGGTTCCGGCTGGGACACTGGTGTGACCCTGGGTGGGCTGCTCCCCTTCTCCACAGGGGGCGGGGCGAGACAGGACATGCTATCACTACTTTCATGCCTGCAGTCCCTGCCCCCACCTGCTCCCAGCTCAAGAAATGCTCCCCCTCCCCTCAACCTCCAAACCCAGTGGCTGGAGGATGAGGTGGCCCAAGATTGTGAGCCGCTGGACTTGGTCTGGGACCTGGCAGAGGCCTCAGAGCCTACATCTGAGCAGTGCGGTGGGTGGGTCCTATCCCCCTCCGGGATGGGGCGGAGACGGGCTGAGGGCAGGAGAAGGGAGCCTAGCCGGTCCTGGAGCTCCCTCTAGTGTCGTCCGAGGGGCTTGCAGCCTGTCCTTTAGTCTGGGGAGGGCTGGGTTTGTCCAGACTCCCATCCCTAAGCCACCTGGCCAGCTCCTGTCTCCATCCTCACCACTGGGGGTTCACCCAGCTGGGCTGTGGGGGTACGCTCTGGCTTTCTCCCTCTTTCTCAGCCCCTGCAGACACCAAGTTCTGTTGTTTCTGCCCCACAAATGCCCACCCCTGCTTTCCACCCTCCCCTGCCCTGACTCAGCCCTGTGACCTTCCCCTGGAGTCCTCCTGCCCCTGGCCTCCTGCAGTGCGCTCCCACACTCCTCCCTGAGGGAACCCCACCACATGCACACCTGACTGAGTCACCCCTGGCCCCCGCCCCTCCTCAGCGCCCTCCACGGCTCCCCAGGGCCTCCAGGACAGAGCCGTCTCCTCGGCACCTCACAAGCTGTCCTCTGCTGACAGTCTCACCTTTGGTCACAGCCGCTCCACATGTGGGCCGCAGGTAACGTTCCCCCGTCTGCAGTCGCCAAAGGGGTGATGCCCCCCTGACACCTGTCCCTGCCCTTGCGGGGTCTGCAGCCAGGCCGCCTCCTGCCTGCCTGCTGTCTATCTGGAAAACTCTTATTCATGCTCCAAGGCCCGGCCTCCTCTGGGAAACAGCAGTCTGGCAGCTGGCCCCTCTGTCCTTGGGGTCCCACCACCAGGCTCTGCACAAGCGCCTCCCTGCAAAGTCTGTGTGTCTGTCTTTCCACTAGACGTGAGCTTCCCGAGGGCCAGGGCTGAATGGCCCTCCTGTGTGTTAATCACCTGCTCTGTGCCCCGTCTGCGTGTGTAGGGGCTAGGGGAGCGGGTGGGGTGATGGTGTGGATTTGCTCTGTGGGGTGGGGAGGAGGCAAGGGGGCTCAACTGTGAGGATTCTGGGTATCAGGCTCAGGAATGTGGACGTGGCCCGAGGGTACCTGGGAGTTATCAGGCAGGTGAGATCATGTTGGATGCTTTCAGCTTTCATGGGGTGGGTGCCACCGGCCTTCAGTGGGTGGGGCCTGGGATGTGCAGGGCAGTCCCTGAGGTGCAAAGAATGCCACTTGACTTTGGAATGTCCTGCCAGACATTTGTGTTCGGGGGAAAAAAAAAGACCTGTCTGTGAGTGTCGGAGCAAGCTCCAGTCTTTCATACAAATACAGAGAGCATTTTTGCATGAGCGCTCTAAATTTCAACATACGCTGAATTTGCTAGCAATGCGATTTCCATGTAAAGTGAAGGAAGACTGCTCTTTCTCTTGTTCGGAAGCTTCCCCGGAGTTGTCACAATACTGGAAAATTATGTACTTAATGTCAGCCCCACCGCGGTGTTCGCGTCGCCGACTTGACACTCTCTGTATCCGTCCGCACGCGGCTGTCGTGCTCGGGGGCTGCCGCGGCGAGGCGCAAGCTTCCCGTTATTTTGTTATGTCTCCTGGTGGAGTCAATGAAAGTATTTACTCCTTGAGATACACATCGTCGTAAATTACTTTCCTTATTAGTTGAACCAAAAACTCACTTAGCTCTTCACGTGGGCCAGTCATTGCTGTAAACACTGCATGAATAATCATTACTCGTCCGGGCCTCACCACAACTCTATGCAGTAACGTGCTGCACAGAAAATAGCCCCCTCTGTACTGGGGAGCTGACTGAGACACAGACAGGTTAAGTGACTCACCCAAGGCCACACAGCTGTGAAGTGCAGAAGCCAGGATTTGAACCAGCGCCTGTGCACATTACCACTAGCGCATAATGGCTGGCTCTGATACTTCAGTCAGAGCACTGGCATGGGTTTCTTTGGGGAGTTATATGTGTACGTGTGCCACTTCGTTTGAGGGTGACAAAGGGGGGTGCAAGACATTTGTTGCCAAGGGAGAGTTGAACAGGGTTAAGACTCGCTGGTGAGGGGCTCACGAGAGAGCCTGGGCGTGGCTATGCTCACTGAAGGAGGGACACGTGAGAGGGGCAGGAGGCTGGGAACACACCACGAGACGCCCCAACATTTTAGACAAACAGAGAGCAAGGGACCGTTAGGAAGGCAGGAGGGAAACCAGGGGACAGAACCCTGGAGGGAGCGGGCCCCTGCGGGTAAGGCCTCTGGAGACCCGGGGAAGTCAGGGCTGCAGGTGGTTCCCACATGTGGCCACAAGGTGGCGCGTGGCGGCTGCCGGATAGGCTGGGGGGCGGGGCTTGGATAGGCTCGATTTGGCGCCCTTCTAATCTGGGGCGCATTGTAAAAGCTCCCACGTTTCTGTCTGCACACCCAGAGACTCAGGGGGCTGTGGGAGCCTTGCTATCCTCCTGCCCCACCCGCCCCACCCCAGGGGCTGCCTGGATCCCCTGGAAACCTCTGGAAAGCAGGATGAAGAGAACTTCGCTCTGTCACTTCAGATCACTCGCAGTTCCCCTTAGCCACAGGGAACGCGGTCCAAGACCCCGGGTGGACGCCTGCCGCTGCGGACGGTACCGGCCCTACAGACACTACGTTTTCTCCCGTACAGACACCCCCAGGACATTTAATTTTGAAACTAGGCGCCGTGAGAGATCAGCAACAACAACTACGAATAAAACAGATCAGAATATGCTGCAGTAAAACTTGTGTGCGAGTGGTGTCTCTTTCGCAACATCTTACAGTCCTGTACTCACCTTCCAGACGACGCGCGATGACTCGAGGCCTAAGCGCCCAGATGAAGTGACGTTCGCAGAACGGCATGCGCTTTGAAACGGAAGGACTCTGCATTTCTCCAATCTTCCACTTGATGTTTTCGGGCTGTGGCTGACCACCGGCAACTGAAGCTGTGAGAAACAAGCCCACACATAAGAAGGACCTTCCGTGGTGGGAACTGTTACCACTCCCATTTCACAGATGGGGAAACTGAGGCCCAGAGACGGCAGTCCCGTGCTGAGGCCGCTCCGCCATCATGGTG